>NC_046321.1:26853855-27478166 GCF_009819535.1 Lacerta agilis | reverse complement strand
ACTATTGGATTCAGGGAGAGCCCTAAATTAAGGAATCTCCCTTATTGTGTCTTGTCATATAAGGTTACCTCACTAAGTAGGAACTATAGAGTGCAGGGCAAATTCCACCCCATAAACATGGCTTTGGTCAGTGGTGCCCTCTGCTCCCCATGATGGCATTACAGCAGTCTGATGTAAGATTAATACATATTTAAGATGGGTATAATGAGTTACAAGGTCTAGATTCGTGTCAGAGCACATACATTGCAGGCCTGACTCGGTAAAGCTGTCCAAATATATAAACAGACTAGGCAGCCAGCCTAGTTTGCCTGGTTAAATGAACTCCTGCCACAACAGAAACAGCACATGTATTGTGGGCTTGTGTCCACTGTGTAAAGTGAATTCACACTGCAGACACCCCCCCACCCAGTGTGTACATGGGAACGCCTTCACAGTGCCAATGACAGCTGTGGCATCAAAAACCTTGAGATGAGCTCATTCTGAAAAGCATCTGCCAATGGTGTGGGGGAATATTCTCATATTTGATTTGGAAAACATGCTGAGTAGGTGATATACATACATGCAAGTTGGGAAAGCTATGCGTATTTTCCCCTGCATTCAAATATGTTGATTGATGGTGATCAGGCACTGCTCTGATGATTGATGAGATGGTATAAAATTAAATACTTTATAAATTAAAATAAAAAGGCAACAAAATGTTATTTTGAATTTTTAGGACAGTATTTTTACATTATTTGTAATTGTTTACCATGTCTATTCAGTAATTGTTTTATACCATTTTCTAATAGGGTTGTATTTTTAATGTATATTTTTAATGTATATTAAGTGGTGTATCAACACTAGAAGGGCAGAATATAAATGCTCTGATGAAAGATTCCTGCTGGATCAGCATAAGGGCCATCCAATCTAACATTCTGGCAAGCAACTGCTGGCCTGTACTTGTTGCCCTCCAACCACAGCAACTAGAATGTATATGCTCAGCTCCTCTGAGTTCTCATTTAGTTATTATAGCTCAGCCTTCGCCAAGTGAGTAGTCCAAAACATCTAGAGGGCACCACACCCATCTTCCCTGGCCCTTGAGCCATGCTGCCTGGGGTTGTATATTGGACTCCAGCAAGCTGAGATCCATAAATTTGCTTAGTCCCATTTTAAAGTTACCTAAGGCTCTGACCGCCACTTTTATATTGCAGGCGAATTCGAAAAATCAATTAGGCACTGTGGGAAGACTTCCTTTTCATACATGTAAATAAACCAATTCAGTCATCAAGCTTTCTTTCCAAGAGAGCAACGGTCCTTTCCAAGTTTTAAAGAGCATACTAAAAATGAATACAATATGTGTAGTAATTAGGAAATTGGATGAGTCAGAGTTCCGGGAGTACTTATGTGTTCCTGCCTTCAGGCTCCCTCATTCCACATTGTTTCATTTTCTCTCCCCCTCCCCCTCCCTGCAATAAAATGCTCAGTGGTTAATGAAGTTCAAGATCGAAAGAGGTTTCTGGAAGAAATGGAGGCCCTGGGACAAGACAAATTCTACCGAGGGATCATCCTCACTGAAATATCACAGGTATGTGGCCTCTTTTGGTTTGGACATTCTGTCATGTATAGTACTGAGCATTACTGTTCGAGTCTGCTAACTGGCCATAATGTATTTTGAGAAGGTGGGGAAAGATTTGACCGACAGGTATATGGAGGACATGAAGATCCTTTAAAAAATGCTACAGGGGTGGGAGTAAATTTCTGACTCTCGTTGCATGTGATTTTGAGATGAAAGTGTCTGGAATTCTCACTGCCTCCCCTTCCCCTGCTTTTTGCAGAAGGTACGAGAGATGGAGATCATCGACAAGCAGAGAAGTGCGGAACTGAAAGAGGCGATGGCTAAATCCTACAATATAGGCAACAAACCTGCCCCTGAATGCACAAGTCAAGAAGACCAGTAGTCCTTTTCCACTCCGGAACATGATTATTGCACAAGGGTGCCAGAACTAGGCTTTCCACAAGAGTTTCAGAAATGGCTCTTAGCCCTTAAGTGGCAAATGGAAGAGTTTCAGTGTCCCCAGGGGCTTTGTTTTTTGCAGGAACTCAAAATATTCTATTTTCATAGCCTTTAACACCAAGAGGTCTTTTCAAGGGTGTGGTTTAAAAGCAGCCATGGGATTAATGCCTGGCTACAGTAAAGGGCATGAATGGGCATTTCCTCTTTAAGCAGACCAGCAAGGGGTATAAGTTCCAAACACCTATCTAGTCTCAATGTGAAACATAACAGTATGCAGTTTTCTAGAAGGCTGTGCTTCTGCTTGTTAAAATCAGAACAGCCTGTTATAGGAAGTGTTTGGGTCAAATGCTTCTAAGCTCATATCCTTTACTTTTCACACGTTTTACTGTGAAAGCTGAAAGTTAATGCTGCCGTCTCTTACAATCTTGTGTACAATTATACCTGACAAATATTGTTCTTAATTTTATGGCTACCTCAGTGAGATTGGGAGCATGTACATGTCAGGACCAACCTAGATATAACAGAGGGCACCCATGTTTGTTTATTCACAGGCCTACCCCATTCATGACTAAAGCTGGGGCCAAGGAGGGCTGATACCTTATTTGCTTTAACTCACTGTGCTGTCACTTGAAACATTTACTGCTCGTTTAGCTCATGGTTGGTATTGGAACCAGGGCAGATGCCTGAAGTGACACGAGTGGAAAGAGGTAAATTGGGGGTGGGGAGGAGGCAACCAGCTCCCCTTACCTTTTATTGTAAAAAGAACACCCACTCCAGTTTAGTTGTGGGGCAGAAGTGTGAATACAAAATACAGCTGCCCCATCAAGGCTAGTTTACCCCTCATATACTCTTCTCAGATTATTATTTTTAAAAACAAGACTGGTATGAAATATATACCTGAGACTTCTCTGTTTTATATGCCCTGGGACTACCTTTATAAGAGAGGGTCTGTTTGGTTTCTACTGTGATTCAAAACGGAGAAATAAACACCAACACTGTTGCTAAATACAATAGTTTTATTTCATTTGTTTGTTCCCTGCATGTATGTGGAGATCATGGTTAATACAGTGTAATTCTGTCCATCAGGGCTAGGGGGATTTGTGACGGGAGCGTCTCTGGTGGCATATTGTAACAATTTCATTTTAGAGGGGAATGTTGTGCTTTGGGATCAAACCCCAGGATGGCCTTTCTGTGGAGAGCAGGATTCAGCAGGAGGTCGTCATCCACTTGTGGGGACTGATAACAAGGCCCCAAGCAGCGCTGGCAACACTGATGAACTCAGATCCCCTTCTGGGACAGCGTAGGCTGAGCGTCATAGCCAGGGACTGGCCAAACATTCCATCATATTTGGATAAGGCAGCACAGCAATTTGCTCTGGGCTGGTAGTCTACTCTGCTAACAAGAACCCAAGACTAACAGCTGACTAACCAACACCTACAATACTATCAGTGTTTAACTCAGACCAAACAAACATCTCAATAAATAGCTCCTCCACTTGGAGGAGAAGGCAGAAAGGAAGGTGGGAAGGCACCTTCCCTCCCAGCACACACGCAAACACACACACACACGCAAACAAATAAAAACAAAGCTGGAAGGGAGAGGTGGAAATTCAAGCTAAGGAAGCAGTATAGAAAGGAACCCTCTTGCACTTGTAGGAAAGTATATACATGTCAAGCTGAGGGGGGAGCAGCTGGAATCCCTCCCAAATGGGCTAAGGGAGGCACTGGTGAGCAAGGCAAAAAGGAAACCTTGTTGGCATTGAGTACAGCATGAGATCTTACGCCCTCACAGTGGAGGGGAACATTGGACCCTTTCCCAGCCCACTGTGTCCCTTGAAGAGCACCATGGATGAAATTTAGCAGCAGCAACCAAGAGGGTGAAAAGGCCCAGTGAGTGTCTGATTCAGACCTTATCAAGTACATGAAAATCCAACCCCTTTAAGCTTTCCTCCCTGCATTGCTAAAAACGGTTTCCAAGAGACTCAGCATTCGCAGCACATTGGCAGCAGGAGAGAAATACGCCACTGGTTAGGCTCTTGGCCTTTTCTATCGGCCCTTATGGCATGGAAGCATTTCCCGTGATACTGAGTTTAACAGTTTTAAGCCAAAACAAAAAGTAACCATGCTCCAAAAGCCTAAAACCTTTCCAAATGACCAAAGTGGGATTTCTGACTAGCAGGCTAATGAGAAAAGGGATTTGGAGCAGGGGAGAGGAGTCCCCGTCCCTGGACTACTATGGAAAGTCTCCTCCTCCCCGAAGGAGAGGGGTATGAGGCACATGTGACTATCACAGTTGAGAGACGGGAGGGGGACAATTAGTGCAAGTTTCCCACAGGCACCCAAATTCTGCACTGCTCAGAACCAGAAATAAGAAGGACACACGTACAACCGAGGAAGCCTAAAACTATGTCACTTTCCCACCCTTACCCAGAAGCTGAAGAGACAAGTAGCTTCCTCCTCCAGTCTGTCCCTCCAACAATTTCAGTGCTGACTAGGCTTGCCCCACCTCTCTCCCCTTTTACTAGGCAAAGGAGCTTCTGTTGCTGGAAGTTGACGGAATTTCTCCAAGGGAAGCCAGCTTTGGTGTATGGCGAGGCACAGCATTGGTGGTGGTGGGAGGGCAGGAAAGGGGCAGGAGGCAGAAGCCCCATTTGCCAGGTGGCCAGCCAAACAGGACCGGTTTTGTCCCTCCCCACTTCTGGCTGCCTCCTGCTTTAGCTTTTCTCCTTGGGCGACTTGCTCTTTGACTCATGTTTGTTCCCAAGCAGTTTCAACACTTTCATGGGCTTGAATTTCCCTCTCTTCTTGCTATCAGCTTCGGTCTCCTTATGAAATTCTGGAGAAAGGAGGGAGGGGGAGAGAGAAAGTACAGTAATCACTTTCTGTGGAATGCACCTGGAGTTGGGCAAGAGAGGAAGGTGAGAAACTGTTTTCTACTGAGTCAGACAGGAGCTCAGCACTGACAGCAGCTCTCCGGGGTTTCAGACAGGAGTCTCCAACACTATTTGAAGACGCCAGGGACTGAACCTGGGCTAAAGTCCTCCCATATATACCAGGATCTTCATGCAACAAGTATACACAAAACACACCCTGGCAAATGCCTGTAACGTCATGGATGCTACAGTTCTGTACTAAAATTAGATTCAGTAACCAGAAAATCCAAATGCCTCAAGGGATTACATTAGCTAAATTAGCATAAATCTGCTTATTTGCATGCTTCATACAACAGGTCACTTGTCACAGGACAAGCATTGTTTACACAATCTGGAATTGTTATTCTGCAAGGGATTGAGAAAGGAGGATCATCACCTGTGGAAAAATGCAAAAAGGGAGGAATAGCAACCACTAAAAAGATTCGTGAGCCTTGCTGTTTGCCAAAACAAATATGCACCTAAAGGGTAATGTATTAGATACAGTCTCAAACTGGAATTATCACTGGGTGTTTAGGGTTGATCCCAAGGCAGTGTACTGTACTTTTCCGTGTATAAGACTATGATTTTTTCTTTAAAAGTTATGTTTAAAATTGGGGGTCATCTTATACATGGATAGTGTATACCCCCCATTTTCTTAATTTGGAGTCCCCCCCCAAAGGGGGCATCATACACGGGGGCATGTTATACACGGAAAAATATGGTCTATCCTGCCATTCTGCAGGAGTCCAGAGAAAACCCATGTTTTCTTAGTCACTGAATGTAGTTTCCTGATTAAAAGAAAAAGGGGGGAGGGGAAACAGGAGGACAGAAAAAAGTCTCTAGCCTTTTTGAATGTGAAGAAAATGCTTGAAAATGCAGTGTTAAAATCTCAGAAGCCATAAAGGAGACTGAATTTCCTATGTTTGGGGGGCAGGGCTTTCAGTGCCTTGCATAGTTTCTTGCCCTGCCCTGTGGCTAGCAAAACCAGACTAAATTAGCAAAAACAAGCATGCATCCATGAAAGAATTTTCATGGCTTTCATTCTTCTAAAATAGCTGCTTCAGAAGGAAAGGGAAAGCTTAGATTCCTTTTGCCCCCCAGGCAACTATTAAGAGGGAAGGATTCAGATTTAGGTGCAATGTCTCAGAGCTTCCTCCTTCTGTATCACAACTGCTTCTGAGATGAAGAACAGGAACTGGGCTATAGGGATTATGTGCTGCCCTGTGCTGGGAGCGATATTCCCCAACAACAGAGGGAACATACATGCACCACCCATGGCCAAAGGCAGTTTGGGGAGAAAGCAGAGGAGCATTTGACATCCTTCCTGTCTCAAATTCCATCCCACCCTGACTTCCAGCCCCTACTGCATCTGCAAGCAGAAGGCTACTTTCCTGAGTAATCAGCAGGATTACAAAAAAATAAGAGAAATTATGCAAATTTATACAATTCATACAATTCAGCTTTTCCTAGAGCAGAATTCAAATTGCTTGGGTGCATACTTTTAGTGTGTTCAGCATGGAAAGGACACATAAGCACACTGTGTTCTGGTTAACAGTTGTTTTAGCTATCCAAATGAAAGGTGAGCTAGAAATATTTTAATAAATAATATTCAGGAACCAATGCCTTAACTCCTGGACCTCTCTTACCTTTCTTTTTAATCATGGCTTCCAACATTTTGTCCTCCTCTTCTTCCCTGGTAAAAAAAAGGGGAGGGAAGAGTGAGATTCAGCCTTTGCAAGAACAGTCAAAGTACAGCTTCTAAAAAGATGTCATTGTGCCATAGAACACAAGAAGTGGCTCTTCTCTCGATCCTACTCAGCCAATAGTTTCTATGCTGGGGGATAGGTCCCTATGACCCTCTCCTAGAAGCTGTTGGGCTCCAACTCCCATCAGTCCCAGCCATCATGGCCAATAGTCAGGAATGATGGGAGCTGTAGTCCATAAACAACTGACAGGCCACAGGTTCACCATTCTTGGCCCAAGTAGGAAAGCCATTCTTTCAGATTCCAAATGCACCATATCTCTGGGCAAGCTCCTAGCACCAGCTCCTTTGGACAAAGCTCTTGTGTCTTGTCTAGAGAAGATGTTCACTATAAAAATGGCATTTGGGGCCATGCAATTACAGCCAGCTTTACAGTCACCCCAGCTCTGCTATTTAGAAGTAGGCAGGCCATTTCCAACCACTTCCCCTTCTGCTACCTTTGCCGGTCCTCGTCCAAGCAATTGACAATGGCGTTCCGCTGCTCAATGATGGTCACCAGTTCTTGCATCAGGACCTTCTCCCTGACGCGGTCCTCATCTGTCCAGTCTTTCTCTGTCCGCCAAGAAAGAGAGAGGTGAGTAGGCGGTTATTTATTTACTAGGTGTTTGTAGTTATAAGCCCACCTTCCTTGAAACCGTCCCGAAGTGGATTACAAAAAAAGTGACAATTAAACAAGTACAGTTTACGTTAAAATCATAAAATGAAAGCACAAGAGCACCCAACAGCGAAACATCAGCACAGAATAGCAGCGAAGAGCAATGCAGGAGTTATGTGATGGAACTTCCTAGCGTCAGATGGTCACACTTCTGCTCTGTGAAGGATTACATGACAAGTGTGCGCTTGAACCCAGCGTGCTCCTCCTTTTAACACGAACAGTGCTGGAAATACCACAAAGTCTGAGCGAATTCTGGCTTTCTAGCCTAGCACGTGCCACCCCAAAGGATAAAAGGTGGCCCTTATGAAGGGGCACAACCCGTGGGATTGTGTGGGACAGAGTGTGTCAGTTCCAGATAAATTGGGTGAGAAAATCTGTTTCCCTTCAGAAGTTGCTGGACGACAACCCACATCGTCCATGGCGGGGTGTTGGATAGGACAGACAGGAGTTGTAGCTCAGCAACCTCTGGAGGGACCCAGGTTAGCCATTCCTGAGTCGAAGGGGTCTCAGGTAGTAGAGTGAAGGAAAACCTCTGCCTGGGTCCTCAGAGAGCCACAGAGTACACAAAACTAGGCTGGGCAAAGCAATGTGTAAGGCAGTGACTCAGAACAAGACTGCTCCATGTTCCTTTCTTGCCTGTGAGGCTGAACATCTTCCAAGTTCTCCTCACAAAGGGTCAATTGTGGCTCAAGAAACACTGGGTTTTGCTCACTATGTTCTTCCCCATACCTCTCTACAGATCATCCGTGCCTTGAGCCTGTTTCGAGAGCTTCCCTCTTGTTGGACTTTCATTAACTAACTAGGGCAGGAAATGCCATCGACTAAAGGCTGGCAGTAGGGAAAGAACCTCTCGTTTTATTGAACAGTGCTCTCTGCTGGCAGTCAACGTGCGATGAGATAGTATTCTGCTCTGGGTAGTATTGCGCCTACATAAAGGTTCATGTCGAAACTCTGAAATCCTTCAATCTCAGCAAGCCTTAGAATAGCCCTGTAAGGTAGGCCGCTATTATTCTGTTCGCATTGCAGGTGAGATTGAGGCTGGGAATCTATGGCTTGCCAAATGCCACCTAATGCGCTCATGGCAGAGAGAAGGTTCAAACTAGGAAGTTCTCCTCTTAGCTGACACATCAGGCCATAGTGGAAGAACAGCTGCTGGGCCCCAGGTGTCAGGCCGTTTCCTAGTCTGCCATTCCATCGGGCTGAAGCATACGGAAGAAAGGACCACTCCATCAGCTCCACTGAGAAGCTGTCTCCAGCAGGCCTTTCTTCTCCCTCAAATGCCATCTTGCCATTCTGTCAGACTGCAGCAGAGCAAAAAGAAGGGAAGCAGGACCACTTTACTGGCTCTGAAGCAAAACCAGCAACTTTCAGCTGTTCCTCTCTTTGAGCAGTTTCCCTTCCAGCTAGTCAAAAGAACTCCATATCTAAGAACTAGTTTCTGAGTTTTGCTTATTTCCTCCTCCTGCCCAATCCTTTTTCCTTTTGTGTGGTGTCTTTTAAATTTTAAACCTAGGGACAGGGGTGTTTGTGGAATGCCCTCCCTAGTGAGGTGTGTCTGTCTCCTTCATTACTGACTTTCAGGAGAACTCTAAAAACATTACTGTTTCTTCAGGCATTTGATGGCTGAAGGACACTGCTCTTGGCAACCCTGAGGTCACTGACTGAAATAATGTCTTTAGCTGGTTTTTAGAATGCGTTTAACATGCTTGTAACTGTTTTTGATTGTTTTTAGTTGTGATTTATCATGGCTGTTTCTGCAGTCCTAGACTAGGAAAGGTAGGATATAAATTGAATGAAAGATTTATTGATTGCTAGTCAGTCTTTTTTTGGCTGAAGAGTAGGGTAAATAAACAAACAGACATACACAATTTTAAGGATACAGAAGGAACTGTAAACACCTTATGAAGAAACATACTTAGGCTAACGCTCAAAGTGAGCAGCCTGGAGCACTGGCCATCCTAGCAAAGCCTGAGCACACCAAGGGAACAAGAAACAGCTCACATCGCCTGGCATGGTCTCCTCACGTAGGCCCTGTAACACTGTTCCCTTCAAATGCATCCAAAATCATTTTCAAGTCATTCTCAAATGCTACGGCAAAGATCACTTTTTTAAAAACCTGCTCGTATCACACCCTGAGAGACGCACCAGGTTTGTTGAGGAGGCATCGCAGTTCATACTCCACGTCAGCCTGACGCTGCTCCAGGTTCTGCTGCTTAAAACTAAAACGAAGGAAAAGAGGAGAGTTACATGCCAGCACAGGCAAATTTATTTTTTATTTTTAACAAAATTTGCATACACCGCTTAACTGGAAGTAAAACTTCTAAGCGGTTTACAAAAGGCATAAAATATACATTAGAATTATTGATAAAAGCTAAAGTTATTTTTTTAATAAATAAAACATAGAAATAAAATCAGCTAGGCTAAAATGGCAGATTAAAATGTCTGTCAGTTTTTTACATGTTTGGGTAAAGTTTCTGGCAGGTGCTGAAAACAGTACAGTAAAGGCGCCTGCCTGGTGTCAACAGGCAGTGAGGTCCAGAGTTTTGGTGGTGGCCCCCTGCAAGATCTACTTCTTACAAGTGCAGAACTAATATTATGTGGCATCTGTAATAGTACCAGCTAACTAGCTCATCCTCCTTGCCATTATGGCATTCCCTACCACAGCCGATTCAGCAAAGTCCAGATTCTTTCAGAAGGTTGGAAGATCCACTCCTGGATGGGGAATCTGTGGCTCTCAAGATGCTGCTGGATGACAATTGCCATCATTGCTGACCGTTGGCCATGCTGGCTGGAGACGATGGAAGATGGAGCCCAACAACATATGGCGCCCCCAACCTCTGATCTACCTGTTTGGGATGGCCTTTGGCGCTTGGGATTGAGCCTGCAAAGAGCGGCACTTGCCCCCTAGAAAGTGGCTGGCCATTAATCAATCATGTGTACTTACATATAGATGAGTTCAGACTCCCGGCGCACCAGCATGTGCTTCTCATGGATGAGCTTGAACCAGTCGACCAGCAGGCTGTCTTCAGGAACATCTGCTGGTCAAAGGGACGGAGGAAGGGAAAGAGCTCAGAAGCCCACACGGGTATGAAGCTACCTTATTGTCCTAGCCTATCCCAGATAAGGAAGATGCACATCTGACAGTTAACTCTTTGTTGGCTAGAGAAACACAGCAGCTTCCATCATGCTCTGGATACACATACTCACACACTTCTAGCCTCTACGCAGCTGTCCATAGGTCTGGGCCCTATGGAGAAGTTGCAGCAACAGTGGGGCCCCCTCCCATCCTCCGGCTTATCTGACGGGTGGCGTGCCCTCAATCTGAGACCTTCCGCACAGAAGTCGTCCCTGCTCTTCCCCTTTCAAGCCCCTCCTGCTCCCAGGAGACAGTGGGAGAGAGGAAGGTGGGGAATCTACTTGTCCCTCGCCTGAACTGTCTCTTCTTCTTCTGCCTTGAATTGCCCTGGCTCCTGCTCCTCCCCAGTTCCTGCCTTGTGGCTGGCGTGGCATCCCATAAATCACTGGTCCCTCTCCGGGGTCGCTCCCCTGTCCCCCTGCCTCTGCCACACACTCTTCAGAGCCTTGCCTATCCCTGACACCGATACTGAATTGGACCATTGGTTCATCTACCTTGGCAGTGGCTCTCCAGGGTTTCAGACCAGGGGACTTTCTCAGCCCTACATAGAAATGCCAGGGACTGAACCCAGATCTTTGCCACACACAGCATGTGCTCTACCACTGAGACCTTCCCTGAGATCTGCCCACCACAGAGGCAAAGGGATGAGGCAGCTACAGCAGCTCTTACTGTTAGTCCACATTAGCTTCAGGGCACCTGAAACCTAGAAATGCTGTTTTTGAAGCAGAAGCACAACCAGGACACACACAGAGGCATTTCCTCAATCACCTCCATCTCTGGACACAAATACCAAACATTCTGGAGGGTTGGCTTTTGTTTTTAAACCTGACCCATCTTTTCCAAGTTACCAACGCTTAACCTCTTCCCTCCTTGCATTTGCTCTGAACATAGAAACCCTTCTGCCTGAAAGTTCCCTAACCAAGTATTACGTGGTATATATTTTAACAAATAGGGAAAATTCGTATACATAGAATATTTTTTAGCATTCACCGCATGAATATACACAGTGGAATAAGCAAAGATAGGCAGGTGGTGCCCAAGCCACGGAAAAGCAAACTTGGCTGCTTATATCAGGTGCGGGAAAACCTTTGGCCTTCCAGATGTTGCTGAACTACAACTCCCAGCAGCCCCAGCAAGCATGGCCAAAGATAACACTCATATATCCTGCGAATCTTCCTGCCTTCTGCCCTGCGCAGCCTCACAGGCAGCAATCCACCACCCTACCATTATTTTCCATGCTGCGAAGCTTCCTTTCCAGCTCAACCCCTCGATGCTCCAGCTCATCCAGCTGTTGCTCAATGCTGTCCATCTCGCCATAGATGTCCTCCACTGGAACATACTGGTCTGACTGAACCTGTAAAAAGGCAAGGAACCAAGGATCACGCTTCCTGTTTCTAACAAGGCAGGCGTGGCTTTCTAGAAGATAACTACTGACTCCAGGGTGGGAGGAGGAAGATAAAAGTCACGGGGAATACATTTAAAAAAATACGTATCTGTGAATTAGGGCAAGTTGCAGGGCAGAACCTGGCAGGGGTGTCCCACCCAAAAATCCCTCCTAGCCGCCTTACCTAAAATTATCACTACTGAATGTTTCAGATGGTTTCCTACACAATCATGAGGGACAGAAACTTGCTTTGGCTGACATTCTTAAGGAGACAAATTCTGGAGTCCACAGAGTAAACATAAAGCACTGGTGAGGAACCTCCAGCCTGCAGGCCTAACTAAACATGTCCTGGTCCCCCTTTGGCCTGTGCTGTCACTTCCCCAAGCCTTGCCCCAGCACCTGCCCCACACCTGACGCCAGATAACTGTTCCTCTGCAAGCGAGGCTTTGCCTTCAGCACTTTTAAAGCCAGGTTTCAGGCTCAGCATTTAGAATCTGCCCCAGCAGCTTTTGTTATGGTGTAGCTTTCAGAGGAAGCCACAACCACTGCATACAAATGCCTCATGCCAGCCCTTAGCCCTCAATCACCCCGCTAGAAAGTATGCAATCCCTCTTCACAGGGGTGGTATTCAATTAAGTTTTACTCAGAGTAGAACCCACTGAAGTTAACAAACACGACTGAGTTAGCTCAGTTAATTTAAATACTCCTTTCGTGAGCAATTTGTGGGAATTTAAGTAGCATGGCAAACGAGGCAGAAGCCCCCAATTCTCGGTACCTTCCGTTTAATTAGCGGGAAGCCATGTCCTGGAGCAGGAGGCCTCGCTGGCTTGGGTCCCTTTGGAGTTTTCTTAATGGAGGGGGACGTGACAGGCGACGGCTTCCGGTTGAAGGGATTCTCTTTGCAGGATGACTGGGGACAAACACACCAAGCAGAATATCAAAATATACCTCTTGGTCTGCACCACAATGGGACCCTGAACCTACCACTCCACCCTGGCACTTTTGAGGACCATATCTCTGGAGCAGGGACTCAGCTCTGGCACGGGGCAGGGGGGGGGGTAGTAGCCAGGCCTCTTTAGCAACAGACACTGGCCAGGGACTCCTGATTCTGAGCAAGGGAAATGAGGCAGTGCACATGAGAAATCACAAATGCTGGGGACACTCCCGACAGCCATGCTCAGCAACTGAGGACAAGCCAGCCACAGTCAGACTGCCCTGCAGTTCAAGGGATCCTGGTGGTACAGGGAATTGCATGGTGGAGCAGTGGGTTTTACATTTCCCGGGGTAAAAGATGGAGGGAGGGGGGCTGACACGAAATCCTGCAACACTCTGTGGCTGGGGGGTTTCATGTCAGCCCCCTTCTCTGCAGCTTATGAGCCACAGGCAGCCTTCATTTCAAGCCCTCTGCATGTGATCAGTTTAGGCCTATGTTAATGGGAGGGAGAGAATGGAGCAAAAAGCCAAAACTGATGGAGAGATTAAGCAGGCGGGGAATCAGAAGCCCCCCAATCAGATCTGGCCCTAAGCACCATCAAACGCAGCCCTAACAGACTTTTCCCATGAGAACAGCCTTTGTTGTGCATGCCATCTTTAAAGCAGCATTGTCAGAGGATCTGAAACCCTTCATAACAGCAGCTTCTACCCTAAGTTAATGGTAATTATTTGTAAGGCTGCAAAATAAGCAGTACATAACATAACCAGCGGGTGGTGCTAGAGGTGAGAGCGGAGAGCAGGCCAAGAAGTTGTCATGTCTCTGGGAATACAGTGGTACCTTGGTTTACAACCATAATCAGTTCCGGAGGTCCGGTTGTAAACCAAAACAGGTTGTAACCCAAGGCGTGCTTTCGCCAATGGGGCCTCCCCCCCCAAAAAAAATTGGTTGTAAACCAAAAAAGGGACACGCACTTCCGGATTTGATGTGGTTGTAATCCAAAGAGGTTGCAAACCAAGGTACCACTGTACGAAGACAGTAAAGCCCTAACTCCGGCTGGGACTTCCTGGCCAGATGCTTTGTTACACACACAAACATGCACATGCACAGATAAAAACATCTCAGTTCATTTCAGGGACCTTTCAAAGTAACAGAGCAAGTCAAAAGGTCATTGTTTTTCAAAAACCTGCAGGGACGAAGGATGGGTCTCACGACCAGAACCTAGGAAAGCGACTCCGACCTACCTTTGGCTGTGCTTTGGGTGATGGAGAGCTCCTGGCAGCCGCTCCACTCAGCTCCGAGGCCAAGAGGATAGGCGTGGGAATGGCCCCGGCCGAAGGCTTGGGGGAGGCTCCCCCAGGGGAGGTTTTCAAGTTCCCAGATGAGCAGCTTTGGGCAGTCTGTGAATGTCCCCCTTGTGCCTCGCTGCCATCGCCAGCCAAATCGCTGGAGGATGAAAAGGAGGAGTTGGCCGAGCTGCCGGGCAGGGCTGTGGGACCCTCCTCACCAGAGGAGGAGAGGCAGGGGAGCGGGGGGCCTGAGGAGACGGTGGAAGTGGCGGCTGGGACGTGGACTGCGGGCTCTGAGGAGCTCTTGGGCACAGAGGTCTCGTCCAAGTTGTCCGCGCCCTTGGCCAAACACTCGGATGCGATGCTCTCCAGGCTCAGGGCGGGCGAGGGGGTGGAGGAAGATGGCTCCGAGCGGGAGAGTCGGGAAATGGGGTGGTGAGCTGCAACGAGGAGAAAGTACAGGTGAGAGCCTAGTGCGAAAGTGGGGGGACTCAGGCCCAAGCATGGCCCTTTAGGCCTCTCTGCCCAGCCCTCTGAACCCTTCCCATGCCACACCTCCCACTGGCCTTGCTTTGGCCCCCAATTTGCCTGCTTGGAATGTGTCCTTGAACTCCAGTATTGCCTCTTGATTGTCCATTTGCAGGACGGAGGACTGTGTGTGTGTGTGCGCAAAACCTAGCCTACTGGCCCACCTCTGGGCTAGCATGACAGAACACCTTTTCCAGACAGGCCCATTTGAATGAGGGAACCATTAACCCAGGGATGGAGAACCTGTGCATCTCCCCCTCAACGTTGCTGGACTCCAACTCCCATCAGCCTCAGCCAGCATGGCTAGTGCTCAGGGATGATGGGAGTATGAGTCCAACAAATCCCTGAGGGCATCCCAGCCAGGGCAAGCATGGCAGGAGCAGGCCTAAAACATCCAAGCCACATCGGTCCAAGCCATGAGAGCTCATTCTTTTCCTTCCTGTCGGAAGGCAGGGTGGAGACTCACCAAGAGGGGATGCATTGGGGGCCCTTGGAGCTGGCCGCTTCTTGGTCTTGGGGCTGCTGTTGGGGGTGATGCCGTACCAGGGGTGAGCCATCTTGGAGGTGAGCTCGCCCTCGCTCTGCTCTTGCTTTGGCGTGCTCTGTTGCGTGGCGACTCCCTCCTCCTCCTCCTCCTCCTGCTGCTGCTCTTCCTCATCCTCCTCAAAGGGGTTATACGGCTTGGGCTCCTCCGAAGTGGGCCTGCCTTCCCTGCCTTGCGCTTTCCCTTCTCCGCCTTCATCCTCCTCCGAAACCCTCGAGGGGCTCTCCTTGCGACTACCTGGTGGGGGAGGTGGAGGGGCCAGCTTCTTCTTAGGCTCTCCTTGGACCAATGCAATCCAGGGAGGGTCTTTGGGCCGTGGGCATTCCCCAGTTCTGGCAGGAGAAAAGATACGGGGTAAGGAAGGATGAAAGGGGGAGAGTATGACATGGAAAAGAGGCTCCTCCCAAGCAGGGAGGTGCCCACCTGTCCGTCGCTCGAGAGAAAGCAAGACACTCCATCTCTGAAGCCCAAAGCTCCACATGTTCTGCAAGTGTGCCACACAAGACCACAAGCTGATACTGAGCACAACATTCACTCCCCCCGCCGAATCTTAATTTACCTCATAACCCTTTGCTTTAAAAAAAAAAAGACACATATGTATATTTTGAAGGCTGAAAAGCAGAAAGCAGATTTTCTTGGCACTGAATCATGACTTTTGTTGTTATGTTTAGAATATACACAGCCCTGCTATTTTTTTTCTTCAATCTTTCAGGCAGGAATACTGAGCAGCAGATTTGGATTCTCAAGCTAAGGATAGTCTGATGCACTGAGAACAACCCTTTCCATCTGTGCTGGACTGGGAGACATCGGGTGACTCAGACATGACCCTGAGTCTTTCCATCTTCCCCTCTATGTGGCTGAAATTGCTAAGAGCTGCTTAAAGCATGATGAAGAGTCTTGTGACACCTTAAAAACTACCCGATTTCTTAGCTTTGCTGGTCCTTAAAGGTGCCACAAGACTCTTTGCAACAGACTAACGTAGCTACTCCTTGGAAATCAAGACAAGCTGTTCTTCCTACACAGGGTATGCATGTATGATTTACTATCTAGTCAGACTTCCCCAACTGGGTGCCCTCAATATGTTTTTAAACTCCACCTCCCATCAGCCCCAGACTGCACAGGAAGTGTTCAGGGATGGTAGGAGTTGCAGTCCAACGACATCTGGAGAGCACCAGGTTGGAAAAGTGTGGTCTACACAGTTGTTTGCTAACTTGCATTTTGACAAGAGATACACAGATTGAGGGGGGGGGAAGAGTTACTGTCTGCATTGCTCTGCGAGGACCCAGGATTCTCTCTTCAATAGATTGGGGGGGGGGGGTTTCACTACTTCAGAAGAATAACAAGTTCTGAATGAACCCCCATCCCGCACTTAAAACCTCCAATGCATGCCCATCCTGCAGCTTGATTTGCATGGATAGGGAAAAGGGAAAATGGAGAGAAGGTCGACACTTATCTCGCTGTCTCTGTGTGATTTGCAAGCAAAAGGGACATACCGCTCGGAGGACGTGGGTCTGCCTCTGGGCTTCGGAACAGGAGGACAGGGCTCAGGAGGCCTACCTAATCCGGAAATGAAGAACACAAAAAGAGGGTGCAACATTAGGGGCTTTTGTGTTTAGGAGGGGGGAAAGGCAAGTAAGGGAAAACATGATAGATGTGTATAAAATTATGCACAGTTTGGAGAAAGCAGATAGAGAAAGGATTTTTCTCCCTCTCTCGCAACAGTTTTCAAGCACTACTGAATTTGTTGGAAAATTCAGGACAACAGAAAATACTTCTTCACATAGCGCACAGTTAAATCTATAGGATTCATTCCCACAAGGCGTAGGGATAGCCAGCAAAATAGGTGCCTTTAACAGAGGCTTAGACAAAGTCATGGCAGATTGCCATAATGGCTAATAGCTCTATGTTTCCCCCCTGCACTGTCAGAGGCAATCTGCTGCTGAATAACAGATGCTGGCAACCACAAGTGGGGAGACTGCTCTTGAGCTCTAGTCCTGCTTGCAGGCTTCCCATAGGCCTCTGGTTGGCAACTGTGAGAGCAAGATGCTGGAATAGATGGGCCTTTGGTCTGATCCAGCTGGGCTCTCCTGATGCTCTTAACATATCCATGTGTCTCATACCCTAGCAAGGACGTCCAAATCCATTACGCTGGGATAACTTGTTTTTAAAGAAGGTTTTTATAGCCAGGGATGAAAGCTCTCAACATGCAGCTGCGCAGCATCTTGCGAAACCTCAGAAACTTGGAAAGTGGCCAAATAAATCTTCTCTTGCCTTCTGGGAGCATGACTGCACAGCCACACAGCTCCTCCACCTTGGCTACGGCTCTCTGATCTATGCCCAAGGCACACCCAGCCTTGAATCTCCACGCCCTTCTTTCCATCGACTCCACTGGTCCTTACCAGAAAATCGTGCTTGTGGAAGAAGGATG
Source organism: Lacerta agilis (assembly GCF_009819535.1). Classification (NCBI taxonomy): domain Eukaryota; kingdom Metazoa; phylum Chordata; class Lepidosauria; order Squamata; family Lacertidae; genus Lacerta; species Lacerta agilis. The sequence goes on along the minus strand of NC_046321.1, from coordinate 27,460,605 downwards.
AAGTATCAGACAAGGAGTGAATGCAGTTAATTCATGGGCACAGAATCCAGGTTACAGTATCTGTCCCATCAGAAGGGTGTGTTTCACAGGACAAAAAGGCTTTCGCCAAGCTGCCCACTGCTACAACTGAAAGGTACCTGCAAAGGTTTTCTCGTACAACCCCCTGCCAATTGTATTTATTTATGCAGAAAATTCTATACTGCCCCTCAACAAAAATGGTCGCAGTGCAGTTTACAAAAAGAGAGAGAGAGAGAGCAGGGAATCTGCTCCTGCAACATCACGGTTGGCCACCTACCAGAGATGTTGTAGAAGCAGGTTTCCTGCCTCAGGAGTCTAAGTAGATTACCTTTGAGGTTCCTTCTAGGATTCTAATGTTCCAATCCACACAAGCTGCAAATGAGAGCTCCCATTTCAGTTTGGCTATTGCCACAGTGCTGCTGATGGGTTTTTCACTACTTCTCTCTGTGCACACATTTCCTTACCATTGGCCAGTCCAGCGCCAGGCTCACTGGATCCCTCGCTTTGCACGTTGGCTCTGGGCTTTGGAACAGGCTGGGAGCTTGGCGGTGACAGGGCTGCTGCTGTGTCTGTGCTCTTCCTGGGGGCAGGCTTGGGCCGAGCCTCCTTGAGCTGCCCGTGTTGCAGGCTAGCCTTCTCTGGCATGAGCAGAGGTGGCTTTGCTGGCACAGGAGGTTTGGGGGGTGTTTGGGAGCAGGTTTCAGATCCAGAAGCAGGGGCGAGTGTTTCGTTCTTTGGCTGTGCAAGAGGCATCTCGCTCTCCACTCCATCAGCTACCCTCTCCCCTGTTTTGCCTATCTCTTCCACGGCGGATGGGTGCTCCTCCAGTATTCCGTTCTCTTCCTCCGCACCAGTGCTCACTATCCCAGCCTCTCCGCTTTCCCCCGCGTGCTGAAGATCTGGGCTTGGCCTGCGCTCCATCCTCCCGCTCAGGCCCAACTTGCCACGATGCTGGGTGCACACAAATGTGCCCACTTCGGGTCCAGGCTTGTAAGAACCGGGGAGGAGAGTGCTGGAGCATTCCTTACACCTGCCAGAGACACAAGTAAAGCCTGTCACCAAACAGTGGAGATAGGCAAGAATTGTGGAGTTGTGATCACAGGCACCCTTAGAAGAACAAACTTTATAGTTTCGCCAAAGATTCCCTGTGACACTCTGGGCTAAGTCACTTAGCTTCTCTGTTTCTTCATTCCCTCATCTCCATTTGTCCACATAGAAATTACAATTGATTTGCACTTCTTACTCAGGCTATAAGGTTTTCGGAGCAGGGATTGGTGCCGTCTCTCTCACACAACTTAAACTCAAAAGCAGTTTTGCTCTCCGGGGCTGGATCTGTCTTCCCTTTTTGTGTGGGCAAATATGACACTATAAAGTTAATCAAGTACATTTTATTCCTCAGATAAAAGACATATTAAGTAAAACAATCAAAGCTGGTTTGGAAAACGTGCCTCTTTCCTGAGAAACAGACATGCCCCTCACTTTTTCTACACAACAGTTGTATGCCGGTAACACAGAAAGCAGGTCACAACTGGGAATGAGAGCGAGACTTATGAGCTTCATGGATTTAGTAGCAGAACATCACAGTAGAGTTCTTCTTCCCACACTTGCCCATATTTTTGAAAAAGTTGATATGACCTCATCATTTAACCTACAGTAGTGGTGTGAAAAAGCCTTAAAGCCCCATCTGTTTCAGCTTTCTTTTTAGGTTGCTGGGTTTTAGAGGACTGGGTTTTAATCTTCAGTTTATCTGGACATTCTGGCTATTTTTATGCTGGGCTGTACATTGTTTAAAAGTCTGACTACTTTGTAGTTACTATTCACTGGTTGCTGTTGCAATCTGTGTTTTACCTGATGTCATATTTTTGGAATCATCTCTTAGAGAGGACCGTGAGCTGTATCCAATGTGGCAGCTCCACTACTACAACAAACTTTTGTGTGTGCAATGTCCTCTCCAGCACCCCTTTGTACCATCAAAATCAGCTCTGGAGGTTTGGGGGGGACCCTCAGGAGCAGATTCTGGGGGTGCATGGGGAGAAGGACATGGAACAGAAGTCCTCCTCCTATTGTACTGAAACGCAGCCTTAAACAGAAAGCTTTTATGTTAAATACTAATTAAAGGAGGACATATCTGAAGAAGTGTGCATGCAAATGAAAGCTTATACAAAGAACAAAGTTAGTTGGTCTCTAAGGTACTACTGGACTCTCTCTCTCCCTCTCTGTCTCTGTCTCTCTCTCTCTCTCTCTCTCTCTATATATATATATATATATTTAAAGGAGGACAATATCCTATAAAGACAAATAGAGGACAACCACAAGCCAAGGAAAGCCCCTTCTGCCTGATTCTCAGAACAGTAGCAATTATGGGACCCACTAAAGTACAGAAGCTTTAGGTTGCTGCTTATTTCTTTCTTTTTGTAATGAAGTTACTGACCTCATGGTAGCTGGCAAAAATATGCAGGCAGTATGTTCTCACAACTCAGAGAACAGAGATGATCTACGTGGGCTTGGCATAATTAGAAGGCCATGCCTGGCAAAGAAGAATAAGGCTACAGGAGAGCAGATGGCTCCACTTGGTCTTCAGTGAGGAGGAAGAGCTTACCTGAAGCACTGGCGGTGGTACAGTTTGCCATCAGCCAGGTAGCGCTGGACCAAGTGGACGTGTTGTTGGCAAGCTGCGCAAGTGCTGCTCAGGGTGGTTCGCTGGGACTGCTCTGCCAGGCCTGCAGCATCCTCATCCTGTGGCAACAGGAAGTTGGCGTAAGAATGCCTCCACAAACAAAGAGATTCAGACATTCTTGGGACTGGCCTCAAGAGGACTCTAGTACAGTGGAGCCTCAAACCTGAAGAAAGAGATCTATTCAAGTACTAGGGTTGCCTACCAACTTAGGGCTCCACCGTGCTGCAAATTCCTGCCCCACCCAGTTCAAAGTATTAAGAAGCAACTTATCCAACATCCGCAGCCCAGATCTCAGCAAGATGCTCTGGCTCTCAGCCCGTCCTGGAATGAATGGAGCATGATGCTCTTTCCTACGATGACTGCCAAGGAGGAAGAGGGGAATCTTCCAATACCAGTTCAATAATGTAAAATTCTCAACAGCTCATGGGAACTACTAAATCTCTCAACAAGACCCTTGAAAGAGGCACATATATAGCATCCAGGTTACACTATTCTTTTCAGAATAGAAGCCGTATCTTGACTTTCCTTCTTCTGAAATCCAGTTGTTACCTCCAATTGGTTTACATTATTTGGCTTACTCTCAATTTGCAGATAACTGGTTTGTTTTCTGTAATCAGGAGTGGCCAACCAGATGCCACATCCACACACACACCAAAGCAAATTTCTATGGAGTCTGGTAGTAGCCCCCCCCCCCCAACCTTCTGATTAGGTTATGGTAAAAGGTCTGTCTACATTTCTGCTTGTAAAGATGAAAGTTTCTGAGTTTCAGCAGAAAGGCATGCTATACTCTCTTTTGGATTTTGAATGTATTGTTAAGCCTGAGCAAATGTGCAGCACAACTTTGCAGGATCCCTAATTCACTGTCGCCTCCTTCTTCACATGCATGTTTCCATTCCCCGGATGATTGCAGGCTTCTGTGTTATTGTTTGACATGATCATGTGGAACTGTTGGCAGTAGAAAGTGTTATACTGAGAAGTCATAGAAGAAGCCAGTACTTTGTCTTCATGCATTATTGCTGACTGGAGAAAGACAGGTGTTTATCATACAGCAATCCTGTCCAGAGGCAAGCTGTTTCACAGTCTCTATGTGCAACTGAATCCTAGTTTGAAATGTGCTTGACAAGGTTTAACAGGTTTGCTATTTGCCCTGGGCAAAAATGTTGACCCCTGTCGCAGGAGTACATGCATGCAAAAAAGGTTGTTTACAATAGAATTGTTTTTATTCCAAGGTGAAACAAGATATTTAGGGTTGATATCCTGTAAACACAGCAACCACTGATGCGAGCTAAGGGATAGTTATTTCAAAATACTCAACTATGTTTTTTTTTAAAAGGCCCTCAGATATCAGGAATAACAGCAACTCTCTACACCAGACCTGCACAATTTACAACCCAAGTATTGTGGCATGCATAGTGCTCAAACACCCATTTATTTATTTTTTTGCAATCCCTGGCAGGTAGCATAAACAGGTTTAGCAAACCCTTACAAGAGAAACTCTAACCCTGTAGATATTATTGGACTACAACTCCCACGATCCATGACCATTGGCCATGCTGCTGGGAGTTGAAAGTCTAACAACACCTAAAGGGCCACCCCTGCCTTTGTGGGCTGTTATTAGTGGCACAACGGCTGCATTCTACTTTATGAGTAACACCTGCTCTATACACTGCATTCCCCTTCCTGAAATATACATATCTCTGTGCCAAGTGTCAATATAAACCCTGCCACAGTAACCACAAAAGGAGGCCCATAAATTCTTCAAAGCTGAAGAGCACAGAATGATCAGGCATACTTTTTGAATCGCTCGCTTTTGGAAAGAATTGATTCAGAAACTGGAACGTGAAGCAGGTTAGAGACATCCGACCGATCAGAGGAGCAGGCTCAGTACCTTGGGTGCTGATGTGGTCTCGGAGGCAGGCGCAGGTTTGTGTGCTGGCAGAGTAGGTGAAGCGGCAACTGCCGGGTGCTTCATAGGTGGGAGGACTCTGGCTGCAAAGACAGATGGGAACCAATCCATGACAGTGGCTGATGAGTCAGTAAAAGACAGAAGCCCTCTTCAGGTGCTCACCTGAAAGCATGTGGGCTAAAAGTGGGGGGGGGGAGACAAGTAAATGTACCCAAGCACATCTCTGAACACAAACGAGGGGGAAAGTCAGAAAAGGGAGTCTTAATGTATTTGGGTGAGCGTGCTTAGGCTCCTTGCGATTGAGAACCCAGCTAAGGCATGGAGAGGCTCATGGGGAGGATTCTAGGCCTGTTGGGTGAACGCATTTAGAATCCCCCTTCAGACTTTCCCTCTCAGCATGGGTCTGAAGCAGAGCTGGTAAATGCAGGGACACTGGAGAGGGATTTGCATATCCACCCCCACCCCCTTTTAGCCTGTATGCTTTCAGGGCCAGAAGTTGTAGAGAATCAGTGCATTTGACAAGGTGGAATTGCCCTACCTGGATTTTCTCACTTTGCTACTGTTTCATAGTTGAAAACACCCGGACAAGGGTGGCAGCACACAGCCTACATGAGTTTCTGTTCTTTCCGGTTGTTGTGGGCAAACTATTTACCCCACTCCTTTATACTTCAATGCTGCAATGATTCCTTAAACTCAACTTTCAGCAGAGAGCCCAGAAGCATTAAGCAGCATCATTAAAACCATGTGCAGTTCTGGGGATCTGCAAAATTTGGCAAATTAGGAGCAGGCAAGTGTTTGTGTCCTGCCCCACACCAGTCTCAGGAAGGGTGATGGTGTATTGTTCCCAGTATTGTACTCCAGAATCTACTAACCCACTCACCAAAGGCAAGCATTTCATGCTCCTGGGTGACTCAGCAGCTGAAATACAACTCCCATGAGCCCCAGCAAGTATGGACACAGGCAAGGGATGATGGGAGTTGTAGTTCAGCAACATCTGGAGGGCTAAAGGTTCTCCACACCTACTCTAGGAGAAGAGCATGGATTCATCATGCTTGGAGAAGTCAGTGCTGGCCACTGTGAACAACTTTATGGACTCCAAGAGAGCAAAGATACCAATATTGTCATGGAGTGGGGGGAGGGGACCGAGCACAACTCCTCCTGTGTTGTTCAGATCCCTGGGGGGTAAGTGTAGGAAAATGTCCCGCTTTGGAGCTCTCACCTTGGTTGGGGTTGTTGAAATGGTTGTAATACTGAGAGACGTAGGTCATGATGCTGAGGCAGTCGGGGACCTTCATGGAGACCATGTCACTGGGATCCAGCAGGGCAGGGATCCCCAGCTCTTGCTCAGCCACCTCAAAGGCCTGCAAAGGCAACAAAGAGCAGACAATCAGGAAGCGGAAGCTGACTCTGAGAAAGAGACAGGCACACACCACTGGTGGAACAAAATAAGGGCAGAAGTCGCCAAGTAGAGACTTGCAGTACAGAAGGAACAAATAAGGAAGATGACACGTATCGGGACCTAGGCCACTCATACCACCTCTTTCCATTATAGCACATTGCTACCAGTCACAATGACTATGTTTTGCCTCCACTGTCAGATGCAGTATAATATAATAATAATTTATTATTTATACCCCACCCATCTGGCTCCAGTATGCCTCTGAATGCCAGGGGATCACAAGTTGTCGGGGATCACAGGTTGGGAGAGTGTTGTTGTGCTCAAGTCTGCTTTCAGGCTTCCCATAAGCATCTGGTGCCAGAAGAGGGGGCCTTTGGCCTGAACCAGCAGAACTTTTCTGTTGTACACCTCCAACATTTCAGCAAGGGTCCAATGATCATTTCCACCATTTTAGTTTAACACAACCCCCTTCCAATTTTATATACACACACACACACACACACACACACACACACACACATATTACATTACACTTACACACACACACACACACACACTTTAATTGGGAAGAAATTAGTGGCAACAGAAGTGCTCCTGCCAGGGTATGGCAAAGTGAATTTCTCCAGTCATTAGTAATTGCTCAGGGACAGAGAATGAGGCAGAAGTAATAGAGATGACAATGCTATATTTGCTTCCAGCATGGCCCATTAGTCAGAATTTGGACTCTGACCAATTCTCAGCTGCACCACAGACTTACTGGGCGACCTTGAGGTTCTCTCTCTGTTTGAGAATGTTGGTGCTTATCAAATATAAAGCATGAATCATATTGTAAGGCGTATATTTTATTTATTTGTTTGCTTAAAATTGCTTTCTCCCATTCCCCCCCCCCAAGAAATATGTGTTCAAAGCTGTTGCAATCAATATAAAACATAAGACAACAACACCGAACAAAACACTAGGAAGAGATGCATATTGAACAAATACCAGTCACAAAGAAATGGGAGATCTGCCCACCACAGCAGTAGGAACCTAGGAAGCTGTTTTATACTGAATCAGACCATTAGTCCCTCTAGCTCAGAATGGTCTATGCTCACAGGCAGTGGCTCTCAAGGATTTCAGTTTCTCCTAGCGCTACCTGGAGATACCAGGGATCAAACTTGAAAACTTCTGCTTGCAAAGCAAATGGTTCCATTTGGTCTTGGGCTGGGAATTTAAACATGGTAAGAAAGCCTTTGACTTTAGCGCCAAGGGAAACATAAAGGCAAAACTTTGAAAAAGGCACTCCTGGCTAAGTATGCATGAACATTTGTACAGTACATATGGTTTGCTCTGGCTTTTTCCAGAATGGAACCACAAAGGATTATGTCAGAACCAGCCCATCTCTAGCCAGAAGTCTGCAATTACATCAACGCTTGTTTGCCCAGCTGAGATTATTATTTACACTTGCTTGGTATCGCTGGCAGGCCGCAAAGAGAAATCTAAGCACATTCTTCCACTGTCATGGCAAGCCCATCACGCTGGGCTGCATATTTGGGTCTGCAAGTTCGCTGTGCAAATGTGGAATCTCATATGCTACCCTGGAAATCTGAACTTGGTTTCTTTTTTTAAGGAACAGAGTGGCAGGGGTGGGGGGGGAGAGAGAGTTTCTAACAAATACAGTCTGGTTGCAACTAGTTTTATTCAGTCTGTTTGAATAAGGATGGAGCTGTACACTGATCACATTCAGATGGCCATATCTCATCTTAATAAGTCACAGCCTTCTTTGGGAGGAATGGTGGCATATGACATTAATAAATAACATGAAAGAAATAAACAAACAAATAAATAAATGAGGAGAGGAGAGGAGAGGAGAGGAGAGGAGAGGAGAGGAGAGGAGAGGAGAGAGTCTTTGGGGCCTTAGCCCCATCCTTCACACAAGCAAGCAAACGTGTCAGGAAGTCTTCTATTTACATCTAGTTTCAAACTATGGGTGGTATCCAACTAAGTAGTTATTGGACCTAACTTAGTTGTTGGCATCTGTCTGTCTCAAGAGACAATGGAGTCTGCCTCCAAGGGTGAAACCAAACTGCTGTGTTAGCAGCACTGAAGTGATCTCCCTGGGGCACAAACCCGGGCAATGTGTATGGAGGTCCTGGACTGCCCAGGCAACAAGCCCCACCCCCCTCTTGGCCTCGCTGGTGTGGTCCAAAGGAAAGCAGAGCAATATGTTTGGTACCAGCTTGGCTGCAGGAGTTGCCAGAAGGAAGTGTAAAAGGCACCATCCAACCATCTTGGGGACTCCACTCCAGATTTGTCTAGGATTTACTCCTTAGCTTTTTCTTCTCCCAAAGATATACCACACGACAGCGGAGGTTTAGGATTAGATTTTCCTCTTCCTAGATGGGCTGCCTACCCAGGTTGCCAAGCCCCTTCTACCCCTCACCAACTTAGTAATGTTCATTAAATTCCATGGCTCTACTTTGATTAAAACTTAGCTGAATACCGGTAGTTTCATAATTCCAGCTTGTTCTGAAGCTATTAACCATAGTTTCCTAGTTCAGACAAAATGGGAAACTATGGCTAATGGTTTGATGGGCTGTAGAAGGAAGAAAGGATCCAAGAGTCTGTGTGTGCAGCCAAAAGTCTAATTCATATTTCATCTTATTAAGCTGAGATAAAATCATACAAACTGCCTAAGTGAACACATTCTTCCTTCTTTTCAGTACTAGCTGCTTTCAGTTTCATTTCTGCTCCTTTTCCTATACTGTACAAACCAATTGCCTTGCCAGGCCCATCTCTATCCCAAAAACATTAAGCAGCTCACAATCCAAAACTTTAGTCCACATGCCTTGCACGCATCCATTAAAATTTACAGAAAACTGAAGGTTCAACACTTTCTTTCCAGAAGCAAAAGCTGGTAGTTACTGGACAAGGCAGTTGACATTCATAAGATGAAAAGGGAACATCCTCATTTCTTTATATAGACTGAACTTTTGGAATTTGCAAGCAAGTGAATTGCAGAACCTGGGTACTTAGAAGAACACAAAAACAGGAGCAAACAAGATCATCCCGGTGGGCACAGCAGATGGATCTTTTGAGTGATTCTATATTTATTATTAATTAATGACTGTTTTTATTTATTTATTTATTTATTTATACTTCAATATGTTAACTCATTGGATATCAACATATTTATATTTAGGTCTATTATTAAATATCTGGGTGGGAAGAGATAAGAGGGATAATCCCCTCAGTACTTAAAGAAGCGAATGTAGCCATCATGGGGGGTGGGGGTGGCAGCCAAATTCAAGAAAAGCACACCGTCCAAATTCAAGAAACACAATCATGCAGCCAGGATCGGAAACAATTGTCAAAATATCTGAGAACCAGCATCGTATTTTCTAGACACCTGGGCAACCAGGCACATGGGATTTTTTCAAACACTGTTGTAAGCCAGAATGGTGTCAGAATTAAGTAAAGTAATCAAGGGGGAAGACAGAGGCAGGGACTCACCAAGCGGTTGTTCTCATATACATTGTCCTTGGAAAGCGAATTAAAGTCCCTGAAAGGAAAAAATAAAATAAAAATAAAGGAGGTGTTACAAAAGGAGCAGTTCAATCTATACCAGATCACACATGGATTTGAGAGGCAACATCTCTGGGTAACCATTAGCATGGAGACACTTCAAAGCGCAATTTTCAAACCACAGAATCTTTGTAGTTTAATTGTCCTTGATGTTACAGGCAGGAAAAGAAAGCTTCCGACTACGGCATTTTACGAAACACAAAGGCAGGAAATGCAGGCCATAGAACCATGATTTTAGAACGACCAAAGATAAAAAGTGAGCTTTGGTTATTATTATTATTTTCAAAAGAAAACCGACACTTCCACTGCTGCTCCACAAAGGTACAGTTCTACAACAATATGCTCTTAGCCAGTGCACGTATGACATTTCAGTCTATCCAAATAGGAATATACCATCAAATGGACTGCTTCACACACGACATTTCCCCAGCACAGGGCTGCCATACATCCAGAATTTCCTGGCCATATCCGGGATTTGGCCGTCAGAAATAGCGTCCAGGTGGAATTTCCCAAAATTGGTAAAAATGTCTAGGAAAACCTGGGTGTAAAACCATGTCAGAAGTTTGGACGAATTTCCTTTAAAAAAAAATAGTTCAAAAAATTCAAATTCTTTGAAAGATTTTGGCCAAAACAAACAAACAAACAAACAAACAAACAAACAAAAAACCTTTGCCAAAAAAAACTCAACAACTTTTGTGTCCAGATTTTCACTTTTTGAAATATGGCAACCCTACCATATTTGAAGAAATTTGAATAAAAACTTTGTGTACACCAATGAACAGCATCATAGGGGGAGGCTGTGGTTTGCCACACTCTGAAGTTAAGTTAGTGCTTCCACTTAAAGGGGGTGGGGTGTAAGACCATTACATCCAGTCTAAAACTACTCAGTGGCACTTAATTGCTAATGGTGTGGACGCTTGTTCAGCAAAAGAGGTAACATTTGCCAAGATTTCCAGTACCTTTTGCAAAGGAGGAAGCCTAACAAGCTAGGGCATGATCTGCAAATGTCTGAGTTGTTGCACATCCACCATAACAGCAACCATGATTGGTTATGATGGTATCACCTGTCCAATGATCTCAGCAATTGTGTGTGTCCTTTAAACCCTTAATTAGGCATCTCCACGCACCTAAGATGAAGTCAAAGATCATAGAATTATAGGGCTGGAAGGGGCCCAGAGCGTCATCTAGTCCAACCCCCTGCTGCTTCATGTGCAAGAAAACAAGCACTTTGATTAAGGATGAGGCTAAGCACCCTTTCTTCACATGGATTCATTTCACCAGTTGCAGAAGGATTGTATTTTTAATTTATTCTGTTCTCCTGCTCCCCTATTCAACCCTGCAAAGCAGAGTTTTAGCACTTACATTCTATGCAACGTGTCCTGTGTTAATTTATGAATTGCAGACTTAAGGATAACAAAATCTAACTTTGAAATCTTATGAACACTTTCTCAGGAACTCGATATGGCTAACTTCCTGAACAAACATATGCAAGTTTGGTCTATGCATGTCTTTCTTTTTCTGTTAGTCATGTTAACTTATAAAAACTGCCAAGTAAAAGAATAGTTTCAATTTGTGGGCCCTACCTAGCAATGCTCCTCACACAAAACACAGAGCGAACTTTGCCATCTCACTGGCATATTGCTGAGCAAGTGCCCTCAAGAGAAAAAAAGGTGTACTTCTTTAGTTTTATATGCAAGTCCCAGAAATAAGAGGGACCTGAGAGCATAGAAATAGAATTCATTCATGCCATTCCAGCATTAGAGTAAACACTGCTTTTTATGCACCACCCAGTATCATTACTGCATCTGTTTCAGAGATGCCCATTTCAGGCCCCAGAAAGTTTGATCTGCAAATCAGCCTAAGCAAACCTAGCTAGCACGGTGTGGGTATTCCCATTACGGAGGTGACCTCAGTGAAGAACCTTCTGGCCACTGAACTAACTACTAGATCCATCAGGGCAAGATGGAATATAAGGCACTCCTGTTCTGCATGAGCTTTCCTTGAGCAACGTAAGCTTGCTGAACAATAGTGAAAGAGGGAGGGAGGCATGCAGTAAAAGATGCAGTTGAGAGCAGCAGTTCAGAAACACAGTGTGAAATGTGCTAGTTATAGCCGGAGTCGAGGAAGTTCACAATCAAACACAAGTGAAGCTGAACATTCATTTTTCTCCAAGAAGACAACACACTTTTTTCTCATCCAAGCAAGGTTCGTGCATTTCCCAGCAAGGCCTCCTAGCAGTGCTGTTTTTTAAGCTCATCCATCCAATGGAGACTCAACTGCAGGAACTACACACTAAGAAAGGATAGGATTTCAGCACAGATACGGCCAGGAGGGGCTCTGCTCAAAGCTGGAGCGGGTTCAGGCAACGCAGAGGCAAAAGTGGGTCATATGAGACGGCAAGCCTCTGTCTGTGCAACTAATAATCTTAGAAACCCAGTTAGAAAAGCGAGGGGGAGCTGATGGGCCTTAATCCCTATCTCCTCCCACAGATGCTGATTTCTCTATATCCATCTTGCCCCCAGGTTGGCAGCACAGGGAGCCAGGTAGTGCCTCTCAGGAGCCAGGTTTGGCCCAGGGCCTCTAGCTGCTAACTCTAAAGCAGCAGGGATTTCTCTTTGTGATTTATTTATTTGTTAATCTCAATATGAAACACCTCCTCTGTCATCATCTCATATGCAAAAAAAAAAAGCATGGGAATGATATGCAGCCAGGACACAACATTGACTAGCTGCTCGTATATAAAAGGTGACTTAATGCTTGGCATGTACAGAGGCACCACAGCCCAGAGAAAACTTCACTGAGCCCAAGGATGGTATTAATACTGATATAGGAGACAGCGAGCTCATTGGTCAAATTGAACCAACATGCAACTCACTGGCCCAGGGTTTGAAAAGCTGTGTCTGATCCCAGGCTCCTCTGGTTCATTGTGTAGTCAGAAAAAGGAGCAACTACCCTGAAAACAAAAGGGCAAGGCTTATTCCAGGTGTGAGTGAATGACAAGGAACGTATGGGTTGCCACACATCACCTTCACTGAATGGCCACAATGAACAGAGGGAGGGTGGAGGGTGGAAGGGGTATAACATCCTCTTCCTCAACCCATATCTAGTTCACCACCAATGATGTACAGTGGTACCTCGGGTTACAGACGCTTCAGGTTACAGACTCCGCTAACCCAGAAATAGTACCTCGGGTTAAGAACTTTGCTTCAGGATGAGAACAGAAGTATACAAAGGCAGTTTCAGTACCCCCTACAAATGGAGCTGTGTGTATCCCACACTGGTGCGCAGGGGAGGGGAAAATAACATAATTCAGCTTCTTTGGTGCCTATACTTTAAAAAAATAATCAAGTTCCTAGTGCATGAGATTGTGAAGATATGCTTAAAAGCACGTTGACAACTCCTGGTGAAATCTCAGATCAAAATGACTGCAAGATTTCGCATGGCCAATAGGCAGGACATTCCTTCCCTTTAACAAGTGCAAGCTGAGTACGTCCGTAAACATACAGACTAAATTACACAAAATAAGAATTTAAAAGTATTCTATTCAAGTCACAGAAATCTTTCCTTAGTGGAGTTTTGATTTATTTAATGGCAGCGCAGCTGGGATAGCTCAGTCAGTACAGCATGAGGCTCTTAATCTCAGGGTTGTGGGTTCAAGCTCCACTTTGGGCAAAAGATTTCGGCATTGAATGGGTGTTGAGCTAGATGATCCTCGTGGTCCCTTCCAACTCAACAATTCTATGATGTTTTACCACACAAAACCCTGATCATAAGGTCTGTGTAAGCTGTGGCAATGATTAATAGCACAGCTGTATGTGAGCATTCAGGGCTTTTATAGAGTTCACTGTGGACTAAGCAGATTCTTTGAGTTCTCCAAGGCCTCAGCTGAAACAGCCAGTCCATGTGGAGGACCCTGCAACCACAGCCAGAACCCATTAATATGCAGGGAAGGAGAGAGGGTCTGCTTTTGATCTGTTTGAGTGGTTCTTTCCACTCTTAGATCCCCTGCTTCCAAATCAGGGCATACTAAAGTGGTTGAAATGATTCAACACTCCCCTTAGATGCTGCTTCGAAAATCCTTTCTTAATGTGCCATGTCCTTGTAAGGTCCTATGTGTCAAGCCTGCAATATAGTTCACTAAACTGAGAAGTGCTTAGTTAGACCATCTGCTAGAAAAGAGATTTATGTCCTGGATATTTAGCAGCAACGACTTCTGCTTAATGGGATAGGAAAGCTGTTTGGAGTAGAAGTTTGCCACTGCTGAATGTAGCTCTTCTGACCCACTTGTTCAGATGCTGGCTTGGGCCACATGCTCTTTAAACAGCTGCTTTTTGGACCCTTAACAGCTGCCACACACATCTAAAAAGTGTATGAATTGTTCACTGTTCTCATGCCTGTCTGTCATCGTGCGTCAATGTCACACAGCACTCCATGGAGACCCTTGGCAAGAACTTCTTCACCTGTGAAGATAGAACAATGTCCTAGCAACAAAACCATGTTTGCTACAGGTTGTGGGTTTACTGTCTTGCATGTGGTGTGGACCTGTGCTAAACCGAAGCTGATTTACCAGTAATTAGCAGCTAACCTTCTGCTGAAAACATCTCAGAATTAGAGTAGAAATCACCAAGATAATGTGTGAGCATAATTCAGTCTCCATTTTGAAGAGTAGCAAATGTTCTCATAAAAAGGGCCGATCATGATGATGATAATAATATAAGACACATATAACAAGGGAATAGTTATTTTAACAATTACATTCTGCTTTTCTTCTGTTATGGAATCCAATGCTGGGTACATAAGGTGCCCAGATGGTCACCTATCCAGGCAATTGCCCAGACTTTCTTAGACTTCAGCAAGTCTCATGCACTTTCAGGTCACACCTTGGCACCATTTACATACATTACCACAATAAATAATCCTTATGGCTTTGTAAGGTAGGCCAGTATTCTTGATTCCATATAGCAGAGAGGGAAGGGTCTGAAGCTGAGAGACTACTGGCTTGTGTAAGACCGCCTTGCAATAAAATCAAAACCAGAGACTTCACCTGTTTCTGGAAAATCTCCCCCAGCAATCTGTCTCCTGCAGAGGTCAGTAAAATGCCCTAGGAACCTCTGAAGCAGAGCATGATGAAAACGAACCTACTGTCCATTACAGTTACCATCAGAAGCCCTGTTCTGCCACCAAAGGAGGTGTGGCTAAGAGTGAAAAGATCTTCTTGGTAACTACTATTCAATTGCTGAATTCTCTCTCCCAAAAGTTCAGTAGGCCCTTTTGATCATGGTTTCCCAGTTGACAGACTAGACTTCTTTAAAAATAATGATGGCCACATTTTTAATGAGCTTTAACTGTATGTTAATTTCGTTTTATAACATTTTTACTATTTTCAATTTATATTGTATGTACACTGTGTTTCTGTTTGTCCCAAACTACTGTATGGGTCCTAATTCAAGAACTCTTTTTAAAAATGCCATCCTCTGTCTGCAGCAAGGCCCTCTAGATACTGTTGGATTCCAGCTCCCTCAACCCCAGGCAGCATGGCCAATAATAATCAGTGATTATGGGGCTCGTAGTCCAGCAACATCTGGAAGGTCATGTTTCCCAGTTCTCACCTACATGGTTATTTGAAATGCTAGTTAATTTTTAAATTTTTTATTTTAAATTAAAATCTTTGCCAAGTAAGACCTGTATTTGAACATTCTCAATGCTCTACATAAGGAAGTTTCCTGTTGAAACGGCACCAGTTTTTCTCCCCAAGCACTTAATCAGATCATAAGGAAGCAGCAACCAGATGCAACTGTCCATTGTAATACAAGCTCAGAAGTCACTGAAGGGCACAAACTAGGTCACATTCATCAATCTCTTGCTTTTGTCTATGGATGTTATTCTCCGGTGCTGCAATTCACAAGTCATGTTTATAAATAGTAATATGGAAGGAAGCAGCACATTGTCTGAGACAATGCAGGAAGCTTTCAAAATAAGATTAGAAGGTGAAGTATTAATTACTACACTAAATGGCAACGATAATACTGAAATAGTCAGGAGAGGTTGGCACTATCACATATTAAAGGCAACCTGTCTCTCTTTCTAGAAAAAGGCTCAACCAGTTTGCAACAACCAGGTGTGTGATAAAGAAACCCCACAGTGTACAGTACTGGGTTAGATAAGGAAGCTGAACCGATCAAAGGTTGCACATGAATCTTGGCATTCAGATTTTAAGACAGCACCACCAGCACCCCAATAATCAGATGCCTCTCTTTTGGCTGGAAAGCTCCTGTATGATTTCACAGCAGCTATGCCAATGGCAGTCTGAGGCCACCACTCCCATCAGAGCAGCCCAAGCAAAGAGGAGCCCCATTATCAGGTTCAATTTGCTCCCTCCAAGTCCTCTTGGATAAGGATGTGTTCAACCGCCTAACTAGATCCCAAACTTCAGAAAAACAGTCTACAACCTCTCTTCCTTGATATGGGTTGAGGACTTCGTCTGGTATTCCCTTATATATGGGCCTAGTTTGCACATAAAACTAAGCCAAACTATGGGCTTAGCACAAATGATCATATATGCAAGTCCCTCCCAGCCTGACTGCAGCCATAGTGCTCCTTTCCCAGCCCTACTGCACTACTTATAGTTAAGTCATAGTTTGGCTTAGTGTCCCATCCAGACTCAGGCTTATGGTTTGTCTTCCGCTCTCAAAAGAGAGAGTGATAAACCAAAACAGACTTTGGTTACAACACACAGTGCCTCTCCAGCAAGACCAAACCATGAGCATAACACCATGGCTTTGCTCGCTATAGTACAGCAGCTGCGACTATGATCTTTGGTCTAGGAACTTATAAGTCTGCTTGTTCAGGCTAAGCCATGGTTACACGCAACCTGGGTATATACCTGAGATCACTTTTAGTCAGATTAATTACTCCCACGTTTTAACTACCCTAATCTTTATATACAACTATGGGTGATCAAAGAAGGATTAAAAGGGCGGACTCTCCTTCCAGCCTTTTCTAGGTTCTCATTTTTGAGGTGAGGCCCTAATTTGTACTGGCAACTGTAATGAGCAGAGGACAGAAGTCACTCAGGATCAATGAATATGGAGCAGAAGGGTGTGCGCTTGAGTGCATATTCCCGTTGACAACAAGGCTTCCCCTCCTACCTGCCAGGTGTGGCAACCTGGGCTTCCTCTCCTCTTTCCTAAACAGTCTAAATCCCACTCGGGGATTACCCCATACCTGCCCCATGGCCAAGGGGCTTCCTTCCTTCCTTCTATACGGCTTGTTCCGCCCCTGCCCTCTTTTCAAATTTCCATTCCGCAGCGGCAGAGGAGTCCTAACCCGGGCCGGCTGCTCGACCAGGCGAGAGCGCGGCTGCTGGGCCTAGTCCCGGAGGGGGCGCGGTGAGGTGGGGTCGGGTCGGGTGCGGGGGTCTGAGGCGCTCGCCCGGTACTCACAGCAAATCAGGCCGGTTCCTATGGAGGATGGCGCAAAAGGCCAGGCCGTCCCGGAAGGAGCTGCTGAGGTCTCGGATCTCCACGCCCGGGTAGCCCTCGCACTGGCGGCGGCACCAGGCCTGCAAGGCGCTGCGGGGCCCCGACATCGGGGCGGGCGACGAAACGAGCAGCGGGGCGCAGGTCCAGGCTCAGAGAGCCGCCGCCGCCACCCTCGCCCGGCCGAGGGACATGGATGGGGCGGAGAGGCAGCCGCGCCAGGCTGGCTGGGCGCGCCTGGGTTGGATGCGGGCGGCTCCTGCGCGGCTCTCGACGGGTCGAGGCGGGTCTGTGCCTCCCAGCCCGGCGCGGTTCCTTCGCCCCGTGCTTGGGCGGGGAGGCTGAGCTCCGGGGCCCGCGCTCAGGTTCCTTCTGCCGGCTCCCGGCTCGCCTCCTACCCCCGGGGGGCGCCTCCTTCCTCTCTCGCCCAGCCACACCGCCGGGCTCTGCTCAGACCTGTCTCTGCCGCCGCCGCCGCCGCCGCTGCTTCTCCGCCCATGATGATGATGATGATGATACCCGCGCCGACCCCGCCGGAGCGGTTACTCATGGAGCGGCCCCGGGAGAAAAGCCCGTCCGGGCCGCGAGCTGGCGGGGGAAGGCGGTTGCGGCGCGGCCGCCAGGCTGGAGAAGAGCAGGAGGGCATGCCTCGCTCCCCGGCAGCCGAGAGGAGAGAGCGGGGGGACGGACTCCGGCAGCGGAGCGCGCTGGCTGGAGATGTTGCAGTTTATTTTTAGGAACATCAAATGGAGCTTCCATGGGCAGAGGCAGCGTGCCGCTCAGCGCCAGCTGCATCCGCGGGAAACGGGTCTGTGAGCTTCCCGGAAGCACCGAAGTGGCTTCTGTGGGTAGCGGGATACTTGGTCTAGAAATCAAATGGGGGCAACCTTTGGTCCACCAGGTGTTGCTGTACTACAACTCCCAACACACACACCCTGACCATCGGCCTCTGTTGGCTCGGGCTGGTGGTGGGAGTTTTGAGTCCCTTAGTTGCTTCAGGTTCCCCACTTTGGGGGCTAGATGGGTTTTTGGTCTGCTCCATCAGGGCTCTTCATGACATGACACTGGGCTGGAAGAGACCAGGCATACAAGCAAGAGTTTGGTGCTGAAGAATTGGTAGTTGTGGCAGGGAAGGCAGGAGCGCTGGAGAGTTCAAAGGTTCTCCTGGGAATGCCAGGCCAAACTCAAATCTGTAAGATCACATCCCAAACACAGACTGAGTCCTGTGGGCTAAGCAGTTTTTCTGTAAAATGATGACTGCCTATGGCCATACATAGGTTACCTGTTACTGTAATGCCCCCAAATAAGAGTATTAGACCCTTTAATCTATACATTAAGCTGAAATAATACTAAATCCTCCCCCACTTTTTTTTCTTACAGTCACTAGGGTAAGGTTACCAGATTTTTTTTCTATGAATCCGGGGACACTTTTCAACTTCAATGGATTTGGTATGGGGACCGATTTGTACATCTGGGGACTGTCCCAAGGAAATGGGGACGTCTGGTAACCTTACACTAGGGGGAAATGTGCAGGTATATGTATCTACTATTCACAGCTCTAGGGTTCTGGCCAACCATTGCAGATGTTTTGGGAAAAATCCAGCCTAGATAGTTGCACTTAATTCCCTTTGCAACCAGTGGGATTTAAGCAGGTCATCAAAAAGATCTTTTCAAATGGATTCTCATGGGACATAAGGGCAACTAGTTTAGTTAGTCTGGATCCAAGTCAAAGACTTGTAAGCATATTGGACTACTTAATTTCAGGTTGTCATTTCACATTAATTTACAACACAAATACTACCTGGTTGCAGAAAGACGAGAGAGAGAGAGAGAGAGAGAGAGAGAGAGAGAGAGAGAGAGAGAGAGAGAGAGAGAGAGAGAGAGTTAGTTGTGCCTTGGAGGCACCCAGTGAGTTGCAAGGTGCATCCCTCTGGAGTGCCTGTGCCCCTGTATAATGTATAATTTACCTGTATAATGGTAAATAAGCAAAATATTGCAGAAACAGAGTTTCCAGTTCTCCACTCACACACCCCGCAACCTAACTCTGGTAGTGCTGCCTTTTGAACTACTCACAGTTCAGGGAAGTGAGGAGCATGTGACATTATCTAAAATGTTGCTGAGAATTGCCTGGCCTCTAGAGCTGAGCTAAATCAGAGCTAGCATTACTGCAGAAAAAAGGTACAAGTGTGAAGGAAGAAAAGGAGTCACAAGAGCCATGTGTGAAGCCTTTGGCCACTTTCAGACTGGTTATTTTGCAGGAGGGATTCAAGTACAAGCTGGAAATTTAGGCCTGTGCAATTTATGTACCGGTAGCTTAAAGTGCTCTGTTGCCCTTGCACAACAAATTCACTTTAAAAAAAGAGACAACAGACTTCTTGTGGTTAGGGAAGTGTGCCCTTTGTGGTCTGCATGCAGTCTATGGCTGCCCAGTGCATGATATGTCTGCACAATGCTATACCAACCTGTGGGGCATTTCTTTCCAAACTGCACTAAGAGCCAAGCTGGTCTGTACCAGCCCAAACAGCCTGGCAACCTTGTTGTTGTTGTTGTTGTGTCGTTCAGTCGTGTCCGACTCTTCGCGACTCCATAGACCAGAGCACACCAGGCATGCCTATCTTTCACTGCCTCCCGCAGTTTGGCCAAACTCATGTTAGTCGCTTTGAGAACACTGTCCAACCATCTCATCCTCTGTTGTCCCCTTCTCCTTGTTTCCCAACATCAGGGTCTTTTCTAGGGAGTCTTCTCTTCTCATGAGGTGGCCAAAGTACTGGAGCCTCAACTTCAGGATCTGTCCTTCCTTTCCAGCCACCAATGGGGAAAGGGGGGCAGCTGCAGTAGTGCAATACAAGTGGAACCTACAACAGTGTCCTCTGGCAGGATATTCCATTCCACTCTCACCTGGTAATCCAGTTTTTCATTGAAATATGAAGTCAGCATTCCACAAACTGGTCCTTTTGTATTTTTAAAATATGCAGATCTTAGGGTTTTCCCCATCCTCCAGCAAGCGTATGTGTGGTGCCGTTGCCTATTTTGCCTACATAAGCCAAGAATGGGGAACCTCTGGCCTGGGAGCCAAATGAAGACTTCCAAGACTCTGCCCCTTGGAACTCTCCCCAGGCCACACCCGTCACTGATCTTGCTTGAGGATAGAATGAATATCTGACCCATTTTCTCAGGGAAGGCTCTAACAGAGGAGTCAAGGGAGGGGGGACCCATTAATTGATTCTTACAGTAGCTGATTGTCCCCAAAACGATGCAGCAAATAAACTTCTTGATGGCTCAGGCTAAAGTTTTCAAAATTCTAACTCCAACCCTCAAGACAGTTGCCTCACTAGAATATGCAGTTTGTACTGCCTGTTTTTTGATCATTTGAATGCATTTGAAAGACAGAAATTTAGCATCAAAAGAAAAGTTGTATTTAGCATATATTGCTTCTTGTTTGTTTGGATTTTGACCCCCCCCCCCGATGAAAAACCAGGACTCTTCTAAAACTGTATAAAGAAATCACATACATTATGGAATTAGTGAGTTCCAGTTGGCATCTTTCAAAACGTTGTTGCCCACCCTCTCTGGGAATGAAAGAGAAGCCGATTTTGGTCCCATTCTTTGACACTAATGAAGGTGCATATTGTTACATGTTCCCCGCTGCCCGTTGAGAAGTTCCAAGGACAGCACTACAGAATTAGTTTCTTTTGAATGAGAGAGAGCACAGGACTGTTATGGCATTATTATTTTTGTAATATTTGCTTTTAAAACAGATAGACAAGCCAAGCATAGTGGAGGTGAGAGCTACTAATCCTTCATGAAGTCTACAAAAGGTGCAACTGTACACCAAGGATGCTTCAGCCAAATCAACACACACTCTGCCTCTGAAATCCATACTGCAGAACTGGCTCTAAACCATTTAACCTTCTCAGTATCTGCTGGGAGTATTCCATTCCAAGGGCTGGAGAGGGAGACCCAGCTATTAAGGAGCATCAGCATTCTTGTGATCAAAAGTCACTAGCCATTCAGAATTATCAAAATCAGGCATAAACTCAACAATATTGTGTAAACCTATGGAGGGCTAAGGTTCTCCACACTGAATTAAGCTAAGGAATATGTGATTGAAAGAACCACATATTCATCTCTTGCTTGCCCATTTCCTCCCAACACTTTCCTCAGTTTCCCTGGGTCTGTTTTAGATTGTAAGCCCTTTGGGGCAGAAACCTGTCACACATGGTTCTTTTTAAAAGCACCATATATATTGCTAGGTAAAATGATGGTGATATGGTGAGAAAGGGATAATTAAAAAAAGGAACAATACCGTTTGTTCCCCCCAAGTTTGATATTCTGCTTGATGCTGGTAATAAAACCTCAAATAACATAATATTGGATCAGTCGTTTGGGAAAGCAAACATGGCTAGTCCAAGTCTTCTGAAGAAACCCATGCAAAAACTGGTCAGACCAGGGGAACTGGAATGAGGAGCTAAGCAAGTTAGGTGTGGAAGGGTGTGTCCTGTATCCAGGCAGAGCCGTGACTTCACCTTTACAGGTACACATGAGGATTTTGGGCTCTTAACAGCCTGTCACCTGGCAGCAGTGCCATTAACCAGCCCTGCTGCAAGGAGCTATGGAAAACAGCGGTATTTTCAGACCAGCGGATACAATGAGTTCTTTGTGGTCTCCAAAGCCGAAAGGGCAGGAGTAGGCGAACAGAAAGGCTGGAAGCCAAGCAATTCGGAATATGACATGCTCCTTCCAGAGATAGCTGCAGATGTTATGGCCTTAGCTAAGCCAGAAAAGATCCCTTTTGCTGCAGTCAGACTGCCCCCCTTCATATGTTTTCAAACAGTTTTGTGACTTCCTTGATCCAGGTAACGAGGTTTACATGTCTCAAACTCTTCACAGAGGGTTCTTTCTTCTTGTTCTCTTATGCTGCTCTTAACCTGAGAACAGAACACTCCTGAGGAGAACCTTTATTTCCAGCCAACTTACTCTATTGTTATCAATAAGGAACTCAGCAGCCACATAAGATGATCTTTGGAATTTAAGAATGGTTTACCTTAAAAGCAAAAGTATTTATTTTTTTCATTTGACTGCAAGCAAGAGGAGAGATAGCTTTTTTGCTGTTGGCTCCTTTTTTCTTGAGTTGGATTCCTGTGAGGGATTAAAACTGAGAGAAACAGTGCTTTAGTTGAGAGTCCTGAATGTCAGGGGGTTGGACTAGATGACCCTCAGGGATCCCTTCCAACTTTAGAAGTTATGAAGTGATTGCTGAAAGCAAACCAGGTCTATGGCGTTTAGCTAATTATCACCAAGACTGTTGGGAGGAGCACTGTTAAGTTGTCCCGTGTTACAGAGGCCAGACTAACCTCACAGGTCCCATGTTGTGAAAACCTTCTTCCAGCAGAGATTCAATAGGCATCCTGACTTGTGACTTTCAAGCATATATTGAAGACTTTAATGCCAACGGGTCTATGCAGAATTTTAAAACTTCATTATTAGCCCGATTGTTCTGTATTGTTTGTAAGGGTGTTTTTACATCTTAAGTATTGCTGTATACCTGTTGTTGTACATCACCTGGATAAATAAACCACAATGCTAAATGTGCAACAAATAAATGAACTGCATACAGTGTGTCTTGTTCAGACAGAGTTGCTTCAGGATGTGCATGCAATTTTAGCATGCCAGGGATCAGATGTCTGAACAGGCACCATGCTAGCATGTTAATACCGGATGCAGAGTTGGCCAATGGCCCCATTTAAAATATGAAGCCAGGAGCAGCATGGCATGGTGTGGAGATAAGTGCTTCTTCCTGATCTGGTAGCATGGTTGCTCTGCAGCACCTCCTCGTCCCGTTCCCCCCCCCCTTTGCGTCACCTCTTGCTGACACGAGAGGTCTTGAAGAGCTTGTCGCTATTTAGTCATACTTTGGTTGATTGATTTTGGAGAGTTCTTTTTTAAATGGATTAACACCTTTGCTTTTTATGCCTCACTCCAAAATCTAATGAATGATAACTTTCTTTTCTGATCTGAAAATAGTTTTACCTACCCAACGGCTACCAACTTTCAGAATCTATCACAGCAGCTGAGCCTGGAGAGGAGAACCAACAACAATGTTGCTCCACAGAAGCTTCCCCATCGTTTCAACAATTGGACTCTGTTGATGTGGCTGCGTGCTCCAAATTCCTTTTGCCTTCTGTCGGTGCCAGGCACAGACTCCGACAGAGCCCGGCCTTCCTCTCGCGGCAAAGAGCAACTGGCCTGATTTCTTTCCAGGAGGTCAACTGTGGTGAGTGGAGTGAATCTCTCCTAACCTTCAGCAGCTTGTGGGGGGATCACAGTGGCTTAAGTGTGCAACGCATGACATAAGCCATTCCCTACTAAATTCCTGGGAATGTGTAACAGGTGCAAGATGCACAAGTTCCACATTTAAGCCCCAAGCAAAGGCTGCTTTGTGTGGTGTGTTCTTTTTATCACGCATGTTGAAAACGCAACACATAGCAGTAAGGATCATTAGGAAAGGAACTGAAAAACTGCCAATACCGTAAAGGGATTATAAAAATCTATGGTGCAACTGCTCTTGGAATATTTTGTAGAGTTCTGGTCGCCTCACCTCAAAAAGAAAAAGGAAATTCACACCCACCAGAGGTTGTGATGCGTCACTTCAATGGCATTAGAAGAGGATTAGACAAATTCATGGAGGATGGGCTATCAATAGTTACATTCTCCCTCCGCTGTCACAAACAGTATGTCTCTGAATGCATTGCTGGGAATCACAGGTGGGGAGGGTGCTGTTCTGCTCAGGTTCAGATTGCAGAATTCCCATGGGCATCGGGCTGGCTGTGAGAACAAGATGCAGGACTAGACAGGCCTTTGGCCTGATCCAGCAGGGCTTTTCTGGTGCATGATTTATGTTGCAATAGGCTGCAACTCTTTGTATCCTTCGAGTCTCCCAGGACAAATATTTCTGCCTCTTTTGTCTCACATGGCTCTAGTCATTCTGAAATGGTAATATATGAGCATGCAGTCCTATTCCCTCTCATCATGAGGCTATGTGCATGACTACAGCCAACTGTTATACTGGCTTTTCTCTTTTTCTGTGGAAAGCTCACTATGACAAAGTTGGAGAACCAGTTTGTTAACAGTCCTGCAAACTATATAAACTTCTGACATCCATTCATATAAACAGATCTTCCCAGACTAATGAACAGGACCTTCAGTCAAGAGTCATCGTACATTGCAAATAGGTACATCAACCACCCATTAATACAATTTAGGCTTATACAGAACGCTAGAAGGTTTAAGTCTTCTCTGACTGTACAAATAGTTGCTGCATGCATTCCAAAGAAATATCACCCAGCAGCAAGAAGCAGTTATATGAAATGTGTTCAGCAATGTTGCAAAATACAGTGTTTGCAGGACTCTGGTTTTATATGGATCTGATATCTCCCTCCATTTTTTGGCAAGGATCAGGAAGGCAGAAGGGAGTGTGGAGTTTGGAGTATTGGCAGTGAGCAAACAGTACAAGGAAACCCTCACCAGGAGGCAGAAACTAGGGACAGACAGCTGTGTTCTGTCCAAAACTGCTTTCAAAGCCTTCAAACATCACCCATTCATTACCAAGCCTTATTCCGCAGCCAGGCATGAAAAATGTTTAATAAAAAGGAACAGAGAGCAGATGCAGGTTCTTTGGATGTCAAATTGTGAGAAGGATCCAATTTTGCTCTTCTGTGGCAAACCTCTGAAGTGAGAGATAAATATAGCCCTACTTATAGTTCCCTCAAGCAAATCCTTGGGAGGCTGCAGCATATGCATTAACAGAGCTCATTATAAGATGACTCTTACAAGATGCAAACAAGGTTTCCAACAGGTGCTAACCTCACACTGAGAGGATAGATGAAAGCTATTTGCAGTCAGTTTCACATACTTGCTTCTGCTGGGGAAGGAGTACGACTTGAACAATGTGCTCATGGTTCTTTCAGCACATTGTTCCATCACTGCAATAAGCCTTCCCCAACACCTGTTGCCCTCACTAACACTCTGAAAGCTATCCTGGCATCAGATTCAAATATAAATAAGATAGATTTGTGCAGCTTGATCCCACGCATGAGTACTCTGAGATCAACCCCACGTATGCATGCACAGGACCCCAGCCGCAGGTTCTTTTATTTCATACAAAGGGAAACTGAAAGGCCCATTCAGACCTTCACTGCTGTATTTTCTGCTGTAAAAGACTTCTTTTAAAAAGCACCAGTAAAAACCGTAAGTTTCAGCATGAACTATGCAACACAAGGAAGTCTGAAAACCATTTGATATTATAGATCTCGTAACAATCCACTGTCACAGTGCTTGGCATACATTTACCAAAAGGACACCTAGTGATAGTAACACACCTGAAAGGTAAGCAGTGAATAGCTTGAGATCAGGATAATATTCTCTAGTAAATTGGATTGAACTCACATGACATCCTAGAAATGCCTAGGAGACATATAGCCAAGCCCTTTCTTTCTTTTAACAATATACAGCATGTCAGGTGTCCTTCCTGTTAGGAAACAAAGCAGCAGGGGAAAGGGCAGGTGCAAGGTTTTCATTGTATGTTTCTTAAAAAGAAAAGACAGCATCCACAGATCACTTTTCAAAGTAGTGGACGGCTGTATTAGTGTCCTCATGTGTGCTCTGTCTGTCAGCTATCCCTACACACCTCCCACAGAGTGGAAGTGGGTGCTCTCCACAGGCTAAGTTAAGATATCAAAAGAAGCTAGGAAATTGGCCACCTCCCCCTGAAGGGACAAATGAACTGTAACTCCAGAGACACAAGAGATATTTCACTCATTTAATTAGATTTCTTAGTCCTTTTATATGAGCTCAGCTGTCTGCTATCCAAGTAAAAACTGCAGAGCCCTACAGAAAATTCCAAAATTCTTAGCTCATTCTCTCTCTCCACCCCCCACTTGCCCACTTAACAAAAGAACCAGGCGGTTGGTGACGAGTTCAAGACGACTTTTAAGGTCTTTGGCCCATCTTTTTCAGAGTGCGATTCAGCTGAAAGAGACAGACATCTAATTACAAGAGAATTCTTGGGGGCAGGGTAGAAAACACACACACACACACACACACACACGGTACTATCCAAATTATGCATTGTCCACTCAAGGATTTGGGAACCATGCAAGAATGCCAAGTGCAGACATGGGGAAAATTAACCACTTAGACCCTACCAAGATGGAGAGATTTGAGGTCAGAACACAGAAGAGTTGAACATCAAATAGAAGTTTGCATAACTGCATAAGTTGCAAAGGATTGCAAGGATATTGAGTAATTTAGTATTTAGTAACAGACAGCAAAAGGCTCCCCTAAGCTAACTTGTGGCCCTCCAGTGCTGTTGGACTTTTAATTTCCATCAGCCCAAGCCGGCAGACAGGGATAATCAGAGTTGTAATCCAAAATTCTGGAGGGCCACAGGCTCCCCACCCCTACCCTAGAGTTCATATCGCTTAAGAGATGCTTGCCCAGTCTTAAACAAAATCATGCCCTGTCCATGTTCTTGCAGTTGGGAAGCAGCCAGCCAGACTGAAGTAGGCTGCATAAAACTTGTACCCATGGCTTCAGAATCTTCTTTCAAGGTATTTTTGCTGCATTTTAGAATGCCGAATACTACTCTACTACTATCTCTGCCTCTCCTCCATTCTGTGCTACATATTTCCAGTTCTTTCCCTATTCCCTAACCTAGCAATCTTAAAAAACTCAACACTTAACTTACTGCTCACCTGCAAATCTTGAATTTATCCTTATTCTTACATGTTTAAGTAATGAACACAACAAGTGCCCAGTACAGCAGATGATGCCCATATGTTAACAAGAAGGGCACTCTTCCACCTGTGGTGCTGTGCTCAGTGCTTTTGGTTAACCCAGCTCAAAGTGGCAATTTCCATGTGAGTCAAAACAACACAATGGCCATTTCCCCTTCATAGAGCTTTCATTCCCTCAGGTGGGACTCCTGGTGATGCAGCGCCCTCTGTGGGAGAGCTGGAACAACTACACTATGTTCCCCCTTGCAAGCAGCAGGAGACAGAAGAGGGTGACATTGGGAGAACTCCTTCCACTCACAGATAGATGGCACTGCTGCCATCTACGTTTTCATTTCTGGCATTCATAGTAATGCTGTTTAGATTTCACTCTCTCCTGTACAGAGTGAGACACACATGGACACAGCTCTTCCTCAAACCCTGGCTGAAAGCGTGCAGCTAGGTCACCCCATAAAATTTTGCAAATGATAACATTTTAGTAAGTTTCACCTGTTCAATCAGCAACTAGCTTACCTCTTCAAACTTATGGATCTGGCGGATGAAGAAATCCCCATAGCGGCGAGCAACCTTTGTGTCTGCGATGTGGATCATGTCCTGCCAGGAGATAGGCAACAGTAATGAACAGCCCAGGGGTGCTAACAGGCAACAGCTCCGTATGAAGTTCATTCTAGCCTGGAACTAGGGATATTTTTTTCAGATAGGCTCCTTCTTTACTGAAGGAGTGAGGCCAACATTAACGTCTTCTTGGTGCCAGGTAAGATCTACATCTTTTCCTAGGCATTTGAAATAATCTGATTACTTGGCTATCTTGGTCCATAAACACTGTGATGTTTATTTTTTGTTGATGCATTATTAATTCCAAGCGGCTATCAATGATTTGTTTCTCTCTCTCTCTCTCTCTCTCTCTCTCTCTCTCTCTATATATATATATATATATATATATCCCCCACTTTCTGTAAGTTGCTTACAGACTGTTTTATGATGCCACAAATAAACATAATAATACTCCATACTTATAAAGAAGAAAAGGATAAGCCTGTCAGGTAGTAAGACAGGGTGCTTCAACCAATGCTCTCTCCGTTTAAAACTGTCCTTGTATTCATCCCTCTCCTTAGGAAACTCCACACACACACACACACACACACACACACACAAACTTCAAGCAGATGAGAATGGGAATTGATTTGATGATGGTGTATATCAGATATCAGGATATAGCCCTCCAGATGTTCAAGGGAGCTGGAAGTTGAACAACATCTGGAGAGCCACAGAGTTCCCATCCCTGGTGTATAATCACTAATGTAGATGCCTTGAATCTGATGTATTTGCAGAAGATGAACTAATGGAGAAAACTGGGTAAGGGTAGTTGATTTTTAAAGGTGGGAGTGAATGGAACTCTTTGGGACAAGATTCATAGCTTTGTCCCTTTTAGAATTAAATGGGAGAGGGGGGGGGGACTGATGGTACTGGAAAACAAAGTACCTCCTATGGTAGGTGGCACTATAAATTTTTAAAAAGCATGAATCTATTCTTGGGAGAGCCTCTAACCTCTGCCCTTCCTGGCTTAAACCTCATTTCCACTCCAGGAACTCTGTGTCTACCGCCTTGACACTCTGCAGGAAGCTGGTTTCTACCAAGTTAGACCACTAGTTCATCTACCTCTGTACTGCCTACTCTTAATGGCAGCGAACCCAGGCTTTCAGACAAGAGCTTTTCTCAGCCCTACCTGGAAACCCCAGAGATGGAACAAGAGCCCTTTTGCACGCAAGGCAGATGCTCTACCACTGAGTTATGGTCCTTCCCCACGTCACCTATGCAACCTGACCAACCCGGAAAGCTCCTCGTAAGGGATGGAGAGACATGAACAGACAGGCAGCAATGGACAGACCTTGTCAATGTAGAAGTCCACCTCGGAAGCAGACTGGAACTCGCCATCCAGGGCAGAGATGCCGCTTGTCCAGACCAGGTTCTTCATTTTGTGTTTGAAGACGAGCAACTGGATACGGAACTCCTGCTCTGTCAGGTCCAGGAAGCCAGCTAGCTTGGCAACTGGCATAGTGGTGTAGAGCTTCAGGAAGCTGCGGATGGTAGAAAGCTGGGCCTGCTGCTGGACCTCATCGGCAAAGACCTTCAGCTGCTGCAGGAAAGGCTCCTTGTGGTAGTTGGGGTGAACGTTGTCATAGTTGGGGACCACAGGGGAGAGGAACTTGGGGCAGGCGTAGCTGAAGAGCTCTTCGTACACTTGAGCGTCGCCTTTCTGCATGCGCAGCATCTTGTCCCCGTATTTCTCTCGGAGCTGCAGGTGGATGCTTTCATCGATGCGCATAGGGTACATGGTGAGCGCAATGGCCAGCAGGGCGTGCATCTGCTCGTTTTGTTTGTTGATCTGCAACACAAAGAACGCTCGATAGAAACACTCCGCTCTTTATTTTCAAATTTCCACGTAAGAACTCATGCAGCACAGTGGCCAAAAGTCTGAGTGACAGAAGCCTCCAGTCAAATCTCACCTCTGCTTTGAGTTGACAGGTAACTTTCATGGAGACCAAAACAGAACAGACAGGCACACAGCCTGAACTGCCAGGATTAAACTGAAAGCTGCCATTGGCTATTTCACTACACGGATTCAAGCAATGGAGTCAATCTTACCCTGCATTTCCATAGTAAGGCCTATGTGCCCTTGCAATGGTAAGTGAAGAGTGCCAACTTCAGAAATGCCAATTAGGAGCGCCTTGGGATCATACTCTCTTGGTGGCCTTAGGTAAGCCACTATTTATAGAGATTTCTAGGTGTTATTAATACTTTAAATATGTCTTATCTGTCATATATTTTAAGAAACTAAATTTTGCATGATTGTTCCCAAGATCCAAGTGCACATTTGCATTTATGTTTGGATACAATTGGATGGAGTTTTGAATCCACATGGCACACCGAACCTTTCAAAACTGCACTGATTTTTTTTGGTTTCTTAGAATTTCTGAGCAATGCTGGATTGTGAGGCTGCTAGTATAAAATACACAGAATAAAGTGTATTTTTTTGCAAATTTGTTATTCCTCTCTTCCCCAGGATAGAAATGTAATAAATCAATCTTTTGAGTATCTTCCTTCCAGCTGCAGAATCAACAGCACCAAGAAAAGGCACTCGGAACAGAAGCAACAAGCCAACTGTTTAACACATGGCTTCAGGGCAGCTTACCATCTCATACTTGTAGGTTGTCCTCTGGAACATGCTCTTGGTCCTCTGAATATACAGGAGGATATTTGCAAAGACACGGATGGCATCTTGGTAGCGTCGCATCATGAGGTATGCAAAGCCGACGTAATAATAGGTCGTGACCTGGCACTCTGGCACTCGTGAATACATACTCTGGGAAGGGAAAAGATTCAAGTGAGATGCCTGGAAAAAATAATTTTCAATCTCTACTGAGGACAGCTTTCTTCCAAAGGATATGGTGGAGGGATTCTGCTCAAGTTCCTTATGTTAGAAAGGGGGTCAGTGGTAGTCCTGAAGTGGACAACAGAGCAGCTCCATGCTATCTTTTTAAACCAGGCTTGGGGATTAATATATTATTTATTCCAGTTTTACACTGGGCACGACTGTTGCCTTTCTAATAGGTGTAACATTTTATTTGATTTACTAACAAACCTGAGCAAAATTTACAATTTATTTATTTTTCAGCATGAAAAGGGGGGATGGGGTGTGCCTATTTTCCTGCAGATGTACAAACATTTTCACTTGGCACTTCAAAAGTGCTAAGATCCCATGTTGTGTTCTTAATTCAACGTACTTGGTCACAACGGCTGACAATGCAATTAACACTTTGATACATTTATCTGCTTTTATTGAGACCAGCATGTTTGTGTGTACACAACATGCATGCTTTATTTAGAACCAGATGTTCAAGCATAAGGATTTTTTTTTTTTTTTTTTAAAAAAGAAGATTAAGGAACATGGCATTTGGGAAAGGGTACTGGGGAGAGGGCAGGTAATTCCCGAGGTGGAAAACAGAACTGGCAACAGTGAGAAATGGGCAGGTCATATTTGTAGCTTGCCTTCTTTGAAACATGCTCTTGGTCCTCTGAATGATATTGGAGAAGTACACAAATAGCATCATGGTGCAAAGGATACAACATCCAAGATAACAGGACTCCTAGCACTTAGGTACTTCAGAATATTAACTCAGGGTATGAAAGAAAATGACAAAACAGATGCTTTGAAGGAGATTCTTTGCATATTTTCAAATATACACCTCTAATTTGGAGAGCAAAAAGGGGGTTTTTCAGAAGAGCTGGATTCTCAAAAACCCCAAGTTTTGACTGTGCATAGGACTGAAAATGAAATATTTTTCCACAGTACAGTGGTGCCCCGCTAGACGAAAATAATTCGTCCCGCGAAAATTTTCGTCTAGCGGGGTTTTCGTCTTGCGGAGCGGCAATGGGAGCCGCGCTCCGCAAAACGAAAAAAAAAAAAAGACGAAATTTTTTCGTCTTGCGAGGCAGCCCCATAGACTTTTTCGTCTAGCGGGGCAGCCTCCCGCTAGACGAATGCTTTCGTCTAGCGAGTTTTTCGTCTAGCGAAGCATTCGTCTAGCGGGGTACCACTGTACATTTGTACCTTGAAAGTCGAACGGAATCCGTTTCGAAAGTCTGTTTGACTTCCAAAACTTTTGGAAACCAAAGTGCGGCTTCTGATTGGCTGCAGGAAGTTCCTGCAGCTAATCGGAAGCCACGCCAGATGTCCGGCTTCCAAAAATCGTTCTGATCGTTTGAGAGCCAAAACGTATGACTTCCAAGATGTTTGGCAACCAAAGTACAACTGTACCCTCCATTTACACAAATTAGTTCTACACTCAGCACTTAAATGGGGCAACAGAAATTTATATTTGACACACATGACAGCATAGGAGAGAAGAGCATCCAGAAATCATCATGGTGCACAAACCTCATTGAAATCCAGAGGATTCCTCAGCAACTAAAATGAGTATAATACCCCAGAAGAGAACAGGGATGTTCTATTTTAATGCTCTAGCATCTCGCAGGATTTGAGTCCTGTGCTCCGTTACCTTCTTGTTAAGTTCAATGTTCTCCAGAACCTTGATGGCTTGATAGTAATCTCCCAAGAGTGAATGGAGGCGCAGCAAACCCACAAGACTGAAATAGCCCAACATCTTATAGAGAGAATGGCGGCCATACTCTCCAGCTACACTCTCAGGGTCACCTAGGGGAGGAAAATAGTATTTGCATATTTAATAGGAATTTGAAAGTACCACTGTGCATTCTATAGCAGGACAGGGGAGAAGAGACCAAATGCAACCTTCAACATGTTGTTTTATAATCAACTTGCTCAGACTTTCCATACAGAAATAGTTTATTTGGATTCATCTGTGGCAGTAGAGGCTGGAGCAAGAACTGAAAGTGTTTTAAGAACCCTAACAGGAGTTTGAGAATTTACTAGTTCCACAGACACATTAGAAGAATCAGATCCTCCCGTCTGAACAAACATCCCTATTGTGCACATTAATCTATCCGAAATAAGCACCATCCTCTGGTTTTGTACCTACAGTCACTACTACATCAGTGTACACAATCTGAGTAAAAAAATTCAATTTCAACATATATAAAAATGTAAGAGTAAGGAACAAAGAGCCTGATCTATTTTTATTCAGAAATAAAACCAATGGTTTCAGTTGGGATTACTTTCAAGTAAGTACGCAAAGAATCATGTCAAGAGTGCGAAACCAGTGGGCTTCCAGATGTTGATGGACTAAAAATCCCATTATTCTTGATCACTGACCATGTAAACAAGGTGGATGTAACCAGAGTCCCACAGCATCTGGAGGGGCACAACTTCCCCACCATGAATTACAACCTAAGGCTGCAGCCCTAACCCCACTTACTTGGAAGTAAACCCCATTAAATTAAATTCAATTACTTCTGAGGAGACACAGTTAGGCACTCAGTAAGCTCACTGAACTCAGCAAGACTTACTTCTGAGTAAACCTGCTGAAAACTGCACTATAAATGCATTGGAATGAAAATAATCCATATTATGCAATCTCAAGCATGCAGTTTACCAATTCAACTGAAGTAATTTACCACTAGTAAATTGTTTTTATGAACTGTTGATTGTTTTATGTATATTTGTTTTTCATCTTATTATTTATAGTCTGCTGTTTTTGTTTTTTTTAATGAGTATCTTATACTATTATGTAAACTGCTAAGACTCATGTTTGATTAAAAGACCTACAAAACAAAACAAATATCTTCAAAATGCAGTTTCCTTCCTGGCTAATCTACACACTGGCTAAATCTAAGCATTAGATTTAAGACTATTTAGCTTCATGTAAACAAAGTGAGCAGGATAGAATTAGCTTAACAGGCTTGCGGATTAAACTGTACCTATCACACAGATAAGGAGAGCTATAGCTCAAAGCCTCTCAGTGATAGGATTCTGCAGAAAGAATACTAATAAAGGTATTGGAGGATAAAACCACAACAAATTATGTTACATGTAGAAAACTACACACATACAGAGCTGGTTTTATACAAGTGAGTTTAAACAAAAGAACTTACAGCCTCTACAGGTTTCCAATCAGGCAGGAACTCAAGGAACAAGGCTTTGTTTTATTATTTAATGTATTTACCTGTATATCTTGCCTTTCCTTGATCATGGAAACCAACACATTGTGGTGAATGCATGGTTCTAGGCATGGTTCTTCATGTGCCTTCACACCACAACCTGGACCACTTCTATTCTCTCTCTCTTTAACATACACCTTTGATTCCTTCTTACCTCCACTAGTGTAGACCTCTAGTTGCCGATTGATGTTGGATTTGTCCACCAGGGAATGCAGCACATTGAGAACGCTGTGGACATTCCAGATCTTAGGGTTTGAACGCAAGAAATCAATTTCTTCATCTGACTTCTTGGCTGTCTTGCAGCGGTACTGACTGAAGGACTGGAACTGTGAAGGAATACAGAGAAAACTGGGTCAGTATATATGTTCACCTCCAATAGTTTGTGCATAGAGACAGAATACAAATCCCAACTAAATAAAGGCATTTCCCAGAGCAAGGCTGGAGGGAAGGCAATTTATTAACATGCATACCCAAATAACAGATCTCTAATTAAATAGTATTTTAAATATGAACTTTGAGCAAGAAAAAAACTCCCAGAGGTTTCTTCACCCAGACGTCAAATGACAGCTACAAGAATGGAGAATCGGGGAAAACAGAATGGAAACAAATTCCAACTTTAAGCAACAATCTCACCCAAAGCAGCTAGCAATTTACTTAAGTCATTTTCTGTTCAATATATCCACATTATGTATCAAAGAAAATCAGATTCTAGAAACAGAAAACATGTAAGCCATGTAAGAGTCTGTCCAAGCCTATGTCTGTTTAGAAGTAAGCCTCTTGAGTTCAACAGAACTTACTCCCAGGGAAAATGTATATAAAATTGCAGCTTCAATCGCAGATGTCTCGGAAGTACTAAGAGCCAAGCAAAGTAAGAAGGTACATGATTCTCATTGAGAAGTCCTGAGCCCATATTGCCTGGTGCACACACTTCCAGTTGACTACAGCCAGGTTTCTATTTCTTGTGGCTTTCAAACTTAAAAGCTACCGCACCTGATAGATGAATTCATCTATGATATCCCAGAGCCACTGGTTGGGCAGTTCCAGGGGAGCTGGTCCATCTGCATCTAGAGAAGAACATTCACAAAGAATTTATAGTGCTTAAGAGACTGAAAGAGCAATCCAAACCCCCTGATGTTGTCTGCTGGAGGGAGCAACCTGCATGCACAGAGAGCTTGGCAGATAAAAAGCTACTATGGGTGGTATTCCCACAAGTGGTAGAAAGAATAGTGCTTCACAACGGGACATTCTGGGGTGGAGCAGAGCTGGCTATGGATCCACAGCTTCTCTGTTCCCCCAAGAGGGGCCAAATTTAGGTCCCTAGCTGTACTTGAGGTGACATAGCTAATTGCCCCCATTGCTTTTAGTATGTGTGTGTGGGTGAGGGGGATTAAACATAAAAGAATCTGCTGGACAAAAAAGTTCAGCTAAATAGCCACCAACATTGTTTGGTGTGTGGGTAGGATAGCATTCTATGTTGATTAAACCCGCTCCTGGTATATAAACTATCCCTGTTTTCTCTTTCACAATAAAAGAAAGAAGTTATATATACAGATTCTAGGAACTCACTGAGAATATAGTTGAATAGATTGCAGTAGTTGTAATAGGACTCAAATCTCTGTTCCAAAGATGGACCACCCTGTAATTAAAAGAAGAAGAAGAAGAAGAAGAGTTTGGATTTGATATCCCGCTTTTTACTACCCGAAGGAGTCTCAAAGCGGCTAACATTCTCCTTTCCCTTCCTCCCCCACAACAAACACTCTGTGAGGTGAGTGGGGCTGAGAGACTTCAAAGAAGTGTGACTAGCCCAAGGTCACCCAGCAGCTGCATGTGGAGGAGTGCAGACACGAACCCGGTTCCCCAGATTACGAGTCTGCTGCTCTTAACCACTACACCAAACTGATCAGAGTTGAGATGGTATATAGTTTAGGAGTTAAATTTTCTGGGCTTCAAATACTAGCTGAGCATCTCACCTAATGATAATCCCAAATCAAGACAATCCAGGGATTCAAGGTGGATAAGCAACTGAATAAGTCAATTCACTTTCCATCACAGTACTTACACTGACTTTAGCATAGATGTGTCTATAATACAGCTCCTTGTACAAAATCAGGAAGACGGCATCTTCAAGAAAAAATAGATATATTATCTTATTTGAAAATTTGCATCCTATTTTTTCACCCAATGAATTGATTCAATTTCAAACAGCTTTTGCCAACCCGCTGCTCACCAACTTGGCTGGGGCTGATGGCAGGCGGGTCCCATTGGGGGAAAAGGTGATAATAATGATAATGATAGTAACAATAACAACAACAAATCCAAAATATTTGGAGGACTCCAAGTTGGTGAAGGCTGATACAGAACAACTAAACAAGATCAAAACCACATCTAGATGCATAAACCTTTCCAATCAACAGCAGTAATAAGACAGAAAAGGTGCTGTAGAAACATAACAGAATAAAGCTTGGGGAAATAAAGTATCATGATGAAAAAGAGAGGAAAGTGCTTCTCTCAAAATAACCATCAATTAAAAACTGTCTTCTCTGCACTCAGACATTTATGAAAGAAGCTGCAATACTAAAGGATCTAGACATAATCTAAAGGCTCCTTTGTGACCAAGCAGAACCAAGTTTCTTAGAACCCACACAATGGTGGCCGTAAGTATCTTTTCCTGCCACCTCTCCAATCTTAACTTTTTGCAGTTAAATTAGTGCAGTTGAATTAACTGTCGGCCAATCGGCCATTACAATACAGAATAACTGTATCACAGGTGTCAAACTAAGCATTTCCAAGAATAAGTGGGGGCCCAGGTGAAAATGCAGCACAGAGTAAAGCTTGCTTCAGCTCACTGCAAATGCCCAAACTGTCATGGTTCCATCTTTATTTATTTTTAATAATAGGTTAACTTTTCCAATGTATGACAAAGGCCACAATGAGTCTTTACCTTAAGGAAGTGATAAGAGAACCTGCAGCCCTCCAGAGCTCCATCAGTTCTGGAGGGCCACAAGCTCCCCATTACTTTTACTTATTAAGCTGACCAAGGGAAATGAAAATATTTACCATTTCCAACCTGCGGTGCAATAGCCTCTGCCTCTGGCCATGGTGTGCTTTTAAAGAATCTTTCTGTCAGTTTGGTCCAACTGCAACATACAGAAATGTTTAGTAAATCAAGTGCCTCACTCATCAGTACTAAAAAAAACCAAGACATAACATGGGCAATAGTCATGAAGTCATTGCTGTTGCAACTCACATTACTTTTTCCAATTTTTTTAATCAAGCATATGTAAATATGGATTACTGATTTGCTGTGAGAAAGAAATCTATCTTCTATGGACAGCAATAGCAAGACTTTTCATTTACACATGTTTGTTGGTGAGACCTGAAGGACCCCCTTCAGAATGGAATGAAAAAGTCTTCTTCTGTAAGGGCTATAGCTCTGCAGCACAGAAACCCCCAGGTTCAACCCCAAGCACCTTCGCTTTAAAAGATCCTCAGTATTATGGCTTAGAAAACAATCTGCCAGAGATCTTGGACAGCCACTACCTGAGATGTTTTGCTAGAATAAACAGAACTAGGTTAGTTGCATGACTGGACCAACAGTATAAACCAACTTCCTACACAAACCTCAGCTAACTTCCCAGAATTTATAAACAAGGCAACTGCTCTGCATTTTTGTCCCATCATTCATTCCCTTACAGGTGTTGATGCGAGGGACTCGATGATACCACAAAACATTTATATTTGCAAACTTCATACTTCCCTGAAAAAAACTGAATCTTACCTGTTTTCATAGATGTCTTGGATCTCATAAACCTTCTGATCAATAACATCACTAGATACACGACTGGCCTGAAGCTCATACACTTTCTGGTCAATCAAGTCAGACACAGTCTTGTGAAAGTACTGGATAAAGTTTTTTATCACCTCAGGAATCACTTGATAGGTTTGCTGCTCATACT
The DNA here is from genome assembly GCF_009819535.1 of Lacerta agilis. Taxonomy (NCBI): domain Eukaryota; kingdom Metazoa; phylum Chordata; class Lepidosauria; order Squamata; family Lacertidae; genus Lacerta; species Lacerta agilis. Next base: position 27,423,180 of record NC_046321.1, on the reverse strand, counting down.
GTCTTTCATAGGCAAGATCCTGTTTTGGATCTCCTGTGAGACAGAAGAGATGAAAGAATATTAAAACAGAACAGGAAGATGTAGAACAAGGTGGCATTCCAGATTTTGTTGAACTCAAAGCCCCATAATCTCTGCCAATTGTCATGCTAGCTGGGGCTGATGGAAACTGGAGTCAAACAACACATGGAGGGCTACTGTTTCCCACTTTTGATGTAGATTAATAGGAAACAGTTTGCATTCCAACCTTCAAAAGCACTTGGCACTTAGAACCCCATTTCCCTTCATAATTACTTTACATGCTTAGTTTCCAAACATCCATACACATTACATAAAAGAATACTGGAACCCAGGAACAAACAGCAAGATTGTTTTAACCCAAGAAATACTAATAACCATGATGTTTACTAAAAAGAAAAGTTTTAGGTCTCTTAGATATAACTCAAGTTAATCCCCCTCATACCAAATAAAATACGAGAATACAAAATCAGTAAGTTTAATAGTTACTTTGCTCTGTCAAGATTTTCCTATTAATTACTAAAAATGGAAGGAGACAACATTGAGGGTAGCAAAGTAGCAGGAAGAAGGACCCTCATCAAGAACCTCAGGGATGGGAAATTTATGGTGCTCCAGATGTTGGATTACAATTTCCATCAGGGAATTATCCCTAACAATGAGGTAAAGGGACCCCTGACCATTAGGTCCAGTCGCAGATGACCCTGGGGTTCCGGCGCTCATCTCGCTTTATTGGCCAAAGTAGCCGGCATACAACTTCCGGGTCATGTGGCCAGCATGACTAAGCTGTTTCTGGCGAACCAGAGCAGCGCATGGAAACGCCATTTACTTTCCCGCCAGAGCGGTACCTATTTATCTACTGGTACTTGCAGTTTGACGTGCTTTCAAACTGCTAGGGTGGCAGGAGCAGGGACGAGCAACGGGAGCTCACCCCGCCGCGGGGATTCGAAACGCTGAGCTTCTGATCGGCAAGCCCTAGGCGCTGTGGTTTAACCCACAGCGCCACCCACGTCCCTAATCCCTAACAATAGTAAGGGATAATACAAATTTTAATCAGAAAAGTACCTTATCTAATCTTCCCACAGGGGTTGTCAGATTCAACCCAGGAAAAAGTTTGGTTCTTTTTGCCCCAAAACAGAAAATTCCAAACAATGTTGTAGAATTCTGATGCAGCACTTGGTGCTGGTAAAATTCTCTTAGCAACTTTTGTACAGCACCCCCTTCTTTTATTAAGTATCAGCTCTGGCCTGTGCATATCCCACAATGTCCCGGCCTAATGTACCATGAAAACATCTTGTGTAGCACATCAACTTTGTCAGCATGCATTGGGAGTGGGCAAGGTCCATGTGTTTTCTTGGTACTCCAGGCCTAGGGGGGAGCCTCATTCCATATGGCTACTTTTTTTTCAAAAGCAGCACCCTGTTTGTACATTTTCATTTTGGCACCAAGTGAAGACATATATCTGTCTACTCAGGCTTTTTAGATTTTTAAGAAAGGAGTGGGTGGTGGGTTAACCTTCTCCTCTGTTTGTTTGTTTCTAGTCTAGTGTTTCCTGGTGTTTAAAAAAAGTCCCGGATTTTGGTTGTTGTACTACAGCCTGAGATGAGAGAATAACAAAAACATTCTAAAAATGTGGGGGGGGGGGTTAACCCCAAAAGATCTTACAATTTAGCATCAGTACCGATGAAGAGCAGACCGCCATATTTTTAACAAATAAAATAAGAATGAAAGGGCTCACCTGTGTGCATATCATACTCCCCTGGATAAGTATAGGGGTCATATGAGCCCTGAAAACAGAGAAAGACCAGAATATCAACACACCTGGCCAGTGCCGGATTTACGTATAAGCTAAACAAGGTATAAATTGGGGCCTAACTCCCTTGGGGGCCCCCCAAAAAAATTAAAGGGAAAAAACCTGGATGTACATTTCTAAAATATAAGATAAAAACAAATAAAATAAAACCTACATACAGCAACAATGTTTTGTGTTGTGTATGGACCTATTAGGTCCATAAATTCCCATATAGCATATATTCAACACAAAAAACAGCGACAATTTGTTGTTGACAAAGGACAGCTAGACATATAAAGGGCCCCATTACCTTCAGTAACTTAGGGCCTCATCAGACCTAAATCCAGCCCTGCACCCGACACACCCATAAGATGCTTTGCCCTTTCCCTACTCAGATGCTGACTACCAGCTAACCAGAAGGCGACACACCACGGCCTCGCCTTCCTGGGGCTGCTTGGCCGCCCGACAAAAACCACCCTCGCCGCCTCCCAAGGCCGGCGAGTTATTTCCACCCGCCGACCAAGACCCCGGGTTGGGAGTGAGCAGGCGAGGCCGGTACCTCTTCGTAATCCTCCGCCGGGTAGGACATAGCGAGGCTTTCGGAGCGAAGGCAAAAGCAACGCACACTTTCAGGGAGGAAGCGTTGCAGCAGAGAAAGCACTCCGGTCAGCAACCCGCGCTACTTCCGGTGCCGCCCGGAAACCGTCGGCGGAAGTACTCCGGGTGTTCGTCGAGTATTGGCTATGGTAGGAACGGAAACGCAAGTGGTTCGTTTGAAGCGAGGTTTAACGCGGGTCGTTGTGGGGCAGCACGACTGAAGATGAGCCCCGCTGGCGCATACTGGCGGGGTATAAGCGCTTGGCATGGGCCGATGACTGAACGGGAGGGGTTAAAAAAAGAATGAGGAGAGTGCTGTTGGAAAAGACCGAAAGGCGCATTTAGCGCGGCATCCTATTCCCGACGGCCACCAGCCAGATCGAGGAAGCCTGGTGAGAAACATCTCGTGTTTCTCACAAGGTATCAGACATTTAGAGGTACACTGTCTCTGAAGCTGGAGGCTCCATCGACTTGTCGTAAATATGGCCATAAATTTACTCATCCAGCATAGATTTGGCCCATCCCCATTTAAAGCCATCTAATCCAGGGGTACTTTGGCCACCTCATGAGAAGAGAAGACTCCCTGGAAAAGACCCTGATGTTGGGAAAGATGGAGGGCACAAGGAGAAGGGGACGACAGAGGATGAGATGGTTGGACAGTGTTCTCGAAGCGACTAGCATGAGTTTGGCCAAACTGCGGGAGGCAGTGGAGGATAGGGGTGCCTGGCGTGCTCTGGTCCATGGGGTCACGAAGAGTCGGACACGACTGAACAACAATCCAGGGGTTATAAAACAGGCAAACGATGCTGTCCAATTATGGATCGGTGCAATGTCGTAGGATCCTAGTTGTCACTCCGACTTTTCAGTAGTGCCATTCACGCAGGGCAATTAGAAAAAATGGACTGAAATTGATTTGGATCACCATTGGCTGTTGCAGCTGTCAATCTTCCCCTTGGTTTGTTGTCATTTTGGGAGCGAGTGAGTGAATGCCTCTCACGTAAAGGAAATCGCTGGTTGTGCAGCGCCGTCCCGGCCTAGTCAAAATAGTTCTCTGATCAAACTTCTGGTTTCCAATGGCAGCTGGCAAGATCCGCCATGTGCGGGACAAGAGCAGTATAAATGCGAAAGAAGAGAGTCCCGTAACATCTTAAGTACCGGTAATTTATTAATTACCTCATGTCAAATATATTATCAAGGTGCCGAGTTAACATAGTTACTGCTCTAGAAAGGAAAATTAATGTAAACAAAAAGGCCAGTCAGGTTAAACTTTATTACAGCAGGGAATCAAGGGTCATTGAAAAATCCTTTTTGCAACATGGTGATCACTGCTGGGACCCAAGAAGCTTAAAAAAATATTTTAAAAATGCAAGGTACAGTATTGGAGACCACAAAAACCTCTTGGAGGTTCCGATGTTAGCCACCCCTTGGTTTACAGTTCGCTTTCCTTCTAGTATTTTCAGATAGCCATTGTAATAAGAAAAAAATCTGCCCTTATTCCCTTATGGGGTACACAAGAGCCCTTGCAAAGTCCTGTTTTTTACTCCATTGGTAGGAGTAAAAAACAGAGGCCTACCAGAGAAGATTGAGAAGCAAAGCAGCTAGTAAGCTTGGTCTTTATTGAAGCTGTTCCAACAGCGGTGATTTTCAGGGGAAAAGACCCAGAACAAAGCAGGCATGCTCTTATAAAGACATTTCAAAATCCCTCCTTTATCGCTAAAAAGTATAAAAGAAACTTGACAAGAATATCACCCCCCCAACACACACCCTGATAGTTTTAAAATACAGTACAGCATGGCAGGCAGCAATTCTGCTGGTAGAATTGCCGCAATGTTAAAGGCTTCACCTGTTGAATTTGCACCTGCAAATGCCCAGGAATGTACCTTACGGCTCCTTTCTGCTGCAATTGCTTTGAAAGAATTTCCGAAATGGGGCAAAAATAGGTTTTTTAAGGGAGAAAGCACTTCAACGAAAGGGTATTTTAACCTTGCTCTATAATGCAAATCATTGTGGATTCCTGCATGTGAAAAGTGCAACAAAACGAGCACTTTGCACATGTCTGGAGCTCCAGCCGGCCATCCCCTTCTCCCAAGATACTCCATTTTACTTCCCTTCCACAGTCAGCATTCCCACTCACCCACATCAAGCTTTTTTTATTTTAAAAAAAACCAAAAGAAAAGAAAACTATTATTAACATTAGCTGCGTGTCCTATCGATGTAGCCCCGCATAAGGCGGATTCCTGCGTGGTGGCTCCTTTCTCAAATAAAACATCTCTTTGGCTGACGACCCCTTTTCTGACGTTATTTGCCCCGCCTCTTAGAGTCGCCCGTCTTCTGCCATTGGCTACTCGGCGGCTACTGCGGAGCTCCTGACTGGATGTGGCGGCGGCGGCCGGACTCGCTCCTCTTCCCCCCACTTCCCCGCCCCACATTCTATTGTTCCTATGGTTACGCGAGTTCGCCCCCGCCTTCGTGCTCTGATCCTGGGCCCGCTTCGCTCGAGATCCGGACGCGCAGTGACGCCTCGACGACGGGGATGGAAGGCGGCGGTGGCGGCGCGGGAGACCCCAGCCCGGCCTCCGCGAACATGTTCTCCCTGACGGGCCTCGGTGCCGCGTTGCGGGCCGTCCCCGAGGCGCCGGATCCCGCCTCGCTGCACTACATGCACTTGCCGTGGCAGTGCAAGCACCGCGTGTGCAAGATGGGCGGCCGCCGCCACAAGGCCGCCCGGCTGCACCGCAAGGTGGGGCCTACCGGCAAGGAGATCCACGGTAAGGGACTTGGCGCGGAAGGGGGCTGCTCCCGTCCACCTTGTCGGCGCACCGCGTGATGGCTCTTCCGGGCTGGCCCCGCGCCGCCGCTGCCTCCGCTGGGCCTGTGCTTGGAAAGATTTGTCCAGGAGATTTGCGGGGCGGTGGTAGCCCAGAGTGGCTGGGGCAACTCAGTCAGATGGGCGGGGTGTAAATAATAAACTTAATTTTATTATTTATTATTGGTAGCCCAGAGTGACTGGGGCAACCCAGTCAGATGGGCAGAGTATAAATAATAAACTTACTTTTTAATTATTATTGCACGACTAACAAGCCCTACCTGTGGCATGCTTTAATGTAGGGGTAGGCAACCTAAGGCCTGTGGGCCGGATGCGGCCCAATCGCCTTCTCAATCCGGCCCACGGGTAGTCTGGGAATCAGAGTGTTTTTACATGAGTAGAATGTGACCTTTTATTTAAAATGCATCTCTGGGTTATTTGTGGGGCATAGGAATTTGTTCATCCTCCCCCCCCCAAAAAAAAAAATATAGTCGAGCCTACCACATGGTCTGAGCCCACGGCTGAAAAAGGTTGCTGACCCCTGCTTTACTGGGAGGAAATCCTAATGGGTTCAGCGGGGCTTGCTCCCATGCAAATATGCATTAGGGGTGTGTAACTTTAGTGGGGATTCCCGGGCAGTTGTGCCCCAATAAACATGCACAGAGTTGGGCTTCCATCCCAAATGTGCTTACTAGGAAGTGAGGCCTGTTGTGCACTGAATAAACAGCCACAGGACTGGGCTTTCATGCTTGGTCACATGGTCAGGTATTTCAGCTACACTGCCTGTAAGTGGTGATCCACTGTGCCTCAGCTCTTCTGTTGCTCTGTTGAGGACCCACTGTAGTGTAGCGACCAAAGTGTGCTTATGGGGCACAAAGTATCATGCTGAGTTCCCCAGAAAAAGGGTGGGATGCACAAGTGACACTCAAATCTGAATTAACTACAGTGACTTGGTTTTACAGTAACTGGAACCTTCATTTTACCTGTTGAAGCTTTGGGGCATGTTGCTGTCTTGGTTGGGAGTAGAAAGGGTATCTGAAGTCTGTGAAGGAGTAATTGATCTGTTTTGAATAATTCTGAGTATGCAGCCTTACAAGAGCAAGACTATTAAGCGTGCTTATGCAGTGGGAAGACCCACTGGGCTGCACCCCAAGTGAAGTCAGTTTTGGCTTTGCAGAAACTGGAGAAATAGCAAGCAAAAGACAAGGGGGAAAGATACTCTCTTCTGGGTCACTGCATGGGAAGAAATGAGATGGGAATACCCTGTCGAGTCACACTTGTGTCTTTATACAAATACAGCATCACTGACACTTGAAAAGTTTCTTCAGAGTACAATTGTATGAGAGGGTGCAATATGAGGAAGTGAATTGAGAGAGAAAACAGTTTGCAGGTAGACTGGCTACATGAATGCAGCCAGGCTGTGGGTAAATTTGCACTCCCATGTACAAGATGGGGCAGTGCAAAACCTTCAAAATATTTGGTAAAAGTTTACAAAATAATGAGACTATCAGACAAGGGGGGAGGGAAGGCCTTGCTGCTATTTGCACCTGTAGTTTTTTTCTTAACAGATGAGTACTCTTGCACAGGAGTTACATGGTGGGGAAGCAGATGGCCTTCTAGATTTTTTTTTTTAAGGAGTGCATATGAAAGTAGAATAGTGTTGAAATGCAGGAAATACCCAGTTTAGTGTCAATGGGAATTGAACAAACACCTTACAATGAATATTAGCTAGACAAGAACTGTATTTATCTGGGTAAAATAAATTGCATTATGTAAAAATCTTAAATGCAGTCATAAATTAGAAACATTATTTGTATAATCATTCTTAACTTTTATCATGCATATAACATAGCATTATGTTAAGTTCTGTAATAAGAAAAAAATCTGTCCTTATTCTCTTATGGGGTACACAAGAGCCCTTGCAAAGTCCTTTGCAGGTTCTCCATTGGTAGGAGTAAAAAACAGAGGCCAACCAGAGAAGATTGAGAAGCAAAGCAGCTAGTAAGCTTGATCTTTATTGAAGCTGTTGCAACAACAGTGTTTCTCAGGGAAAAAGACCCAGAACAATGCCGCCATGCTCTTATAAAGACATTTCAAAATCCCTCCTGGAGTCTAGCCCATCCCCAGAAACATAATCCAATCACAGAAGAGGTGTAATCCAAGCTCATCACCCAGATGCATCACACCTACACAACACAAAAAGGCGTTATCTGATGCCTCTTCTCAGTAGCCTGGCCATTCCTTTGAGATGGTAATCTTAAATTCCTGGAACAATTAAATCCCTCACCCCTCCTTCCTTGCAGAAATGATAAACATTTGGTCATTTTGAGTTATAAACGGACCAAGTGAGAGCCATGAGAAGTACTAAATGTGGGTGCAGGCTGCCAAGACTGCACAGCTTATGTACGTTCTTTGCTAAACTTTTTTTTTTCTTTTAACACAAAGGAAATTCAAATACAATGGCAAGTATTTGGGGGGGGGAGGAGTAATTTAGTCCCAATCCCAATAGTTTAACCTCTTGGGTTCTCTGCTGGGTCCCGCTGGCTCAGGGCTCCACATGGCGCTGCTAGGTGTCCCTCTCACAGCTGCAGCAGCAGCCGGTTTGTTCATGCCGTGCCAGCAGACCTCGGCCGAGCCAAGCGGAGGCGAGGCTGCTGGCTCGGGGTGCTCCACACAGCGCTGCCGGGTGTTCCACTCGGCGCTGCAGGAGCAGCCGGTTCCGGGCGCCGAGCTGGCAGGCGGAGGCGAGGCCAGGCAGAGGGGAGGCCGCTGGCTCAGGGCGCTCCGTGCAGCGCTGCCGGGCGTTACGCTCAGCGCTGCAGCAGCTGGTTCTGGGCGCCGAGCTGGCAGGCGGAGGCAAGGCCAGACGGAGGTGAGGCTGCTGGTTGTTCCGCTCGGTGCGGCGCTTTAAGGTGCGGGCAGCCTCGTCTCTTCCTTGGCGCCCCCCAGAACTGCGCCCAGCACTACGGCTTATTTTCGGGGTATGTCTTACATTTCGTAAATGCTTGAAAATCCTGCCATGGCTTATTTTATAGGGACGTCTTATTTTATGAGAAACAGGGTGTATATATATATATATATATATATATATATATATATATATATATGAGAAAGACCTTGAAATTATAACAGTACTCACAAAATGTTGTATCCCATAAAAGAAGTTCAGCCTTGTGAAAAGGTATGGCTTTTGTACAGGAAATGAGAAATGAATAAGCATCTGTTATGCAAAATCTGAATTACTGATTTTTCTTTAGAACAAGCCTAGGAGTCAGGAATTAAGCAGTTCTTGTCCTATTTGCTTTCCAAAAAACTCACACTCTCTTTTTCCACAGCTTTGAAACGCTTGAGAGAAGCTTCCAATTCTAATGATTTAGAAACAGGTAAGGTTACATCATTTGGGCCCTAGTGTATAGATTTGTCAGTTGTTTTCTTCTACATCAGTTCTGGTGATGTGTGTCTTATAAACTAGAAATGTGACTAGCGAGAATGTGGTTTCCTGCATGGTAAGGATAATGTTTTGAATTGTGGGTTTTGGTGGCTTCAAAATCCCTTTGGGAGGAACACCTTTAAAAGACTCTTGTCAGTAGCTTGAAGGAAATTAGTGAACTGAGGAATTATCCAGTGACAAGGCTATAAGCTTTACTTATTTAAAGCACTTTTACCCACTCCTCAGCTGTCAAAGGCCTTCAGAGTAACTTACAACAGTCCCTCTTAAGGAGGTCAGTGCCCTCAAGCCAGAATACATTGTGCAGAAAAGAGATGGGAAACCTCTGGCCCATGCACCTAACAAGGCCTGCCTGCTCATTTTGGCCGTGCCCACCTGCTGCCAAGTCTGACATCATGTGTGGGGCAGGTGAAAAGGGTTTTCAAGCAAAACCTTATGCAAAGGGCTTCAAAAGACTTGGCTTTTTGGCAGATCCTGTGAAGTGCTTGAAAGGCACTTTGTGAAGTGTGCATATGCCCTGGCCACTTATCAGATTTGGCTCAAGGGGACCTAGTTGGGGGTAGGGATAATAATCTAGCTCACCAGCCAGATCCAGTTCCACAGCCCGGACACAGAAGTTGGAATTTGAATGATGAATCACCAACAGAACAGCTCTCTGACTGCTGTCTTGTCTTCCTTGGTGGCACCAGTGCAGCAGCTTCTGGAAGATGGGGTGGACCCCTGTGCAGCTGACGACAAAGGTCGAACGGCCCTGCACTTTGCTTCCTGCAATGGAAATGACAGTATTGGTGAGTCGCATTGAAATGAGGTGGGCATGTCAGCTTCTGGCCCCATTTCTCCAGGGTAGATTGCTAATCATTTTCTTTCTATCTTTAAAAGCTGAGCTTCAGAAAACAAAAAAACACCCATATCCTTCTTGCAAGCATCCCACCCAGCATGTGCAAGGAGACTGAGGAGTGATGTTATGCACACTGATGAAGTTTTGGAATATTCTTCCTAAAATATTGTGGTGTCACGTAACATTGTCAGAATATTTCTGAACAACTTCAAGGGGAGCTGAAGTTTTGTATCAGTCCTGAAATGTTTAGTTAAAAGAATCTTAGAAAGCAGGAACGGGAAGGAACTTTGAAAACGCCAGAAGCTCCTTCCAAGGAAGAATGGCACATTGGTGCATATGATGGCTTCTTAATACTCTGTGTGCAAACTTAAAAGAGTTTCAGGATACATAAAATAGGCATTTTATTACAGGAGATCCTAGTTCCTGTGGAGCATTTTGTGAGGGATGGATTTGGGGAGATTCACGCAAGGGTACTTTTGCCATAAGAGATACGATTGCTCCCCTTCTTGTTATCATTTAGATGGGCTCTAAAAATGTCTGCTTTTAAAGGGTGGGGTTTAAATGGAAGAAACCAGTCATTAAAAAGTGAAATGTTTTACTGCTGCTATGATTAGAGCGTTGTTTTATGTTATATATGCTTTTACATTTTGAATGGTAACATATTTGTAACATTAATGAGTCAGCTCTGTTGAATAGCCAGTCTTAACGATTGTAGAGGTAAATAGTTCAGATCTGGTGGGTTTTCTTTGCCCATCAAGTTCAAGACAAACTTAGGATGGGTCTGTTTGTGTTTTAGTGCACTTGCTTTTGGACCATGGAGCCGACCCAAACCAGCGAGATGGGCTGGGGAACACCCCCCTGCATTTGGGTAAGCATCTCACACACACGTGTGCAGCAGTGTTGTCACGTTTGGCCTTACCTGTGACCTGCCTATTTCTTTCCTTTATATATTCTTTCCTTCCTTTGTCTCACAGTAGCAACTTGTGTGCATAAGGATATTTGGATTTTCTAAAGTACTACAAGGAGAGAGTTAGAAGAAGCTGTTCTGCCTTAGGGAATTTGAAACCAAACCGAGACAAGATTTATATACCGCCCTATATACCCATAGATCTCGGGACGGTTCACAACATAAAACGACAATATATAAAAAACACAAAACACATTAGGAGAAACTGAAAGCAAAGGCAGGTGAAGACTCTCCTGGCTGCAGGAGGACGAAGGATGTGCGTATGAGGCTTTGCTCCGACTTGTTCCAGCTTCTGGATGTAGCACTAAAAGCCATGGTTTAGATTACATGCCAATGGGGACATTATCTCTAGAATCCGTATCTCCATCCTGCTGAAAGTGATTGCTGAGGCTGAGGCAGTATTGGCTTGTTTAAAGCTGCCTAGGGATTCAAAGTTGAGATTTGAATTGAGGATTTCTTGGCACCTTTGCGAGAGTGCCATGTGCCAACCTTTACCCCATTAAGCAGAGTCTGTCCCCCACCAAGTTACTGTAACTACTTAGTTGCGTGTCTCGTGTTTTCCCTCCCCAGCTGCCTGCACGAACCATGTACCCATCATCACCACACTGCTTCGTGGAGGTAATGCCAATTAGAAAGCTGCCTTCTCTGTTTATAGATATCCATAGGGGGATATCTTCATCCTTAAAACACCCCTTTCTTCTTCTGCATGTGCATCTTACAGGAGCCCGAGTAGATGCCTTGGATCGAGCTGGACGAACCCCTCTGCACTTGGCCAAGTCAAAGCTGAACATCTTGCAGGAGGGCCTCTCACAGAGTCTGGAAATTGTGCGCCTGGAAGTAAAGCAGGTAATAAGGATGATGGGTGGGCAATAAATCTTAATACATAATATAGTTAATAGAGCCTGGTTGCAAAATGTTGGTCTTCTCTGCATAGAAGTTTCTTATGGAACTTTTTCCATAAAGGCCATTTTTTCCCCCAGGAGCCCTGGAGGACAATAGGCTCCTGCCACCTGCTGTCAGGTTTAATATGCATATAAAATAGGAAAAATCCATAAATATGCATTAGTTCTGTTTCATTTATTTCAAATATGCTTCCATTTTATTTCAGAATTCATCAAAACCTATAGCAGATTTGCTTAAATTTTGACCTGGTATTTAGAAGCCTGAACCCTCTCCATTGCTCATAGTAAATCCCACCTCTCCTATGCTGCTTGTTTCAGATCATCCAGATGTTGCGGGAATACCTTGAACGCCTCGGGCGCCACGAACATCGGGAACAGCTGGATGATCTTTGCTCCAGGTTACAGATGACTAGTACAAAAGAGCAGGTGGATGAATGACCGGGGGGATTTTGTATATTTAATTAAAATCTGACTTTTAACCAAGTTTAAATATATTTCAGTGTTGTAAAATGACCGTGCCTTTTTGAGACTCCTGAAGGGTAGAGAAAAATATATTCATTAAATGATACTCTATTTAGTTACAAGACATTGTGGGGGGGGGAGCTTTAGTTTAATAATACTTTTATCAAATTGGTGGTGGTACGTTACTTTCTGTTATTAGAAACATAAGGATGAAAAGTTCAAGACCCATCAGCACAGTTGGAGAAGTTTAAATTTTAAAGACTATCCTGATTTCAACAGAGCATTGCCCACTCCACTTGCACGTGGTTCTTACTGCTAGAAGCAATGTTTGCTATGAAAATAAAATTATTTAGTAGCTGTGGCTCCACATGCAATGGTCATTGTTAAAAAATGATTATTGTAAAAAATAATAATATCTCTCTTCCTGACCTTACCCTCTCGCCCATTCTTCAAGGTCTCTTACTTTTGTGGACATACTCCTCCGTACTCTCTGTCCTTTAGTAGCAGAAATTTATCTTCCTCAACAGGACAATACCAAGTCCCATTCTTTGAATTAATGAATTCTGTCACCTCACAAATTTCATTTCCTTCATCATATTCTTCTTTGACTTCTATAACATATTCTTATGCTTTTTTTCCTCCCCTCTGGAAGGTGGATGAGGTTACTGACCTCCTGGCCAGCTTCACCTCCCTCAGCTTGCAGAAGCAGAAGTTTGAGAAGAGGTAACAGGATTTCCCACTGTTTTCTCAATCAAACGGAGAAGCCTTGGGAGGAAGAGCAACTGGAGCTCCTCAGCAAGACTTCAGACTTGTTGCTGCTGGTACCAGGCATGCTTTTCCTATTGGATATATATGTTCAGCTGCCCAAGACATGTTGGGCCACTATTACTGCCGTGGACGCTTCCTTCAGGACAAGAGGTTCATACTGAGGCCCTGACTTCCAGAACAATGAACCACTCTTTTTTTATGCCTCAGTGACAACTGTTTTAGTAAATGCAGTCACCTTGTACAGGGGAGTTGCCCCATTTCAGAAGCATCTCCATGGTCCCACAAGTGACAAATCCAACGTGCTTTGAGAACATTTGGGGAAACTGCAGCTTCTGGGCACAGCATCCCACATGACTTGTTGAGCAATTGCATAAACAGTGAGAAACTCTACACCCTGTTGGGCAACTAAGTTTTAAAGGAGGGCTATTTTAAACTGAGAAAGGGCTAAAGGGCCAGCAATGCTAGCTTTGCCCACTAAAATGCTATTTAACTCCCCCCTCCTCTTTCCCACCCTCCAAAATAGCAGTGGAGAATTTTTACAGGGTTTTTTGCTTATGCTCCTCTCTGATGAACCATGTCTCTTTCATTTCCTGCCTTTTTCATGCACCTGCATTGGTAGCTGAGGTGTGCAAGGGAAGAATTCTGCCAAAATCTCTTGTCTGAGAGGGAGAGTAAGAGATTCAAAGAATTCCTTGCTTGCATCTGTCAGCTTGCACCTATTTTTTTTCCATAGTTATGGGCTGCCTGGGATTCAGGCCTAATAGGGAGTTATAATGAGTCGCCGGGCTACCCATTGCCTACTCCTGCTTGTTACTGTTCCGTGGACTTTCTTTTGCTCTCTGTGCCAGTTAACATAATCTATATCAGTCCTCAAAAACCTGAGCTGGAAGTAATGGTGTCTCTCAGGGCGGCTTCATACACTACTTTTCTTCCTTCAAAGACGGGACTGATTCAGAAGTAACAGAAAAGCACAGTTTGGGGAGTTTAGATGCAGTGACAAATCACAATTTGTTCTGAAACAGGAGCAGAAGCTTTAAATCCCTACACACGAAAGGGAAAGGGAAGAGCGTGAGCCCAAGGTTTGTGACAGCAGCAAACCAAGCCAGTACTCCCAATGTGGATATTGCCATAAAGGGAAGACAGAGGGGTTGCTTTCTCAGTGTGTGGGCGCATGCCTAGGACAGATGATACTTTCTTGATGACAATGCTGTACTTCGCTTTGGTTGAATGGGCCTTGGAAATGTATATCTTCCCATTGGCAGTAGTTGCCTGTCACTGAAGTGAGGGAGGCTTGACTTCTCATCCTGCTGCTAAAATTAAAAAGACAAAAAGACTTAGCAGTCCTTATGCTCGCAACGAGAGAAGAACTTGTTTTGCCTGATTGATACATGCCAACTCATCGGATTCAAGGATGTTGCTGCCACATAACAGCATGTTTTGACTTCAGCCAACCCACATTTTTTAATCGGAGGAGGAGGCAGGCTGCATTTGTAGCAAATCCATTATTGTGGTCTGATTCCCCCATCATTGAAATTTCAAGGCTGCTTCTGAACCTTGAGCCTAGTAGGCTATTATGACTGTCCTTTGTTGTTGCTTTAAAAAGTGTGCTGCTTTTGTGAAAGACAAGATTTAATGGGATTCGTATCTTTCGACAGAAGTCCATGTTTTGGATTTCACAAGCTAAGCAGCTTTGATAGGAGAAATCTTGAATGCTCAGGGGAGGAAAGTTCGGGACTGACTTGACTCTGACCTTGCCAGAGCTGTCACTGTGAATATGGAGAACTTTAATACAATGTGCAAGGAGGGTGGGAGGTGATTTGAACTTTTCCATTGTAAACTTCAATAAAGTGCTGTCTGCTTTCAGGGTGGCTTTGCACATTTCTGCCTGCCTACTTTCCTTCTTTCTCCCCCACCGCCCTGTTGTCTTCTCTCCCTGGGGCCTGGAGGTGGACTCGGTAGTTTCTTCACTTGAGCAAACTGCATTGAAATGAAAGCTGACAGTGTCTCATTGCCTTAAGCTCAAAGGCTGAGGCAGTCTTGTAGACCTGATGTAATTTGCTGCCTCCGTCTTGTGTTTGCGGCTCTGATCCCACGGTTGCGGCCTCCTAACTCTTAATAGACTTGCTGAGGACTCCATGAAAATCAATGTCTCTGCTACCCCCTGCTAGTTTCCTGGCAGTCACTTACGTGCACTGTACCTGGGAAACAGCGAGGCTGTCTAACTGAATCACATTTTCGTATTGAGCTCCTTTAGTGTGCAGCCGGTGAAAAACATTAATCACCGTTTGGGGGAGGGGAATAGCCGAGAGGAGGGTGCAGAATGTCCTTAAATTTAAAGCGATTTGCCAGGTTGTGGGAAACGTGGGCAGTCTTTTTTAACAGGAGGACAAGTGGGAAAGGGCAGCACATACAGAGGGCCGTTCTGGTGATAGGAAAAGTATGTAGTACAAGAAGCATAACCTACTCTTCGTTTTTGAGAACATCTCATTAGCCACATTTTAAGACAGGTGTTGCTAAACTATACCTCTTGTCAGCCAGGGTGGTGTGAGGTGTAGTTCACCTGTTTAAAAACGAGGAAAGGTCTGTGTTGGAGGTGTGGTAAAGCAGAGGGGACATTCATACATGTTTGGTGGACCTGTGAAAAAATCAAAAGCTTCTGGGACATAGTGTATGATGAACTTTAAAAAATGTTTAAGTATAACTTGATGAAAAATACAGAAGCTTTCCTATTGGGGATAACAGACACAGGTATAACAAGAGAGGATCAGAAAATATTCCTCTATGCCAGTGTTTTTCAACCTTTTTTGGGCAAAGGCACACTTGTTTCATGAAAAAAATCACGAGGCACACCACCATTAGAAAATGTTAAAAAAATTAACTCTGTGCCTATATTGACTATATATAAAGTAATTCTCTTAAATTAAGATAAATTCAACCGTGTAAATAAGTTTTTACTGATGTAATAATGGAAAGCTGAATGGTTTAGTAAGTTTATATAAAATATGCAGGGATTTATGTTGTGCAAAATGAACCACAGAAAGAGAGGAACTGAAGTCACTGACATTTTAAGGTGAATATTCTAAAATGTAAAACAGAAATTTAATTTTAAAAAATTCATTCTTGCATCGTGATCACAACTTGCGTCGCACTTCTCCGTGCTTCGGGTTGCAATACCGCAGCAGGTTAACTCAACCAGAGGCTGACTTCTAAGTATGCCATGCTTGGGAGCGCACTGTTAAAGCGAGAGCTTTGGGCATTTCCCTCCTGGGTAGGCAAGACAGAAGCCGTTCCAACTCCAACTAAACCGTTCCAGCTCCCAACTAAATCACTGCATCTCCGAGCAGGCAGAGGGCAACAGCACAGCAGAAGCCATCCGATTTCGCGGGCTCACACCTTCCACCTCTTACAGCAGGCAGAAATCCAACAGGTGCATGCCATCCCTTCTCCCGCTGTGCTGGCAGAGGGGGAAGCTGTCCCGGCTGAATCTCTGCCCGTCCCAAGGAAATCGGCATATACAAACAGACAGACAGACAGACAAACAAACAAACAAACAAAGGGACAAGGAGCAACCAGGTCGTGTCCGGCGGCTCTCCAAGGAGTTCGGATCCTTGGAGTGGCCACCCTCCCGCTAGAAGCAGGGCTTGGAGGAGGCCGGAGAGCCCGCGGCCCCCTCTGGGGAAGGCAGGCCTGCAACCCCTCGCAGGCGGGGCTGGGCAGGAGGCGGTGGCAAACGCCGCCAAAGGACCACGATGCGCCCTCGGCACCTTCTTCATCCCCTCGGCCGGCGGCGGGGACGGCGGCCCGCGATGGAGCCCCGGAGCCAGGCTTGTTGTGTCGGCTGAGAGGCCGGCTGGCGCGAGGTGCGCCCTGGCCGTGCCACGGCTTCTCCTACCCAGAGGTGCCGGGGCTGAAGCGGCGTCTGCTGGCGGTCGGGCTGTCCTGCTGCACCGTGCTGGCCTTCTACGCTGCCAGCAGCCTACAGGAGCTGCCGCCCGCGTGGGGCCGCGGCAACGATGAGGGTGACGAGCCGGTGACCGTCCTCATGCAGTGGGAGCCCTTTGGGCGTAGCCGGCCTTTGGGCGGCTGCGAGCGCCGCTTCGGCATCCGCGCCTGCAACCTTTTCAATTTTCCCCACGGCACACCAGGCAACATCTCGCGGCACACTAGTGTGCCGCGGAACAGTGGTTGAAAAACACTGCTCTATGCCACAAGCGGCCTTAATTGCCAGAAATTGGGGGGGGGGATTCGTGCCAACAAAAACGGAATGGCAGGATAAATTACTAAAAGATATCGAATTGGCTAGATTAACAAAGGTAATTGGGGGACTGCCTAGACAAGAATTTCAAAAAAAATGGGGGAAATGTAAAGAATACTTTACAAAACAGTGCCCTAAAATACATACCTGGACTTGTTTCAATTAATGTCTGCAGGAGACTCTGGGTTTTGTTTATTGTCATAATTTGAAAAATTGTAATAACGGCTCATAAATGAAACAGTTCATAAGAAGTAAACAAGGAGGCCATGTACATGATAAAGAAATATTTTTATTTTGTCGTTTGTTATATTTTATGTTATGTTTATTTTATTTTATGTTATGTTTATGTCTAATGGTGGTGGATTCAAAGAAATATTTTTATTTTGTTTGTTATATTTTATGTTATGTTTATTTTATGTTATGTTATGTTTATGTCTAATGGTGTTGGATTCATTTATTTGAGTTGTGGTGGATTTATGTTGTAAATAAATAAAATAATAATAATAAAAACTAGGAAAGTTCTCACTGTGGGTAAAGGAAGCAATAATGGACCATGCCTTTCTGCTTAAGACACCCATCCACACTTGAAAAATGAAAATGGGGAACAATTCCATGGGAAGCTCTCCGGTGCAAGCCCTTTGGAAGAACAGGAGCTGCATAAGACAAGAAGTTGCCTCACACCAAGTCAGGTGGTTGGCAGTGGCTCTTGAGGGTTTCAGAGAAGAGTATGTCCCCAGCTTTGTGTGAAACCTGCTGGAAATTGAACCTGGAACTTGCCACCCACAAAGCAGATGCTCTTCCTCTGAGGGACAGTCCCTCTCCAGTGGAAGCAGCCTGGTTCGTTTTCAAGGCAAACTGAAACACCCTTGTGTAGGAGAGGAACAACCTCCTTCCTCTGCCGTGTGGCTAGCCTCTGTTGTGAACTGGACCCTCCTTGCCAACTGTTTACTCCCAATATCTTCCTTATTTATGCACTTCCCCCCCCCCCTTGAAAACGGGTTGGGGAGGGATAATGAAATCCAGGCTTCCGCCTCGTCAGGTATGCTTGCAGGGGACCTGATCCACTACAAAGTTCGCCACTACAAAATACATGTATTTGCACCATCCTTGACTTAATGCAATTTTGTTTATTTGCTTTGATTGCATCAGACCAACACGGCTACCTACCTGAATCTAGAATCATGGGCCTGAAAGCTTCACCTTTCCTAGATAGATTTGTTTCCTGATTCAAAGATACAGATAGTATGGACATCTTTGTATTATCTACCGGAAATATAAAAGTAAGGGTAAAGGACCCCTGACAGTTAAGTCCTATATACTGGTATATCTAGATACCGTGGTACAATAAAGGTAGTTTGGCACGTAGTGTTAACAAATACCAGGAGACACATCATGATGGGGATGGGAGAGAGCATCTGCACTGCCAATGCTTTGCAGTCTGCTCAGAAGCAAGTTTCACAGTGTTCAGCTCACTCCCACGTAATGGCATAGGATTGCAACTTTGAAATAAGCTGGAAATTGGGGTAGTTGGTAGCACTCAATGTGCTATTGGACTGTGCAGGGTTTGGAAACCTCAGCCCCAAGTCTCGCCCTTGGAATGCTCCCCAGGCCACACCCACCACTCCTTGCTTCACATCCTCCTTTATTTTTGCCTGGCTGAAATATGCCTTTGAACTCTGATGGTGACTTGCTTGCCTGGATGGAGGACAGAATGTAGGAAGTAGCCCTAGTGCAGCAAGGCCAAATTTACATCCATTGCTCTGCCCACTTTCACCTCTGGCCCCTCCTACCTCTTGAGGATTACCCAGAAGGGAAATGCAGTCATCAGGCTGAAAATCTGTTTCCTCCCTGAGCATTGGCTTTGCAAGAGATGCAGCAAAGGGCACAGATCTCCCCTTTCCCTAGTGCAGCATTCCCCCATAGTTATTTGCAGGTTGTTTTTGTTAGCGTGGGGTATGCATTTCTTAAGAGCTAGCGAACGAGAGCAGGGATTGTAGTTCTGTGGTGTAATCTATTCCCAGGGATTTAGAGGACACCTGCGTGAGCTTCCTATTCTGTGCTGGGCAGTGATGATATGAAGAGGACCATTGACCCTACAGGGCCACAAGTTCTCCACCCCTTGCTATAGGCCATCAGCATTGTGATAACACTACAAAAATCCAGCTCTGCTGCACTGTTTGTTTATCTGCATCTGGGGCGCATCTGCTATCATGAAGAATTCATAAATTCCAGATACTGCGGCATATGCAGCCATACAACCTAAAATGAGCACTACCAGCTCCTCAGCTGCTGAAATATTTAAGCTAGGCCCTGAGACAACTGGCATTTCTAGAATCAAAATATACCTTTGTCTTTCCTTCCTGTTAATTTCATACTCCAATCATTTGTATTCATTATCCCCCATTGGACCTTTGATCTGACTTTTGGGATGCCATGTTTCTAGCTGCCCGTTCTTTGAACTCTCCTTTCCTCTTTGTTTACTGCAGAACATGTTTGTAAAACAAGGTTCTTACTCACCACAATGAGAAAGGCCACTGTGGGGAGAGATCAGCCATGTCTGTGGAGGAGAAGCATTTGATGAACATGTGCATAAGTAAGAACTGACAAAGTGGGCTTTCATAACATCTTTTTTTTTAAAGGCCCCTTACAATGATGCTGTTAGCAAAAGGTTCACCAAGTATCCAACTGGGAAGGTATTGCCATAACATCCAAGACTGAAAGATGCCGATACACATATACATACACGTTCTTGGAGGCAGTGGAGTAAATGAAGAGGCAGAATGTATTGCTCATCACATCCCTAATGGTTTTAGTAACTACTGGAAGAGAGAATACGAACTGCAGAAGAACTGACACTAATGGCCAATGGAGTTGAACAAAATAATAAGGTGTCATTATTGCAAACAGCATTAATTGGTGGTATAATGATAACTGTTTTCAGTTCGGACCAAGAAGCCCTGGATTCAAATCCCTTCACAGTCTTCAAGTTCGCTGCATAATCTTGGGTCACTCGCTGTTCACCTAAGCTACCTCAAAGGGTTGTCAGGGGTGAAGAGTTTTGCATTCTGAGCTCTTTGGAAGAGAGTAAACAAGTGCCTAAGAAATAATAAACGCCTTTCATTGCAAGTTAGACTCAAGTTTGATGGTGAAACCTCAGGATATTCTATTAACTGAATTGCAAGCCATGTGAATCAACAGTTTTGCAGGTAAGAATTGTATTATGACTATGTGGTCCTCCTTTCTGGCTGACTCAGAACAAACCCAAGTCATCATCCGTAGCTATTACGCACAGTACATTTTCACAGTCCTAATGGCCCTAATTGACAAACGGGTCAGCTTGACCCAGATTCTTGCTGTTCTTGTTTAAAGCATCCTCTGGTAACAAAGGGCGGGGTGGGGGTACTAGGAAATGGAGAATTATTCAGAGAGTGTGAATATCCTGCAGCAAATATGGCAGTGGTGGTGGTGCTCCAATTCCTCATGGCTGTTACAATGATGAACCAGAGAAGACAGACTGCAAAGGACTTCCAGCAGTGAAAAGAGGATAGAGAGTTTAATAAGGCACACTGGCGAAACATGAAGTCCCAGAAAAATGTTTCGCCTAGTGTTCTCACTGCCTGGCATTGGATTGTGAAAATAGTCAAAGTAAGTAATCTATTTTCACTGTTTAGAACTGTTTGTAGTTATTAGCACGATCCTTTCCATGTCTACCCAGCAGCAAAATCCACTGAGTTCAGTGGGACATACTCCCAAGCCAGCAGGATATGAATAAAATAACGACAATAATCCATATAGCTCAGTTGGTTGAGCATGAGACTCTTAATCTCAGGGTTGTGTGTTCAAGCCCCACGTTGGGCAAAAGACTCCTGCTTTGCAGGGGACTGGATGAGATGAACCTCATGGTCCCTTCCAACTCTACAATTCTATGATTCTACGAACTCATACAAAACGGTTGCAGCATTTAAGGCTTTTTAGCTGAGAGAAAAGGCACGGTAGAAGTTTTAAAAGTGATGAACAGCATGGAGAAAGTTTATGTCCCTCATAACACTGGCACTCATGGACGTCCAATGAAGCCAAATGTTGGGAGATTCAGGACGGAGAAAAGAAAGTTTTTATTCACACACGGTGACACCAGGGAACTTGCTTCCACAGGAGCCAGTAATGGCCACCAACTTACAGTAGATAACTTTAAAAGAGGGTTTGGCATATTCATGGAGGACAATGCTATCTACAACTACTAGCCATGGTTGTTGTGCTCTGTCTTCATGGTTGAAGGCATTCTTCTTCCTTATACCAGGTGGGCAGAGGTATGTGGTGCTCTGGTCCTGCTTAAAGAGTTTCCCATAGGCATCTGGTTGGCCACTGTGAGAACAGGATGCTAGACTACGGTGGACCATCAGCCTGATCCAGCAATCTTGTCTTCTGCTCCTATGTAACTCTGGCACCAGAGGACTCTGCACTGCTACATTTTGTTGCAGGTCCCTTTTGTATATGCTAATAGTGAATTCCATTCTCTCAGTGCCAGGCCTTAATGCAACCAAAACAGCATCGCCCACACACACAAAAGAGAGGTATCGGCAGGCTCAGGGAAATCCCCAAGGTTTGCAGGCTTAAAAATAAGATTTATAAAGCCTGTAAAGCTCTGCTATGACTTCCCTGAGTGAAATTTTCCATTCAAACAGATTCAGCAGAAAAGCAAGGTAAAACAACGCATTAAGAACTCCTTGTATTCATCTAGTAAGTGAGACGGGAGAACAGCAAACCTCAACCCACAAAGTAAATGATTTTAATTAAAGGCAGTGCTCAAGAGCTGAAACGCCATCATGTTAATTCATTTGGAGGAAGCAGCAGAGTTCTCCAGAAGCCAAAGGAAATATTAGAAATGTTCTTTTGTGGTGGTTCTTTTCCCTGTGAGCAGCTGTGGCAAAGGCAACAACAACAAAATACCCTTGTGGCACTTTTTTACTCCTCTTCCAATGAAACTGTCAGCAGCTCAGGAACATGGCTGCCCTTTGCTCGCTAATATTGATTCTCCTCAAAAAATTACCGGTAATGTATTACTAGCTAGAGGCCTGTGGGAGAGGGGGAGCAGGTTGCATTTGCAGGAAGGGGGGGGAAGGCATCCACCTCTTCCCTTTTCACTCCAGTGGTCCAGCTCCTTTTTCTCCACTGTGACCCCGTCTTCCAGTGACAGCTCAATATATTTTGTTGCCTGAAGCGAGGGACAAAATGGTTTCCCCTTCCTCTTCCACATACAGAAGCCAGCTAAATTGGCAGGTTACTTGGATGCTGGCAACAGGAATGTGCCTTCCTCTCACTACACCTGCAAGCAGGCTATATCACAGGCTAGAAGAGATCTTTAGTACATCTCTGTCACCTGCCACATCTGCTGCCTGAAGTGACGGCCTTACTTTGCCAGTGCAGGGACAGGGATCCTGTGGGCCTCCAGATGTTGCTGGACTACAACTCCTATCATCCCTGACTATTGGCCATGCTTGCTGGGACCGATGGGAGTTGGAGTCCAACAGCATCTGGAGAGCACCACATTGACTATCCCAAGCCTAGGGCAAGCAGTGTCAGAAAACCTGAAGTTCATGGGAGATGGTGCTGGGTGATAACAAGAAGTATTGCAGAGGCCCAAGATGAGTCTTCCCCACTGTGGCTGGGATTGATGGGAGTTGTAGTCAAAAACTGTTGCCTGGGACCCATTACACTGCATTGCTTCTCAGAGTAGGTTTGTCAACACTGCTGCAGCTGTGAAGACTAGGCAAACAGTGTACAGTGGGAACTAGAAGATTGGTTAAATACCATAAACAGGGAACGGACGATGGTATTGGTTCCATAAGAAGCATTGGTGTCCACCGCAAGACAATACAAACATAATTACAGAATGCGAAACCCAATTATGAAGTTCCCAGAAGCTACAGCAAACAGGAACGAAACAGCTCTGAAGTTACAAAAAAGCAAACAGCTACAGAACAAACAGGTACCCTATAGAGAATGGCATCCCTACTTGACAGTCTGCAATTGACTCCCACCTGTAATTACAGTGGTATACCTTGGTTTATGAACTTAATCCGTTCCGGAAGTGTGTTCTTAAACCAAAGCATTCTTAAATCAAGGCGTGCTTTCCCATAGTAGCAGGGGACTCAATTTACAAATGGAACACGCTCAACATGTTCTGCTTCCAAGGAAAAGTTCACAAACCAAAATACCTACTTCCGGGTTTGCAGCGTTCTTAATCCAAGTTGCTCATAAACTAAGCTGTTCTTAAACCAAGGTACCACTGTAGTGATATTCTAAAAGCACCTATAGTCTTCCCCACTATGGTGAGATACATTGTATTTATGTTTAAATTATAGTGTTTATTTATAAATTGGCATCTGTACTTATTAATTAGCATGTGCAAACCAGAGTACTTTTTTGCATTTTTGCATTTCTTCTTTTTTTGGCAGTGCATAAGTGTGGACACCTTAACTTGGTTGGGACTAAGTCTCATTAAGTGCACTTCTGAGTAGATATGTATAGGATTGCACTCTTAAAATATAGGGTAATTATAGCGAAAGCACCAAGATTCTTCAGTTGTAATGGAAACTTCAGACTATGGGTCTTCAGCTGAGATGCTGCTGCTCCTGTCATCAGTTGCGTAACCAGCTTATTAGTGGCTTTTGTGAAAGTGCAAAAAAATAAATAAAATGAGGCTGCAGGGGACCCCTTAGCAAAACATTAAATCCAGGCCACCTCCTTCCTACCAGTCTGCTCTGTGACTGAAAGGATGATGCTCAGCAGTCAAGAGCTGACTATGGGAGACAATGATGTGGGCTGCAATCCTATAATCATTTACCTGGGAGCAAGTCCCATTGAACCCAGTGGATCTGGACACATATAGAATTGCACTGTTGGAATACTAATAATGGGTTTTATATGTGGCCCATCTGACTGGGTTCCCCAGGCACTCCTCTGGAGAACTTTCAACAAATTAAAACACCAAAGACAGTAACACATCAAGCGTTAAAAACTTCCCAACACAGGGCTGCCTTCAGATGCCTTCTAAAAGTCAGATAGTTGCTTATTTCCTGGACATCTGGTGGGAGGGCATTCCGCAGGACGGGCGCCATAACCGAGAAGGCCCTCTGCCTGGTTCCCTGCAACCTCACTTCTCACAGGAAGCTTCATGAAGCTTGATAAAAGTCCGCCTGTCCTTCCTTCCATTCTCAAGAGCTGTAGCCACAAACTTCCATGCTGGCGGCATGTACAGGTGAAACTTGAAAAATTAGAATATCATGGAAAGGTTCATTTCTTTCAGTAATTCAACTTAAAAGGCGAAACTAATATACCGGTAAGAGATAGACTCATGACATGCAAAGCGAGATATGTCAAGCCTTTCTTTGTTATAATTGTGATGATTATGGCGTACAGCTGAGGAGAACCCCAAATTAACAATTTCAACTTTGGGGTTTTCATCAGCTGTGTGCCATAATCATCACTATTATAACAAACAAAGGCTTGACATATCTCGCTTTGCATGTCATGAGTTTATCTCATATATTAAACTCCAGTAACTAACGAAAAACAATTGCTTACATAATGGACTTTTCCATGATATTCTAATTTTTCGAGTTTCACCTGTATGTGTGAATAGAGCCTTCAACGGCAACTGGGTTAGCATCCTGTTGCAAACGTGGGGCCTGGAGTACACTCTCTTTCAGACTCCTGTACGGAATATAATTTTTCTTCTCTTTCTAATTACATTCACTGCTTCTGCTCTCTATTGCATTAGCTGGAATTATAGATTCTAGCCTGCGGGATCAATGAATTATTCACATGTTCCCCCCCCCCTCCTTTGGTTCCCCACACTTCCGTTTGCTTACTCCTTGTCTTTGGCATTATTCATATCAAGGCTGGCAGTACAATGTGTGTGATCCCAAATCCCAATCCCAGTCCTTGGGTAGGCTTTAAAGAAAGCCTATAACATTCCCCCCCCGGGGGGGGGATTCTGATGTCAGCTCTGTTCTCCTCTCTGATACTCAGTTAATTAGCTGACTGGAGTGTCATCTTTACATAAAACCCAGAACAGTGCATGAACTTTTGCAGTTCTGCAGCCACCGAATTCTCCACACTCATTTTCTTTGGTTCTCAAAAAATGTACAATTTTATTTTAACCAGTGGGGTACCTGGTAAAAAAAAAAGCCCAGGGGCTCAACACTGTGGTGTCCATAGCTATACCCCCAAGGTGTGCCCAAAAATGTAGGCAGTTCTGTTGATACATTAGCTATACCAATACCCCGCTCCCAAAAAAAATCCATTAGTACATAGCATATTACCCATTTTATTAGGATCAGCTGACAGTTACAGAATTATGAGCTGGCAAAGGGTGTTTTGTAGGGATGGGCAAATATGTCAATTTTGGTTACTCTCCGTTTCTCATTTTTCCAATTCAGTTTGCAATTTTTGCAAAAAAAGAAGCTCTCATGAAAATTCATCAGCAATTTTAGTGCAAATTTCTCCTAATAAACATATGCAATTTCCCCAACTATAAAGCATTTTTGCATGTTATTTTCACTAATTATTTTCACTAATATGTGCATTTATATGTACACTTAACACTAATAAACACACACACTCATTCATATACAGTAAGCCTGCAGGAGTTACATTCCAGGGATCACACCTAAACCAAAATCACGTATCGTCAAAACCCATTGGACTCAAGGGTGGCTGGGATTGCCAAAGTTATTTTCCCTAGATGCCTGCCCCCTTTCCACCCCCATATATATAATGCACACAAGTTGAATGCATGTACGGTAAGTTGCAGGCTTAAAGGTAAAGGTAAAGGGACCCCTGACCATTAGGTCCAGTTGTGTCCGACTCTGGGGTTGCGGCGCTCATCTCACATTACTGGCTGAGGGAGCCGGCATACAGCTTCCTGGTCATGTGGCCAGCATGACAAAGCCGCTTCTGGTGAACCAGAGCAGCGCACAGAAACGCTGTTTACCTTCCCGCTGGAGCGGTCCCTATTTATCCACTTGCACTTTGACGTGCTTTCGAACTGCTAGGTGGGCAGGAGCTGGGACTGAGCAACGGGAGCTCACCCCATTGTGGGGATTCGAACCGCCGACCTTCTGATCAGCAAGCCCTGGGCTCTGTTGTTTAACCCACAGCGCCACCCGCATATTGTACTGCAAACTCCAAATTAGCATGAATTTCGGAGGAGGGTATGTGTTTAGGTTCACATCTTGTTTTGGAAAGTAAGTTTGCCTTTACTTACAAACTGAATCAAATTTTGCCCCCAACTTTGGCGGTGTCATG
Organism: Lacerta agilis; assembly: GCF_009819535.1. Lineage (NCBI taxonomy): Eukaryota > Metazoa > Chordata > Lepidosauria > Squamata > Lacertidae > Lacerta > Lacerta agilis. Next base: position 27,397,024 of record NC_046321.1, on the reverse strand, counting down.
GTTTGCATGTTGGACTTAGGCCAGGTTCACACCCCAATCAACCCTGAAGATCACTCAGTGACCCTGGATCAGGAGGGGCTGAACAAGTAGGGCAGAGCTGCAGCAACAGTCTCCTGGCAGGGACACCACTGCTGCTTACCAGGAAGCTGTGGGGTGAGGCAGCGTTGAGGTTGGGGCTGCCTCAGTAGAGCCAATCCAACATTTCCACTGGTGTTCTTGCACCAATGTGGGAAGACTATCACTGCAGCTGCATTCCCCTGCTCCTGGCCACCCTATGAACTTCAGGACTGACAGGGGCAGGGGGGGGGGAGAGAGAAACGTGTTAAATGCAGCCACGCATACAGGGCCAGATTTACCGGGTAGGTTTGATATGGTAATTTATGTACCTAATAGGTATCTAAAGCCATTTGCACATATTGCCATGCAACCAGTCCATGCAGAATGTAGGCACCCTATATATAGAAATGAGCAAACCAGTGATATTTTAGGGAGCAGGCTAGCAGGCGGGGCTCATTACTTACATCAGGCATCCCCAACCTTCGGCCCGCCAGATGTTTTGGACTATGATTCCCATCATCCCTGACCACTGGTCCTGTTAGCTAGGGATTATGGGAGTTGTAGGCCAAAACATCGAGAGGGCCGCAGGTAGGGGATGCCTGACTTCAGTGGCGGAAAGCAGGCAGGGGCAGGGCTGGCACGCGTTCTGGGGGCGGGGCGCACAGCGCGGGTGGGAGGGCAGCTGAGATGCAACCCTACCGGGATTGTGCTGCCCGGGGCGCCCCACCCCCTATGCCCCGCCCTTCCTACGCCAGTGCCGGACTTACATCAGAGGAGCCTACACAACACAAAACACTGTTGCTGTATGTAGGTTTTATTTTATTTGTTTTTTATCTTATATTTTGGAAATGTACATTCAGTTTTTCCTCCCTTTAATTTTTTTGGGGGAGGGGGCCCCCAAGAGAGTAGGGCCCTAAGCTATAGCTTGTTTAGCTTATACGTAAATCCGGCACTGCATGCATATAACATATGTTTTGAAACTCAGGAAGTCAAAAAACCAGGTAAGACCATTTGCAATTTTACATGTTGTTGTTCAGTCGTTCAGTCGTGTCCGACTCTTCGTGACCCCATGGACCAGAGCACGCCAGGCACGCCTATCCTTCACTGCCTCTCGCAGTTTGGCCAAACTCATGTTAGTAGCTTCAAGAACACTGTCCAACCATCTCATCCTCTGTCGTCCCCTTCTCCTTGTGCCCTCCATCTTTCCCAACATCAGGGTCTTTTCTAGGGATTCTTCTCTTCTCATGAGGTGGCCAAAGTACTGGAGCCTCAACTTCAGGATCTGTCCTTCTAGTGAGTACTCAGGGCTGATTTCTTTGAGAATGGATAGGTTTGATCTTCTTGCAGTCCACGGGACTCTCAAGAGTCTCCTCCAGCACCATAATTCAAAAGCATCAATTCTACGGCGATCAGCCTTCTTTATGGTCCAGCTCTCACTTCCGTACATTACTACTGGGAAAACCATAGCTTTAACTATACGGACTTTTGTCGGCAAGGTGATGTCTTTGCTTTTTAAGATGCTGTCTAGGTTTGTCATTGCTTTTCTCCCAAGAAGCAGGCGTCTTCTGATTTCGTGACTGCTGTCACCATCTGCAGTGATCATGGAACCCAAGAAAGTGAAATCTCTCACTGCCTCCATTTCTTCCCCTTCTATTTGCCAGGAGGTGATGGGACCAGTGGCCATGATCTTAGTTTTTTTGATATTGAGCTTCAGACCATATTTTGCGCTCTCTTCTTTCACCCTCATTAAAAGGTTCTTCAATTCTTCCTCACTTTCTGCCATCAAGGTAGTATCATCAGCATATCTGAGGTTGTTGATATTTTTTCCGGCAATCTTAATTCCGGTTGGGGATTCATCCAGTCCAGCCTTTCGCATGATGTATTCTGCATATAAGTTAAATAAGCAGGGAGACAATATACAGCCTTGTCGTACTCCTTTCCCAATTTTGAACCAATCAGTTGTTCCATATCCAGTTCTAACTGTAGCTTCTTGTCCCACATAGAGATTTCTCAGGAGGCAAATGAGGTGATCCGGCACTCCCATTTCTTTAAGAACTTGCCATAGTTGCAATTTTACATAGAATCCTATAATTGTAGAGTTGGAAGGGAGCCCGGGGATCTCATCATCCAACCCCCTGCAGTGCAGGAATATCAGCTGAAGCATCCATGACAAGTGGCCATCCAAAATGAGTTGGGATTTGTTTGTTTGTGTGTGTGTGTGTGTGTGCCACTCTCATCTCCTTAGGAAGGAAAAGCAAGATAGAAAATTGTAAATTGCAAAAAATAATAAATGAAAAAGGGCTCATTTATTCAAAGGGCTGCTGTGCATATCTTTGACCATCCTGGCAATAGCCATGAGTCATGGATAATACAGTACCTGTAATAAGATACTTTCTGCTTCTTCCCTTGCAATCTGAAAATGCTTCACCATGGTGACAACTAGCTACTTCGCAGTTCTGAGACATATTACTCCCCAAAGAATTCCATTTGCAGAATGTAAGCAACACTCAGCAACTGCTTTGATTAGGCAAGACCATTAGGAATTGATGAAACAAAAGGGCATCTCTTTAGACTGGTAGCTGGATAGATTTAAATTGGTCCATTTTCCATTTTTCGCCTTAGTTCTATCCAAATGCTAACCCGTGGTGATTATTATTTTTATATTTTAAAAAATCCCAGCGTGCATTGAAATGAACTGACATTTGCACATGAACAGGAGCCAGGATTTTTGCTTTGAGTTCTCTAGCTGGGAGGCTGCATATCATCACTGAAGACTTCACAGAGCAGGAAGGAACACATCTTTCTATGGTGGAACCACCACCTGCAAAATCACGTTTAGATCCAAGACCAAAACACTATGCATGGTGACTTGGGAGGACGCCCCATGGAACTGAGTGGGACTTATTTCCAAGTAAACATACAATGTACAGGGCTGTGTGAATCATATTGGCCACAGGACGTTGAAAAAATTGGCTGTAATTCAGAGGAAGACTAGAGGAAATTATTTATTATGGGAGAAGATGAAAGTCTATTGCACACAGGGCTGATAGTCAGAAGGGAAGACTGTACAATAAGTATTCAGAAACCAAACCAAAACCATCAAAGCTCCTGAATGGCCAAAATAAACATAAATTCATAATTATGTATTAGGAGTAACACCCTTATGCCCAAAGCAGTTAGAATCATAGAGTTGGAAGAGACCACAAGAGCCATCCAGTCCAACCCCCTGCCAAGCAAGAAACACCATCAAAGCATTCCTGACAGATGGCTGTCAAGCCTCCGCTTAAAGACCTCCAAAGAAGGAGACTCCACCACACTCCTTGGTAGCAAATTCCACTGTCGAACAGCTCTCACTGTCAGGAAGTTCTTCCTAATGTTTAGGTGGAATCTTCTTTCTTGTAGTTTGAATCCATTGCCCCGTGTCTGCTACTCTGGAGCAGCAGAAAACAACCTTTCACCCTCCTCTATATGACATCCTTTGATATATTTGAACATGGCTATCATATCACCCCTTAACCTTCTCTTCTCCAGGCTAAACATAGTTGTATACTGACAGAGAAAAATTGAGGATGGGTAAGGAAGAGCAGGGGGGAAATACATACAATAGGGTGGCACTGTATCTTATTTTGCAGAGGACAGACCTCTGTTTGAACAGCTGTCCAATTTGAAGATAAAGAGCACCAAGAAGCCTTGGAATCGCTTATCAGCAGTCAGAGGCTGGACAACAGACAGAGGCAAACCCATCATCTGGTCACAGCCCACTATAGTGACAGCCATCCGGAATGAGAGGCAGACACAGAGGCAGGACAGGAGGAGGGCTAGGAGACAGAGATGCAGCAGGCTGCTGAAGAATCCAAGGAGTCTCTCCCTCTTGCTGTAACCAGCTCCCCTCCCCCCTGGTCTCCCAGAATCCAAAGAGGGTAGAGCAACAAAGCTTTAGGTTGCTTGGGAAGGAACCAAGGTGGAATCTACACACATTAAAAAAAAAAAACACTGTGAAAATGCGTTTTAAAAAAAAAAAAGTTTTGAAAAATACATTGAATTTTGCATAGCACACTTTCGCCATCTAGTGCCACATTTGTATATCACACTTTCAAACACATTTAAAACGTTTTATTTGCAGCTGTATAGCACATACTGTTCTCTGAACGACGAGAGGTTTCGGGGGTCTGATCCAGTGTCTACCTTGGTTTTGGTTTCCCAGGAATTAAGGTTGCTGCAGTGAAAACCGAGATCATTTCTTAAGATGTAATGTTTGTTTACACAGATATATAGGCTTGGAGTGAGGTGGAAGGCTCCATTCAAGAGGTCTTGCTCCTAATCATTTTTTTGTGGGGGGGAGGGAGGAACCCAAGCCGCAGCTTTGGTTTCTCACAGAGAACAAGCTACGCCGCTGTGTCTCTTTCAGTTCCAGTTACAATACTGAATCTCAGGTGGCAAGCTGGCTTGCCCACCTCCCACCCCACATTGGCAGAGGATAGCACAGGGGTCAGCAAAGTTTTTGTGGCTTGTTCCACTTTACAGTCCCGCAGATGCCGCGGTGGGCCAGAGTGAGTGTGCACATATGCACGGACACACGCGCAAATGCTATTTCTGGCGCTCCTTCAAGTGCAGAGGAGGCGTGTGCAGCTTCCCATTGGCTGCAGGAGCTTCCATCCAGCATCGCGGAAGGCGGTTCCCTCTCTGCTCCACGCATGACGCACAGGAGCCGATCGAGCGGGCGGCGGGGGTCCTTGAGCGGGTGGCGCGGGTCCATGGGCTGGTTAAACGACCCCCATGGGCCTTAGGTTGCCGAGCCCTGGGATAGAAGCATGAGTTATCCCTCACCTAGAACCCATCTGCACTAAATATTTAAAGCACCATGGGAACTGTTAGGGGACCCCCTATTCCCCTCTCAGAGATACAATTCCCTGAGGGGGTTTATCAATCAATTGCTCTTTACAAGGAATTCTGGGAATTGTAGTCTCCTAACAGCTCCCAGCACCCTTCACAAAGAACAACTCCCATAATTCTTTGGGGGAAGCCACGAGTGTTTAAAGTGGTATAATAGTGCTTTCAAAGTATAGTGTGAATGTGGGTCATAGAGGGAGCTTAGTGCTGTATATCTAACTGACTTATTTGGTTTCCCTGCCCCTGAACACCTCCCACCAAACTCCTATTCACAAAGTTGTCACCTGCGCATTTGTGTTTATCTGTGCATTTGCAACGGCTGTCTTAAATGTGCACACCTGGCTTAAATACAAAGCAAATGAGGCTTAACTTTTCTAGGCAGACTGGTGCTGGTTTGGGGGGTGGGTGGGTTGGTGCATCAAACAGCCATATTTGTCAGGAAACTACAGGGGCAGATGGGGCTTGTCAACTTGGGAAGGTAGCCCATTTAGGAGAAGGAAAACAACCTCCACTGCCTTGCAGGGTATCTTTGGGAGAAGAAAAGGCTAAGGAGCAAATACTACACAAATCCAGAGTGGGGTCCCTAAGATGGTTGGATGGCGCCTTGTACACCTCCTTCCGGCAACTTCTGCAGCCAAGTTGGTGCCAAACGTTTTGTTCTGCTTTCCTTTGGACCACATCAGTGAGGCCTGATCAGTGAGGCCTGAAAAAAAAAAAAATTAAATTCCTTCCAGTAGCACCTTAGAGACCAACTAAGTTTGTTCTTGGTATGAGAAGTGTGCATGCACACGAAAGCTCATACCAAAAACAAACTTAGTTGGTTTCTAAGGTGCTACTGGAAGGAATTTTTTTATTTTTTATTTTGTTTTGACTAATACAGCAGTTTGACTTCACCTGTGAAGGTGCACTCCATTGTTCTGAAGACAGACGGATACCAACAACAACAGGGAGAAGAGGTTTGACATGGATTGTGGCTAACACCATGTGAATGCAGCTCCAAAAACTAGCACTGGGAACACACCAGGATGTGGAGTAAAGTAAGCAACATTTTGTGCACAGGAACAGGCTGGGGACATTAAAATGTAGGCAGAAGACAGATGATTGTGTTTTCAGCAAACAAGGCGATTTGGAAAAGGGATTACTTTTTTATTATTATTAAAGATTTTCTTGGTTTACAAAGTGTGTGTAATGTCTCTCGTATTTTTCCATAAAACATTTTTACAGATCAATTTTAGTTGTTGAGACATTAGGGAGAGAGGGGGGAAGGAAGTGGGTGGGATGGGTGGGAGGGTGGGGTGGGGAGATGATGTTTCTATTTTCCTTAATATATGTAGGATTTGGTATCAGCGTCGCTTGTGTTGGTTCTTTGTTGTTTGCTTGTGTTTCTTTGGCGGTGAGAGGTCGCGATTGGCGTAGGGTTTGATTGTTTATTTGTGGTTGGCTGTGGTGATCTTTGGTTTCCTGTGTGAGTGGGGTGGGTGGGTGTTTTGGATCAGGTTAGCCATGACAAAAATCTACCGACAGCATACAAAAAGGGATTACTTTTCACCCTACTTTTGCCACAGCAGATTTAGAAAGCTTTTGTGTTGTTTCCAAAACCCGGACGACCTATTTGAAAGGCGTCAACAGTGGGACAAACGAACTAGACGTGTGCAACTTCAGGAACCAAAGTCTCAAGCAACTTCCAGCTGTCATAAAAATCTTGTCTGCCTCTTTCTAGCCTGTGAGCCAAGCGTTCAACGCGGCCTTCAGAAATAATCTGAGCAGGGAGATGGCTGGCGGAAAGGTCAGCCTGATGAGTGAGTAGACCTTTTCCGTCTGTAGCTTCTGTTTCCATCAACCAGCAAAGAGCTGGAATCGGAACAACAAAGTGTAATAAAAGCAGGAAGGTTTCCATATCCCCCCCTCCCCCTCAAGCTTCACAGTTATTCTGTTGAGCCATAGCTCCTGGGGTGAAATTGGAATGATAAGCCATTTATATGAGATGCCAGCTTTCCTTCTGGTTACAGCTTAGTAGGAACAGGATTGAAAATGAGGCTCTCCGATACAAAGCAGCAAAACAGAAGAGGCGAAGGATTAACCTCCAAATACGGCCTGATCATGCTGCAGTTTTCAGAGAGGAGAGAGAGGAGGCAGGAACTGAATTGCAATGCGTATCACTTGCACATATGAAAAGCCTTAGAATAATAGTATCAGAGCTGGAAGGGACACCAAGGATCATCGGTCTAACCCCCTGCAATACAGGAATCTCAACTAAAACATCCATGACAGATGGTCATCGAACCTGTGCATGAAAACCTCCAAGGAAGGAGAGTCCACCACCTTCTGAAGAAGTCTCTTCCACTGTCGAACAGCTCTTACTGTCAGAAAGTTCTTCCTGTCGGAATCTCCTTTCTTGTAACTTGAAGCCATTGGTTTGTGTCTTACCCTCTTGAGCAGGGGAAAACAAGCTTACTCCATCTTCCATGTGACTGCCCTTAAGATATTTTTGAAGATGGTTATTATATCTCCTCTCAGTCTCCTCTTTTCTAGGCTAAACATACCCAGCTCCTTCAACTGTTCCTCATAAGGCTTGGTTTCCAAACCCTTGATCATCTTGGTTGCCCTCCTCTGCACAAATTCCAGCTTGTCAACATCCTTCTTAAATCATGGCACCCAGAACTGGACACAGCATTCCAGATTTGATCTGACCAAGGCAGAGCAGAGGGGTATTGTTACTTTCCTTGATCTGGAATCTGGACACTATACTTCTGTTGATGCAGCATAGAATAGCATTAGGTTTTGTTTTTTGTTTTGTTTGTTTTTGCTGTTGCATCACACTGTTGACTCATGTCAAGCGTACGGTCCACTAAGACAGTGTTTTTCAACCTTTTTTGGGCAAAGGCACACTTGTTTCATGAAAAAAATCACGAGGCACACCACCATTAGAAAATGTTTAAAAAATTAACTCTGTGCCTATATTAACTATATATAAAGTAATTCTCTTGAATAGGAATCAAATAAACACAAAGAAAGTATTTTATAATTCTTGGACTTAAGAGCAGGGGTCCCCAAACTAAGACCCGGGGGCCGGATGTGGCCCAATCACCTTCTAAATGCTGCCTGCGGATGGTCCAGGAATCAGCGTGTTTTTACAGAATTGGAACATGTCCTTTTATTTAAAATGCATCTCTGGGTTATTTGTGGGGCATAGGAATTTGTTCATATTTTTTTCAAAATATAGTCCAGCCCCAAGTAAGGTCTGAGGGACTCTGGTCTTGTACCTGAGTGACTTTTTGTGACAAAGACATGAGTGGAGAAGCTCCTGAGACATCCTGACATGATATAATTAACTGCCATGCCACACTTGAGAGCCCAGCCAATGTGGTGTTTCCCTTTTTTGTGATCTTGTGTACAATTCACGGCAGTGGTTGTCCACATACCTGTGCACGGCAGTGGTTGTCCACACCGTGCTGTCCCCCTGGGACCCTCACCATGGGCAGTGCCCTGGGACGCTTGACTTGCCCCCCCCCCCAGCGGTGCACAGCATGTGTGCTGCTTAGGGTGCTGGAGCAGCTAGCTCCTCCTCTGGCAATTAGGCTTCCTTGGGTTTTTTTTTTATTCCTCCCTCCCTGCTTTTATTTTGGGGGAGAACATAATAAAGAGCAGGATCACTTCTGGTGAAGTCTGTAAAACTTAAGAGTCTGAGCATCTCACAATAATTTATTTGGTTATAAAAACAAAAGCATGTGCTTCAAAAATATCCACTTCAGCCCCTGGTCTCCTTTAAATAATGATCTTTAAAATGACAACAGTATGATGCAACATTGAACAAATTGGGCAGGTGTGTCCAAGCATCTCAGAACCACAGTTTTCAGTTAGGAAAATTAGTGATGTTTGTTTATAAGATTGTTAAGGCTCCAAAACTATAACGAATGACCAATGCATAAGGTTTGCACTGATGGACACAGAAAGCCCCAAGCCCCACCTCCAGCAGTGGGGCAGATCCATTGCTGCATCCAAAGTTATACTTTTGCTGGCCAGGACAAAAGGTGAGAGAATGGTTGTTGATTTGCCTGTTGCACTAGTTCAGGGCGGGTCAGAAACGCAAACCAGCCGGCGAGAAGCGCCCCTCATTCCGCCCTCCAGCGAAGCCCCAGGCGAAGCCCTTCCCGAAGGGAAGCTCCGCTAAGGCAGCCTCAGAAAGCGAGCCTGCTCCTTCCTCCTGCAGACTCGGGGACGACAGGGCTCCCTTCAGAAAACTGCTGCCGCCGCTCCAGCCTCCCTCTTGCCGCCTTCAAACCTCTTCCCTCGCTTGACCACCACAGCTGCCTCGTGCCCGCTACTTACCCGCCACGTCCCCTCAGGGCGCCGGCCGAGCAGCGCAGCCGAGCGAGGAGGTTGCGGGGGAGGCGGCGGCGGCAGCGAGACCAACTCGTCCTCCTCGCGCCGCCAAAATCTCACGCATGCGCATGCCACCAAGCGCCATCACCACACACGCCTTCGCGCCTTTATAGCACGTTGCCGGCCCCGCCCCTCACCCCGCGTTGGCCCATTTCCCAGTCACTTTAACGGGATCGCACTCCTATTGGGAAAGAAGCTGCAACCGGACTTCTTCTCCCTCCACTTAGGAGCAGCCCAAGTTCCCAAATCCGATTGGCCTCGGAACCCCACTCGCGACAAGGCGCGTGCGGAGCGCAGGACCCCTTCAGGGCCACGCCGACGGCCGAGGAGGCGGGGAACTCCGGCAGGCCGGAGGGCGCAGACGATTGGCTGGCGGGAGGGCGAAGGAAGGAGGGAGGCACTTTTGAGGCAGCCGGCGTCTCTTTTCGGCTCTGTGTACAAACGCGCGGGCTGACCCTGATTAGCTGAAGGAAGGCAACAACAACGGCCGGGACGTTTTCCCCACGGCACACCAGGCAACATCTCGCGGCACACTAGTGTGCCGCGGAACAGTGGTTGAAAAACACTGCACTAAGACCCCTAGATCCTTTTCACAGGTACTGCTAGTAAGCCAGGTGTCCCCCATCTTCTATTTGTGCATCTGGTTCTTCTTGCCTAAGTGCACAACCTTACATTTGTCCCTATTGAAATTTATTTTGTTAGCTTGGGCCCAGTTCTCCAATCTGTTGGTGTCATTTTGCATTCTGATACTGTCTTCTGTGGCATGAACTACCCCTCCTACTTTGGTGTCAACTTCAAATTTGATGAGCATCCCCTCAATTCCTTAATCCAAGTCATTTTTAAAGACATTGAACAACAGACCCAGGACAGAACCCTGCATCACCCCCCTTATCACTTTTTTCCAGGGTGACAAGGAACCATTAGTGAGTACTCTTTGGGTTCGGTAAGTCAACCAGCTACAAATCCACTTAACAGTTACCTCGTTCAACCCACAAGAATAGCATGGGAGACTTTGTTGAAAGTCAAGATACGCTGTGACCACAGCTTTCCCATGATCTACCAATCTTATTCTAACCATGTCTACTTGGAAGCCAGCTGCATTGATCTGAACCCAAAGCATGATTCCAAGCATGCTTACCTAAGTGCATACTGTTGTTTTGTTGATGTTGTTCAGTCGTTCAGTTGTGTCCGACTCTTCGTGACCCCATGGACCAGAGCACGCCAAGCACACCTATCTTTCACTGCCTCCTGCAGTTTGGCCAAACTCATGCTAGTCGCTTCAAGAACACTGTCCAACCATCTCATCCTCTGTCGTCCCCTTCTCCTTGTGCCCTCCATCTAAGTGCATACTACTGAAACTGATGAAAGACTCTACTCCCAAGCAAACCTGCTCAGCATGGTACATGCACACACAGAGAGAAGCAAGGGTGGGGAAGACACTTTCCTTTCCTGTTCCCCGGAAATTTCTCCTTGCCCCCCTCAAATGTTCAAGTTCTGAGCCTGAGCCCTTCAGTACCTCTGGGTCCCTCCTGATTGGTGTCTTTCTCGCAGGCTGCAATGCATCACTGGTGAGATAACAGGTTTATACTGGACCATCCATCCATCATTCTGCTTTCATAGTTCTTCGGTGATGCTTTCCCCATGTTATTGCATTCTTGCCAACCTTACATTCCTACACTATAGTGCTGCAAAAGCAGGACACACAAACCCAGAATGTTTGCAGTATGAAAAGTTACAGGATTTCAGCAGGAAACTCTGGGACCCAAATCATTTGGAAATGAAGCAGTATGCCCACCTCAAAACTTCTGCAAGTGTAAACAGTCGGACAGCGGGATCGCATATAACCCCCTTGATTCTCTCAGGAGCACAAATAATCACAAATGCACAAGAAAAGGGGCATATGGAGACCACAGTAGGCATATTTCTGTCAGGGATCAGAGGACACATGCAGCGACATTTTGTTTTGGGTCTGTATTCTGGCTTTCAGCAGGAGCAAGATTTGTGCTATCAGCAGTCCCCCATGTTACTCTGAAAACCAACTTCCTCACTTCTCAGAACAGCACAAGCCTGGTGTTTAAAAACAGTGTAGAAAGCCTTTAAAAATATAAAATAAAAGCACTGAACAAATGTTTGGTTCAATAGGTATGTGGTCTCTTGTGGGGAGGGGAGGAAACAAAGTAGACATGTCTGAAGATGGAGGTGGTGGGGAGAAGAGGAAGCAGCAATCCACAGGATGTACTACATGTATCAGGGCAGGAGGGGGCTAACCAAACAAACAAAAACTCCAACAGCCACTTCTGTTTCCAGGTATTTTTTGTTTTTATTATCATTATTTATTGAATTTATCAGTCACTTTCCACAGAACATCTCAAAAGCAACTTACAAAAATAGCAGCACACGGTACAAAAGTGTTTAAAACCAGTTATAATACTTGTAGCAACATCAAAAAGTGTTGACGTTCCTCAACAACATCAACCACCCCAAAATAACAAATCCCCCCCACTCCATGCTCCCCAATGTAAGGCTGACCACCGAAGAATTAACTAGCTAAAATACCATCAACTGCTGCAGGAATTAATACTGCCCAGGAGAAGAAAGACACCTTCATCTGGCAATGAAATATATTGGTGTTGATTCCAGGCAAGCCTCTCTAGGGAAAGCACCTCACAGATTTGAGGGGCAGTACTGAGAAGACCTGTTCTTACCAGTTTCTGGACATCTGCCAGAAGGGGAACACAGAATAAGGCCTCTGATGATGACCTCAGGCTCTGGTCAGGCTAATATGGGAAGAGGGGTCTTGTAGAAAATGGGATCCCAATCTGTATAAGGCTTTACAAGTCAGAATCAGCACTTTGAATTGGACCAAGAAACACATTGGTAGCCTCTGTAATCAAGCCAGAATTGGTGTTACATGTTCAAAGCACCTGGTCCCCACCCATGAACTGGCTGCTGAATTTTGCACCAGCTGCAGTTTCCCCAAATCATTTGTCAAAGGCAGCTCCACATACAATGCATTGCAGTAATCCATGCATAAGCATACCTGTACTAGGGCATAGCCTGTTGACACCAGGTTATCCCAATCCAGATAGGTCATAGCTGGGCCAACAGGTACAGCTGAAGAAGGCCATTTGCATCTCTGGTGACAGCAGTGGAACAAGGAGTATCCCCAATCTGTGCATCTGATTATACAGTGGGGAGAACCAGTTGCACATCACCTAACTGGACCAAGGAACCACCTAGTAGCAACATCTCTGACTTAGCTGGATTGAGTTTCAGTTGTTTTCCCTCATCTAGTTGTTTACTGCAGTCAGGCACTGATTCAGTAAATCCATGGGGAGTTATGATCAATCCCTGTGAAAGCCTACAGGACTGAACAATAATTCTAAGCATCACTTTTCAGAGTGGACCACCCAAACAGGAGAGGAACTGCTGCAAAACAGTGACACCCACATTCCAGAAGGATACCATGCTCAATGGTATCAAAGGCAAACCAGAGTTCAAGGAGAACAACAGCATCACCCTTCTCCCATCTCTCTCCTGAGAAAGGTAATCATAAAGGGTGCCCAATGTTGTTTCAGTGCCTGAAACCTGACTGAATTGGATCCAGAAAAGCAGTCTCATCCAAGCATGCCCGGGTCTGGTCAGCAACTACCTGCTGAAGAACTTTGCCAAGAAAGAGGTTGTTTGCCACCAGTTTGTAATTATTCAGATAGATCTTCCAGATCTAGGGATGGCTTTTTCATGTTTTACCACCGCCACCATTAGGTGGTCTGGGACCACCCACTCTTGTCAAGAGACATTAACAAATTCTCCGACCCAACTGACCATCCCTTCACTGCTGGGTACATCTCTATGCACCCCTTATTTCTACAACCATTTGGTGGCTTCATTAATAGTTTTTGTAGCCATTACCCAAGGGCAGGGTGTAAAAGGAACCATTAAAATGCAGTCTCAGCTGGGAAACGTTGACATTCTCACTGAGAAATTCTGGGTAGTTTGTGTGTTTTGAGAAAAGCCAACTAGAACCAACCCATTCCACATCTGATGCTCATGGCGATAGGACTGTGATGCTAAGAGGCACTGCCCTCCATTTAAATAATCTGCCATGGATAATGAGTAGGTTACAGTCCCTCGTGTGTTGTCACAGCCAGTTGATTGTTGTCAGTTGCCCCAGAACCTTCTCCATTCATTAGCTCTCTCTGATCCGAGATGGCCGTGTCTTCTAACTGATGAGACCATGCCTCAGGCACACCCCCTTCAGTTTCTTTCAGCAACAGGCCCTGGTAGCATCGGATATTTTCCTCATGGAGTTGGGTTACCTCAGTGTTCCCTCCACAGAAGCCTGCCGTATGGTTGGCTAGACCATTGTTGACATTGGCTACGTGGACCTTGTTGCCTGCTCGTTTCTTCTTGTTCTTGTCCTGGATGAGGAGGCAGGTGAAGACCTGCTTGAATCTCTTGCGGAAGTGCTTGGAGATGAGAGCGTAGACAATTGGGTTGAGGCAAGAATTGGCGTAGGACAGGCAATGGGAAGCCAAGCGGCAGGCATAGGTGGCCCGGTTAAAGGGGAAATAGCCAAACCAGAAGCACAAGATCACTAGGTGATGGGGCAGCCAGCACAGGCAGAAGAGGACGGCCACCGCAATAATCATCTTGGTGACCCTCCGCTTTGCTTTACGGGACTCCGAGATCCTCTCAATGGGATCTACAGCAGTCCACAAGAACTTAATGGTCCTAGCATAAGCCAGGCTGACAACAAAGACTGGGAGGACATAGCCAAATACGAAGGTGAGGATGTCCAAGATCTTGCGGCGCTGGTCCTCCCAGATAGGGACACAGATGGGCACCTCCTGGTAGTGGACTATTTGGTAGTAGCTGATATACGGCCCTGCAAAAAGCAGCGACAGCATCCAGATCATTACAATGGCAAGAGCTGCATTGCGAGAGGTCCGGAGATCCCGGGATTTCAGGGGGTAACGGATAGCCAGATACCTGGAAGGAGAGTGGTTGTGGGGTAGGGGAGTTAGTTTCTCGAACACAATAAATTTTGAGAAGACCCACAAACATCACCTTCCCTTTCCTTCAGTGCCTCACCTCCTTATTCTCATTTCCACATATTATCTCGGGTCACAGCCATAGCATATGTTGAAAAAGCACATGGCTTCCCCCAAAGAATCCTGGGAAGTGTTGTTTATTGAGTGTTGGGAATTGTAGCTCTGTGAGGGGGTAAACTACAGTTCCCATGATTCTTTGAGGGAAGCTATGTGCTTTAAATGCCTGGTGAGGATGTGACCTTGGTGACAAGCCAACAGAGTTATTTTCTAGGCTCTTTCCAAAACTCCTCAAGCTTAAACTGCCAACGAAAACTCCAAATTGGGGCCCACAACAACTTATGCAGATCTAGGCAGACCTTCCATAATTCACAAAGATTTTCATATGTGTGCAATGTGTTTCCTTCCTCCTTCAATACAGAAAACTGAGTGCAGAAACACATATGCCTGAGGAATGCCAAAAATCCAAGTGAACTGGGAGATTGCATGTTCAGGCACGAATTTATTAAGTTGCCCCTTATGCAGAAACAGCAAGAGGTGCTAAGTGGGATTAGGTTGCTAAGCACAAAGGAATGGAGAAAACTTGAGAAGGGTACTGAGAAAATGTATGTGGAGCAGGTTTGGAAGGATCTTTCATTTTTCCAGTCTTAAATTTAGCTCTCCACATTTTGCAGCAATTGAAGATTCATTTATTTATTTTAAAACATCATGAAAATTCATCAGCATTTTAGTGAAAATTTCTCTTGCTATAAATATTTTTCTATGCAATCTTTTCTTATAACCAATCTTCCCTAATACAATGCATTTTTTATGCTATCTTTGGTGATGTGTGCATTTTAATACACACTTTACTTTAGTATATGCAACTTTGTACGCTGGAAAACTGACTGCAAAATTCAGAAAAGTGTGACTTTGGAAACAGAGCTGTGTTTCTGTTCCCAAGCGCAAATTTGGTAGGTTCACCTTTAAATCCAAAGTGGATCAAATTTCTCTCCCATCCCTGAAAGGTATTCAAAGGAGCAACGTCCTTTGTCCTCTACTCCTTATGGAAGAAGTTGGATCCTTCCATTGATCATGCAATATGGAGAGGAAGACATGCCATAGAGAAGGAGTGTTTGTATTTACCTGTCCACAGAGACGGCTGCCAGGGTGAAACTGCTGGCATACATGGTGAGGTAGATGAGAAAGTGCACTGCCTTGCAGGCAAAGGCACCAAAGAGCCATCCATCCAGCGTGTAGATGGTGGCCTGGAAGGGGACACAGAAGACAATGAAGCACAGGTCCGCCACCGCCAGGTTAAGGATGAACAGGTTGGTGGTGTTGTATTTCACCTGTCCATTGCGCAGCAGCACAGCCAGCACCAAGCCGTTCCCTACTGTGCCCACGAAGAAGATGAGGGAGAAGACCACCGGCACAATAATGCCTGCAGTTCGTGCTTCTACGCTGTCTGAAGATGTATTCCAGCTGTCTGGCATCTCCCCATCGGAGAGAAAGGGGCCTGGCGAAATAGGAAGAGATGAAATGAACAGAGGTAAAAGCAGGAAATCATGGGACAAGCCCTGCCTCAGATCCCTGCACTGGTTTCCTGTCCACTCCCGGATCCTGCACACGCTTCTTGTCCCTTCAAAGCTCTCCAGGGCCTTGTCTTCCATTGTCTCTTGTATCCCAATTTATCCCTGCTCAGGATATTGACTCCTCCAGCTCTACCTTCTTCACCAGTACACACACAGCAAACATACACATAATTCCATTCTTCTCTCATGTGCGTGCGCGCACACACAAACTCACACTCATAAAGACAGCATCATACTATCATAAAATTGTACCACACACACACACAAGATTGCTTTCAGTCACATTTTATTAATAAGTAGGGAAATAGTCCAGACTTATCAATAAGTGAGAAAAGAGTAGCCAACCAAGAGGTTGATGTTGTTTCATATATCATTTGGACGTGTTGATTGCTCATTCAGGAATACCAGGAGGCAGATATAGGTGCAAGTTATAGGAACCATTTTATAGGAACCTTTTGATGGTGGTTAAAGATGGCCTTAAAATGGTTCTTCCAGACCCTGGCAGTTACATGGCAAATAGACCACTCACATTAAGGACTAAAATTCCCAAAGCTAATTGCCAAAAGTTTTCAGAATTTCAAGAATGGGAGGCCATTATCAGTTGATGCTATTAACTTAATACAGCCTGAATTGCGAAAATTATAAGGGTCTTGTACTTTCTTCATAGAACATAATAAGAGGTATCAAAAGACTTCTGTCATTCATATGATAATTTATATATCGGGTATGCGATTCACTCCTAAGAATCTCTTTATCAACCAAATCTTGCACAAATAGCCATTTTAGAACACATGCACTGATGGTCAATCTGAGCATATTTTAGACACAATAGATTCAAGCCTTAATGTACCATTCTCAAGTGAAGAGTCTACTATTATTCTGCCTAAGCACTTCTGTATGGTGTCTTGAGAACTGAATCCATATGCCAGCCACAGCTCCAATAAGCAGGAAAAATTACATTAGATCATGATGCATCAAACACAACCAACGTCCCCTCACACACGAACACCAATGCAAGTCCAGTGAGGGTAAGATAACAGAGTTGGTTCCCAGTTCCTTACTTGCCCATTAGCCTGGATTGGTCAAATTCTGAGCATTCAAAAGTGCATTAAATGGAATATTCAGGAATGGGTTGTGGCTGGCAACTAGCACTTATCAGACTCTGTTGGGTACTAGCATGAAACAAGTTAATTCAACAGTGACATCAGGATCTGTAAAGCTCCTCTGTAATGTAAATGGCTCAGATTACATTGGCATGAGTCCAGATTAACTTTTGGTCACTCTGGGTGTCTGGGTTCAAGACCCCTTTCTCCTTCAGCAGGCACAAGCCTTAACCCTGACCGCCAGTCCATCGTGGAGAAAGCCTCTGCCAAGCACCACTTGACCCTCTTTAGTTCATTATATCCCCAAAGCTCTTAAGCTTCTTGTTTTGGTGAATTAAAATGCCCACCTTTGTTTGACAGGACTCAGCTGCTGCAACCAGCCTGGAAAAAGCTGAAAATATTTAAAGGGAATGGTGGTGAAAAGGGAGGGCATTGCTTTTTGATTAATCATAGACTGGAGTTGTAGTATCTCTATTAAAGTTGTATTTCCTCCCTCTGCGCTTTTAACAGTGGCATGTTGAACAGATGTAACTTTCCCCATCTGCAGACTGTATCTTCATCCAGGAAATCTGAACCTGCTGAATTCCTGCAGGATAACCTGTGCTTCCAGGAATGGGATTGGTGGGGCAGGAGTCATGGCAGCCAGAGTGCTCCGTGCACCTAGTGCCTTTGCCTGCCCTCACATTCCATGGGGAAGTGAGTGCCAGACTGCCAGGCAAACTGCAATGAGAGCCTGGTTCCTCTTCCAACCAAAGAGGAATGCAGATAATGAAATCCCCCCATCATTGTCTGATTATCTTGGTCTGTCTTGCTCCCAGAGTGTTGGGGGACTACGTTCCTGGTGCACTGAAAACAGGAAGCCTCCTGCAGATACCATCTTATCAGGAGAACTATCCCACACAATTCCTATTGGGACTTCAGCATGGTAGCACCTACCCTTTGGAATTCCTTCCTTTTGAATATGTTAAGTAGAATTGCTTAATTGTACGTTGAAATGGAAAATGACTCCGAATATGTATTGCTAAAGGGAACATTGGGAAAATTCCAATGAAGAACTTTCTGAGCAATAGGTTGATCATTAACTTAGGATGTATCTCTGCTGCTCTCTCACGTAGTGTTTAACCTCACATGGGAGGTTTATTCAGTTACAAATCACCATTTTGAGGGAGTTTGTGTTCTCAAGCCAAAGGTGAAGACAGAGGTGTTCTAATGTCTCCCCTGGAAAGAAAACAGCCTCCAGGTTAATGGATGTGGGAGAGATGGAGCTCTGTGCGTCAACTCTGATTATAAATAGTATTTCATATTTGTAAGAAGCTGAGCACATGATTTTATTTAACAATTTGGATGTGTCATTATTTGTTTTTTGTGACTGTTTGAACAAAGTTCTGTTAGTAAAGCTTTAAAACCATATTTTGGGTCTGAACAATTTTTATTCCAACAGTTTTTATTCACCCTATTGCTTCAAGCTGCACAATATTAATATTTGCAATAGAAAACTAGATTGGCACCATTTCTATTGTCTTTTTGATGCCTATAGACCTTCGTTTTTCAGCAAGCTTTTTAAGTTGAAATCCTTCCCAGTCTGCCTCTGTATTGGAATTCTTTTAAATATATTTTTACTCTCCCTACCCCTATTGTTTGCTGTCCTGGGCAGGATATGAAATTAATAAATAATAAACAAAAAACAAAAAGTGATAATCTATCTCCAAACTTAGCATCATTAGACTGTGGTAATAAATCACTCACTCTAGATTAGTTTTTGGACTAAAGCTGCACCCCGTGCCAGCAGGGGCTGATGGGAATTCTAGTCCAAAACACCTGGAAGGAACAATGTTGAATGAATAATTTTATTTGCTGCAAGCAGAAGCAAATTTTTTGAACGCTACCAATCAACCCACATGTAAGTGGTTTATGGTGGCATGCAATATTCCAGGTGCTGCTTGTGGCAAAACGAGTCCAACCACCCCATTTGTTGCCTTGCAAATGTGGGATTGCACACAAATGGGTGCCCTGTCCCTAGCTGGGTTGAGTAGCTTTCTTCAATTGAAAACACACAGCTTGGAGATGTGAAGTTTGATCCATCCGAGTAGCCAATAAAATCACATATGCTTTAGTAGTGGATTCAGAATCAGAAATACTTTGCAATGTTAAGGTGCCATTTTCGGAATTTGGGAGGGTGGGGGAGAATCACAAAGAGCTGGGGTTGGGTGGAAATCACATGGTTTTATAGCATGCTTAAGATTAACATTGAACACGGCTTTTAATTTCTACTGTAGTGTTTATGTCATGCATCAGCTACACTAATAATTAAAATATAAAACATTAGCAACCTCTACAAAACTGAGAGTGGGTAGAGGGAAAAGGACAGATCATTGCTACAGAAGGAAGAATGCTGTTTTGTTTCAACTGTGATTTGCCTTTTTAGCCTTTAAGCCTTTCCGCATGTATACCAGAAAGATTGCTGTGTGAGCAAGGTTTCTGCCTTTGCCCCTCCTTCCCATAATTCTCTTGAGGGCCCCCCCCCCGCTTGCTTCCAGACTGCACTCGTTCTCTCCACAATATCATTCTTTCTTTAAAAGCATAGTCATTTCCTTATTGCAAAGGGTTGCGTACATAACAGCCTTTGTAAACCAAGTATCACAATGAAGAAACTATATACAGTATTTAAAAATCATATGGCAGAGCTTATAAAACAGAAGCTACAATATAGCTATAGAACACCCAACATTTAAATACATCATTAAAGTAAAGCCATAACATATCCATGGCTGTTCATCGCTTGTCCAAAGAGAAGATGCTTAGATTCTTGACTGTTCACCTGTCCCATCGTGGAAGGTGTCATTTCTCCCCTGGTTCCCATTCCAGCCCATCTGCCTCACACTGAACGCAACTGTCTCTGAGCTGGAATAAAGAAGCAGCCCTTTCCGATCTCTTACTTCCCTGCCTCTGAAGAATACAAGAGAGTGAAGCAGCATCTGCTGAAATTCTCCCTTTGGTACAGTGATTAAAAGCAGGCAGGAGCCTTGCCTAGTGAATTTGACCACTCTAGGAGGAACTCCACACACACACCCCTCCTGAAAAACTCCCTTTGAGCCACATTGGGGGGAGACAGGGAACCCTCCTCTTGTTTCGATGCCATGCTATGCCATTTCTAATTTTTGTTTTACTTCTCAAAAGCTGTGTACTCACTTGTTAGGAAAGAGGCGAGATCCTCCTGGCCTCCTTCGAGTCTTCACGATCTGGCACCAATGCTTGGGAAACACGAAGAAGCCCTTGCCCTGCTTCTCTCCAGTGCCAAGGAGAAAGCAGATCTACATCTCCAGTGCCAAGGGAAAAGAAACTGCCCAGAGGGGACTCTGCAAGTTGAGGTGCTCAGTAGGTCTTCCCTGTGCCTCTTCTTCTAGCTACTTCTCAGTGCATCCACCTTGCTGCATCTGCTTTCTTCTTTTTGTCTCTCTCTCCTCCCTTGATGTCTCTCTCTAGATCTCTGCTCCCCCTCTCCTGCTCTTGCTGTGCCAAGCCCATTGATCCTTTTTTTTTCTTTCCTTGAGGTTTGGTTGGGTGTTAACCCTCCTATGGCCAGATCTACTTCTCCAGTACTATCTAGCTGTCCTATCTACCTACTTATCTTCCTAATCTAAATCTCTATCTGCTTATCTACCTATCTAATCTATTTTATCTGCCTGCCTGCCTGCCTGCCTATCTATCTATCTATCTATCTGATCTCTCTGCTAGCCTCCTTTCCTGACACAGCTGGTTCTATTCTTCAGGGATCCACAGGCATGAAGATGCGAATATATATACATATATCATGGGTTGCCCTCCACACCCTCTCTACGAGCGCTGCATATTTTACCTCCGGCTTTTAAGTGGCAATATCACTTTTGCAGCTACAGCCAAAGAACGTATTTACAAAACCATCTTGATAGCCAATGGGGAAAGAGCATGTTCTGTCCCCTCCTTCCCTCCAAAGCTGTACAAAAAATGCAGGCATGCCAAGGATCAGGCTGCTAGCAGGCACTGGGGACATCTACGTTTCTGAGTACTTCTTGGGGTGTGCCATGCTTCTGCACGTGGCATTGAAAGCCACTGGCTCCCCTTGGACTTAGCATCACCGCACAAAGGCTTTCCCAGAGCTTTTCTCACAGCCTACATGAGCCTGACCATTGTGTTTCGTTTCTGCCAGGCTCACTGGATCCAGGTGCTGATGGAAGTCATAATCTAAAACATCTGGAACGCACTAGCTTGGCAAAGGCTGGCATAAATCCTGAAGGGCCCGTTACCAGATTATGAAATGTGTAGTCTGGAACACCTGGAGGGCACCAGCTTGGCAAAGGCCGACTTCTACAATGGTAGAGCAAACATTTTGTATGCAAAAGGTCCCAGATTAAGCTCCTGGCACTTTCATTTTAAAAAGGGAACGGGTATTAGATCCCAGTCTACACATCAAGGAGAAGAGAGCAGTGCATTTGCTACCCAGTGAAACAGATCACATTTTCCCAGGGACACTCCACTCCCACCCCAAAAAACACATTTTTAATGCTGGGGAAATGTGACATGTAATAGCTTGAGGAAAGATGCCCAGATCTCTCCTTGTAATTAAGCAATTTGTGCACTTATACCGTAGCAAAAGCTGATGGGCATGAGTCAGCCAACGATCAATACTATGAAGTCCCATTAACTGCAAGATGGGTAGGTTAAGCACATTCTTAATGCTTCCATGGAAATGTATGGTGAAAAGTAGGCATGGCAACCTAAGAGTGTTTAGTTTGGGCCACATCGCACCCTGTGTCCAGAAAGGTCTTGTCTCTCTCATATTGTGAGCTCTCTTTGTTTGTATGCTGCACATACATACGCATGTACATTTGTAGGGTGACTGGAGAGAAACATACTCCTCCGAGGGCAAAAGGCTTTCCTCGCCATCACTATTAACAAGAGACACTGCTAACTTCCAGCCATCTGGGACTAGGTGGCGCACAGCTTCGAACTAGGCCTCATCCAGTTACGGCGCTTCGCTTTCCACAGATTGAACACATCAATATTCCCACTTTAAAGCTAAGGTGCTGAAATGAAAAGTAGGCCAATAAAAATTATGCTGCAAGTCTGCAGCAGGGTTTTTAAACACAGTTCTCCTTGTTGCACTGCAATGTACTCGTGCTCAAAGATGTGCTGCACGGCTCAGCGACTTGCAAAACTTGCTCATGACAGCGGGTAGCAGATGGGGACATATTTCTCTACATTTTATTTCACAGCATCTGTATGCCACTTAATTGCAAATCAAACCTCTAAGCAGTTTACAAGACTGCTAAAAAAATACATTCAAACTGTCCATAAAAGTAAAAAAACAAGTTTAAGAATCAAAACATAAATAAAATCAACAGATTTAAAGTATACACAATAAGCTTAAATTTTCAGATTAAAGTACTTGCATGTCTGGGTAAGCTTGCTGAAATATTTTTTTTTAGTAGATGCTGAAAATATTACTGTTTGGTGAAGGCACCTGCCTGATGTCAATAGGCAGGGAGTTCCATAGTGTAGGAGCTGTCACACTAAAAGATTGATTTGTTAACAAGTGCAGAATGCATGGAGCTTGTGAAAGTAGCAGACTGATTAACAAGTAAACAGAAGGAGGAGGAGGAGGAGTTTGGATTTGATATCCCGCTTTATCACTACCTGAAGGAGTCTCAAAGCGGCTAACATTCTCCTTTCCCTTCCTCCCCCACAACAAACACTCTGTGCGGTGAGTGAGGCTGAGAGACTTCAAAGAAGTGTGACTAGCCCAAGGTCACCTAGCAGCTGCATGTGTAGGAGTGGAGACACGAACCCGGTTCACCAGATTACGAGTCTACCGTCTTAACCACTACACCACACTGGCAAAATAAGTGAAGTAGCAGCTATGCCCATACCCCTGCCCCCTAACGTCTCCTAAACACACCCTTAGCAATGCTTCATATACAAGCCTCACTCTCAAACCTTCCAATTATCCACAAAGATAACACTGCTAATCCCTTGCCAACCAGCAAGCATCTGGTCTACAAAAATAGAGCAGCATTAAGCAATATAAAAGGTAAAGGGACCCCTGACCATCAGGTCCAGTCGTGTCCGACTCTGGGGTTGCGGTGCTCATCTCACTCTATAGGCCGAGGGAGCCGGCGTTTGTCTGCAGACAGTTTCCGGGTCATGTGGCCAGCATGACTAAGCCGCTTCTGGCGAACCAAAGCAGCACACAGAAACGCCGTTTACCTTCACGCTGGAGTGGTCCCTATTTATCTACTTGCACTTTGACATGCTTTCGAACTGCTAGGTGGGCAGGAGCTGGGACCGAGCAACGGGAGCTCACCCCGTGGCAGGGATTCAAACCGCCAACCTTCTAATCAGCAAGCCCTAGACTCTGTGGTTTAACCCACAGCACCACCTGGGTCCCTTTTATTAAGCAATATAGTGTTATACAAATAGCAACATATCAACTCTCTATGGGGTAAAAAAAAAAACCCACTAAAACAAATTGTCCCCAAAGAAGGATCAGGGGTAGTTTTTCCATTATCACTGTAAAGTTAAGGATATTAAAACCTTACCATACTGCATCAAAATGGTATCAGATATCCATTTACTGCTGTTATGAACTGGCAGGACACCGGGGAGGAGGAAGAAGATCCCAGCAAGGACTGGGACACACTGGGGCAAGCAGGGGGTGGAGAAAGAAATACTCACAGGGTAACGGAGCATAGTGAGGAGATGGGGATCAGCACACAGGAACCAGAGCAGCAGGACCCATCACCAGAACCAGAGAGGCCCCTCTCTTCATGAACACAGCAGGCTCTGAGGCATAGGGAGCAGCGGGAGGGGCGCTCCAGGGGGCTGAGGCAGGCAAGGGCCCACAGCCCAGCTCCCAAGCTGACCAGGTGGGACTTGCTAGCTCTGAAAGGAGGTGTGTGATTCCTCAGCTGGAGGAGACTTGGAGCAGTGAGGGTCAAGCCCAGATGCTGCAATCAGCAGGCAAAGTATAAAAGGGAAGCAGAGCTGAGGGGCTGTGTCTGCTCAACTGCCCAGGTTGGTGGACTGTGGCTTGGATGCTCCTGGAATGCTATGGGACTGTGCTTTGGGTTTGACTCTGGACTGTATCCTGACTGCTGGACTTTAGACTTGGCTACTTGGATTGACCCTGGAATATGTTTCCTGACCTTATTCATCTGTGGCCAGGAGCAGAAATCAGTCAAGCGAATAGGATCAATATTCACATTGTTCTTTTTTTTTTTAATCTACAGAAAGTGGTAATTGCCTTTTGGTTGTTTCCTTCGCTTGAAATGTAGGTTAGCTGCATAACAGGAAGGCAGACGGCGGGGCAAATGTAGTATTGGAGGAAACAAAACTGCAGCAGAATGGAAACAGAGCTGATTGTAATGAGGACAGGTCAATACAGAACCCACTGCCTTCTTACACCCCAAGCCCTCCAGATGTTGCTGTGCTCTCTTTCATAACCCCCCCCAGCTAGTTTGGCCAGTGGTCAAAAATAATGGGAGTTGTAGCCCAACATCTAGACCAGGCATCCTGAAACTCAGCCCTCCAGATGTTTTGGGACTACAATTCCCAGCATCCCTGACCACTGGTTCTGTTAGCTAGGGATGATGGGAGTTGCAGTCCCAAAACATCTGGAGGGCCTGGTTTGGGGATGCCTGATGTAGAGCGCCACAGATTCCTTATCCCCGCTTTACTACCAGCCTTTACCAACACCTCTTCTCTGATATCTTAATGTCAATGTTTTTCCAACTTTTAACTGGAGAGAATCTAGACGATCCAATGTACAGTATTTCTGTGGGATTAAAAGAAATGGGATAGGTGAATTCCACTGCATATTGTGAAACCCTCTTAGCTCAACATAGCAGATAGTCACATTTAGACTTGTGGTGGCAGTGCGGAGAAACAGATGTAGCAATGAAGCTAAGTCCGTTATTTAGTTCTGGAGTGGGGAACCTGTAGCCCTCCAGATGTCATTAGACCCAGCCAACATTGCCAATGGTCAGAGATGGTGTGAGTTGTGTAGCCCAAACATATTCAGAGAGCCACGGCTTCCCAATGCTTGATTTACTTAATACATTTTATTATTACAATATTTGTTTTTCCACTTCACCTTGTGCTGCAGGTAGCTTATCTGCTGGTGTGACCCAGCCACGCAGCCAGCTGACTTACAGAAGCATCATGTGAGTAGGTCTAAGGGTATGACTGTGTAAGAGATACTTTTTTAAAGGATGATTTGCTGTGGAGGTTTCTTGGACCACTGGGGGAATTAGACATTCTCGTGGCTGGGCTCAAGTTACATGAGCTTCCAGTGAGGTGGCAGCCTCTAAGGCTCAGACCCAGATAAGGAGGGAAGACGCTGGCAGGAAGAAATGTTCCGGGCCAACGTAACAGACATCCTTGGATTTTGTTGTTGAGCTCATAGTCTGGATCATTTATCATAGGCTGCTTAGGACACCAGAAATGATGCATGATTGCTGAGTAAACACAGTTGCTAATCCCTACGGACATGATTCTGTCTGATCATTTCTGGTGCTGGTGATTAAGGGCAATGGGACACATGGAAGGAGCTTTTTCAAGTGAGATTCTCAAAGTGAACCAAACCTGTTGTGAGACAGGATCCATAAGGCATCACCCACTCAATGGCTGACTGCAGACTGTCCCACATACTTTACCCCTGACCAAGGGACCCCCTGTTGCTCTAACCCAGCCTTCTTCATGCTGTGGCCCCACCAGATGATGTTGTATTCCAGCTCCCACCAGCCCTAGCCAGCATGACCAACAGCCAGTGATGATGAGCAGGGCAGTCTTAGAGGGATCGGCCGCCGTGGCGCAGTGATCCCTCGGCGCCCCAGGCATGCCGCCTCTCCGCCCGCCTCCCTCCCTCCCCTCGGGAGGGGGGGTGGGCGAGCGGGGAATGAGGGGCATGGTGCTGGAGCGGCACGGGACTTTGCGCGCCCTTCCAGCACTCCAGCTGGGGCTCCGGGAGGCGAGGGCGGCTGGCTTTCAGCCCGCCCGCCCGTGGGGGCGGGTTGGGGGGGCGCCCGGTATGCTGGCGGGCTCACGGGGGGGCCCCTGGGGGGCCCAGTGCCCTGGCGCAGCATGCCACCCGCCCCTATGGACGAGACGGCCCTGATGATGAGACTTGTAGTCCATCAACATCTGGAAAGCAGCAGTTTGAGGAAGGATGTTCTAGCACAAGATGCTGATGTTTCTATTATGTGTGAGCTACAGTACAGATATCTATTTTAGTTGCACACCGAGTTACTGACTGATGAAGCCGAAAATGGGGGGGGGGGGTGTTCACAAGCTCTTGTTGAATGTAAGTGCTTTGTTGCCTTGGAAACAGGAGCATCTAGAGGTATTTGGCCTTGTCAGTGTGCACTGCTAGTGAAGGATTTCTCTCTATTTTTTACTGCCCAATGTGCTTTTCTGATTAGGAGAAATCAATACATTTTGGATGAAAGTAGGAATGTTTTTTCCCTCATCATGCTGGAAACTGGAAAAATTATATCTCGCCAGGCAATACCAGTAGAGGCTTATGGAAGGCCTTACAAATGTTCATGTGTTTCTGTTGACTTCCTCTCTTGCTTTCTCACAAAAAAGTGCTCTATTGAGATGATACAGGAGCGGGGCCATCCCTGTCTTGAGGCAACCACCTCAGGCAGCAAATGGTGAAGGGCAGGGAATGGAAGCAGCTGCATGTGTCATGTGGTCTGACTTGTCCTACCTAAGCAAGCCTGCTGCCCTCAGAATGGAGTATGCTCCCATTGCCAGTGAGCCAATGTGGTGTGGTGGTTAAGAGTGGTAGACTCGTAATCTGGGGAACTGGGTTCGTGTCTCCGCTCCTCCACATGCAGCTGCTGGGTGACCTTGGGCTAGTCACACTTCTCTGAAGTCTCTCAGCCCCACTCACCTCACAGAGTGTTTGTTGTGGGGGAGGAAGGGAAAGGAGAATGTTAGCCGCTTTGAGACTCCTTCGGGTAGTGAAAAGCAGGATATCAAATCCAAACTCCTCCTCCTCTTCTTCTTCTTCTTCTTCTTCTTCTTCTTCTTCTTCTTCAAAATAAGATCCAACTGCTGTCAATGTGATCAGCTTTTGT
Source organism: Lacerta agilis (assembly GCF_009819535.1). Taxonomy (NCBI): domain Eukaryota; kingdom Metazoa; phylum Chordata; class Lepidosauria; order Squamata; family Lacertidae; genus Lacerta; species Lacerta agilis. The sequence continues at coordinate 27,369,848 of NC_046321.1, read as the reverse complement.
ACATGAAAAGAGAAAAGTGTCCTTAGGTGGCAAAGTGTATTTGGTTGGCCCTGCACAAGAGGTTTAAATGGAATCCAGCTTTCCTGAGTGGGCTGGAGAAGTGCAATTTATTATGCTTGGGAGCTGGGATGGTGGAGAATGTTTACTGGAAACTTGTTTTAGTTGAAAATTCGGAGATGCAGAAAACTCTTCTCAGTTCTAAGCTTCAACCAAGGGCATTACTAGCTACTTAAGACTCCAGCCTAGGGATGTAAGAAGGCATTGTTTTCCATTCTGCCCTGTATTTGTCACACGCAGCGCTATTCCCCTCCTGCTGTATTTCATCTTCTGCCAAAAACTTTGTTTGTCATCTAAGTATCTGCTATGGTGAAATTAGGTAACATATATTTTATGTAATTGGTTATGTAAGTTATATTTTCATTATTATTAAGAGTTGTGGAGGTCAGTTTGAATGATATCCTTGGATCCCTTCCAGGCCTGTGATCCTATATCCAGTAAGAATTGGAATCTAGTTGAAGCAGCTGTGGAACCTGCCAAACCGGTTCCTTAAGGTGATGGTTTTATCTGGCCACTGAAGTGCCCTTATTAGCATCTCAAATAACGAACTAGATCGCAACAGCTACAGCTAAGTCATAGAATCATAGAATTGTAGGGTTAGAAGTAGCCCAATCCTCTGCAATGGAAGGCAAGGCAAATGACATGATTGAGCTATCCCAGCCACCTGGGCTTTTAGGTAGAACAACAATGGCCAGAGCTGTGGTGTATGTGAGCTTGAAGCTGGAAGTGGGAAACAGAGACATGTGCTGCTCTGGTTTGGACCATCCCCAAACAATGCCCTTGGTTTCAACCCCGCAGTTAAACAAATTGTTTTGCAGTTAGGGAAGTGACTGAGAATTGCACTGTGTGACGACCAAATCATTGACTACATTATAGCAAGCCAGGATGGCTGCAGGATGAATGCTCACTGCCACATAATCTCCCCACAAGCAAGTCAGAACAAATGCTCCAGAAGAACTGGACATAATTTAACCTCCATGTAAGCTTTGTGCAGGCAAACCAGGATGAACTCTTAATAAGATGCTGCGTTTGAGATATTAAACAAAGGTTGGATGGTCATCTGTCAGGGATTCTTTAACTGTGATTCCTGCATTGCAGGAGGTTGGAATAGAGCAGGGGTGGCCAACTCCCAAGAGACTGCGATCTACTCACAGAGTTTAAAACTGGCAGTGATCTACCCTCTTTTGGGGGATTCAAGTCAAGGTAGTTGAGCCCTGTTTTTTGGGGGTTCAGGTCGAAGTTGTTGAGCTTCTTTTCGAGAGGAGGAAAGCCATGTTTTGGGGGGTGCAGGGCAAAAATGTTGAGCTTTTTTAGGGGAGCCAAAGTTGTTGAGCTTCTTTGGGGGGGAGCCGGTGATCTACCAGTGATCTACCACAGACCTCCAGTGATCTACCGGTAGATCACGATCTACCTGTTGGACGTGCCTGGAATAGAGGACCATTTGGTTCCCTTCCAATTCTATGATCTGGAGAAGGCCTAGGGTAGACAATAGCATAACATAGAAAAGCATGGGGCCTGGATAGACACTCACTCTATTTATTCATTATTGCCCTCTGCTCATGGTAAAACATATTTTAAAAAGCCCACTTCTTGGGTCCCCCCCCCCATCTTTATAATTGTTTGTGTCTGGGAGCAGCAGTGCAATCTGATATCAAAGTCTGTAACTGGGAGAAAGGGAAGCTAGGAGGTTCTTAGTCAAAAGGATCTGCTGATTTAAAAAGGGGGTGGATTGAGAGACGCATCCCGCATACTTTGTTTGTTGCAGCTGAGAGGCACACAAGTCTTGAAGGCTCTGTGGCAGACATGGGTGTCAAAGCTTGGTTCGTCTGTCTCCTGCTTCTGGAGCCCTGGTGCCAGAGAACCGGAGCAATTTCCTCCTCTCAGGAGAGAGACTTTCCCCTCGGAGAGGCTTCCCTGCTTCCTGATAGGATCGGCGAGCAGCACAACCCCGACGTCCATTTCATCTGGAGCGAGCTGGGTGCTCAGGCGAGGCCCTACAGTCTCTCCCTCTCCCCGGATGACTACAACCACTATTTACCCAAGCCCAAGCTCCTGCGTGCCACACGGCTGATGAAACTACTGGGCTCTTCCTATGACCCCTTCTGGATGTCTCTCAAGGACCCCCAAGGTCTCAACACAAGCCTAAAAGAAGTGGGTGTCCTCAGCAAGGACTTGGCCAAGCGTGCAGCACGCTTTAGGAAGAAGCTTCTGCAGCAGGCAAAGGGTTTAGATCTTTCCAAGCTGCTGCCTGTTGAGGACGGAATCTCCCTTGGCCTGAGCAAAACCCTCCTCCACCGCTTCCATCAGTGGCTTGCGGATAGTGCTACCTGCCGCCTGACCTCTTCCTGGGTGGACATGGGACCCATCTTCTGGCCACGCTGGGTACGCCATACGGACTGCAACCAGACTCACGTTGGGTGTTCTTGGCCTCCTGGCATGACTTGCCAGCCTGCCCAAGTCACCCAGATCAAACTCCTAGCGTGGCACTGCTGGGCAAGGAAAGACCACATGCTGAGACCTGGGAAGTCCTCACAGCAATGTGCTTGGAGGCAAGTCCCTTACCCTGTGGTGGCTACATGCAAGTGTTCCTGCTGATGACAAGGCGACATGGGTTTCGCGTTACCAGCTACAGATTTCTCAAGGAAGTTTGCTGCCGTTTGCTGATGAGTTGAAATCTGCAGAGCTGGTGGTCACCAATAGTCTCAAGGGGTCTCTGAACCAGAGGGCAACGGTAGCAAGGGACGCCAGAAAGCAGTGAAGATATTAAAGACTGCGTCTCAGCGAGATCTTTACAGCAAGCAAAGAAAACTAGACTTTGGGGTATTGCTGCCATTTTTCAGGAAAGGAAGTCAAGGCAGTGATATCTCGTGGGAAGCGGAGACGGCCAACATCTTTTGTGGACTGACAGGCGTAATGACAAACTGACGGCAGAAACAGAAAGCATTTCACTGTTGACATCCTGGGAGGCAATGTGCTTCAGAAAGTCAAGGAATTGTGCTCATCATCACTGTTGGTGAAACCTGATCATTTTTGTGGAGAAATAAATGGTTTTAATAAGTGTTTGGGATACTTAGCCTTGTTTTATTTTTATCTGGGGCCAGAGCAATTGCTATGTTGTTGGGTGTATAGGGCTGCAGTTTTGCTTGAACATAATTTAGTAAGGTGGGTTTTCCACACCTCCTGTTATCCATGAGACTTATGCTAGTGAATTGTGCCCCATGATAATCTAGCTGGGTAGCTATAAAGATGGGGAAATATCTGTTTAGTTGACTTTGACCCAGGTCTTTGATTCTGAAGGGCTGCTGTGCAGTTTACTTTTCTCTCCATTAGTTTTTAATAAGCATTTGTGGCAGGCATGGGGAACCTGTGGCTTTCCAGATGTTGTTGAATGCCAAGTCCCATCATCCATTACCATTAGCCGTGCTCGTTGGGGCTGACTGGGAGGTCAACAACATTTGGAGGACTTTCTCATCCTTGATTTAAGAAAGTGGATGGAAGACGGCTGCATTTGTAAATTAAATCTAGATAGGGTGTGGGTCTCGCAGCACTCATTTTGCAACCTCCAAAGAAGCCCATTAGACTCTGAGATACACAATTGGCAACTTCGAATTTACAAAAACGCCCAATTTCTATTCCCTTTGCATCTCTTGCCTTAGACTTATTTATTAAAGTTGTCCCATAACTCTTCTCTTAAAGATGTGTGCAGGGAAATATTACAGAAGACAACCCAAGCATTTGCTACTTAGTGATAAAATGTGACCTTCCCAAAACAGAATACTTTCTGTACTTCAGTATCTGAGTATATCCACACTATAGGCTTAAACTTGTTCAACCGTTTCTTTTTTCCTGGGACTCCCAGGATTCATAATTTTCCCAGGGACCCGTAGGAACAGTAGTCTTCTGAGGGAGCCCTAGGAATTGATGGTGAGGGGAGGATACTAGGAAACCGCTAAGGTCTTAGAATCCAAACCAAACTGAAATTCTTAGGATTGTCTGCTGGAAGTGATGACTGTGGGTATTGATTTAGGTGTGATGTATGGGTTCAGAGTGCTAGTCCTGGGTTCAACTTCTGCCTACCATCGATAGCAAGTCTGAAAGTAGGTCAGGTCCTGATTTGCACAACTGTTGTTTACCTTGCCTGGTTCAGGCAGCCTTTTTAATCAAAAGAGCCCCAGGATTGTAAAACAATGAGCACCAATTTCTAAATGGAGGCATGCTAGAGGAGAGCAGGTATGTTGGAAATATAAACAGGGCAGCGATGCTTTTAAAGTATTGCTATCTTGATCTCCTTTGTCCTCGCAATTTCAAGGCTGCAATTTGTTCCCATGTTATAACAGGAGAAATTGCAGCTGAGAGCAACTCTATTGATGGCTCGTAATCTCTAAAACAGGAATAATCAGCGACAGGAATGAGACAGGAATTTAGTAATTAAGGAAATCGCAGCCCTGGGATGCACTGATGGACCTGAAAGTGACTGAACCAGAATAGCAGAAAAAGATGTGGCTGGAGCAACAAAAGGTGGGTGGGTGTACAGGTGGGTGGGTGTTACTTTTGGCAGTGCATTGTGATGGATGGCAAGACAGACACTGCATATGAATGCTGCAAGTTACATTAAAGGGAAGGGCTGTGGTTCAGTGCTAGAGAACCTGCTTTGAACCTGGGCCCCTTTGCATGCAATCTCCACCATCATCAGGTAAGGATGGGAAAGAGCCACAATTTGCCACTATAGATAATACAGAGCTAGATCTGACTTGGTAATCTAGGAGCTGTCTTCCTTTGTCCCGGTGTTGTTCAGCTGCAGACTGGTAGCCTGCCATACATCATGGATGCCGACAAATCAGAAACTAGCCATGATTTTTTTTTTTTTTATAAACATGAACATTTTGATCGAAACCAATTACATTATTCATCTTTCCCCTCTGCCAAATCTTTTGATACTGCAGCCCTTTTTATTTCCCAGCATGCCTCTTGCTGCAGGCCAGTGCAGCACTTGACTGCCAAAAAATAAGGGGGTGGGAGCAGAGAAAAGGTGGACAGAGATAAAATATTTGGAAGCAGAAAGTGGGGAAGTGCCATCTATCCTTTTGGAAACCAACGAAATAATTGGAAGCTGAGCAACCTTTATTTGAGTGATTTAACCAACGCAAAAAACAACAACAACAAAAAAACCAGTGGTTGAATTTCTTGAAGGGCAAACCTGATTGTCAGGTACGGCGGGAACAATGTGGTTTGTTTGTTTTCATTAAGGAAATGGAAGGGAACAGCGGCAGTGGGGTTTGCTAGAAGTACCAACACACTGTTTGCCAGGGCAAATTAGATTTTCCCAAAGTAGCATTTCTGAAACAGGTTCCCCTTGTAAAAAAAAATACTCTGCCTTTTGTGCACATACCCAATTTTGCACCCAGGGCTAGCCCAAGACTTTTTGCTGCTTGAGGCAAAAGATAAGCTGACATTTCACGTGCTTCCCATTCCCTTTACAAGCGCAGAGCAGGCAAGCCGTAGAATTTTACTTCAACACTGTAAACAGGGCAGTCCTCCACTCCAATGATCCTGAGAGCAGCAGCTATCTCAAGGCAAGCTGCACAGCACACATACAGTTAGGTCAACATCTTCCCTGTTTGAAGTATGAGTATGCAGAGATCCACACATGCTGTCATATGTACGTGCACAGCCTGCTCTTGTGTATGAGTATCTCTGAACTGGGAAATTAATCCATTAATGGCAATAGAAGGGGGGGCAGGGAGAGAAAGAAAAAAGCAGCCTTGTATTCCTCTCCTTCCTCTCCCAAAGTTTGTTTATAGTGTAGAATCACAAAACCAGATTGCTGGTGGTTTTTTTCTGGTTTTTGGTTTAGCATTCTGTAGTGCATCATGATGAACACATCAAAATGATGGGTTTTTTACGATGCAATATCATCGACCTCTTGAGACAGTTCTTCCCTTATGCAAGAGCATCTCACTTGGGATTGTTACAAGGATGCCCTCTAGTGAGCAGGCTGAAGCAGCTGTTTAAATAAAGATGGCATCTTTTGCTAGTCCATCAATGCACGGCAGGGGAAAGAACAAAGAAACTCATTGCTATCTCCCCATATTTTTAATAAATAATAATAATAATTTATTATTTATACCCCGCCCATCTGGATGAGTTTCCCCAGCCACTCTGGGCGGCTCCCAATCGAGTATTAAAAACAATACAGCATTAAATATTGAAAACTTCCCTAAACAGGGCTGCATTCAGATGTCTTTTAAAAATAGGGTAGTTGCTTATTTCCTTGACATCTGATGGGAGGGCGTTTCACAAGGCGGGCGCCACTACTGAAAAGGCTCTCTGCCTGGTTCCCTATAACCTCACTTCTTGCAATGAGGGAACCACCAGAAGGCCCTCGTCGCTGGATCTTAGTGTCCGGGCTGAATGATGGGGGTGGAGACGCTCCTTCAGGGCCAAGGCTGTTTAGGGCTTTAAAGATCAGCACCAACACTTTGAATTGTGCTCAGAAATGTACTGGGAGCCAATGCAGATCTCTCCGGACCGTTGTTACCATGGTCTCGGCAGCTGCTCCCACTCACCAGTCTAGCTGCCGCATTCTGGATTAATTGCAGTTTCCAGGTCACCTTCAAAGGTAGCCCCACATAGAGCACATTGCAGTAGTCCAAGCAGGAGATAACTAGAGCATGCACCACTCTGGCGAGACAGTCCGTGGGCAGATAGGGTCTCAGCCTGCGTACCAGCTGGAACTGGTAAACAGCCGCCCTGGACACAGAATTAACCTGCACCTCCATGGACAGCCGTGAGTCCAAAATGACTCCCAGGCTGCGCACCTGGTCCTTCAGAGGCACAGTTACCCCATTCAGGACCAGGGAGTCCCCAACACCCACCTGTCCCCCCAATACAGTACTTCTGTCTTGTCAGGATTCAACCTCAATCTGTAAGCTGCCATCCATCCTCCATTTATATCTCAACAACCCTGAAAGATACGTTATGCTGAGAAACAGTGACTGGCCCATGGTTAGCTAGCGAGCTGCATCTATACACACACAAAAGTGTGTATAGATTAGGTATGAACTGCATTGGTAGCAATCACACACATGCCTAACTGTCCAGCCACACAGTGGTTAATTCTCTTAATTCTGTTCTCCCAGCGTTTCCCTGTTTTATTTTACATTGTGTGAAAGCTCAGATCAACCTCGCTTTAAGGCATTCACAATGGTATCCTTAGCCCCTAGAAATCTTGCTGAGCCGTGTTCTGACTTCTGAGGCTGTGCCAGGTATTCCTTTCACTTGCCCAAGGCTATCCTTGAAGCCCTAAGGCTAAAATCCATGCTTTAAAGAACTTAAAAGAAGCAGCAGAAATCCTCAGTTTCTGCAACCAGTACCAAACGCCAGGCTTGTGTAGCTCAGCCACAGGATCCTACGATATCAGAGAATAAACCAACCATGTCATCTAGGGCAATCTGTCAGGTACTAGGAGCAGCAAAGAAAAAGAAGAGGGCACTGGGACAGGGAAGGAGGCGGTAGCTGGGCGCACATATAATGCAGTCCAAGGAATGTTTAATCAGGAGTCCCACTACGTTCAGTAGATCTAGATCCTGGAGATGAGCTCCCCATAAGCTTCTTTGTACTCAATCACTCCCTGCGCCATGGTGGGGACCACATCGTTGTGGCGGTTACGGATCGTGACAAGGGCATTCGTGAATTGTCCCAACGTCCCTTGGTCCTCAGGAACACCATGATGTCCAGCAAGCTCTGCACGTACCAGCTCTGCACCAGCTGAACGGAAGGGGTGCACAGCACACGGTCTGGGAGAAGGTTGATTTCCTTCATGATGTTTGCCAGCCGGACAGGGAGTTCTTGGCGGAGGAAAGTGAATGAGGTCTTCTCGCAGGCATTGCTGGATCCTGGGAGCAACCACCCCCCTCAAATCAGCTCTTACTTCTGAGTGCACTCACAAAACAGGAATGTGCTCCAAAACTCCCTGGAGATGAGCCTACTGGGTAGTACGGCAGACTGTTCTCTCCAGAGAAAGGAGGAACAAAATCAACTACAGGGCCTAGTTAAGGGCACACGAAAGGCCCATCTAGTCTAGCATCCTGGGTCCCACAGTAGATAACCAAATGCCCATGAGAAGCAGGACCTGAAAACAACAGCACTCTCCCCAGTTACATTCTCCTGCAACTGGTATTCAGAGCCATACTGCCTCTCGTGGCTTTAGCAGAGGAGCAGACAAGATTCATGAGAGATGGGCTCTCAATAGCTACTAGCCTCAACAGCTGTGTTCTGCCTCCACAGTTGGAGGGGCTGAACAGCAGCTGCTGGAAACCACGAGGGGGGTGCTCTTCTGCTCAGGTCCTGCCTGAGGGTTTCTCACAAGCATCTGGCTGGGTACAATGAGAAGAGGATGCTGGACTAGATGGGCCACTGGCCTGATCCTGCAGCCTCTTCTTAAATTCTTATCCTGGAGGGAGTATATAGCCATCATGACTAATAGCTGTGAATAGGTTTCTCCTCCATGAATTTGTACATTCACCTTTTAAAGCTACCCAAGTAGGAAGCCTTTTGACACTACAGAAATTGGTCCGAAGCCAACCCTTTTCATTTTATTACCCATTCCTGCCTTTAGCATCACTTCAGGGCAGGGGAGAGGGAAATATCAGCAGATCGAGATATATACAAAGGCAAATGTGTATCACTGATGTACAAGATGGAGTTTGGATTTGATATCGCTTTTCACTACCCGAAGGAGTCTCAAAACGGCTAACAATCTCCTTTCCCTTCCTCCCCCACAACAAACACTCTGTGGGGTGAGTGGGGCTGAGAGACTTCAAAGAAGTGTGACTAGCCCAAGGTCACCCAGCAGCTGCATGTGGAGGAGCGGAGACGCGAACCCGATTCACCAGATTACGAGTCTACCGCTCTTAACCACTACACCACAAGATAAAAGTACCAGCACTGTTTCTCCATGAGCAAATTTATTTCAGCAGGTGCGTCATACCAACAGAAAGCTTCCTTCAGACTAGGGTCAATATCACCTTTATTACTCTCCTCCAGGCACATTGCGGTCCTCCTTAAGCAGAGGTAGAATGCACAGGTTCTAGAGTCTGGCAACAGAGCACCAAAAGTGATGTGAGCAAGGCCTCTTTTCAAAGTCACTACCACCTCTCTGAAAAGCAGCACCGTCCACCTGCAGGTTTCAGGTTTCGAAAGGCATCCTACAGCTCATGATGTTCAGCCATTCAAGGCAAGGCTCCATGCTTACGGCCAACTTCCACAAAGGCCTCCACGCACCGATCAATATCCTCGTCACTGTGAACAGCTGAGATCTGCACCCGGATGCGAGCTTTTCCCTTGGGCACCACGGGGTAGCTGAATCCAATGACATAGATGCCTGACAGGTGAGAAAGAGAGAGAGAGATGAGCATAGCAGAGGCAGCAGATCAACTGCATAAGCAAGACCTTGTTTTTATTTAATAAATGAGTAAAATAAATAGGTAATAAACAAAGGGATTAATAAATAAAACTCACAAGGCAGCACACAAAAACACAAACAAATATATCACAACAATATAAGATTACACAATTTAAGAAAACAATGCATTAAAATATCAACATCCATCCCTGTAGCTCATATGGGGGCATGCCACGTTTTACTAAGTGTTTTGCTGAGAATAGCAAAGCTCCACATGCTCGGAAACTGCATCAGGGTCACCAACCCTATTATTAATTATTATTATTATTAGTTTTTAATACTGTATTTGATGTTTTATTGTGTTTACTACATTGGACACACCCAGAGTCAGAGAAAATAAAGATATCCACATGGTGGCAGAGGGAAAGTTAAGAAGTAAGGGGACTTGGTTTGGCTGGGCTCACTACCCTCTCACACTGCAGACTATCACCCTAGCTGTCATTCAGCTCAGGAGGACCAAAAAGGCAGTTGGCAAGGCAGGAATGCTATACTGCTCTAACTAGCCAACCACTTCTTGGGTTGCAGACTGTTTAGTACTGGCCAAGATTTCTTCCAGTGTGGCAGATCGTGCACCTCTAAGACAAAGTGTTGTCTTAGGCCGGCTCTGGATTGCGACCTAGAGTGCAACAAGGGATGTGCGTTTACCAGCATCAAACTTCCAGGATGGTTTTCTGGAGGCAATGCTGCCCTCTACAGAGCTGCCAGGGAAATTCCTGTTGGAAGATGCAAGAGTGTCTCTGTGACAGGTCGGATGGACTTGAACTGCTGTTAAGGTTGGATTGAAACCAAAGCAGAAAGACAGCTCTGGAAGGACGTTGTTTGAATGAGCAAATCTGAGTTGATTATTTTATGTATGGAAGAGGGGGAAAGTAGCACTGAATCAAGGAGCAGGAATCTGCAGGAGGGGAGAGCGCTGGTTGGTCACTGTTTTTGGATGTGTAAAGGGACCCCTGACCATTAGGTCCAGTCGTGTCCGACTCTGGGGTTGCGCCGCTCATCTTGCTTTACTGGCCGAGGGAGCCGGCGTACAGCTTCCAGGTCATGTGGCCAGCATGACAAAGCCGCTTCCGGCGAACCAGAGCAGTGCACGGAAACAACATTTACCTTCCCGCCGGAGCGGTACCTATTTATCTACTTGCACTTTTGACGTGCTTTTGAACTGCTAGGTGGGCAGGAGCTGGGACCGAGCAACGGGAGCTCACCCCGTCACGGGGATGCAGAAAAGCCTCTTAAGACTGGCGAACTGGAGTTTTTTTTAAATTGCAATTACTTTTATTAAAAATGAGAGTATTTTTATATGCTTATTTTCAGAAGGCAGATTAAACTTTTTAAAAACATTGGATCAAACAGATTTATTGATTCAATGCTGCAGCTTTCTGCTGTCCCTGTCAGACAGCACTAGGGTTGCTACCTTTTTCCTGATGATGCCCCTCTGTGACTTAACAGCTGCACATCAAGCAAAAAGTTCGACAAATGGTTTGCCGATCATCACAGCTTCCGCCCAGGGTGGAGGCACAAGTGGGTGTATTGAATTTCTGCCTGTTCTGTAGTAACCCCTCAGAACAGGAAGAAAGAGGGGAACTGAGCAAGAAGCGAAGGGGTTGGCGGCATGAGGTCTAGTCTCTACATGTGGCCCATTCTCCAAACAGTCTCTGAAATGAAAGTAGCAGGAGCAGCAGCACATAATGGCAGGCAGATTATGGGTCATGACCACTGGTATATGGGATTGGGGATAATTCCACTATCAAATCATTAAGAGAAATGCAGCAACACTTAAGAGTCAAGACAGGGAGGAGAAAAACAAAGGAGGTTTCAATACTGTGTCTATGGTAAAGCAACTGGTACACAACATGGAGGTTAGGGAACTGAAGACAGAATTGCCATGCCTTAACCAGGAATAGGGTCTATATTATTAAATACCTATTTTACCAGAAGTGCTGAGAACACTAGTTAGTATAGCATAATGCACAATATAAAGCAAAACAGAAAAACAACCCAGCCAATTTTATTAGCTCTGAAATGCAAAACACAATTCATGCTTGATATATAAAGATGAACTCGATGTCTTAAAGCAAGAATTAACTCATAAGGTTTTCCTCCTTTTCCTCAGAGGCTGCCTGGGAGTTCCCCTTACTTGCTTCCCCGAGTTACCTGCTGTGCAGAGTTGGCTTCACATGAAATGGGGAGACAGTGGTACCTCTGGTTATGTACTTAATTCGTTCCGGAGGTCCATTCTTAACCTGAAACTGTTCTCAACCTGAAGCACCACTTTAGCTAATGGGGCCTCCCACTGCTGCTGCGCCGCCAGAGCACAATTTCTGTTCTTATCCTGAAGCAAAGTTCTTAACCTGAAGCGTTATTTCTGGGTTAGCGGAGTATGTAACCTGAAGCATATGTAACCTGAAGCGTATGTAACCTGAGGTACCACTGTACAAGGAGAGCCACACCGATTGTGACAGCTTCCAAAGCAAAGAAGAGTCTCTAGGTTTTTCCTCACAACTCAAAATTTCTTCAAACCACCCTAGGGCTGTTCAGGCAGTAACACCCGAAGATATCATAAGCTACGCGAAGCTCCCCTGTCCCACACTGGTTACCTCTCTTCAGCATGTCATCAGCCATCAAGGATGCCAGCCGGGCATCGCCCAACATCACAGGGCAAATAGGGTGGTTATTCCCTGCAATGGTGAATCCAGCTGCCGCCATCTTGCTTCGGAAACTGCAAAAAAGAGGAACGCCTTCAGCATGGGACCTGCTTTGCCTGCCCCCTCTACGGAGCACTCCCTCCCTCTTATGTCTGTGGAAGGGACTGTGTACTATTTTACTTCCTCTCTGACACAGAAACAGTTCTGACAGCAGAAAACATCGCACCCTCTAATAAAGCAATGGTGTGTGGAGTGCCGACAGCTATAAGTCAAAATGTGACCAGTGACAATTGAAAGGGAGACAACAGTATATTTGGAGGAAGCAAAAGATGTACAAAAGTACAAATAGTGCTTTCGGGGGGGATGGGACTAGCTGAGCAAACTCCCCCCATAACAGCCCAATGAGGGTTCAGTGGCCAAAGAAGGCACGAAACCAGGCAGGAAAATGGAGTATCCTAAGGAAGGGCACATTCTACAGGTTGTAGGACCATCTGAACAAAAGGTGGGATAAAATGACAGTCTTCCTTACCGTGTGGTCTTGGCAGCCATGGACTGTGCAATGGCATTGCTCTCCATGAGCAGATCCAGAGCCTTGGAGGCACAGCCCACCACGGCAGGAGGCAAACTATTGGAAAAGAGGTAAGGGCGCGACCGTTGGCGAAGGAGATCAATGAGCGCTTTGGGGCCGGTTGTGTAGCCACCTGCAAAGAGAAGACAAGGTTAGTTGAAGGCCCCAATGGGCCACCATAGATGACAAGTGGACTGTGCTCTACACGGTGGTGGGGCAGGGGCGGAGGAAGACGCTCATTTGTTATGCTCATCTGCTCTACCCAAGAGGTGTGGGAAACCTTTGACCCTCCAGATGTTGCTGGACTATAACTCCCATCATCCCTGCTGTGGCCATGCTTGCTGGGGGTGATGGGAGCTGTCGTTTAGCAATGACGGGAGGGCCAATGGGTCCTCACACCTGCTCTAGAGCAATCCCTTCTAGATTGTAAAATGGATTTCGTCAATGGCAGATGCTCAGAACTGAACCACTCTTCCTTTAAGGCAGGGGCAGGGAGAGAGACGAAAGTGGGCAGAGCCAAGGATGCACTTTTGACCTTCACATAGCAGGCTGCATTCCAGCCACACACACAAAGGTTTTCTACACACACAAACACACACCTCTCCCTTCTCCATCCAAGCAAGTGAAATACATTATCACAGTTCAAGGGTACATTCCAGCCAGGCAAAAGCATTTGAGTACAGAGCAGAGACAGTGAGGGCTGTGGTCTACGGAGAAGGGGGTTGGCCTGACGAGGGGCATTGTCTCCTAAGAGTTCCAGGGGCCAGGCAGAGAAGCCTGGAGGGCCACATTCTGCCCCAATGCCTAAGATTTCCAATCTACGCGTTAAGGTATCAGGTGCTGCCATAGCCACAGCCAAGAATTGTGGGCTGGGGACTTTGCTGCTCTCCAATTTCTACTTGAAGCGGCTTCCTCCAACTCAGTGGTTTCTCTTAACTCTATTCCCCTTTCCTGCCCCCATATTCAAGGATGTTCCTTGTGTCCAACCTCTCTAGCTTTGGCCCAAAGATGACAGGGGGAGCTCTGGGAAATGGATGGTGGTGAAGAAGATGTCAGCAGTTCTGAGTTTAGAAAGACAAGCAGGGCAGAAGTTATTAATACAAAATAATAATAATGTATTTTTCTCCCCCTACACTTCTAATTAGGATACTGCTAGTTAGCAACTGCACCTGCTGCTCCCCCAAGCGCCTTCCCAAGTGTGGAGTTGATTATAGTGACTTGGTCCATCACTCCCAAGAGTTCATCAGTGCCCCTGCAAGGAGAAAATAACTGTTATTAGCTTAGGCTTCAGAATTCTGCCATTTGTCTGTTCCAGAGCTGCGGAAGCTTTCTCCTCCAGGTGCTGCTGGACTACAACTCCCATCATCCCCAGCAACGGGAAATGCTGTGATGGCCTGCATGTGGTCTGGGGAACAGCTATGAATATAAATGTAGGCCAGTCACCAACTCTCAGCCTAACCTACCTAAATAGTAAGGCAGGTTGGCGAGACAGTGCCCCATTCATTCTAAAGGAACAGACTCCACAGCTTGTTTGTTTCCCTTCTAACAAGCCCAAATTGCTAACCAGGATTAAACCATGGTTCGTTGTTGGCCTACAGACTGTGGTTCGTTACAGAACAACAAACGATGATCTCGGATTCAAACTGAAGACAAAGCAATCTCCTTCCTGATTGTTTGCTCTCTTTCTATTAATATTATTTATTAAATGTGTTTACAGTGGTACCTCAGGTTACATACGCTTCAGGTTACAGACTCCGCTAACCCAGAAATAACGCTTCAGGTTAAGAACTTTGCTTCAGGATAAGAACAGAAATTGTGCTCTGGCGGCGCAGCAGCAGCGGGAGTTCCCATTGGCTAAAGTGGTGCTTCAGGTGAAGAACAGTTTCAGGTTAAGAACGGACCTCCAGAACGAATTAAGTTCTTAAGCCGAGGTACCACTGTACAGCCTTTACATCTCAAGATTACAGGGAGGTCCACACATAGGCCAGCGAATGGGGGTTCCATAAAAGCCATAACAAATAATAATAATAATTTATTATTTATACCCCGCCCATCTGGCCGGGTCTCCCCAGCCACTCTGTGTAACAAAGTACAGTATAGTTTATTAAGCTTCCTAATTTACCACTATGAGCTAACTTAGCCAGGGCAAAAAAGATATCACTCTTCTTCAACCATCCCATTGGTCTTTTAATGATGACTAAACTGCTGTTCTGTTTTATATTCTGCTATTTCAAGTCATTCCCCTTCATGGATCACTGCCTTGTCGTGGCGAAGGGGCTTGAATTACTCAGGCAAGCTATGGACAGGTCAAGATGGACAGGTCATAGCGGAGAGTTTGGACCAAACGTGATCCACCTGGAGAAGGAACTGGCAAGCCGCTCCAGTATCCCTGCCAAGAAAACTCCATGGACAAAGACAACAGGCATATAAAAGATATGACGCTGGAAGATGAGCCCCTCAGGTCGGAAGGCGTCCAACTTGCTACTGGGGAAGAGCGGAGGACAAGTACAAGTAGATCCAGAGCTGATGAAGCGGCTGGGCCAAAGCCGAAAGGACGCTCAGTTGCGGATATGCCTGGAAGCGAAAGGAAAGTCCAATGCTGTAAAGAAAAGTATTGCATAGGAACCTGGAATGTAAGAACCATGAACCTTGGTAAGCTGGATGTGGTAAAAAATGAGATGGCAAGAATAAACATTGACATCCTAGGCATCAGTGAACTAAAATGGACAGGAATGGGCGAATTCAGTTCGGATGACTATCATATCTACTACTGTGGGCAGGAATCCCGTAAAAGAAATGGAGTGGCCCTCATAGTCAACAAAAGAGTGGCGAAAGCTGTACTGGGATGCAACTTCAAAAATGATAGAATGATCTCGATACGAATCCAAGGCAGTCCTTTTAACATCACAGTAATCCAAGTTTATGCACCAACTACCAGTGCTGAAGAAACCGAAATTGATCAATTCTATGAAGACTTACAACACCTTATAGAAATGACACCAAAGAAGGATGTTCTTCTCATTATAGGGGATTGGAATGCTAAAGTAGGAAGTCAAGAGATAAAAGGAACAACTGGCAAGTTTGGCCTTGGAGATCAAAATGAAGCAGGGCAAAGGCTAATAGAGTTCTGTCAAGAGAACAAGCTGGTCATCACAAACACTCTTTTCCAACAACACAAGAGACGACTCTACACATGGACATCACCAGATGGGCAACATCGAAATCAGATTGATTATATTCTCTGCAGCCAAAGATGGAGAAGCTCTATACACTCAGCAAAAACAAGACCTGGAGCTGACTGTGGCTCAGATCATCAGCTTCTTATAGCAAAATTCCAGCTTAAACTGAAGAAAGTAGGAAAAAACACTGGGCCAGTAAGATTCAATCTAAATCAAATTCCTTATGAATACACAGTTGAAGTGAAGAACAGGTTCAAGGATTTAGATTTGGTGGATAGAGTACCTGAAGAACTGTGGATGGAGGCTCGTAACATTATACAGGAGACAGCAACGAAAACCATCCCAATGAAAAAGAAATGCAAGAAAGCAAAGTGGCTGACCAATGAGGCCTTACAAATAGCGGGGGAGAGAAGACAAGCAAAATGCGAAGGAGATCGTGAAAGATACAGGAAATTGAATGCAGATTTCCAAAGAATAGCAAGGAGAGACAAGAGGGCCTTTCTAAACGAGCAATGCAAAGAAATAGAGGAAAACAACAGAATGGGAAAAACCAGAGATTTATTCAAGAAAATTGGAGATATGAAAGAAACATTTCGTACAAAGATTACCACAATTAAGGACAAAAGTGGAAAGGACCTAACAGAAGCAGAAGACATCAAGAAGAGGTGGCAAGAATACACAGAGGAATTATACCAGAAAGATATGGAGGCCTCATACACCCCAGGAAATGTGGTTGCTGACCTTGAGCCAGACATCCTGGAGAGTGAAGTCAAATGGGCCTTAGAAAGCCTCGCTAACAACAAGGCCAGTGGAAGTGATGATATTCCAGCTGAACTATTTAAAATTTTAAAAGAGGATGCTGTTAAGGTGCTGCACTCAATATGCCAGCAAGTTTGGAAAACTCAGCAGTGGCCAGAGGATTGGAGAAGATCCGTCTACATCCCAATCCCAAAGAAGGGCAGTGCCAAAGAATGCTCCAACTACCGCACAATTGCACTCATTTCACACGCTAGCAAGGTTATGCTTAAAATTCTACAAGGCAGGCTTAAGCAGTATGTGGACCGAGAACTCCCAGAAGTGCAAGCTGGATTTCGAAGGGGCAGAGGAACCAGAGACCAAATTGCAAACATGCGCTGGATTATGGAGAAAGCCAGAGAGTTCCAGAAAAACATCTACTTCTGCTTCATTGATTATGCAAAAGCATTTGACTGTGTCGACCACAGCAAACTATGGCAAGTTCTTAAAGAAATGGGAGTGCCGGATCACCTCATTTGCCTCCTGAGAAATCTCTATGTGGGACAAGAAGCTACAGTTAGAACTGGATATGGAACAACTGATTGGTTCAAAATTGGGAAAGGAGTACGACAAGGCTGTATATTGTCTCCCTGCTTATTTAACTTATATGCAGAATTCATCATGCGAAAGGCTGGACTGGATGAATCCCCAACCGGAATTAAGATCGCCGGAAAAAATATCAACAACCTCAGATATGCTGATGATACTACCTTGATGGCAGAAAGTGAGGAAGAATTGAAGAACCTTTTAATGAGGGTGAAAGAAGAGAGCGCAAAATATGGTCTGAAGCTCAACATCAAAAAAACTAAGATCATGGCCACTGGTCCCATCACCGCCTGGCAAATAGAAGGGGAAGAAATGGAGGCAGTGAGAGATTTCACTTTCTTGGGTTCCATGATCACTGCAGATGGTGACAGCAGTCACGAAATCAGAAGACGCCTGCTTCTTGGGAGAAAAGCAATGACAAACCTAGACAGCATCTTAAAAAGCAAAGACATCACCTTGCCGACAAAAGTCCGTATAGTTAAAGCTATGGTTTTCCCAGTAGTAATGTACGGAAGTGAGAGCTGGACCATAAAGAAGGCTGATCGCCGTAGAATTGATGCTTTTGAATTATGGTGCTGGAGGAGACTCTTGAGAGTCCCGTGGACTGCAAGAAGATCAAACCTATCCATTCTCAAAGAAATCAGCCCTGAGTACTCACTAGAAGGACAGATCCTGAAGTTGAGGCTCCAGTACTTTGGCCACCTCATGAGAAGAGAAGAATCCCTAGAAAAGACCCTGATGTTGGGAAAGATGGAGGGCACAAGGAGAAGGGGACGACAGAGGATGAGATGGTTGGACAGTGTTCTTGAAGCTACTAACATGAGTTTGGCCAAACTGCGAGAGGCAGTGAAGGATAGGCGTGCCTGGCGTGCTCTGGTCCATGGGGTCACGAAGAGTCGGACACGACTGAACGACTGAACAACAACAACAACAACAATTTCAAGTCATTATCATCGTTGTGACTATCTTATAATGCAAAGCTGGGATTTATATAGTGTGTTTGATACTGTATTTTCACTTGTGTGCCACTTTGGGGGCTAAAAAGCAGCACAAAATTAATCTTAACTACATGTAATTATTCTCAGGCCTGCTACCCCTGCTCACTTCATTTGCCAACCTCCCTCCCTATACACTTGGCCAACCTTGCCAAACCCACCCTTACAGGCCACTCAAACCCCAGCACAGGTAAGCTACAAAGGAAGAGGCAGGACAGGCTGGGACAACTCTCCAGCAACCATCTGGCTCTTTCATCACTTCCCTCCTCCTTGGTCTCTGACCCTGCTGAGGCCAAAATAGCAGCATCAGTATGCTGCCCTGGTGTTCCTCTGTAGTTTGCCATGACCACCTGCTCGTTCACCTGCCTGCCTGGGCTGCCCACATGCTATTCGCTGCCTTGCTGCAGCTCACATGGCTGCAGCAAATTGCACCTTGACAACATCCTTACAATTTTATTATATAGTTAGAAATCACTGGTGACAATTTTTCTTTGCTAAAAACGACAGCAACGAAGAATGTGACAAAAGAGAATAATTTGATTTTTTTTTTACCGTCCGTTGGGCCCAAGAAATCCAGTGGCGTGACATTCATCAACAAAAACAATGGCTTTGTATTTCTGGGACAGCCTACAGATTTCCTGCAAGGGAGCAATGTCACCATCCATGGAGAAAGCACCATCCGTAGCCACCATCCTCAAACGATATTTCTGTGTAGGAGAGCAGGTAGGGATGTGGTCAAAGGAGAGCAAGTAAGCAAGAACCTAAAAAGATTTGCTCATGGGATGGAGGACACTTGGAAAAGCAGCAATCTCACTTTGCTTTGGAGCCACAGCACCAACTTACTTGGGCATCCTGCAACTTGGCTTCCAGGTCCTGCATGTCCATGTGCTTGTAGCGATATTTGTTGGCTTTACACAGCCGGATCCCATCAATGATAGAGGCATGATTCAGTTCATCTGAAAGTATTGCATCTTCAGGGGTCAGTAGAGCCTGTAGGTACCGGAAGGCAGAGAGAATAGTTACTTCAAGCCCCTGCTTACTATACATCACTTAACAACTGATGTTTCATACTTCCCTAAAGTAATAGGCTACTCCACAGACTATTAAAAATGCCCACAAGAGTCCTGTGGCATTTTTTCTTTCCCAATGCAAGGGATATCTAACTTAAGCCAGTGTTGTATAATGGTTAGACCTGGGAGACCAGGGTTTGAATCCCCACTCATGCATGAAGCTCACTGGGTGATCTTGGGCCAGTCACCATCTCTTAGCCTAACCTACCTCACAGGGTTGTTGTGAGGATGAAATGGGGAGGACAAGAACCATGTACACTACCTTGAGCTCCTTTGAAGAAAAAGGTGGTATATAAACTAATAAATAAAATAACTATGTTGTGACGCTTGTGTTATCCATTATGGCCATTGTGAATCGTCTTTGTGATTTTTGGCTACATAGAAGTTTAACATAGGGGTTGCTAACCTGTGGCCCAGATGTTACTCCGTCCACCGTGGCTAATGGTCAGGGATATTGGGATCTGTAGCCCAGTAACATCTGAAGAGCCGTAACTTCCCCAACTCCATTTTAACAAAATTGTCATGGACCATGTGTATTTTTTGCACATTCCTTTTGTCCTCACTGTCACACACACACACCTCCCAGTATGTGGCTGTGCATGTCTACCAACAGAAGATAACCATGCATATTATGAAGTAAACCTTAGTCCACAAAAACTTATGCCATAATAAAGTTGCTTAGTTTCTAAGTGCCGTGAGATTCTTAGTTCCCTGTTGGTGCAACACATTAACATGGCTACCCCTCCGGAAATCTGTCACAAAGAGAGTTACTTTGGGATTTTGATGCTTTGCACTGACCACCCCCCAAACACCAACACCCCACTTCCTACACACAAAGTGCTATGAACCTCGAAGATCCCAGCATTGGCATCAAAGCAGCTGGCGTAGAGAATGGTGTCTTCTCTCTGATGGAAACGGGCAATCTTCTCCTCCAGATCCTTGTGTATATTCTAATGAGAAAGCACAAAAGGTTCCAATGGTTATCCTGTTAAGTTGCTTCGAGACATTTTCTTTTTCTCATAAAGCAACTAACAAATTTAATACATTACATATTATTGTCCTCATTAATGTTATAGCCAGACATTCTAGATCACTTGTTTATAAACACCAAAAGTTAAATTGGGATCCTCTTTTGTTCCATCCCTGCTAAGATTTGTACAGTGGTACCTTGGTTGCTGAACGGCTTGGCTCCCAAACAAATCGGCTCCCGAACGCCACAAACCTGGAAGTGTGTGTTCAGGTTTGCGAATGCTTTTTGGAAGCCGAACGTCCAATGTGGCTTCTGTGGCTTCCGACTGAGTGTAGGAAGCTCCTGCAGCCAATCGGAAGCTGCGCCTTGGTTTTCAAATGGTTCTGGGAGTCAAATGGACTCCCAGAATGGATTAAGTTCAACAACCAAGATACCACTGTACTCCAGTCCTACTTAGCCAGTCTGCTTGCCCCCAGGGCCCAGCACTGAAACATCTACCTTTTTATTCTGTAGGAACTACCTTGACTGAAACAGGCATATGGGAAAGGCTATTACTTCCCACATCCAAAACAGGCCCAGCTTTCTTGCCAGGAACATCTTGATGACTGTGGAAATACCACCATAAGGAGAGTTGTGCTGGATCAGGCCAAAAGCACATTTATTCCAGCATCCTGTTCTCAAGATAGTCAAACAGATGCCTATGGGGAGACAGCAAGAAGGATCTGAACGCAACAGCACTCTATTTGCGCTTCCCAGCAAATGGGACGCAGAAACATACCACTTCCAGCTATGAAATTTAACATATAAATTAATTTCCCCTGAGTTTGTATATTGGCAAATTTATATACCAATAAGTTTGGCAGCTCTGTGTGGTGGTGGTGGTGGATAGGCCTGTACAGTGATCCTTCCCATTATTATTTTTTCGGGGGGGGGGGGTGATGGAAGGTGTCTTGTGTCTGCACTCAATTCAAATGCTAATTCCTATGTATGACAGGTTCTTCATCAATGAAGGTGCACTGAAGCCTTAGAAAGATGTCTTTTGTTGTTCAGGGCCACATGAGAAAATTCCCCTGAGAAGAGCTGCATCATCATTCTATCGGGATAGCTCAAGTGAGTTTTAGGTGGGGCTGTGTAGCTGCCTAGGGGCAGAAATTGTTAACTTGTGCATAACTCGGCATCGTGGGAATCTTTTCCCTTAAAGTGATGTTTCTAGCCCGTACATGTTGAGAGTGTGTGGGTAACATCTGATAATATTAAATAGTCAACTATGGGGTGGAGACAGGATGTTGCCCTGTGTGGTTTCTCCTTACTGCTTCTTCCCACAGCCATAAGAAGTGTAAAATTATCCATAGCATGCAAATACAAGTAAATATGCTTATTCTGTATCATTACTGCTACACACTTTCACTGTTTTCTTCATGCAGAACTTTGAATTTCCTTCTTCCCCCAACCCACAAAAATGCAAAGTCCTTGGATTACAGCTGCTTGTGAATTAATAAAAAAGCATCGATGCAGCCAGAGCTTATCCTTAATTGCTAAAACAATAGCAGTTTTAATCAAGAAAGCTTGCCCTCAAAGCAATTACTTGAAGCAGGCCAGTGGCATTTTCAGACGCTTGCACTGCAAATTTGGTTAGGTCTTTGCAACACTCCTGCTCATTCCTACTTGTGTTCCACAGATGAAGCGGACGGAACTGAGGCCAGCTCCATACTTCTCCAGGGCATCCAGTCCAGAACGGATCACCTTGGGGTGGCTGGACAATCCTAGGTAATTGTTGGCACAAAAATTCAGGATATCTGCAATGATGAGAAGAAGATTGAAACAAATGAGCGATGCACACACACTCCTACCTTATTCATCTTCTTAAGTAGCTGCATATTTCTCACTTTGATTCTAGGAACATACGAAGCCGCCTTGGACCAAGTCAGGCAATTTAGCTCTCTACTGTTTTCAATGATGCTCTTTAAGATCTCCAGCAGATGTTTTCTCTACCACCCACTACCTGATCCCTTTAATTGGGGATGTTGGGGGCTGAAACTGGAGCCTTCTACATGCAAACCATGAGTTGCCCCATCAAGCTGGCCTCCCCCCCCCCGCAACCTAGTGATACCCAGATATTTTGCACTGCAACTCCCACCATCTCTCACCATTCACTATTCCTTCTTGGGCAAATGGGAGTTGTAGTCCAAAATATACAGAAGGCACCTGGTTGGAGAAGACTGTACCTAGTTATAGTCTCTTCCCTATAGTTGGAGCTATGCTACATAATGCTTCTGTAGAGGGAAATGAGAAGTCACTGCTGTTGCAATACTGCTATGCCATGTCCACCCTACCATACCCAGTTTAAGGGAATTTGGGGTAGGGAGGGCTGGCTGGCTGGCAAAGAGGTTTTATTACAAATCAAGCAGTAAATTTTATTAAATGAAACAAAGAATTTACTGGTAGCCTTGGACATGTTTGTAAAACAGAGCATATTAAATGCCTACTTTGTGATGAAGCCCTATGCACACTTGAAATGCTAGGAATTTAAAGTTAAAATCCCAAATCAAACTTTCTAGCCCATTTTTGATGCTGAGAATTTGCGCTTATGTAATGCACTGCATTTTTAGCCACTTGAAATGTACAGAACGCTTGAAAGAACTGGCTGCTTGAAATCTTTGGAGGAGGAGAATTACCCGGTAGATTCATGAGAAATTATGGTTCAAAGCAGAGTTCCACAAAGTCCCCACGCCCACCCCAATTTGTGCGTGCAGCAGCTACATAGTTCAAGCACAGGTCAAGTATCTGTGGCCTCCAGATGTTGTTGGACAGTCATCAACTCCAGCCACCATGACTAATATTCCTTATTAAGGGTGGTGCAAACTGTGTCAAACCACATGGGGGGGGGCCACAGATTCCTCATCCCTGATGAATTAAATAGAAAGGATACAGCTTTTTCTCAAAAATGACAGCCCAACTCAAAAGAAGTTAGGCAATGAGTCTAAATTCTGGAGTTTACACAAAAAGATCTGGCAATTGGTAAGAAAAGCAGAACTAAAACACACACTCTCTCTCCATTTGTTTCACAATGCTACTTGGAACCAGGTCAACTAATCAAGCCTCCATGAGCTAAAGAGCTAAAACAAACACACCAAGAGTACTGAGCACAGGATCAGAACTATGGAAACAGTCCAGTTAAGGAAGGCTCTATCAAACATATGCTAAGTTTCTACTGGCTATATCAATTACAACAATATACCGGTATATTCTCACAATTGTGGCTCATTTTGTAAGAATAAATAATACTTAGTAATCTATATAATAGGCTATTACAGACATTCGTTTTCATATCAAGTCAGTTTTAAGGAACAGGTGTTGGCTAATAGCCTGCTCACAAACAAAAAGGAGGAAGGAAAAACTGACACAGGGCCTGAATGCTGTGGATTAAGCTTGTTTCTGTTTTGCTGTTCAGCTGCCTTGTGAAACTGATGGATCAGCTGGATCCAACCTTTTAAACAATACACTCATCCCCTACACCTACCCCTTTTGTTTCTGCACTGCATCTTCCTGTGCCCCAATCCATGTTTTCACACCCTTTGGGCACTGTAAAAGCCCTGCTTTCCAACAATATGAGTTACCATTCTCTAACTTCAGCCACGGCTAGACTGGTAACACTGAACTGAACATATTTTTCTTCAAACATAAAGCAATTTTGCAAATATACTTTCAGTTCTGCACAGCTCTGTGGAACTGCAGCACTCACTAGATAAATTACATCGCTGAGGGTAATAGGAGCCATGACGCTTTCTCCTTATAGCCAACACCTAAAGTTCAACAAGTTTAACAGGCCAAGGAAACCTGACAGAAGGGGGAAGAAAGGCAGCCATGTTCTCTTGGAGCTGTCAAAAGGAATCCTGTTTGCCTAAGGCAAAAACTTTCCTCCATAACCAGGCCTTTAACTATCTGTGGCCTTTTAGAAGTGAATGCAATGTTTTGATCTCTTTCTTCCTGGCTTTAATGTATCTATGTAGGATTTATCGTCTGTCTGTTTTGGTTGTTAAGTCGCTTTAGGTTGCCCTGGGCAAGATAAAGCGACTGGCAAAATCCAATTAATTAATTTAATATGCAGTAATATTAGTTCTCTTTCTCCTATCCAAGTCCCCAACCCCTGGATTTTGTTAAGCAGCAGCAGGGTGCCTTCCCGCCTACCTCCGCGGCTGCCTTCCACCTGGATGCGCGGTCCTTGCCTCGACGTGATCACCCTCTCGCCCTTCCAGGTGCCCGCGCCGCGGATGCCCTCGAGCTCCCCCTCCAGCACCTGCTGCAGCTGCGCCAGGGCAGACTGGGCCCGGGAGGGGCTGCCCAGGCCCGGAGAAAGCGGGGTCCTCAAGAGGCGCCCGCACCACCACATCGCCAAGCTCCGCGTGCAAAGCGAAAGAGAGGAGGAAGAGGAGAGAGGCAGGTCGCTGGAGGCGTAGGCCGAGCCAGCCAATCAGGCCTCCGAGGAAGCAGGACCAATGGGCGGCGGAGCTCATTTAAAGGGGCAGAGAAGAAGACTGCGGGAAGAGGTGCAAATTGCAGGATGCTCTCAGCTTCGTGGATATGACTTTCACTGCTTTTTCTGTAAGTTTCCATTATTTTTAACGCAAGCAAGCTTCCAGTGCACGATGTGGAGCGGGACCTTACGGTGGTGTATTCGAGCTAACCCTTTTCTCCATCCGTATCTATCAGCCCCCCACCCCCCACCCCCTGCTTCAATTTATACTTTGGGGGAGGACTGTCATTCGCTGCCATGGGACATTTCCCCCGCATGCGAACTGCAGGCATGGATCCGGGTCGGGATCGTTTTGTGTGCATACGACAAATGCTTATTACCGCCGGGCCGCCCCCCCCCCCACTTTTTTTTAAGGCGCAGCTAAAATTTTAAAATGAATTAATAGTTGTTCGGTCTTAAGTTCCATACCAGCGGCAAAGCAGGTGCTTTGGAAGGAAAAAGATTCCAGGTTCGCTCCGTTCTCTCGTATGAAGCCCAGGAGAGCCGCTGCTGCCGGTCAGTGTCCGCAGTACTGAGCTTAGGTGGGCCACTGAACTGGCCTGACTTGGAATAAAGCAGCTTCCTACGCTACGTCCCGGTCAGCAGGACCTGCGGCAGAAAAGGTGCTGCGCCGATGCCTAGAAGCGGCCGAGGCCTGGATGAGGGACGATAAGAGCGTGGCTAAGATTGGAGGTTTCGACCGGAGAGGTTTCATGGAGCTAAGAGGGCTGCTCACATGCTGTCCAGGTTTGGCAAGATCTTCCTTTCGGTAGGGAGATAGCTGTCTGATTTCTGAATAGCTTGGCTAGGAAACACCGGGAAGTTACTGGACAGGGCATATGTCTTTCTGACCCCCAGCCACCTGCACCCTAGCTAAGGATGATGTGCTTTAGGTCTGTAAGCCAGAGAGGGAGAGATCTGAGGCTCTGTTCTGGGGCAGTTAGCTATTTGTTTTAATGTTTAAGCTGTTCCTTCACCTATTATCAACCTATATACTTGTATATAATATGTATACTTGTAGGTCAGAGTGGATTTGATTTATACTGTGGCCATTCATAATGAATTAATTTTAACGAAACACTGCATTTCTAAAAGGGGAATTTCCTCCCATGGAAAGAGAGATTACTGGAAGCAGGGTTGCACTGCTGCCCCCCCCCCCCCCAGATATCCACAGTTAGGCTAGGCTGTGTGCATATGGAAAGTTTCACATTCCTGTTCAGTGACAAAATTCGCTTGGTAATATTGGTCATCATTATTTCTCAGCCTAACCTACAACAAGTGGCTGAGAAGGTGAAATGGGAAAGAAGAAACCCTGAGCTTGGAGAACTATAAGGACAGGGAGGTGTGATGGACAAGTTTGACACTTTCAGATCTAGGCTCCATAGAAATTGAAGACATAAAATTATAGGTGTGTGTGTGTGTGTGCATGAGACACACACACACACACACACACAATTACTGCTTAAGAAAGTGCAGAACATAAGCATATAAGAAGAGCACTGCAGGATCAGACCAAAGGCCCATTTATTTCAGCATCCTGTCCTTAGAGCAGTGTTTTTCAACCACTGTTCCGCGGCACACTAGTGTGCCGCGAGATGTTGCCTGGTGTGCCGTGGGGAAAATTGAAAAGGTTGCAGGCGCGGATGCCGAAGCGGCGCTCGCAGCCGCCCAAAGGCCGGCTACGCCCAAAGGGCTCCCACTGCATGAGGACGGTCACCGGCTCGTCACCCTCATCGTTGCCGCGGCCCCACGCGGGCGGCAGCTCCTGTAGGCTGCTGGCAGCGTAGAAGGCCAGCACGGTGCAGCAGGACAGCCCGACCGCCAGCAGACGCCGCTTCAGCCCCGGCACCTCTGGGTAGGAGAAGCCGTGGCACGGCCAGGGCGCACCTCGCGCCAGCCGGCCTCTCAGCCGACACAACAAGCCTGGCTCCGGGGCTCCATCGCGGGCCGCCGTCCCCGCCGCCGGCCGAGGGGATGAAGAAGGTGCCGAGGGCGCATCGTGGTCCTTTGGCGGCGTTTGCCACCGCCTCCTGCCCAGCCCCGCCTGCGAGGGGTTGCAGGCCTGCCTTCCCCAGAGGGGGCCGCGGGCTCTCCGGCCTCCTCCAAGCCCTGCTTCTAGCGGGAGGGTGGCCACTCCAAGGATCCGAACTCCTTGGAGAGCCGCCGGACACGACCTGGTTGCTCCTTGTCCCTTTGTTTGTTTGTTTGTTTGTCTGTCTGTCTGTCTGTTTGTATATGCCGATTTCCTTGGGACGGGCAGAGATTCAGCCGGGACAGCTTCCCCCTCTGCCAGCACAGCGGGAGAAGGGATGGCATGCACCTGTTGGATTTCTGCCTGCTGTAAGAGGTGGAAGGTGTGAGCCCGCGAAATCGGATGGCTTCTGCTGTGCTGTTGCCCTCTGCCTGCTCGGAGATGCAGTGATTTAGTTGGGAGCTGGAACGGTTTAGTTGGAGTTGGAACGGCTTCTGTCTTGCCTACCCAGGAGGGAAATGCCCAAAGCTCTCGCTTTAACAGTGCGCTCCCAAGCATGGCATACTTAGAAGTCAGCCTCTGGTTGAGTTAACCTGCTGCGGTATTGCAACCCGAAGCACGGAGAAGTGCGACGCAAGTTGTGATCACGATGCAAGAATGAATTTTTTAAAATTAAATTTCTGTTTTACATTTTAGAATATTCACCTTAAAATGTCAGTGACTTCAGTTCCTCTCTTTCTGTGGTTCATTTTGCACAACATAAATCCCTGCATATTTTATATAAACTTACTAAACCATTCAGCTTTCCATTATTACATCAGTAAAAACTTATTTACACGGTTGAATTTATCTTAATTTAAGAGAATTACTTTATATATAGTCAATATAGGCACAGAGTTAATTTTTTTAACATTTTCTAATGGTGGTGTGCCTCGTGATTTTTTTCATGAAACAAGTGTGCCTTTGCCCAAAAAAGGTTGAAAAACACTGCCTTAGAGAGGGCAACTTGATACCCCAAGGGTGCTCCCAAGCAGGACCTGAGTGCAAGAGCACTCTCTCCACTTGTGATTCCTCACAATTGGCAGGCAGAGTCATACTGCCTTTGACAGTAGAGGGAGAACATAGCCAACATGGGTAGTAGCCATTGATAGCCTTATCCTCCATGAATTTGTCTAATCCTCTTTTAAAGACATCCAAGTTGGTGGTCATAACATCATCTTGTGGGAGCTTATTCCATAGTTTGACTATGTGCCTTTCCTCTGTCTGTTTTGTCCTGAATCATTCAGTATTCAGCTTCAGTGGATGGACAGGTCCCTGCCACAAGGAGCTTACATTTTTTTTAAAAAAAATCTATACAGAGGCAGCACTTGGGTTGGTAAGGGACAAAAAGCAGCCTTTTGAATTGTGCAGGAAAGCTGTGGATGGTGGTCAATGTGGAGGAGGAGGGCTGGAGACGTGAAGACCACAGGGCAGGGATTTATTGGAACGTAAAACCAGAGAGAGAAGTAAGGAGGACATAGATGGCTTTGACGATAAGGACAAGAAACTTGTGTTGGATGCAGGAACAGACAGAAAGCCAGTGCAGGAATTTAAGAAAGTGTGTCACATGATCAGAACAATGCGAGAGATGAATGATGTTGGTGACAGAGTACTGAATAATAGATATGATTGGCATCAGTGGCAGGGCAATGAAAATTGTCCTCAATTTTATAAAATTTGTATGTCTAGAAGAAATTTATGGAGTCAACTGACTTGAAGCTTGGGATCTTCAGCACCTTCTTCCCATCTTTTAAATTTGATAATGAATGATCTAGCTGTTTGTTCTCCTACCTTTCACAGAAGCACTGGCAGAGAGGTGTTTTTCCCTCCTCTGTAGTTACACAACCTTACACTTGCTTGCCTCTTTCCTTTTCATTCTTTTAAAAGTGCTCAGAGAGTCTGAGTCCTTGTCTGCGGCTATTCCCAGAAGATTCTGGCATCACACCTAAGTGGATATTGTTTGTGTAAGTGTGTGCAATGAGCTGGGAAAGTATTGCAATGGTTTAATTTGCAATGCAATCATAACCACATCTGCTGAGAAGTAAATCCTATTGGATTTAATGGGGTTCAGTCCCAAGTGAGTAAGGTTAAGACTGCACCCTAAATCCGTTTTATCCCTGGTCATTAAAAAATATTAATTGTTGTTCCTTATAAACCTTTGCTACTCTTAATACAGTATACTGTTTATAGGTTTTAATTGTTTCAATTATGTTTTAAGTGTGCATCTGTAAGTCAACCTAGGAGCTTGCATGAAGACAAAAAACACTTTAATAGTCACCACCACCACCACTGTCAGTCTGGATTTTGCTCACAAAATTATCTTACTAGACAATGAAATAATGGATTAATAACTCATGATAAAAGGTAGCAGCACAAACTGAATCCAATCCCTATATATTTAGAGTAAGCAGTGGCATCTACTAGTTAAGCCATAGATTTGTGTTGAAAATGCAAGCATTGGAAATCTCAAAAATCTCAAAACTGGGTTAGGATTTGGGCAGAGAGCTGGGGGAGAGGCAACAGAATTCTTCATTAGAGATAAGTATACTGAATTCTCTTTTTGGATCATCTGCTTTCCACAGCTACCAACTGTGCTGTGTAGAACAAAGCTTTCTTTTATATTCCACACTGGCTTGCCCTGAGCTTTACCCACTACCCAACACAACCTGTGCTACAAGCTATCTATCTACTCAACCAGAATCTGCTCAGACTTTGTCTCTGGCTGCCCTAGATATAAACACTTGCTACGCGAGAGACAGCTGCCTGCAGTTTCTTCCTTGTCATAGAGCAGTGTTTTTCAACCTTTTTTGGGCAAAGGCACACTTGTTTCATGAAAAAAATCACGAGGCACACCACCATTAGAAAATGTTAAAAAAATTAACTCTGTGCCTATATTGACTATATATAAAGTAATTCTCTTAAATTAAGATAAATTCAACCGTGTAAATAAGTTTTTACTGATGTAATAATGGAAAGCTGAATGGTTTAGTAAGTTTATATAAAATATGCAGGGATTTATGTTGTGCAAAATGAACCACAGAAAGAGAGGAACTGAAGTCACTGACATTTTAAGGTGAATATTCTAAAATGTAAAACAGAAATTTAATTTTAAAAAATTCATTCTTGCATCGTGATCACAACTTGCGTCGCACTTCTCCGTGCTTCGGGTTGCAATACCGCAGCAGGTTAACTCAACCAGAGGCTGACTTCTAAGTATGCCATGCTTGGGAGCGCACTGTTAAAGCGAGAGCTTTGGGCATTTCCCTCCTGGGTAGGCAAGACAGAAGCCGTTCCAACTCCAACTAAACCGTTCCAGCTCCCAACTAAATCACTGCATCTCCGAGCAGGCAGAGGGCAACAGCACAGCAGAAGCCATCCGATTTCGCGGGCTCACACCTTCCACCTCTTACAGCAGGCAGAAATCCAACAGGTGCATGCCATCCCTTCTCCCGCTGTGCTGGCAGAGGGGGAAGCTGTCCCGGCTGAATCTCTGCCCGTCCCAAGGAAATCGGCATATACAAACAGACAGACAGACAGACAAACAAACAAACAAACAAAGGGACAAGGAGCAACCAGGTCGTGTCCGGCGGCTCTCCAAGGAGTTCGGATCCTTGGAGTGGCCACCCTCCCGCTAGAAGCAGGGCTTGGAGGAGGCCGGAGAGCCCGCGGCCCCCTCTGGGGAAGGCAGGCCTGCAACCCCTCGCAGGCGGGGCTGGGCAGGAGGCGGTGGCAAACGCCGCCAAAGGACCACGATGCGCCCTCGGCACCTTCTTCATCCCCTCGGCCGGCGGCGGGGACGGCGGCCCGCGATGGAGCCCCGGAGCCAGGCTTGTTGTGTCGGCTGAGAGGCCGGCTGGCGCGAGGTGCGCCCTGGCCGTGCCACGGCTTCTCCTACCCAGAGGTGCCGGGGCTGAAGCGGCGTCTGCTGGCGGTCGGGCTGTCCTGCTGCACCGTGCTGGCCTTCTACGCTGCCAGCAGCCTACAGGAGCTGCCGCCCGCGTGGGGCCGCGGCAACGATGAGGGTGACGAGCCGGTGACCGTCCTCATGCAGTGGGAGCCCTTTGGGCGTAGCCGGCCTTTGGGCGGCTGCGAGCGCCGCTTCGGCATCCGCGCCTGCAACCTTTTCAATTTTCCCCACGGCACACCAGGCAACATCTCGCGGCACACTAGTGTGCCGCGGAACAGTGGTTGAAAAACACTGTCATAGAGTAGGGTTTCTCATGCCTTTTCCAGGCACAGGCTGGGCACCCAACACCCGAAACTCGACTTATAAAATGACACCAAGAATGTTATCGTAATAGAGCCCCAAACTGAAACTATCTTTTGTGTTCTGTCCGCAGGCTTGCATTCTGCTTGGTGACATTGGGGCCTTTAACATGGCAGTATATTGTGGACTCAGAGCTGTTCATGCATGCAAATTTTGTTCAGCGTCTACACATCAGCCTCATCAAAACAGTGCTCCATACACCTACTCCCAATTCAATACAGATTTATCGTTCCCTTGGTTGTTTTCCCTTATCAAATTTTCTGGAGAAAATGTGGAATGAACAGAAAACAGCATGGGATGGCATTTTTATGAGGGTGATGTCATGTAAGTGTTGCACAAAACTTGCACCATGAGCAGCACCCATTGGCTCTGATGTCACACACAACAGTGCAGTACAAAGACTAGCAAAATGCAGTTAACAAGAGCACTGGCCTGAGGCAGTGGTTTTACATGGACGTACCTGATCTGCATCACAAGCAAATGAGGAAATGTGCATTGCCACTATGCAGCATGGTGCAAGATTGTGGTGGATGCACTATACAATATGCACACACACATCAGCATCCAACATATTCCACAGGGTTGGTCCTACATGTGATCCCACATTGGAAACCACATGAAGCTCCTAACCCTGGATGTAGGGTATCAGTGTGGGGAATTCTGCATGTTGAAGGCCTTGAGGTTTGGTTCTCAGCCTCTCCAACTAGGGATGGGGAAAACCCCTTTATGAAACCTTGACAAGTCTGTATTGGTCAGGGTAGACAATACTAAGGCTATGTACACCAGTTTACTCAGCATCCAGAGTGCTCCCATCACAGATTTGAGAAATGGTGTACGCACAGCATTAACCACAATCCACATGTAACCTGTAAGTTGTTAAAATGAAGTACCTTTTGACGCCTTTCCCCCACAAACCAGCTTCAATCTCAATTGAATGAACAGTTTAGCTGCAGTTTAAGCCAGTAATGTGTACACAGCCAAAGTTAAATGGACCAAAAGTCTGAATTTGGATAGGACATGAGGCACCTAGTTTTGCACAGGGGAAGTCGTAATATAGTGATCAGCAGGGAAGTCCCTTTCCCACCTGAAATTTCCATGTATAAGCATGCCACACATATTTCATTGATTTTAATTTCATAGAACTTCACGGGCATTTCAGGGCATCCGATGCACATTCATTCTGTGAATCTATTTCCTGCATTCCATGTATGCTGCTCTTTATTCTTACTCAAAACAGTAATTGTAGACCAGCACAGGCCTTGGGGCATCTCACTGGGTTACCATGCAACAGAAAGTAACCTCTCTCCTCCCCAATTATCTTCAGTGAAGTGGGCAAGTGTAAGAACAACAAGTAGTGGCAAACCAGTGTTTTGGATGGGAAGTGTATTTGCCATGTGGACTTTAGAATGAAGCATTGTTTTAAACACATAATGGAAACACCTCAAGGAGCCAAGTTGGGTAGGGAAGGGAGAGAATTTCAATTCCTTTAACATTAAAAGTACAATCTACTGAACCGACACTTTACAAAATGATACGAGAACTGAAATACAGCCATCCTTCAAAATTCACTTATCTGAATTTTGTAATGTAGTTCTCCAAACAGTTTGAAAAAATGCATACATTAGGGGAAAGTGTGGATAAAAAGGAACGTATTCACGGAAGTACAGTGGTACCTCGGGGTACATACACTTCAGGTTACAGACTCCGCTAACCCAGAAATAACGCTTCAGGTTAAGAACTTTGCTTCAGGATAAGAACAGAAATCGTGCTCTGGCGGCGCAGCAGCAGGTCCCATTAGCTAAAGTGGTGCTTCAGGTTAAGAACAGTTTCAGGTTAAAAACGGACCTCCGGAACGAATCAAGTACTTAACCAGAGGTACCACTGTAACATACAAAATTGCATATGACAAATTCATTGCAGAAAGAAGTGTACATTGGTTAAAGCTGCATACAAAAATGTGGTTAGGAGAAATTCAAAATGCTGGTTTTCAGGAGGATTTTTTTTTTAACTAAACTGCTACAGAAATGTGGAGAATTTAAGATTGGAAAAATGGAGAAAGTGGGAGAACCGAAATTGACAGTTGGGTTTTCATGCATGTGTCTATTGTGCTCACAAATAAATTAACATTCCACAGCACTTAATCACTGCATATGCTGAAACATGCTTGCCACATATTGTGGATCAGTTTGCATAGGACTAAGGAACCTACTTGCAAATTGGTTGGCCTTTTCCCTGTAAAACACACAACTTTTTCTTAACTGCCTTTTTTCCATTGTAAAGTGAGATCATGCCTTGCTAGGCTGCCATCTAGTGGCTAATGATGTGGACTTTTTCATGGTGAAACTTTCCATTCATCCATATCCTTCACAATAACCCAAGAAAGTGTTCCCATAGTTTAGACACCAACAGAAGTTCCATTGCACTTTCACTGGTGCAGAACTGTCTCCCCCCCCCTTTAAATTTTACAGAATCAACCACGCACGGTCCAATTTTGAGAATGTACAGCTGAGCCTGAATTTTCAATGTTTAAAGTTGTTTTATATAGCTGTATTGCAAAAGACAGTACACTGTGGGAAACCTAAGCCATTATGCTGTTTACATTTTATTTTATTTTTGACTCTAAAATTACAAAGACAGCTAAATCCTTCTTGCACAAAATTACACATACAAAATAAAATGGACAATCAGCTATCAGTCCTATGAGAATCTTCCATTGTTTAAACAAGCATACCTTTTTAAAAATAAAAATGGGAGTACTGAAAATTATCCTTTCCATTCCCCCTCATGAGAAAAAAACCCAATCCCAAACCTAAGCAATGGTAACACAGCTTTATAAAGTTACCTAAATAACAAGTCTGTCCCCCTCTACATTCATTCTTCCCTCCCTCCCCCAATCAAGATCCACAATTGAAAAAATAAAGATTGCTGGAGGTGTAGGATGCACTGCACACAAGACTTTAAACACAAAAAGCTGTGGATTAGGAGGCAGGCACTGAAGGGTTGAGAAGAATGGAGCTTGTTAACACCTTCTCCTGGAAGTTGCCGGGACTAAGACAGTGGTCAGACTTGTTTGGAAAGAGACAAGAAATTAAATTTTCACTCTATCCCCACTTTGTTGTGGTCAAACTACCATGATTCTAAATAGAGGATCCCCCCCCCCGCTTCATTTTAATTCCTTGTCTCCAACTCTACCACCCACTCCAGACAACAGCACAGTCCTCTCCTTGAAAGAGCAGTGAAAAGCTTATCTCAGTCCATCCAGTCCTTGCCAGGGCTAGAAAGACATAATCCTACATGTATGCAGTTACATTAGAATCTTATCCACCATGAAATTTTGAAGTTCTGTAAAAAATGAAGTTACCCTATTCCATCTTGGGTGGCTTCCACTATTAGTTACATTTCTTAATCCCACCATTTCAGGGCCTTGGCTAAGAAAGTCATCCAAAGCAAGTCCCTTTCTTAATTCAAATATTTCTAAAAAAATCATCTCCAAGCAATAGGAACATTAAAATATTCCCTTATCTGACCTGGTGTTCCCTCATGCTCAAAATACAAACAAATATTGCATACCTTTAAGAGGGAGGGGAAGAAAGATGAACACAGAAATCTATTTTAAAAATTCTAATTGGGGGAAAAAATTCAAACCAAAAAAAGGGGAGACTTTCATATTGATGAGTGTCATTTAAAAAAGCTATCAATTGAAAGCATTATAGGCGGAATAGTTCAGTCTTTTATAAAGCTGCAATAGAAAGGAGTAGAGAACAAAGAAGGGATCTATTTACAGAGTAGAGGTCAAGAAGAAAGTCCAAGAAAGAAGGTCCCAAGCTTGCACATCACTTTTTCTTGGCAGACTTCTTTGCACTGGACTTTGCTTTGGGTTTCGACGCTTTTGCCTTTTTAGGCTTTGATGCTTTCACTGGCTTAGCTTTAACAGTCTTTGGCTTCTTGGCTTTCTTTGGAGCAGGTGCTGGCTTCTTTTTGGCTTTTTTGGGTGCAGGTTTGGACTTCTTGGCTGGTGACTTGGCAGCGGCCTTCTTGGGCTTGGCTGCTTTCTTGGGTGTTGCGGCCTTCTTGACTTCCTTCTTGGCCTTCTTCACGGGTGCTTTCTTGGGCTCATCCCCCTTGGCCAGGCGGAAGGACCCTGAGGCGCCGACGCCTTTTGTCTGCTTGAGAACACCTGTCGTCACCAACCTCTTGATGGACAACTTGATCTGGGAATCGGCGTTTTCCCCCACTTTGTAGTGGCTCTTGATGTATTTCTGGATGGATTGGCGTGAGGAGCCAGCTCGGCTCTTTTCGGCTTGGATGGCAGCCACTATCATGTCCGAGTACTTGGGGTGGTCCGTCGACTTCTTGGCTGCCTTGGCCCGCTTGGGCTTGGCAGCAGGTGCCGTTGACGAGTTCTCTGTCATCCTTGGTTTGGAAGTTTCCCTTCAGGAAAACTGGCTCTCAGCACGTGGGACTCCTCCCTTGTTGATGAGGGGAGCAACACCTTTTACCCCCCTCAAAGAGCCTCCTCGCGCGAGTGTGGCTGTCGCCCCCCTTAAGGCTCCTGCTGGCGGGGTGTGGTCTGGGCAGCCGTCCCAGCGAATGCCCCCCACGGAAACTTAAGCAGCTCCGGACTCAGGCCTGCTGTGCACCTGACCAGCTTCTTCTGTGGGCAAGCGGCCACGGTCAGCCCTCGCTGGCGTGGCTCTGTCCAGCGGCCCGGTCCCTGCTCGCCCCCCTCTTTCCCCTCTTCTCTCTCCGGGGCGCCACTGGACACCTCCTTCCTCCTCCGCCGCCGCGCTGCTGCCTGTGCCTCCCGCTCTGCGTCTGGCTCTCTAGGCAGCAGCCGGCGCATCCGGGTATTTAGCGCTCAGGCGCGGACCGCGGTGAGGACAGGGCTGCTGGCTGCCTGTTCAGGCCCCGAATGGCGCCGCGCCGCTGACATCTGTGTTTCTTCCGCCGCCTAAAGCGGCTTTTTCCCGCGTCCCCCGGCGCCTTCTGGGCCCCGCACCGTGGCCGCCGGCTGCTCCGGTCCTTGAGCTCTTGGGCCCCGCCGCCGGCTCGCTCTCCCGCCGTCCCGCGCCTCCTCAGGGCGCCCCAAACGGCGCTGGGTGCGAGTGGGGCGCGGCGACATTTCCCCTTTGCGCCCCCATAGCCGAGCAGCCGAGGGGAGCCCCGGCAGGGGGAAAGGCGAGGACCAAGGGGCACCCCTGGGCCACCGGGGGACCCCCGTCCCGGCCCTCTGAGCGCCCCGAGAGCCGCGCAGGGGCCCCGGGAGCAGACCCCAACTAACACAGGGAGCCCCGAGCCAGGCGAGGCTCAGCTCAGACCTGGCCGGGGAGGGGGGAGGAGTGACTCCCCCAAGGGTGGGGGGGTCTTTAGGGGGACCCTTGCCCCCCATCCCGTGGACCCCCTCCTCCAGACGCCCCCTCCCCGAAGCCCTAGCGCTGCAAAAACTTTCCTTTTTGTCGGATGGGAAGTTTGCAGCCATCCCCTCCCCCAAGGAGCACCTGGCAGCCCCCTGCTTGGACTTGGGGGTCTATGGCTGGGGTGGGGGGCACAGGCCTGACTTGCTTGAGCTAAGGGGTAGAAAAGGACAGAGGGGGAGTTTGCCTCGCTAATACTTGGTCCCCAAAAAAAGTATTTCACTGGCCGCAGTGGTTTTCTAAATAACAACAAGTATGCCTATATAGGAAAGGATTGGGGAGGGGGGACGCCATGCCCCCATATCTTAGTCATTCTAGGGTCGGCGCCTTTTCAGAAACTCCCCACCATTCCTGCACTACACCTGTCCCCCCGCCCCCGGATCACTTTGAACCCCCACAAAAATGTTATCGAGATTTACATAGGCTGTTTTGTTCCTCCTTGGATTTTCAAGGTGGAGTCGATCCTATTACTTAAAAATACTTTCTCGACAAAAGTTATCGGGGAGGGGGGAAAGGTAGGCGACGAATTGGGGTGCAGGGCAGTTTCTTTAAATGTGTTAACCCTAATTTCCCAGTCCTGTGGGAGTGCTTAACTGTTGTTAGGAGATTAAATGTACGTGCCATCGCCATCTTGCTGGAAGAACTGAGGTTGTTTTTCCCCCATCTCCCCTCTTCAGATTTTTTTATTCCTTAATAAAGATATTAATTAAAAGCGTTGTGGATGCAAAATTGAAGATGCGCAGCTGCAATCTGACGGCTTGTGGTATTGAGTAACTCCGGGGTAGGAAAGTAAAAAGCACCTCTAGAATACTTTTTAAGAATTATAAAAACAACCTGGGATCCTAGCAACACGGAGAGCACACTAGCAACAAATATATGTATATATAATCGGGCACTTTGGTACCTCTGTCTCCACCTCCCCCCATCCTCATAGAATCACCCCACCCAACCCCATAGCAGCTCAATTTAAGGCTTTAAAATGTGCGCTTTGCCTTTAGCTTTATTTAAAAATGATCATGGGGAGTGCCGTTCTATGGCTGTAGCAGGCGAATAAACGTCAATATATTTGAAATGCTCGTATCATTTCTAGTGTTTTTATCTAGTAGAGTTCTTCCTCCCAAAGCAATCGGACTGATGTTTGTCTACTTGGAATAAGTGCAAACACTAATTTAAATATTTTAAAAGGAGTCTTGTGTCCGGATGTGATTCTACTCAGTGCGGGAGAGCTACAGACTTGCCTGGTAGTGTTAACCCACCACTAAACACGGTTAAGTTGTTTAGGGAGTTCCAAAGTGAAATGATAGCAGGGGACGGGGAGACCCGTCCGCACACACCTAGCCCCTTTCCATTGTTTGGATTCCCGGTCTGGATAAGGGTGTGGGGTTCCAGGATCGTCTTCCTTTAGTAGCCTCCACCCTTTGCCACTATCCTGATGAGTGCATGCATATATATAAACTGTATATATAAGTTTTTGCATTTAAGTTAAGAGAGTTTGTGAAACACGCACACACTTGGGTGCGGGGATGGAGCGGCGGGTAGATAACGTGCTGTTTTGAAACTCGTTTTTTTTAAAGTGTCTTTCATCTTGACTTGCTTTACGGAGATAACATATCAGAAACGTTAACAGGGGAGAGGATTGCATTAGTGTAAGTTCTGAATGCCCCGCTAACCAGTATTTTAAAGGGGGTGGGGCGTGGATTTTTCTGTAGGAACAGAAAGTTATCGATGCAGCAGGTAGAGTAAAAAGGAAAACTGCAAAGGGTGTTTTTCGAAAAAGGCAAAGATGGAGTGTTTTTAGTGAAGTAATGACAACGACAAAAGGTGAAATCGCGCTTTTAAAATTTATTGTGGGCTGAGAAAATTGTTCTCATGAAAGTGGCTTTATAAGGGCTGGGCGAGTGTTTAGTGAAGAGTTGAGAATGATCCTGAAAAAGGAGCATGCAGCCCCGTGCACAATAGCCCATTGACAGCCCTCTGTTGACAGTAGTCATAGCTGCTTTGAAGAGCCTCTCATCAGTCAGCTGATTAATTCTTAAAGAGAAGAGCTCTCTCGAGTCGCTCTGGGCCACCGTAGGATGCCCGAGCCGTGGCTTGTGGGAAATGTAGTCGGCACGCTGCTGGGTGCCCTCTGATGGGCAGCAGCAAATGTAGATCTCTCAAAAATGCGACGGGATAGGATTGCCGTAAGCAGCAGCTGCTGGCTGGCCAATGCACGGCGCCTGTCGAGAACGCCTCCTTGCAAGGATTGCCCCTTCCCGCTCTCCACATTACCCGCACACACGATATAACAATTTTTTATTTTTTAGCAGATTTCGTTCTCCTCAACCGTAAGCAAGATCTCGCTGCCTTTGTTGTACCGCTGATCGAAGCCACTACAGCGGTTTTCTTTTTGATTTCTCGCGGTAGGTGTTTTACTTCCCTTTTTGTGGTTTGCCACAGAACTAGTGGCTTCCTCTCGTATCTCCACCGATGCATCAGACGTTTTTTGGAGCGCACCTCGGTGACAGAAATAAGATCAGAAACGGCTTTTTAATGGGCTGTTGTTCTACATGCGTTTTGCCGAGTAGAAAGGCTGTTGAGCTCAGTTTCTTACTTCCGAGTAAGACGGCACTGACAGCCATTTTGAAGAGCAAATTTGCTTTCTTAAAAGGAAACTTCGATTGAAAAGGGAATTTTAAGCAGTAGGTTTACATACAAACCTGTGGCAATTACTAACAGTGGTTCATATTTAAGATGATTCTATTTTAAAACTCAGGATTTCAATGCTTAGCCCCATCACATATCTTATTACTAAGGCAAGAGGTGGAGATAAGCAATGGTGTAAATGACTTACCGGTATTTTAAAAACACTACCTTTCTGCCACGCTAGACAAGAATTAAATTTCCTTTGCGAGTTACCTCATTACCAGGTACTGAAGATACCCACCCCCAGTTTTGTCTACCTTTATTTCACCCCCTGCAGATGCTCCACCTGTCCATCATCTGACTTGTGACAGGTAGGTAATGGCCCCATCCACCTG
Source organism: Lacerta agilis (assembly GCF_009819535.1). Classification (NCBI taxonomy): domain Eukaryota; kingdom Metazoa; phylum Chordata; class Lepidosauria; order Squamata; family Lacertidae; genus Lacerta; species Lacerta agilis. The sequence continues at coordinate 27,330,338 of NC_046321.1, read as the reverse complement.
TCAATGTTGGCAAGTGGAAGATGACAACCAGGCAGGATTGAACCCTGCCACCCATCAGCTGATGCACAGTGAGGGGTTCAATCCAGCTTTCTGCAAGGATCTACTCTGTTAATGTCACCAGCCCATTGGGGTGATTGACAGGTGAGCATGGTTTCAGAAAAACTGATGTGGGCCAAACTGCAACCTCTGACAGGCCAGAGGTCCCCCACCCCTCCTTCAGGACTTTCGTCACAATGCAGCGCAGGCCATGGGTGAGGCATGAGGTCACCATATTACTGAAGTTAAGATGATCTGGGTAAATTCTGAAGTACTGGTGTTCTTTGTGACCACTCTCATATCCATGCTACTTCCAAGGATTAACTTAGGGCCAATGGATGCATTACATGTAACTTTAATGTCAAGCCAGCTTTTTCTCACAAACCAACTCACTGTGCTCAACATCCAGATTGATGAATAATTTTAGTGAACTCAGAGCCACATTTATGTCACCTTGGGTTCCACAATAGAAGAAAACCAAGAAACTAATATGAGAAATAAAATTAAATGAGCACCGTAAGGACTGCTGTGGTCCTTTCTGGGTCTATGATGATAGCCTTTGGTGGGGGAAATATCAAGACTGGTGCTTGTGAGGTTTATAAATGCATAGATGGATCTGCAAGAACTATTGTTTCTTGTTTTACAATACTGTACGTACATAATGGTCAAGCAAGCTACAGATAAGTGCCAATTATGACGATACCAGAGAAGCAGACATCGCTCTTCTGCGAATGCATGTTGAATATTTACCAGGGCTTAAGTTAATGTAAAGAATTCATGTTAAGTGCCAATTATGATGATACCAGAGAAGCAGACATCGCTCTTCTGCGAATGCATGTTGAATATTTACCAGGGCTTAAGTTAATGTAAAGAATTCATGTTAACTACTTTTGCTGACCCCAAAAAGCAACACCATCTTTGGTATTTGAGGATTTTTATTAAGTTAGGTTTATAATTGTGCAGAAAGAAAATTCAGCCACCTTCATCATTTGGCTCTGGCAACATTAGCAGTGACATCCCTCCCCACAGGAACACACAGGTGGAAGACTAGCTTCTGGAATGTGGCCGGTGCTGACTTTGCAGTAGGATGCATAGACGTTTCATCGGCATAAAGGGGGGGGGGGAGAGAAAACAACTGCCTTTGCTTTTAGTACATGAAAACAAACGGCTGGTCCCAAACAAAAAACCAACCAACCCATATTCTCAGAACAAAACCAGTTTCATCTGAGGAACATCTTCCTTCTCCTGGCACAGTGCATCACAAAACATGGATCACTGTGGATCAATGCCGTCCATCCAAGGAGACTTGCCATAAACTTGGAACATGTGTAAATTTTGTCTCTTTGCTTGGAAGCAAGAGGTCATTTGTGGTTTCAGATATATTCAAGGACCTGGAACAAGGATTCTGTTATGACTAAAAGAAGGCTGGGGAGAATCTCTGGCTCTCTTCTCTTGTCAACTGCTGGTTAAAAACATAATACAGGATTTTAAAATATAACACCCCACCCCCATATAAAATATACTTTCATGTATAAAATCCCAAAGAAGGTGCAAGTAGTAGAATCCAGCCCCAAACACGCCGAGTTATGTAGGTGCATGTGATGGATAGTCTGATGGAGGCTTGGTCCATTTCCTGGAGGGGGGTGCTGGTTGCTAGGATACAGCTTTGTCGTCCAAAGCAAGGTGCACAAAGCTGACTAACCTATGGAGCAAACAGACAAAGTTAAGGAAATTGACTTACACCTGAAACGTACCAAAATGTGCAAAGCTTAGGAGATGGCAGTCATCATACCACAGGTTTAACAGTTCTTGTTCATAAACTTGTTTTAGACCCAGAACCATTTTAAGGAAGCACAGGCCTGAATTCAGGCCTATAAAACTGTTTCAGGATATTTATGGTATTGGCCTGAATACAAGACGCACCCGCAAATAAGCCACACCTTTAAAATTCAAGGCTTATTTGCGGGTGTGGCGACGAGCGCTCGCTTCCGAGCGCACTGTGTGCCCGCCTCCTGGCACTACCTCCACAAGCCAGCGCCGGGGGGAGGGGCAGGTGGGATGCACGCCATTGTCCCAATGTCCCTCGTGGGCAGCTGTTTCAGCAGCGATACCCTAAGGTCGTGAATATAAGCCGCACTTTAACTTTTCACAATCAGAATTTGGGGGGGGGGGTGGCTTATATTCGGGCCAATACAGTAGACCCTGTAGAGCAGAGATAGCACATCTCCCATCATCCATGCATGTTGGCTGGGGCTGATAGGAGTTGGGAGTCCAATGGAAAACTAGAGAGGGGGAAACATTACGGTACTCTTGCTGCAGAGAACAAAGGAAGTGTTCACATCTTAATACTGGTATTTTTAGATACAGTGGTGCCTCGCTAGACGAAAATAATTCGTTCTGCGAGTGTCTTCGTAGAGCGATTTTTTCGTCTTGCGAAGCACCAATGCAAACCGCTAGTTTTCGCTAAAAAAAAAAATTCGTCTTGCGAGGCAGCCCCATTGACTTTTTTGTCTTGCGGGCAGCCTTCTGCTAGCGAATGCCGTTCGTCTAGCGAGTTTTTCGTCTAGCGGGGCACCACTGTACCTGGGTCACCAGAAGAATTCTGCAGGCCAATTCTGAGCTTATGTAGGGAGGGCAGCCTGCTGCTCTAGGCCTAGCTTCAAAAATAAAATGAAAGTTGGCAATTCAGACCTGTGGCAAGTGCAATTTCTCCCTTCCCCTGGAGCCTGTTGGGCAATATGGAAAAGGGGGAGAGAAAAAAAGGAATGGCCCCATCCAGTTTTGGGTATGGACCACCCTACTCACCTCTAGCATGTGTGCTGCCACATGCTACACCCACACCCACACCCGAGAATGAAAGCAAGAAAATAGCACCCTCCTAGAACACTCTTCTTGAAGGAATAGCTTCACATTGTTTTATGGTAAGACTAGTTTTGATCATTGGCAAGCAGAAGGCAGACCAATATAAGTGCCATCCCCCTGGCTGGAAGCAAAGCTGGCCTCTCAAATCCTGTCCCTGCCTTTGCACCCTTGCTCGTTCATAGCTCCACCTGACGTTCCCTTATCAGGCCTGATAGCTGCTCCCGTCTACTTGCCGATACTGTTGTGCAGCATCTCCTTCTCTTGCAAGGCTGCCATGGCCAGGCGCAGGTGCTCCTTCAGCTGCTCAATCTCTCGCTCTGACCGCTGTTTGATGTGGTTCAGCTCCATGTAGACATCCTGGTATTTCCCTGAGGCAAACCTCTTATCCTGCAGGGCAAAAGGAACACACACACTGATAACTGGTATCCAACCCAGAGTGAGACTCGGTTCAAATCCTATTCTCCAGGATATCCTGCAGTCTACATACCAGGCATGTGGAACCTGTGGCTCACCAGATGTTCTTCAGACTTCAGCCCCCAGCTAACAAGGCTAACCAACAGGGATGATGGGAGATGGGAGTTCAACAACATCTGTATGTCTGTGCTGTCCTCTGCAACAGTCTCATTCGCTGATAAACTGAAGTAGAAGATTTGGAACAGGGGCAGGGGACATCAGACCTGAGGGCCAAATGCGGCCCTCAGTACTTTCCCCAGGAAACACCTTCCACTCAAGTGCTCTTGGCCCAGCTCTGCATTCAAATGCTTTTAGCCTGGCTAAAACGTGTCCTTGAAATGTGATAACGCTTTTTGCTTGCCAGGATGTAAGTGTGTGTTTCTCCCTGTATAAACCTCTGACATGTACATGGCAGGAACACAGCCTACTGTTCAAAGTTGAGAATCAACTCCATTGCTCTACCTACTTTTTGCCTCTGGCCCTGCCTACCACTGGCATGTGCTCCATCTGGTTAGCCACCGTGAGAAGATGGGCCATTGTCTGGTCCAGCAGGGCTGTTCTTCTGAAGATCTGCCGTTCTTTCCCATTTTCCCAAAGTCTATGCCTTCAGCTTCCTCTGGCCCTCGATGGTACAGAAAGGATGAAAGCAAGGAAATGAGTGCAGGGGAGACTTATTCTGACCTAACTTAAGAAGCTGCCTTATACCGAGCCAGACCATTGGTCCATCTAGCTTAGTACTGTCTGTACTGAGTGGCAGTGGATCTCCAAGATTTCAGATGGGACTCTTCCAGCCCTACCTGGAGATGCCAAGAATTGAACCTGGAACTTTCTGCATGAAAGCAGATGCTCTACAGAGCAGATTGTTGTTGCAGGTGGGAATCGCACAGTGACATCAACATCAGGGTACCACACAGAAGTCAGCATACAGAGTACAACCAACTATGGCCCTGCCTGCAAGACTTGAGCAAAGGAGGGGCTCTGCCTTTCCCATGCTGACGAGTGAACCTGACTTGCTACCAGGAATCTACCTTTTGCATCATTTGGAGTTCGTCCCTGAGACACCGGATTTCTTGCTTCAGGTACAGAAGTTCGTTCTCCTTCACTCGCAGCAGCACCTGCAGAGAAGAGCAGAAGGGGAGAGGTAAGGAAATGGGTTGAAAACTTGCCGAGGGTGCAGGAAAAGTAGGTTTCCTAATCCCCTTGGGAGAGAATAAGCAACAATAGCTAGGTTGCTCAAGTGTCCCATATAGCATATTAGCAAAATGGCTTCTGGTACGAAGCAGAAGATCAGAACACACACACACATTTTCACGAATGGGCCAAGTGGCCGTCTAAGAGTGCAATCACACTCAGCAAGTCATCCATCTTGAGCAACAACAATTAGGCCTCATCACAAGCTTCTTCAAATAACTACTTCACAGCCTACGGCAGCTTTTGGGGAGGGAAATAGGTTGCCCCATGTCAAAGTCTAGCTACATTATCCCTCAGAAAGACAAGTTATGTGCCTCTGCTTCCAATGTTCTGACCAGCATGGATCATAGCACACCACTGCAAAACAGTGTTCACTGTGGCACACCAAGAGCCAATCCAATCCAAGGTTGTCAGACACCAGTGGGGGTTAAGCAGCTGCAAGCTGATAAATGGCGGCCATCTTCCCTCATGGCTGTCGCAAGTTAAACGGGTTGTGTGAAGGGGCCTTGAGTTTTATAGTTTCCTTCAGATTTAACCACCTGCTTGGGATTTCTGTTTGCTAAACAAATAATCATTTCTAGATTCAAGTGCTTTCAGCAAACTGAAGGTAAAATCAATTTAAAGCCGAGTTTCTATTTTGATTAGTCAGACTTACGGCTTGCTCTTCCTTTGGAGGAGTTCATTGTGTTTTACACATGGTTCCTAGGCACTGACTATGACATTTTACGTTAAGTTTCTTACTCTAAGTTTCTAAGTGGCCTGATTGTATAGACATTCCTATTGAAACCTGCTTTGATTTTTTAAAATGATAAAACGTGTAACTCTTTGCTATTTCGTCATGGCATTGCTTGAGTATGAAAAGCTTCACTGTCTTTACAGTGCTCACAACTGCCATCTTTTTACTGACTGGGCTGCCCTAAGATTACTCAGGAAGCCCAAAGCCAAGGGTAGCTCACACAAAGTCAGACAATATCCACTGTCCTCCAAATCAAAATGACTCTCCTTAGCTGCTGTACTCCATGTTTTATCTGCTGTACAACCATTTCAAGCACAGTTCTCACAGGCAAATGCACAAACGTTTCCCCTTTCCAGCCTTTGATATCTACTCCTTTCCAAACCGATTACTCTTCTCCTGACACTTTGAAAGCAGCAAGCTCTCAGATATAAGCAGCATTTCATATCTGAGACACTTGGCGCACAATGGGCATTGAACCAGGCTTAAAAAAAGAAACAAAGGAGTCCTTACCTCTAGCTCACAAGAGTTCCTCTCGTTGTTGTGCGAAGCACCATCACGTGAGCCTTCGGCTGCGATGAATGCTCGTAGTTGCCCAATTTCCTCCGATAGGCGCCTCTGTAACTCCTGGGGACAAGGAGGGGAAGAGTCAGGCTTTGTTTATCTGCTGCTCTTAAACAAACAGGCAGATACTTGGCATCTTACAAAGCCTGTCTTTCCAGGGATTCTTAATGGAAATAGCCAAGTCCTAAATGCCCCCAGCTTTAAAATATCCCCCCTGCGCAAGAATCCTATGAATTGGCCATCATAATCATCATCACACCTGTTACCAACACCAGTCAGTAGCATGAACCACCACCAGCAGCTCAATAGGAATTTTAGGCAAGAGCTAGGAGCTTTGGGACTGTCTTTTGAAAGGCTTTGTGCATCTTCAACATTAACAAATATTGCAATGGTCCTCCTCTCCCCCACACAAAGGCCCCCTCCTGCTTTCATACGCTATCTAGTCATTGCTGTAAGCCTGACTATCGTGGCTACCAATTTGTTTCTGGTCTCCACGCAAAGTGCTGGTTTTGACCTATAAAGCCTTAGGACCCTCAAACCTCAAGGACTGCTCCCCCCCCCAATGAATGAGCCCAGATCCTGTTGGTATTCATCAGGGGCCCTTTTCTGTGTGTCTCATCTAAGGGAAGGGCAGAGAGTGGCCACAAAAAATGCGCCTTTTCGGTGGTCTTCCCACCAGTTTTTGTGGAACACTCTCCCCAGGGAAACTTGCCCAGTACTATCATTGTCAGTTTTTAGGTGCCAGACTAAGGGGTTGGTTAGTGAGTTATTTTTGTACACAGAATTTTTTAATGTCTGATGTTTTATTGTGTCTTTATATTTTGCTGGAAGCAAAATAAAATTATTATCACCACCACCATCATCATCAATAACCCAGGCCTTTGGGAATGAAGTAAGCTTCTACTGCAGCACTCGCCGTTTTGTGTGGTGACAGTCTTCCTCGTGTTGCTGGATGCCCATTTTAGGATTTTTTCCTTTTCGCTTTTAATTAATTGATTTTATCTGTTTATATTTTATATTGTGCGGTTGCTTTGATACCCTTTCATATAAAACAATTAACAAATGCAATTAATGAAAATCATCGTCATAATTTATTATTTATACCCCGCCCATCTGGCTGCTTTCCCCAACCACTCTGGGCAGCTCCCAACAAAATATTAAAAATTACAATAAAACATCAGACATTAATAAACTTCCCTAAACAGGGATGCCTTCAGGTGTCTTTTAAAAGTTCAGCTAGTTGTTTTATTTCCTTGACATCTGATGGGTGGGCATTCTACAGGGCGGGCACCACTACCGAGAAGGCCCTCTGCCTGGTTCCCTGTAACTTCGCTTCTCGCAGTGAAAGTAAATAATGATGAAGCTGAAGAAGATATTCCCTTCCACGCCAACTTTCTTCTTCCCAATTCCCACCCTTGGATCAGGTGTGGGGAACCTTTGGCCTTTCCAATGTTGCTGAGCAATACTTCCCATCATCCCCAGCAATTGCTAGGTCTGATGGAAGTTGTAGTGCAGCAACATCTGGCGGGCCAACGGTTCCCCACTCCTGTCTACACAGAAAGCCGCTCGCCTGGTTTTGCCGCAGCAACTCCTTTCCCTCCTGTTGGCAGTGCTGCAGCATATGCTCCTGCTCTTCTGCCTTCTGCACAAGGCCCCCAATCTCCAGGCACTTCTGGGAATACTGCTCTGAAAGCACCTGCAGCTCCCTCTTCAGGGACTCGACGTCAGACCTGCAGCAGAGGTAAAAAAATAATTGCTGTTGCCAAGAGCCGTCACCCCATCCCAGGGCTCTTCCACAAACACAGCCGACCTCCCCGTCTCTGATGGCCTCTTCTGCCATCACTGGGACCCGAGGGTTCCCCTTGTGGGCTGCACAAGCTGCCCCTTGACCAGAGAACAAAGTAGCTAGATGACAGGTGGGATTGGTCATGACTCTGCACAAATGACCAATGATTACAAGATCGTTGTAATCCAGTGAAAACTGACAGCATCTATTATACAACAGGACTTTGGGCTTCAGATAGCTGCATGCTCAGAAACACTAAAAGCTGGACAGAGACAGTATTCAGGGCAGTTTCCTAACCTAATCTGATTTCCAGTGTTATCTTGGGACAAGAGAGTGTCCCAAACCAAGCCATGCGTGTTGCTTCAGGAGAAGGGCTCTTATCGACTTCCCCGAATCACTTTTTGCTTGGTGGGATATGGTAATTAAAAGAAAAGACACCGACAAACAGTTATAGGTGGGAGTTTTCTATCCCAAGCCAAATTCAAATGTGCCTCAAGGTGGGGGAATGTCCCAAAATAAAACCATTTGTGTTGTGTCAGATGAAGGGGTTCTAATCTGTTTTTCCTGGATTGGTTTTTCTTGGAAAAACCACATGGGACTTTAAAACAAAACAACACAACACCAAAAAACCCACAACCCAGTACATTAATATTGGCTGGGGCAAAAAAGCACCCCAATAGTAAACATCAAAAGTCTTCATTATTATTATTTTCTTCAGGTGTTTTTCATTTACATAACCAAAATGCTAAATTGTTAAGGGTCTGAAACTTTGGGACAGTGTTTACTACCATGGAGGTAACAATTATTGCCGGAGACTTATTTCTATGTAAATTCTGCAATGTAAAGTGACCCCGGGCTGGATTTCCACCCACATTTATGCCGAAGAGCTGCATGTTGGACAAAAGATCCCGGCATTGGACTAGATGACCCTCCCTTTCAACTCTACAATTCTATGATTCTGTCATTAGTTATCAAGATCCCACAATCCACCCCCATCCCTCCTTTTCATCAGACCCAACGATGTTGCAAGCTGCACTTGGGAACAGACAACCCTCCCCTCCTCTCTAAACTCAGCGACACTATTCCAAGTTCAGAATGGAGGCCAAAGAGCCATTGCAGTTACTCACTGATGCTGCCGCCGGAGTGTATCGGTGTCTAAACCACCCTTCTGGAAGCTGCGGGTCCTGCCCAGTTCTTTATTCAGCTCTTCCCTGTGTGCCTTCTTCAGTGCTTCAATTGCTAGAGCAAAAGGAAATTTGAAAAATGGGCAAAAGAAACAGAAGCCGGGGAAGACATGCGAGATGTGCTGAAGTAGAAACTGCAATGCATTTTAATGCTTCCTAGCTAAATGGGAGAAGCCAAGCCTTCTTGGGGAAGGGACAGAGCTCAGTGGGGACACAACACAAGCTTTAAATTCAATCTCTGCCATCTCGCCAGTTTAAACAGCAGCAGCAACTGAGCAGGCAGCACGCAACAAGGAAGATCCTTTGTGCGACAACCTGGAGAGATTCTGCCAGTCAAAGTAGACAACAGTGGGTTAGATGGTCTGTCTCAGTAGAAGTAAGCCTCATACGTAGACAAAACAGCATTATTCTATTCCATGTATCACAGAAGATGCTTGAAGATGTCTATACAATATGCACATACACATATGTATATAGACAGTCATGGCATGTGTCCTGATGATATCAAATTATGTCCCACCTTTCTAAGGAGCTTTAAGAGATGGAAAAGACAGTCACCCCCCCCCCAGCCTGCATTCTACCCTCACGATCATGCTGTGCAATAGGTTAGGTTGAGGGTTGGTTGGCTGGCCCAAAGTCATCCAATGGGCTTCATATCCAAGCAGGGATTTAGAACTGGATTTCCCCAATCCTACACTACACATTTAAAGCAGTATCATGCCACTTGAAACAGTCATGGTTTCTCCCAAAGAATCCTGGGAGCTGTAGTCTGTTAAAGGTGCCAGGAATTGTTAGGAGACCGAAGGGACTGCTCTGATGACCACATCTTAGCTAGACCAAGGGGCACATCCAGCAACCCAAGAACACACAGTAGCTCCTACCTGCAGCTGTAGCAGCTGCCTCCTCAGACAGAAGCCGCTCCTTCTCTTGCCGCAACCGCTCCATCTCCTGCTGGTGATGCCGCTGCAGTTCCGTCATAACCTGTTGATGGGAAGTCTCCATCTCTGCCAAACTGCGCTCACATGCCTCCTGCCAGAGAGATCAGGAGTTGGGGGTGGCGGGGGGGGGGGGAGAGAAGAGAAGAGAATGAAATGCTGCAGGCAGCCTGACTGCGAGACTTAAGTGGGGGAAATCTAGGGTGAACTAAGGTTGAGCCTGGCAAACCAAGCCATGGACCCCAATTCAAGAGACATTTCAGGTGCTTATAAGACAGCTGGCTCAATGGCCATGTACAGGTGAAACTTGAAAAATTAGAATATCGTGGAAAAGTCCATTTATGTAAGCAATTGTTTTCATTAGCTACTGGAGTTTAATATACGAGATAGACTCATGACATGCAAAGCGAGATATGTCAAGCCTTTGCTTGTTCTAATGGTGATGATTATGGCGTACAGCTGATGAAAACCCCAAAGTTGAGATTGTTAATTTGGGGTGCTCATCAGCTGTACGCCATAATCATCACAATTATAACCAATAAAGGCTTGACGTATCTCGCTTTGCATGTCATGAGTCTATCTCGTATATTAGTTTCACCTTTTAAGTTGAATTACTGAAAGAAATGAGCCTTTTCACAATATTCTAATTTTTCGAGTTTCACATGTACACCCAACGTTTTCCTGTAAGTAGTAGCAGCAGCTGTAGTCTTCATGATGTCATCCTACAGCTCTCCCCATTGTACAGGGATGGGGAACTTGCAGTCCTGCAGATGATGTCGGGCTCCAAGGCATGGCCAAGGATCAAGGATTATGGGAGTTGTAGTTCAGCGGCATCTGGAGGGCAATAAGGTTCTCCACTCCGGCCAGAAAACTCTCTCTCTCATACACACACACAAACACGGTGAAATGGAAACATTCAGAAGTGCCTTCCCCCCTCATGGTTATATCTTGGGTTGCCACATGGGGGCATACAAAAAGCAAATGATCGCAAAAGAATGGCAGAGATCCCCCACCACAGACACTGTACACTAGATGGAGTTGTATGACTGTTCGTTTATAAAAACCACATCGCAAATGGAAAGAAATGTATTAAAAACACAAAACTGTGCCTTTACCATGAAGACTGCAAACCAGTTCTCAATATTTCTCCCCGTGGCTTTAATTTATGTACCAACAATTTTAAAAATGTAGTGCGCAAATATACGTATTTTACACTTTTGTTTCTAGAGTTTGATGTGCATGATGCAGAGCACAGCAGATGGCTGCAATCATATGGCAACTCGCTTCAGAGGCCAAGAGTGCAATAAACACTTTCAATGTTAGCTAAACATGCCACTCTTTCCTCCAGACCTACGCTTTGCTTATTTTTGTTGCATAAATAGACCAACAAAGGTGACGCATAAGGACAGGCCAGGATCAGGCTCTCTTCTGATTTTTCCTAAGGCCGACTGCCCTGGCCACGCATTAGGCAGCGAGGTCTTTGCATACAGCAGTTATAAATAATTAGCATTGATTACAGATGGGTCTGATTGTGGTTGCTATGGCAGCAATAAGCTATATTAAGTGCAAGCAAATGAGGCTGACTCCCCGCGCCCCACAGTCCTTGCTTCCCTGCCCTGGGCTTGGTGGGGAGGAGAGAGAGAAAATGAAAAGCTGGCAGATTCAGATCAGCACACTAGGCTATGTTGTTACCTGAGAGATGTAGCCTCGGGGTGCATGCCCATCTCGGTGAGATTTTGCTTCACTGTGGGCACGCAATGACTCCAGCTGCGACCTCAGAACCTGGACCTGTGCAGGGAAAAAAATGAGGGCCTAACCATCCTGAAGGGTTTTTTTCAAATCAACATGCTGCACTAACCTCTGTCTGCCCTTATCCAGCCCTCACCTGCCTGCCATCTTGCCAGTCTAAGGGTTGGGCGCTGCCTGGCAGCTTTCCCCTCCTCCTTAGTCTCCACAGTGCTCCGTGCACAACCTAGCAGAGAGGAGGGAGGATAAAGCTGGAATCAGTGGGCTCTGCCTGTCGTCGGCCTTGGCTCCCCCTACTGCCAGTCTCCCTGCCTGCCACCCTACCAGTCCCAAGGGGCACCAGCCACCACTGCTCTTTGCAACAAGGCAATATACACTCAGAACAGAGAGAGGCCGAGGCACCCAGAGCAGGGTTAGAAATTAGCCAAGCGCTTTTTGCGACTGGCGAGGGTCCAATTGCGACTGTGTGGAGATCTCTGGGTGCTGGGTTGGCAACTGACATCTGGCTGGCCTCTCCAGCTTTCCAAAGCAGGCAAACGGAACAGCTAATTTATTGCATTTCAATCCCACCTTTTCCTCCAAGGAATACATGGTTGTCCCCGTTCCTCAGTTAATCCCTACGACAGGCATGTCCAAAGTCCATTTCAGGGGCCTAATCCGGCCCGCCGGTAGGTTTAATTCGGCCCCCGGGGTAGTTTATTTCCTGGGGTAAAATCGTAAAAAAAAAGCCCAACAACTTTGGTGGGCCCTTTGGTGGGCCCTCACACAAGCTCACTTCATCAAATCTGGCCCTTTTTGAAAAAAGTTTGGACACCCCTGTTAAGAGGCTGTGAGCTTCATAACTGAGTGGGGAATTGAACCCTGATCTCCCAGGTCCTAGTCTTGACACTCTTAAACACTACACCACTCTGGCTTCCTAGAGTACTTCTGCTATGGAGCAGCTGTATAAATTAAGTAGGTAAATTAACATGGGGAAAAGCCACATGTCATTTAGAGAAGGAGCTGAAATATTTTCCTGGAAGCTTGAATTTGCTTTATTCTGGATTGTTTTATTTGATGTTTTAATGTGTTGTAAACCGCTTTGAGATCCCCCCCTTTAAAATATAATGCGATATAGAAATGAAATGAATAATAGCAGTAACAAAAAAAAATCTCATTTTACGAGACCACTGTAAGCAGATGAAAACATTATCAGGATTTTAATCTCACTTGTAACAAACACTATGGATAATATGGACAGATACAAAACACAGATTATGAAATAATATGCAGTTGAAAATGTTGACAATAGGACCCATGGAGGGGATGGGGGGGGGGGTCTCGAGATTCAGAGAAATCTCTTTATACGGATATGTATTTGGTATTGTTATAAATTTATATTTGTAAAATCAAATAAAAACGATTAAAATAAATAAAATCTCATTGCAAAAAAGGTGCCTAGACATAACAAAGTTTAAGGTGCCATTGGGTGATTAGCTTACCGGTACATACCTAAGTTTCTAACACTGACACAAAATATGAAACGAGCTTGTGAAAAAAAGGAAACGGCACTCTCTTCCGGAAAACGATTAAGGCCACGCCATGACTAACCGTACCTCTTTCTCCAGTGCCTCGCTTGCACCCTCGTGGGCTCCTTTGCCCTGGTTCAGCAGTGCCATCAGGGGCACCCGCTTGGATTCCTTCAGGGGCAAGCGCTCCAGCTCCTGCCACTTCTTCTCTATCTCTTCACTCAGCCGAGTCCTCTGGGCATCGGAGAGGGGGCCCCCCGGAGTCTCGTGGCCTCCTGCTTTGGGGCAGACGTCCCCTGCCAGGCCATCTGTCTGCAGGACCCCACTGGCCGGAGACTCAAACCACTTCCGCCTTTCCTCGGAGCGGAGAGCCAGGTCCCTCTCCAGCTCCTCGCGCTTGGCCACGCCCTCCGTGGCTCTCGCGCTCCCTCTGGTCCATTGCGGAGATCCGTGGCCTGCGTGCCCCTGCTGCAAGGGGGACAGCTCCACATAGTCAAAAGCGTGGCGTGGCCCATCTGCTCTCCTGCTGCTGCTGCCGCCGCTCCTGGTTACCGACTCAGATCCTGTGCTTGGCCGCTGCTCCTCTGTCCTGACGGAGCTCTTGGGGGATCCGTAGCTGCGGAAGGAATTCTCCTTATTGCTGTCAGAGAGCCTAGAATCAAGAGGAGAGGTGGGAAGCATCGCGAAAGCGGGCCATACAAAGTTCTCCCCAACCCTGTTATGTGGTCGTGCCCAGACCTGGGAACAGCCCAAGTGCAGCCAGCCCTGTTACATCATGTGGCGACACAAAAGGTTTTTTTTTTTTTTTGCAGCTGCAGGATCAGGCCAAAGACCCATCGAGCCCAGCATCTTGCCTAGACTGGGCAATATATTGATATATTGCCCAGGACATGTATGAGGGGCAGACCATGACAAGAGGCTTCACCTGGCAGTATATCGGCAGCTGTTATAGCTTGTTCCTCCCTCGGCCACTTTAAACTGCTCTGTGGAAGCACAGACAGCTACGCACTTCTCAGCGGAGCAATTTAAAGAAGCCTCTGGCTTGTGCGAGCCAGAGGTGGGGCGAGGGCAGTTTAATGCTTAGCTGGGGGGTGGGAGCCTTCGTGCCCCCCAGCTGAGCAGCGCAAGTTCCCTCCATGCCAAGTGCTGCGGATAGAGGGAATCCCTCCGCCCCCAGCGCCGGTTACAAGTTGCATCGTCCCCGGCCCCACGAGACGCTGAAGTGAAACTGCCTTCTCGGTGAGAACAGCAGCAGTTTCAACCTGGCGCCTCAAGGGCCGGGGTCAATGCAGCTTGTTGCGTCAACATCGTGATGTTGAAAACCCGGCATCGCCCTATCCTAATCCTGTTCTTACAGAGACCCACCAGATTGCACAGGCTTGGCATGCAGAAAGTCCCAGGTTCAATCTCCTGCATCTCCAATCAGGACTGCGAAAGACCCCTGCCTGATACCCTGGAGAGCGACTGATGGTTACTGTAGACAACACTGAGCAAGGTCAGTGGGCCGGCTCATGCCTGCTGGGAGAGCTCGGTTGGTAGAGCATGAGACTCTTAATCTCAGAGTTGTGGGTTTGAGCCCCCCATTTGGCAAAAAAATTCCTGCATTGCAGGGTGTTGGGCTAGGTAAAGGGTAAAGGGACCCCTGACCGTTAGGTCCAGTCACGGACGACTCTGGGGTTGCGGCGCTCATCTCACTTTACTGGCTGAGGGAGCCAGCGTACAGCTTTCAGGTCATGTGGCCAGCATGACTAAGCCGCTTCTGGCGAACCAGAGCAGCGCACGGAAACAGTTTACCTTCCCGCCTGAGTGGTACCTATTTATCTACTTGCACTTTGACGTGCTTTCGAACTGCTAGGTTGGCAGGAGCAGGGACCGAGCAACGGGAGCTCACCCCGTCACAGGAATTCGAAACACCGACTTTCTGATCGGCAAGCCCTAGGCTCTGTGGTTTAGACCACAGCGCCACCCGCGTCCCGGTGCTGGGCTAGATTCCAGCTATTGCAGCCTGGTCCCTTCCAAATCTGCAATTTTTATTATTCTAGGTGGGCAGAGTGACATCAGATGACTGCTGTTTTTTTGGCTGCCAGGGTCTTGCAGAGCACTTTGCAATGCATGCTGAAAGAAGCGCTTTGGCCATCGGCAGACAACAAGCTGATGGGTGGTGCCTGCAAACCCCCTTTCAGCTGAGCCAGGTTTTTACCCACCTCACCCGATGCCATGTATGACCTCAAGTATAGGGCAGGTGGGTGTGCCATGGCTCCAATGGCCTACTGGGCCAAATGGGGAGGTCTGGCCCATGGGCTGGAGACTCCCTAATCTCAAGCTAGATAGATGCACCTTCCTAACTCTGTAAAAACTCTCTGCCAGACTCTTTAGCATCACAGTTCTACCGCGTTTGTTCTGAACGTGGCCTCCAGAACTCCCCACCCAAAGGATATGAGTATTAACCTACCGTCAGAACTACCAAGAGAGAACTTGTGCGTGTTTCTTTGCTTGTTTGGCTAAGAGGTCATTACTGCCCCTAAGCAGTGGCTAATGATTTGCTGCAGCAAGCAACTGTGTATTACAGGAGTAATATCAAATAGCTTATCTGTGACACAGGATAACACACTGAGCAACTGCAATGGCCAAAGGAACAAAACTAGATTTACTGAAACAAGTGTTCTTGGCTTGTTCTCGTGTTTTTTTGGGAGAGAAAAAACGGTGAGCATTTGTTTCTTGCCTAATGCCAAGCCAGTGCTCTGACCCGTTTCCTCCCAGTGTGGCAGGAGGAGGAGAGGACCCATTTGAGCACTGTGTACCAACCCCCTCAATCATCCTCAGTAAGCCACAGTTTGTTTAACTTTGGTTTACTGTTTCATACAAATCAGGCCAATCAATCAATCAATCAATCAATCAGGAAAATGGATCAAAACTGATGTGCTGGCAGAGACAAGGGGGGAAATATCTGAAGGTGCCTACTTTGTGACATCTGGCACACTGGCAGGGCGTATACTTTTCCTCAGAGCTTCTATCCAATTCCGCCGGATTCCCGATGTCATTGCAGACAATGTAAAGACACCATCTTTAGTCTGAGAGGGAAAAACCAGACACAGACATGTACTCTCCTTCCAATACAGCAAAGAGATCTGAAGATGCAATGCAAGGCTTCATTGCCATTGAACCCTTCAAGCATATCTGGCAAACATATCTATTTCCACAGAGCCTAAAAATGTGGGGCTTGGCTAAATGGGACCTCATATATGCTCATCCCAATAGCAACTGCCAAGCCCCCCTGAACTCCCCCCCGCCACCACATTAATTATTATTATTTTCAATTGAGTTTTTTTGGATTTAGGAGGGTTGCCTAATTTTTTGGCCTGGTGCCATTGGCGATTCATACATTTTGGCTGTTTGGAGGTCCTGAGCACAACCAGTTTTTCTTCTGTGAAATGGGTATTTAATGGTGCCCACAATTGATTTCTTATATTTCCAAACTCTAAATAGGAGAGCCTTTTGAATTAAGTGAGACTTGAGTCCAAGACTCTTTGATCCAAACCAAACTCTTTATTTACCGGGTCTCACTTTCTACATGTAAATTACAGACAAGTTTTGCAGACACTTAATAAGACGATGGTCCCTAACTCCGCTCCCCCTTCTCCTTTCTGGCTGCAGGTGCTCCTGTTCCATGGGACTAAATCCATCCATTAGAAAGGAGAGCTCACTGAAGCTGGCAGCAGACAGCCCTCTCCAGGCATCCCCAGGGGCACTTGCCACCTGGGAGTGTGTCCATGGGCTGCGGTACCTCCTCCTTACCTCGAGGAGCAACATTATCAATCAAGAATTGGGCCAATAAAAATAGAAGAAGCCCCTTGCCACTCAACCACCCAACATATGTGCCCTGGTGTTAGAATGAAAAACTTGTACATTATATAATCAAGGACTGAAGTGAACTGCAGGCAGAAATATCCACCCCATCTTCACACTTCAAACAGCATGGTTATTGCAGCAGTATCTAATAATCTAAAAAAACGCATTTGTGGTGGGCACCATAGGCCAGATGGCCTTTTTGCTCCATCCAGACTCTACGGGTTCTAAGCACTCACGTGTATCTGGAAGCCATAGTTCCGCTGCACTGCATATTCTGTCACATCAGTGCAAGAGCGAAGGTCAATCTCTCCATCCAGTTCATCGGCCTGAAATGACCACCAGACCATCAGCTTAAACAAGGAACCTCACTTAATAGCATCACCACCGCCACCAACAAAAAGCATGCATGTACATGTACACACACACACACACACACACAAACACAAACACACACACACACACACACACACACACACACACACACACTGCACTTGTCTATCACATCCTATCTACAGTGGTACCTCTGGTTAAGAACTTAATTCGTTCTGAAGGTCTGTTCTTAACCTGAAACCGTTCTTAACCTGAGGTGCCACTTTAGCTAATGGGGCCTCCCGCTGCCAGTGTGGCGCCGGCGCACAATTTCTGTTCTTATCCTGAGGTAAAGTTCTTAACCCGAGGTACTACTTCCAGGTTAGCGGAGTCTGTAACCCAAAGTGTTTGTAACCTGAGGTACCACTGTACTTTCCTCCAATATTTCTCCCCCCCCCCACCCAGACCTGACATTATTAAAATTCTAGTTTACTAATCCTCCTCAGTTAATAGAAAATAGGATACAGGATTCCCATAGCTTCCACTCTGCCCTTACAAGCTGTGTCCCATGCACACTTTTGCTTGTCCCCCCCCCCGCCAAATAATAATGTCCAACAGGCAGAAACTGTAACAAAATGTTGCAGTGTGGTATGTTCAGGATTCCAGACATTCCCACTCCCACCCCTCCATTTTTCTATTTTTAGACCAACAGTCAGCATTGGGGTGAGCACTGAGCATGCTCAGTCCTCCTTGAGCTGGTTTGGGTTCCACCCACTCAAAGATTCTTGCACTTTTGCAAAATTGATTTCCCCCAAGCCTGCCAATGCCTCCCCTGCGTACATCTGCACCATACATTTAAAACAGAACCTCCTCACTTTAAGCAGCCATGTCTTCCTGCAAACCATCCTGGGAACTGTAGATAGTTAAGGGTGCTGAGAATCATTAGGAGACCCTGTTTCCCCCTTAGAGGGCTACAATTCTCCAAGTTCCCAAGGAAGGGGATTCATCATTAAACCACTCTATTAATAGCTACAGGTAGGTAGCCGTGTTGGTCTGCCATAGTCAAAACAAACAAACAAACAAAATCCTTCCAGAAGCACCTTAGAGACCAACTAAGTTTGTTGTTGGTATGAGCTTTCGTGAAGAACTTATCTGAAGAAGTGTGCATGCACACGAAAGCTCATACCAATAACAAACTTAGTTGGTCTCTAAGGTGCTACTGGAAGGAATTTTTTTATTTTGTTTCACTCTATCAGGCAGCACCTTCACTGTACTCTTTCTGGCTGCTGCTGCTGCAAAAAAAAAAAAACATTTTTGTTTAAGAAAACCTATCCAGACAATGTAAAATATCTGCATGTGTTTCAATCTGGTTTTTAGCTGATCGGTGATTCTGATTACATTTTGAATGTTTCAAATCATTTAACAGTTTCTTACTTGTAGTTTTATAAGCTGCTTGGAGGTTTTATTACAATAAAGTGGTATCTAAATCTTGTGAAACAAATTTAGGGCATCCTCCCATCAGATGTCAAGGACATAAACAACTACAGCTGTACCTCTGGAGTCGAACGGAATCCCTTCCGGAAGTCTGTTCGACTTCCAAAACGTTCGGAAACCAAGGTGCGGCTTCTGATTGGCTGCAGGAAGCTCCTGCAGCCAATCGGAAGCTGTGTCAGACGTTCGGGTTCCAAAGAACATTTGCAAACCGGTATACTTACTTCCAGCTTTGCGGCGTTCGGGAGCCAAAACGCTTGACTCGCATGGTGTTCAGGATCTAAGGTTTGAATGTATCTGATTTTTAGAAGACATCTGGAGGCAGCCCTGTTTAGGGAAGTTTTAAGGACTGATGTTTTTAGATATGTTGTAAGCCGCCCAGAGTGGCTGGGGAAACCCAGCCAGATGGGTGGGGTATAAATATTTATTATTATTATTATTATTATTATTATTATTATTATTATTAAACAAACACATGGTACAGCCAGGGCCTGTGCTTGTGTGGTACTGTGTGGGCTACACAAGGAACGGCACTCACAACCTGAAAACTGGAAACAAGAGGTAATAATGGCATGAACACCTGTAAATTTCTCTCCATCGCTGTGCAAGTAAGTTCCCCCCATGCAGGAGAGTTCATGCAGGTCAGGAAGCTTTTCTTACCTCCTCAGCATTGGAGTCCCTGTAATATCTCAGGCTCGAGTCTGTCAACACAAACCAATGCTTTGTCCACTGCAGACAGAACCATTAAAAAGGGAAGGAAAAGGGGGAGGGAAAGACAAGAGGGGAGAGCTAAATTAAAACATCCATGGAAGTGCACAGCGTTCATTGACCTTTCAAACTTGCACTCAATAAAAACAGAAGAAGGTGTCAACCTCAACTCTGACCACTCCATCTGCTCAGGAGACACCTCCCTCCCAGCGTTTATTCAATGAGATGTTGACAGGAAACGTGCAACAGGGGTTGTGGAATACACAAAGCATGCCAGGTAAAAGTAGCAGTAAGAATGCCTAGTCTTGGGGTTCTCAGGTTCTCAGGTGTGCATCCATTTCATTCCAAAATAGAATTCTGCAAGGCTGTGCCAGAGAAGTTCGTTTTCTGTACATTTGTTGGCTTGTTTTTAAAATCCGGAGAGATTTTCACGCACCAGGCACAGGAAAAGCTTCCGAGAAACAGCACATTCAACCATGAAGGGAAGTCAAAAGCAGCAGTCATCCCCGCTGCTGGTTGGGGGGGAAGGAGAAGAGGAATACACTTATTTCTTTAGGCCTTACCTCTCCTGGCTCATCCAATATGGACATCCATCCCTTCTTGAAATTGAGAAGATCTGGCTGGAAAGAGGGAGGGAAAAACACACAGACATTTATGAAATGGCATGAGATTGAAGGCAAACGTAGGCGTCTACAAGAAATGCATACGGCTGAGATCTAACAATACCTGAACAAAAAAAATGAAGACTTTCATTTTATTCTAGCAGGCGTTATCACTGAATTCTGATTTTATAGTCTGTATTTGATGGAAATAATGGGCTGAGTTTCTGTATACCATGCATACACAACTGTAATTAAGATGGATTAAATGGTTGAAATAAATATCTGGAAAACTGGAGCGTAGAAAGATGACACTTGTGGCAATTAGAAGAATCAAGTTCTATGCTTTCTTGTAACGAGCAGAGGAGGTGTCTGGCTAGTCTCTGGTTGTGCAAAAATGAAAATGATACATTTCCCCAACCTGCTGCCCTCCAGAGGTTTTGGAGTAGAATCCCCTGGTCCCTGACTATTGAGCATGCTGGCTGGGACTGATGGGAGGCCAAAACATCTGCAGATCAAGGAAGGCAGGACCAGACAGACCCTTAAGCTGATTCAGCAAAAAGCCTCTCCCCAGACTTTTTACTATGCACCTGGTTAAAGCACTCCAAGAGAGAAAATTCAAGCTAGATCTAATTACCGGTAGCCAAGTCCCAATAACTATTACAGTTCAGCACTCCAGAGATTTCTGTTCTTTGGAGAGGCGCAATTATCCCCAGGAAACATGGTGCAATGGTCCGAGTGTCTGACTAGGACCTGGGAGATCAGGGTCCAAATCCCCACTCAGCCATGAAGCTCACTGAGTGACCTTGGGCCAGTCACTGTTTGGCAGCCTAACCTACCTAACAGGGTTGTTGTGAGAACCATATATGCCAACTTAAAGCTCCCTGGAGGAAAAGCGGGATATAAATGCAATAATCAATAATTGCACAATCTTAAGCTTACCATTAATTGATGCTACTGTGAGCTTTTTGTGTGTGTGAAGCATTTTGATTTTAACCGCACTGTATTTTCCTGAAGCCAAAACATAATATATATTTATCTGGTTCTTTGGTTTTTGTTTGAAAAAACCCACATTGCTGAGTGTGTATACACATACATGAACAGTGAATTGGCCTCCTGATTCAATCAGATAGCACACAGCATTTAACAATTTCTTTTGTAAGCAGCACACCAGGAACAGTGAAACAGGAGACACCAGATTTAAATTACATATTCATTAGGGATGCTGCTAAATTATTTCAGTTCAGATTTTGAGTAACACTTACAGCATTACTGTAGTACCGGATCATAGAATCTTAAGAGCTAAAAGGGACTCCAGGGGTCATCTAGTCCACCCCCCTGCAATAGGGGAATCTCAGCTAAAGCATCCCTGACAGATGGCCACCCAACCTCTGCTTAAAAACCTCCAAGGAAGGAAAGTCCACAATATAAAAATCCAGAGCTGCTCATTTCTGCAAGTAATTCTGGCCCTCCCCCAATGATTTCCTCACCCATAATGAATTATCGTGTCAAATCGAGACACGTGATTTGAAGAAACGGACAGACCACTTCCTATCATTAGCTTTCCTTCAGAAATTGTATCTTTTCATTATTAACTAGACTCATTACCATGAAGTAGAAAGACTGGATTCTGTTTTGTTTGTGAAAATGAAAAAGAAAAAAAGGATCCCCAAAGTGTATTTTCATCAGCTTTCGTTTGAACAAGCAAACAAGCATTCGTTTTGTCATGTCCACACAAGAGAGGAGTAAACATAAAATATATTAAAATTACTTGCCCAAGGCTATGGAACAAGTCAGATCTGAGATTATAAGCATTTTTCTTGAAGCGCAAGGGAGGTTTCTCCGATGAGCAACCTGCCCGCCCCCCACCTTCCACCATCACCCCATCTGCTGGCAAAAGCCTTGCGCACAGTCAACAGAAACAGGGTGGATGCCATGAGAAATTAAAGCCAAAATGCCACACACTCACTCTCACCAAACGGCTGCTACAGCCGAACCAGTTTTGCTTCCCAGTTCAGAAGAGCTGACATAGAGCAACATTCTTCCCTCTTGCTTCACAAAATCAAACATGGGCATAGACCCCACCCACACAGCACGCACACAATGAAAATCCGGAGAAAACATTTAAATATTTGGACGCACAGCTTACTATAAATATCAAGGGGGAATGGAGGGACAAATGCAGCAGGCTAGATACACCCCCATTCACAAGCAAAATGTACCCCCACTACACAGAAACACCTTCCTATGTTGCCTCTCCTCCGATCCTCTTGGATTTTGGTACTTTTCAGATCCGTTTCAACTTTGCTAATGACGCTCCCTGCCTGAGGTTTCATTTACTCAGCTTCCCCACTCTGCCCACATAACTCCATTCCTAGTGAGGCAGGGAAGATCTGCTTCTCCTCAAAACCGGAGCTTTTCAGGCCCAGTCTGAACACAAGCCAGTAGGTGGAGGTATATCTGGATTCTATAAACCTGAGACTTCAAGATGGGTTTCCATGCCGTAGCGAGACCAGACGGATGCCTCTTTCCACCCCTGAAATGGGAAAAGAAGAAGGGGACATATCCATACCAGAGAGTCATCTGCATCAAGATGGCCATTCCCAGGAAAGCTGTCCAGCCACCTTGCCACATCCTGCCACATCCTTCACACCTGGGAAGGTGGTAAGCAGCTCAGCAGCTCCTTCCAAGTGGGTGCTCAGAGTTCCCCCTGCAGTTTTCCTAAGAAAGCATCCGTAAGGTTGGCCAGGTGATTTTGCAAACCCAGCTCAGCGAAACTTTCCCTGCTTTCATCTCCCAAGGCTGAGTTCTTGGGTTACACCCAAGGTTATGGGCAGACGGGCTCATAGCACAGAGGAGTCCCGGCCCGCCCCAAACGGTACAACCGGATTGGACGCAGGGCAGGGCCACCTGTTGCTACAACTGCTATTCCCAGCCTATCGCTGCCCGGGCTGGGCTGGGGTGTCCGATTGCAGGGAATGGATGTCAACAGGAAGGAGGGGAAAGAAAAGCCACATGGAAACCAGAGCCAGGTGACCGAGGCTCTTTCACTCTGCACCTCCAGGATTGCTAAACACTGGGAGAAGGCAGGGGACGCAAAGTCAACAAATGGGACTGCACAGTCCTCACGTCCTCACTGCTTCATGCTCAAACCACCCTTTCTCTGCCGAGATACAGCTGCACCTCTCCCCATCCGTACAGAAGGATTTAAAGCTCTCAAACCCAGAAGAACGTTTAACCTTTAAACGGGATGGGACGTTGTTTGTTCCACTTTATTGTTCTGCAACTTGTTAAGTTGCCACAGAATGATCTCTAACTTTTAGAAGTCAGGATTATTATTATTATTAACATTTTAATGTCATTCTGTTATTGTTATGTTGTCCCGTGCCTTCTTTTGTTTCTTCCGCCACCCTTTCCTATTTACTTTAATCTACTGTAAAAATGTATAATAAATATTAAAAACAATAAAAGACTTGTTATTATTTAACAACAACGCTACCAAGATGACGACACAAAATGGAGCATACACCAAATTTGGCAGATCCTTCCTCCTGGAGCAAGTGCAGAAGCAAAACTTGCATTCAATAGCGACATTTTTAATTTTGCCTTGGATGCATACAGTAGCTTTTGTTCAGGTATGCTAGTCAGTCTCCAAGAGAGATCTCGTTGCATTGTCTTTTACCCATTTCCAGGCACCCTTTAAGGCCACATTCATACCATACATTTAAAGTGCTATGGTACCACTTTAAACAGTTGTGACTTCCTCCAAATAATTCTGGGGACTGTAGTTTGTTAGCAGTGCTGAGAGTTGTTAGAAGACTCTTATTTCAATCACAGAGCTACAAATTGCCAGAGTGGTGTAAATCAACCCCTTTTCATGGGGAACTCTGGGAATTGTAGCCTTGGGAGGGGAACAGGGTTCTCCTAACAACTCTCAGTTCCCAGAAATATTCAGGGGAAGCAACAACTGTTTAAAGCGGGATTGTGGTGATTTAAATGCATCACATGAATATGGCCTAAAAGTCTAGTCCGGGAGGCAAGCATTTTCGGAAAACTTGAAAAAACAGAATTGTCCTGTCCAACCCAGACATACATACTCCCCAATGGTCTTTTTGTTGCCTCAGATCAACAGAGACGCCACGTTACAAATCAACTCGGAAGTGGAGTGATGAGCCATCCGGTTGAAACCAAAAGGCCTCCCTTGGCCAGAGACGATGCAAGAATGAAAAATTAACAGGAAGCCAAGGAACTCATGCTGACAATTGGGATGTGATAAAAACACGACCGCAGTCTAAACATTGCTAGAGCATGAATACCGAAACAATTGCTTGGGCAGCACATGTTGGGTGGGGGGAGTGAAGAGCCACAAGGATCTGAAGAACACTGTCATAATGTGTTGAGTCAGGAAGCCATTGCCCATTTTGCTTCCCCAAAAGGCAACTATAAATCATGGCGGAAGGTAGAAAATGGTGCAAACAGCAGCAACCAACAGCAGTTAGAACCACAGAATTGGAAGGGATCTCAAACGACATCAAGTCCAAGCATTTACCAACACAGAAAATCTGTTGCTACAGCATCTCCAATTAGCAGAGGCCTAAAAATATAGAACCAAGTAAAGCCCAAAACTTTCTGAGGCAGCCTGCTTTCACTGCAAAATGGCTCATACTTTCAGGAGGTTCCTCCTGACATTCTTTCTCGTAATTTAAACCAGTTGGTCCAGGTCCTAGGACTGTGTACGCACCATACATTTCCCGGCCCGTCCAAAGAATCCTGGGAACTGTAGTTTAAAGGTACTGGGGACTGTGTGGGGTTAACTACAGTTGCCAGAATTATTTGGGAGAAGTCATGTATTTTAAATGTATGCAGACTCCATTCAACAGCAATTTAAGATGGCTATGCTAAAAAATGTGCAATTAACCATGAAATTCAATTCCATTGCCCACCCACCCACCCCTGGGTCACAACAAGCAATGCTAAATTCAAGTAACACTAGCAGCACTGTGCAAGGCAACAACAAATCTAGATCATCTCCAATGACTTCAGATTCGTTAGGATTGCTGTTCTAGCTTTGTTAAGAGCAGGGGTCAGCAACCTTTTTCAGCTGTGAGCCAGTCCACCGTCCCTCAGACCTTGTGTGGGGCCAGTCTATATTTTTTTTGGGGGGGGGGGAGATGAACGAATTCCTATGCCCCACAAATAACCCAGAGATGCACTGTAAATAAAAGGACACATTCTACTCATGTAAAAACACGCTGATTCCTGGACTGTCCACAGGCCGGATTGAGAAGGCGACTGGGCCGCATCCGGCCCACGGGCCTTAGGTTGCCTATCCCTGGTTAAGAGTCAGTCCCATTTAATCCCAGAATACCACATATGTTGTACAGTACTAAAACATTTGATGCACCAGAAGCATCATTGCATCATTTACCAAACCCGAGAATCATGCTCTTATCCACTTCCTAGTTTCCTCCATCTCATTCCAGATTAACCACCAATGTCTGTGTTGCTAGCTCCCAGAAGAAGAAATACACGAGGAGTTTTGCAAGAAAATCCCTAGGTATTTAGATGGTTACAGAAACATGAACAATAAACAGCAAGCGATTATAATGGATCACTCGAGCCAGTTACACCCAGGTTTCAAAAGGGGCCAAAGGAATGCAGCATGTGTAATATATTTGCATTTTTGCAGCCAAATGTTGTACTGCGTCTCCATGGCATTTTGAGTCCAAATAGACTGGGCCGTCACGCAGATTAGAAGCAAGATAGCACAGAAGTAGTAGCCGCAACAAACATCAAAGATGCATGGTGTGCCAGGCATTTTCCCCAGTGGATAAAAAGCAAGGATAAAATTTAACCCTGTATGATGGCAACACTAAAATGATGGAGAGCTGCAAGCCACATGGGCCAGGCTTCAGTTTGTGGGTCTTCCATATTATACAGTGCCAACCTGTGGCACTCCAGATATTGCTGGACTCTGAACTCTCCGTCAAGTTCAACGCCAGCCAGCATGGCCCATGGTCAGGGCTGATGGGAGTGCTAGGCTAAGCACATCTGGAGGATCAGCTGGAAATGCCAGTTTTAAGATGACCGTTGCATGATTCTGCAGGTAACAGCTAAAGCGATTTAGCAGCACTCCCATGTGTTGCATTTCGTCTTAGAACATCATGCCATTTGACACAGAAACAAAGCCAAACTGATCGGAGGGATGAATCGGTTGCATTGCATGAAAAGATTAAAGGGAATTAAATATGCTGAGCTGGCAAAATCAGTTCTACCGGGGGGGGGGGGCATGATAATAGTGTGCAAAGATGCAAAGAATGCAAGCACCAAAAGGAGGAAAGGAATTGCACAGGATGGCACAAACGGATAAAGGAGGAACAAGAAAGAACGCTCAAAAGGCTTGTATGGAAATAATTTGGTCCAGTGGTGAGCATGCAACTAGCCTGAATAAAAAGGCAGTCCATAATTTCCTGAGAGTATGGAAAATATTTAACCTCCTGAGGGTGAAAGCTGAATTCATGGCCGGTTACATCCCCACCACAGGGTCTAGCTGGTCCTGTAACAAACCAGAAGGCTGAACTGGAAAGGGATGCTGGAGAAAGCCAGTCCCCAGACTGACAAGAGAAGGGTAGTTGGGTGGGTCATGGTGTTTGGCACATAACAGCACCCGGCCACCCACGTCTGGTGCAAAAGAGGAGAATTCTGCTGTGAGGAATCAGATTTTAATCCCTGTTCACTCGCAAATCTTACCGGCTGTTCTGGCAAAGTTACTATATAATGTATTGACCTCCTTCAACCTACTTCATAGGGTTGTTATGAGGATTAAAGTGGCACAAAGTTTTCAAACATGCTTTGGACCCTGACAGAAATGATACAGCAATTTGCAGCAGAATCACTAAGACACCCCAGCACCGCTTTTCCTCTCCTTGTCTATTTTCCACTGGGGCAACTGAAAAGGGAAGTAGATCTTGTCAAAATGGCAGATCTTTTCCATGTGTAAATCACACACTAAAAATAGTCAGAACCAGTCTAGAAAATTTAAGTGGACAAAAGTTAAGGCAAGCACAAGGACTCATTCAAACTACTATGGTACATAAAAGCTCGGTGACAGGACATCTGGTAACAGAGAGCTGAATCTGATCTGCACGAAGACCTAAGCTTTGCTGCATCCGCACTACACATTAGAAGCATCATACCACTTTAAAGAGTCATGGGTTGCCCCAAGGAATCCTGGGAACTTGCAGTAAAGTCCCACTTCCAGCCAAGATGTATGGTCAACCTCTAAACCACCTGAACTGCACATCCCTTTCCCTACACACCAAAAAAACTGGCATTAAAAAAAACCCTGTTTACGTTGGTAACATGGAAAGAGAGTGCACATCCCAATCAAAATTATTCAGGATTCAAACTCCATCAAGTCAGTTGACCAGCTCACCCTGGTTAAAGGCCCCCATTAAAGTAAACAGTGCATGGTATCCAGGGCAAGGAAAAACAAACACACACTTTATTAAAAATAGGTTGTGTGACAGATAGGGATGAGATAAGGAGGACACAATATCGGCTACAAAGAAGAAGAAAAAACAAACAAACACAGCATGCTGTTCCTTTGCTTAGGGTCTTTTAACTCATTCCACGTCTGGTCT
This sequence comes from Lacerta agilis, assembly GCF_009819535.1. Taxonomy (NCBI): domain Eukaryota; kingdom Metazoa; phylum Chordata; class Lepidosauria; order Squamata; family Lacertidae; genus Lacerta; species Lacerta agilis. The sequence goes on along the minus strand of NC_046321.1, from coordinate 27,302,741 downwards.
TTACTAATGAGGTTTGACCAGCATAAGAAAGGTCTTATGCTTAGTGTCGCATTATGCTGCTGTGGAGTTTGGCTCCCACATCCGATCTGGATAATCATTTTATGGAGCTCAGAGTCTTATCTAACAGCGTAGTGGCAAATTCAGAGGTGTGGGGTCCCTTCATAACATCCACACAAATCCACCTTCAAAGTTTATACAATAATCCTATAATTATGCAATAATAATTAGGGATGCATTGCAATGATTACTGCAAATCTCCGTGCACTGCCTTTCAGCTAGAGCTACCATTTTCTGTGCACATCTATTGTGCAAATCGAGCCATGTGGGTTCAAGCATAGGAAGAATCGTAACGAGTTAAGATCTATGCAAACAACTTGCTGCAGAAACCAAATCAGTGTCAAACGCAGCTTTGCCAGTAGCTACTCTGAATGTAAGTAAAAAAGCAAATAATTTTTAAAAAAAAATTAAATAAAAATCAAGTGGTGCAGATAGTAGTAGCTAAATACCAGAAATGCAAGTAATACACTGTATTCCACAACCATGATATTAATGGATGCTCATCACTACCACACAGCAGTTGGCATCACTGTACCATGTGCCCAGTTTGCCAACAAACTAGATTTGTTGTGGGGCAATTCAGGTGACTGTAGATTTATTTTTTTAAAAATCCCACAGAAAACAGTTAAGCAAGGGAGGGTGGAAGGGAACGGAGAAAACATCTTCCTCTGCAAACTCTTCTTCTGGATGCACAATTAATCTATGCTTTGCAACATTGTCCTGAGTCACAGCACTAGTAATATGGCATTTCAAGTAGCACGGTCATGTGTTTTTTTAAATAGGCATTCTGCTAGTTGCTTACCTAGAGTAAAAAATCAACCTCAGGTGACAGAGCTGGAACACTTTTGTAAACTCCGTGTTAGGTCTCTCCCACCTCACCCAACAAAACAGGCTATTACCATGTCACAAATGACTTTAAAAAAAAAAAAAAGGTATGTGCATGCAGGCTAGCTAGTAACTTTCCAAACATACTTGTGGGCAAAAAAAGAAGCTGCCACAAATCCTGCTGGAAACCCTTCCCTGTAGAAACAACAACAGACAGTCACGGTATCTGTACCTCAGAAAAAATACAAAACCGTGTATATCACTGGAAGAATTGCATAAATATGAAACTAAATTGACAATATCATAATGCAAAGGGCATTTATAAATATTTCATCAAAGGCAAACCTATATATGCTTTAAATTTAAATCATCAAAGTGCTAGTACAAAGTGCAAAAATACAAAGTGCCATATAATGTTCAATATAATGATGAAGATGGTATAGCAAATGTCTATCAGACGCGTAGGTCCATCCTCACAATGTTGGGGAAGGTTATTCAGAATCCCTCCAACATGTGGGTGTGTCGGGAGAACACACCCACATGTTGGAGGGATTCTGAATAACCTTCCCCAACATTGTGAGGATGGACCTACGCGTCTGATAGACTTTTGGAAACACTTCCCTAGCCAGAATAACTCCTCACAGGGCTAACAAATTAGTTAGGATGCTTCCATATGATCTATCAAGATTATTTGTGGGACACGCAGCCAAAAGAACTCTGATTTCTAATAAAAGTTGAGGACAGAACATTTGCAAATCTCTCCCCTGAATGTGAGTGGGGAGATGAAGTGTATGCCTAAATAGTTAAGCAATTTCAAACCCACCTGGAAAGCGTTAAGTTTGACAGAAAACTCAGCCCTATTTGGCCGTTCACTTCCCACGTGTAATCAGAATAGTGCAAGGGAGAACGAGGAACAGGCCCGGTGCCTCCATCATGGACCCATGCTGCCTTCCATGTGTAAGCGCCCCTAGCAGGAAGCCTGCTGTCCACAAGAATATATGCCACGCAGTTTGGAATCCTAATTGTTCAGGGTTCTAGACTGCACAAGGAGCTTCTCAGCAGATGCTTGGCTGGAAATGTGTAGAGGGGTTGGCATCCGGGCACAATTGGGGTGCGGGTTAGCACATTTTCACATGTGAGAAGAATGCCTGAGCAGCTTATTATCAACAATGGAAAACTGTGAAAGGAAAATAAAAGATGAAACTAATAGTCAAGACCCAAGACAAAGGTTTATCTTGATTTGGGCTCAGATTGGTTAGGGAAGCAGCCAGGAACATGCATTTAGGCTGGCGCAATTCCTGCTTTCCTAAGATATTCCAAGCCAGTAAATGGCCCTAACCTGCAAGCTTTGCTCCTTGGGAACTGTTGGAACAGCCTAGCTCTAGAGAACGTGTGGAGAGCAGACAATTAAAGGAGGTGGTACATCGCTACCCAACGCCCCCTGAGAAGCCACGTGGGCCATTATAGGCCTCCCCAATCCAGCTTAGGATGGTGGGGAGAGAATGGAGAGGCATGATCTGAGTAGGCAATAAAGAATCTCTCTCCTAGCCTCAGAATAGATTCAATGGTAGGGTCATGATAAAAGCTACTTTACTCTGGGCTTGTTCAGACATATCACTAAACCATGGTTTGGTGTCATCAACCCTGTCCTCACAAGTTCTCCCCCCCCCCTTATCTACGGCACTCAGGCAGCCAAACTTTGCTTTGCAGCAAGCCATAGTTTGTTGTTTCATCTCACTGGGTAGATGATGGTTTGACTCAGGATCCCAAATAGGTTTGGCTTTGCAGCCCATTTCAAACCAGAGTTTGCCCAGAGTATGGCTCAATAAAATACAGTACATGGATCAGATGTTTCCAATTGCCATGAGCACAAAGAATGAGCCGAATGCTCATTACATTCTCAACATACCCTACATGGGCAAAAGCTACAGCTGACTAGTTCTCCGTGTATTTCTATAAATATTGCTCTAGGTATGCGTCTGTTGAACTTCTGTCTTCTCACCCTTTTTGGTGAAACTCTGAGGATCAGAAGGCATGTCTTTCCAACCAATCCTTACATGAGCACCGATCACAATTTCCCTTCTGCCCAGATTTGTCCTGGGGTGAGTCTATCTAGTTAACCATGTTCTGTGCTCAGAAAAGCAGTGAGAAGGTTAATCAGATAACAAAGCGCCACGAAGTGATCTGGAGAAGGAGGCACCCATAGATGCTGAACTGTGAACAAGACCACGCCGGCAGGGAAAAATGGGTGGCGGTGCCTACTTCAGCCTTGCGTATCTGATGAGATGGAATCCAACCCTCCTAGAGATTAAAAACAGCTCCCTTTCCGCTAGGCTTGGCTATCTACCAAAGACACCCACTCCCTCCCCTCCCCGGCCTCCCCCAACAAAAGCAGGGGGAATGCAAAACAAACAGGGCAAGCTTGGTTAGGATTTATGCCACTGTTAGGCAAAAGGGTAAGGGGAGGAGGAAGTTATCACAATTCTACCCTTCAGGCCTCAATAAGGGGGAAAGAGCATTTTCACATGTCAGTTTCTTCCTCTCCCACTCCATTAGCAATTATGCTTGGTTTGGGTGCCAGAGGGTGTGGAGGGAGAGGAAAAGGAGCGGTGTCTCCAGGAAGGATAGGAAGGGCTGCAGGATGTTGCGAGGCTGTAGGAAGCACAGGCCAAGGGAGCTCATGGCCGAGCTCAGAGCTGTGGGTCATTGCCTTCCCCTAATATGGATGTGCCTCCATTCCCCACGCAGCCAGCCATAGCTAATTGCCATCACACATACACACACACCCCTCATTTGCACCAGACATTTTTTTTCACATACAAACTACAAGGCCAACGGCCACAGAGGTGGACAGAGGAGGGAAAGGAGCCAATGTGCTCATTCATTTTTGCCTCCTCTTGACTTCAGGAGTTTTCACGTAGGAATTTCCTGACAAATCTCCCGTTAGACCAGGGCTGGCAGCAAAAGCAGTAGCCTTCCTCATCCTTGGGTCCCCAGATGTTGCTGGATGATCATTTCCACCATCCCCTAATCATTGGAAATTCTGGCTGGAGGCATTGGGGTGGAATGTTTATAGCTGCTCAGCCATGTCTGGTTGGTGGACATTGGTCCCCAACAGAGACAGGGAACTTTTGGCTCTCCAGCTGTTTCTGAACCACATCCAGTGTTAGAAATTAGCCAGGCACCAGGTGAGTTTTGCAGCTGGTGCAAGTCCAACTGTGACCACACAGAGATCCTCTGGATGCCAGGTTGGCAACTGGGGAAAGCAAAAGGCCACTTGGAGAAGGACCTGAACTATTTTCCTGGAAGCTTGAATTTGTTTTATTCTGGATTGTTTTATCTGATGTTTTAATGTGTTGTAAAGTGATGTGCGATTTGTTCTTCAAAATATAAAGCAATATAGAAATAAAATGATTATTAATAATAAACTCAATTGCAAAAAAGCACCTAGGCATTCCATTGTGGCAACTGTAACCCAAGTTTAAGGTGCCATTTGGCAATCAGATTATATATATATCTGAGTTTCTAACACTGACCACAACTCCCGTCAGCCCCAGCTGGCATAGCCAAGGGTGATGGGAATTGTAGTTTAGCAAAATCTGGAGGGCCAGGGATATTCTCCACACCTGCCAGAGCTTTCTAAATCCTTTGGCTGCTTTGTAATGTGTTTTAACATTGCAAAAGAAAGAAAAAAGACACAGGCCAAAACAAGAGAAATAATCGGGTCTTTTCCAAAACCAGCATAATGTTCATGTCCAAAACGGAGAGTGAATCCATTCCATGATTGCAGCACACCCACCCACTCCCAGGAGGCCATGGTGGGGGAGGAAAGGGGCTGGAGGAAGGACTGCAGTTGTGCAAACTGGCTCCTGGAGCACCTCCGAAGGCCAGGACGGGAAGCAGCTTCCGAGAGGCAACGATCCCTCCTCGGAGAGGGAAACATTTCCCTAACCCGGCCGCAGAGACACCCGTTCTTCCTGGTTACATACACGCCTGCTCTCCAGAGGCGATTTTAGGGGTGGGAACAGAGTCCATCGAGGAAGATCGCTTGCTTCCTAACCCCGCTTTTTGGAATGGAGAGAATATATAATATTAAAATAAAAATGGAGACACATGTATGCTGGCTTTCCCGTTAGTACAGAACTCTTTCCGCAGTCGCCCTGTTTTGAACTCAGAACTGGCACGCGCCTAGCCAAGCGGAAGGTGATCTTTAAAAAAATGTATCGTACTCTATAGTCTCTAACGGCCCTGGAACACGGCAACACCTCGTACTCCACACCCGTGTTCGAACGTGTGAATCCTGCCAGCCTCGGCATAACAACAGCGTTGAGGAAACTCTGGGCCTAGAAAGGGGCACGCTAGCTACGGGGGTGTGATGGAGGTCTAGCCCGGAAACCTTTACGAACGGGAGGGTGCGGGGGGGGGAAGGGGGGCGGCAGACTGCACGGAATCCAGCACCCCTCTTCTGCCGCAAGAGGAAGCCCCCACCCCACCCCCGCCAAGCAGGAATCCGGATCTTGTGGCCGAGGATAGGCTGCCTACCTGTCCTTGCCCTCCAGCCCCTTAACAGAAACATCTGCACGACTACGGTAGAAGGAAAGAAGCAAGCAAGAAAACGGCAACTCACCGTCATGCTGCCGGCTGCGATCAAAGCGGCTAGAGAAGTTCGCGAGTTACTTTTCAAAACCCAGCAAAGCGAAATCGAAATCACCTCCAAGCAGCCTCGATGTCCATTTCCCCACCCCACCCCCTTTCTCCTCTCCTTCCGCTCTCAGCACTCCCAACCTCTTCTATCCGCCCAGAATAAACTTTTTTTCCTCTCTTTCTCTTTCTTTAAAACTTCCTGGGAGGACCCTTCCTAGCCAATGGGAGGAGATCGAATTTGCAACTTTTGCAGGGCGCAAGTCGCGGGCAGCCAATGAGCAGGCGAAGAGGAGGAGGCGGGGGCGGAGCCCGGCTGCCCGAATGCAAAGAGAGAGAGAGAGAAGCGCCAATGAGGAAGCGGAGGGGTAAGGCTTCAGCCATAATAATGAAGAAAAAAAAGAGAGATACAGTACAGGCTAAATGTTAAGAGAGGCGCCCGTGAGTCCCCTTTGCCTTGCCAGAGGACAGAGAGAGCATGCCAGGCAGCGCTGCCAAGGGTCAGTGGCAAGCCGTTGATGGTGGATGGGGGGGGGGTGCTGTCTGGTTGCAGGCAAGCTGGACAAAGCTACCCCACCATTTATGCAAAGCCGCAATATTTTGCACCCCACCCTGGTTATAATTCGAGCAAAACTGCAGAGGACAAGATCTGAGCCTTAAAGTTCTGCTAGTTTCTTAGTCTTGCTCCTGTGCCTTCTCCCAACGCTGGGAATTGGGAGTTGGGGACCGGCATCTGGTTGCAATTTGCAGAAAGGAAAGGAGCCCGTTTGACCTACTGCGGAGGCCTTGCACCTCTGCATTCCTCGCTTCCGAATGCTAAACTTGTGTAAAGACGCCCCAGCATCGCAGTAGGAATCAGTGGGGCTGAGGGGGCAACAGAAAGATGGGGGATTGAGAGGAGGTGATGTTTAACTGGATTTCACGATGGTTTAACTGGCATCTTTTTCCTTGCTCAAGCGGCAGTCTGATGATCCGAGTGGCCCCAAACTATAAAGCAAACAAGCGCCTTGGCTATATTAATAGGCTACACCAGGTTAAAATCAGTGGGGCTTACTTCTGAGCAAACAGATAGGCTGCAAGGTCACCTCTAAACTGTCAATATTTTTGCAAGAGGATCATAGCAAATACCTGGAAATTTAGGTTAATATTCTTTGTCTTCCTAGTACAAAAGAATCCACTTTAAAAAAAGAAACACTTTTTGCTGCCAGGAAAGTGACTGTGAAATGCACTGAAAAATGTGGGATGAACTAATTATTAATGGGGAAATGTACGAACACAGCGCAAGCAAATCGCAGTGAATGCTCAATAGACCGGTCATCTGAGTGTGGTTACTCATAAATATACAGTCAGAATAAAAATGTTCAGCTTTCCCTTGCACCAGAGATCTAACAATTACACACATACTGGGCTCAGAAATCAGAATGATACTGAATGGTAACAGCTCACATATGATTTTTGTTTCCATGAAGTTCCTAAAATTAAAAGTAATGCCACTTAAAACAATCAAGGTTCAAGTTCCTTTGCTGGCAAGTCACACGCGCACACCTCAACATACAAAGACATTTTGGTCGAAAAGGACTCCCATGAAGTCCACAAAAAGCAGTAACCAAAAAACAGTAACCAAAAAAACCACAAAAAGCAGTAACCAAAAAAGAAACAAATATTGAATGGTACATAGAAGCTCCCTTGCCTACTCCAAGCACTAGAAAAGTGTCTACCTCCACTGCATGGATGCACACAAGGGCACAGAGCAATTAAAAACTCACATTCACAAAGCTTAAGTGCATGCACACAGAGACACATGCCTCCCTGCTTGAACCGTCTTAGGGAAGCCTGCCTCACACCAGGACTCATACCACTGAGAGAATGTTAGGAATGCCATAAAGAATTTGCAAATATAAGGAGTAGGAACTGCACAGAACATACCTTCCAATGTTTCTTCTCCGTTATCCTAATTATTATAGAGAACTGCAATTATGTTAGGCGCTTCAGACTGTTTGATAGGTTATATCTGCCAGCTGCGTTTATTCCAGCACACAGCACAGAGGACTCTCCTGTGCCTTTGCCTACAGCCCTCTGAATATTACAAGGTTAGCAAGTTGCCTTTCCTGCTTTCTCCCACAGTCCTTTAGGGGGGGAAACAAACAAACCAGGCTCTCATGCCTGCAGTTCAGCCTGGAGTGTATCATGTAAGCAGGTGATCCTCCTTTCCAATCATGCTCAGCTGAAATTCAACCTAACGGCTGAACTTCACGCTCTCTTAGCTGTGCCCTCCTGCATTTGAAGGAAGGTCCCGTTCAAGCACTAGGGAGTTGCCACCCACCCACCGCCACATCTGTTATGATTCCTATCACTTCTCTGGTTGCATAAGTGAGTAGCAGCACAATAGCAAGCCATCACTGAAGACAGATACCCGGCTCCAGTATTTGGTAATTCAATGCGTTAAACCAGCATTCAGAGATCTCAGGGCCAATTCCTGCTGGAGGTAAATGGCTTCTCATTGCCATCTGCTTCCCTGGAGAACCAGGGCACTGAAGCTTTCAGGGCATGAAGCAGCCCTCTGCCCTTGCAACAAGCTGAAGACAAGCCAGTAGCAAGCTCCGTTTGCCAAAGAAAGACAACAGTTGCATGCGTGTGTATCAGCAATGATGGGGAAACTCTCTCAGAAATTTATTTTTCCCGCCCATATTTTATAACATCACTTATAAACTATACATTGTGTTAAGAAGGCAGTGGGGGTGTTTCTCAAGCCTTGAAAAAGAATATCGGTCCTATTCCAAGGATGACGCAGTGTGTGTTTGACTTAGGTCAAACTTATTTGAAGGACCCTATCACTGTATGCACCTACCAGTACAACAGGGGTGGGGAACTTGCAGCCCTCGGGCAAGATTTGGCCCACCAGTCTTCCCCGTATGGCCTGTAAGGCTGTTCCCCCTAAACCACACTCAACTGCCCTACACCAGGCAAAATAACGTGGCTACAAAAGAACAATCTATCAGTAGCTTAAAATCAGTGCCCAATTATTCATTTGCTGGAGCAAGGCACAACTGATGGGTAGGGGAAGTGCCCCTTGCTCCAATAGTACCAAGCAATTTCCATTTAAATTGCTGCTAAAAGGGAGGCTTCCACCTCTGTTTTGGCAGTGGCTTCAATGCAAACCATTTGGTACAGCAAAACCCCTTGTGCTGTGGTGCCTAAGTGACTAACAAGCAAATTAGGTGCTGGGCACCTGGGAAGCACCGGGCAGCAGATTTCTGACCGGTGGGCTGGACAACCCAGCTGCTAGACATAGGACATCAGATGATCGGCAGGTGGGTTGGTCATTGGGTTGGTCAACATTGGTCCCCTAGGCCAAAAAGGTTCTTCACCCCTTCAGTACAATCAGATATTCAGTGGAGCCGAGGACCTTCTTAGTGGTGGTGCCCCAGTTATGGAACGCTCTCCCTAGAGAAGTTTGCCTGGCACCTACTTTATTGTCCTTTTAGTGCCCTTTTTATTTTTCTGAACTTTTTAGATACAATTTGAATCTTGACTGTTTCATGTCACTTTTACTGTTTTGTGGCTCATGTTTACATTTTGTCTTATTCTTTCTGTAGCCCATGCTATAAGAGCAAGACAAAGCACTATAAAACCAACCCCATCTTGCTAAGTATCAAGGATCTCCAAATATTGTCCTTGCAGCCTACCTAAAGTTTGGCATCTCTAAAGCCAGTCAAGTAATCCAGCATAGGAGCAAACTGTCAGCTGTAAAGTCAAGGCCACTCTAGAGCAGAATTAACACATAATCTTATGCTTGTACCCAGAAGTTACTTCCACTGAATTCTATGGAGCTACCTCTCAGTTAACTGTGCATAAGACTGTAGCTTTAAACATGTTGTGGAGCAAAAAGAAACAACTGGGAGACAGTTACTTGATTACTTTACATCCTAGTAGTAAAAAAAAGCCCCTACATTTTTAAAGAGTTTCACTTGGATCAAGAAGCCACTGAAATGAAGTCATTTTTTGGCTGATCTTGTTTCAGTAGATTCCGAAAGGATGCAGGAGAAAGGAAGACTCACATCAACTATGCACACCTCCAGAGAAAGCAAGATAGGCTAGCTATCGCCTGTACACTATATCCAAGGTGTTGAGCGACTGCCTCTGCCTCCCATCTGTCTGTCTTACTCAGGAGTACATCTATTGTAGCAAATTATTGCCCTGCTCCATCTTAAGCTTAAGTTACATAGCTCACCTTGACAGGGGTTTTAATATTGCCATAACAGGCCATTCAGCTCTCCCAAATGGGGCATTGGCAACAGGTTTTGTTTTGTGTCTAATGTAATCGATATTGCTCAGAAAGGGTAAATTTGGACTTAAATGGGGAAGAGGGGATAGAGGCTGGCATTTTGATGCCGATGCCATTGTGTGAAACCCTTCTAGAAGCGTGCATAATTTTTTCCTTTTGCTTTTTTACAGGTCACCTAGCATAATGCACATGCTTTCAAAGCAATGATCAGGAGCCATTAGCTGGGAGCCTGTATATAACATCACTCCATTCCCAGCGTTCGGGGTGTGAGGTGCTGTTTCTTGTGTAGCCAAAACAGTACCACACAGGGAGGTATCAACAGGCATGGGAGAAGACCAAGGTTTGCAGAAGTGCGAAAATATTTTGAGAAAAATACCCAGAGGGTGGGAGACCGCACACCCCAAACAATCCAATGAAAGACAACCAAATTCTTGGACGTTTTGGGGTAGGGAAATGAACAGGGGGGATAGAAGAAGAGTTTGGATTTGATATCCCGCTTTTCACTACCCGAAGGAGTCTCAAAGTGGCTAACATTCTCCTTTCCCTTCCTCCCCCACAACAAACACTCTGTGAGGTGAGTGGGGCTGAGAGACTTCAAAGAATTGTGACTAGCCCAAGGTCACCCAGCAGCTGCATGTGGAGGAGCTGAGACACGAACCCGGTTCCCCAGATTACGAGTCTACCACTCTTAACCACTACACCACACTGGCTCACACCATGGAACAGAATAGCTGAAATCCTGAACAGCAGCAATCTATGCTACCACATTTTTTTTGCAGGCCTTGCTGATAAATTGTGTATTTTTGCAGATGCCTCAAATGTATTTACAAATATCACCCATCTTGTGATTATGAATATAGTCTGAGCACATAGTGAGAAATGTTTCTAGCCTGGGCCTTTGCCAATGGCACTGTGGCCTTGGGATATTTCACTCAACTCACCTCTGAATAAGGATTAATTGAACTCTTGGGCTATTTGCTTTAGTGCTCTTACAATTAAGGTGTGTTGCATGCTCAGCAGTAGAGAGGCAATGTCTGGAAAAGAGATGAGATGCAGGTGCTAGGCTTGCCCAAGGCATATAGGTAGACACATACCATTCCATTTCAGCTGCATTTCGAGCAGAGGCTTGTTCAGAAGGGTGGGGGGGCATTGTATAAAAGGTACATGCTGATGCACAGGTTGAGGAATCAGGCAGCAAGCAGTGGGAAGGATCTGTGCCTAACAGCCACTGCCAGAGTAGACAAATATTGAGCTCGTATAAGGCTGCTTCCAACGTTACCTAGATAAGTCTCAAATCCATTTTCCTAGGGTATCATTGCTTCCACTCAGTGGCGGAGCTAGGTGCTCTGGCACCCGGAGCGGGAATAGCCACCTGCGGGGGTGCTCTGGTGGCAGTGAGCCTCCCAGGCGGGTATGCTGGTACCGGCTCGCTGGGGTGTGTGCTCTGGTGGTGGGAGCCTCCCAGGCTGTGCCCAACTCCAGCGGGCGGTGTTCGCTTCCCCCGGGAGCCGCCAGGCATATTTGCACGATCGGCGGTAGATTTTCACAACGGCAATTGTGCCTATCGTGAAAATCCGCCCACCGGGGGAGCCAGCACTGCCATGCCCAGGGAGATTTTGTCACACACACCCCAGGCATGACATCTGGGCCGGACCGCACCCCCCTTGCGACGCCCCTGCTTCCACTGTCCTAGAACTGTGACCAAACATTCCTTAACTGAAGAAACCAGGGATTGAACATGAGGCCAAGCCTGCCTTCCTACCACCAAACTACAGCCTTACAGAGATAATATCCACTGCTCTATTGATCCTTGCCTGTATTTGCCAGCATACATTACAGTGGCCCATTTTGGACATTCATCATGGCTTCTCTGGTTTAATGTCCACATCTCATGGACACAGCTAAATTGAAATCCTTCCATTTCATAAACTATTGACCTTTATGAACAATAGCTTCTTGGAGCCCAGAGATGAACATCAGGGCTATGTTCTCCTCCCTCAATGTACTGCCTTCAGAGCTATGATCCTGGTTTGCATTAAACCTTACTTCCCTGTTTCAGACACAGAATAGAACCCAGGTTTAAAAGATTAAGTAACTAACCAGGGTATGACTTCCTTCGGTTTACAGCTGCCCTTCCTTCTGAAAGTCTGCACAGGGGACTTAATGTAGAATCTGAAAGAACTATACTTATGGCTAAAATGACAGTTATTAAAACTACAGTGCCCCTTTCCAAAGGACTGGGCAAATAAAATGTTCTGTCTCAACACAGTTGGAAAAGGGAATGGATTTCACCTGAGAGCGAGTTCCTGAGACAGGGTGCCACTATGAAGAAAGCCCTGGTCACACCCTCCTCGCCACCCAGAGTGATGTTACTGCGAAAAGAGTCCCTCCCTCATGAGTTGCACGTGAGAGACATACAGAGAAAGCTGCTCCTTCAACTATACAGTTTAAATGTATTTAAGTATATGCAAGTATATTTAGATTAAATCTAATCCTGCTTTAATATCCTGCTTAGTTTTTAGCCCAATAAATATTTATTGCTTGAAGCCATAAAAGGTAAAGGGACCCCTGACCATTAAGTCTGGTCGTGTCCGATTCTGGGGTTGCGCCGCTCATCTTGCTTTCAGGCCGAGGGAGCCGGCGTACAGCTTCTGGGTCATGTGGCCAGCATGACTAAGCCGCTTCTGGCGAACCAGAGCAACACACGGAAACGCCGTTTACCTTCCCACCTGGAGCAGTACCTATTTATCTACTTGCATTTTGACGTGCTTTCGAACTACTAGGTGGGCAGGAGCAGGGACCGAGCAACGGGAGCTCACCCCATCACGGGGATTCGAACTGCCGACCTTCCGATCGGCAAGCCTTAGGCTCTGTGGTTTAATCCAAAGCGCCACTCGCGTCCTGCTTGAAGCCACAGGTCTCTACAAATACAGTAAAATGCCTATTGGCACAGTCCAGTCATAAAACATGAATAAATATACCAATATTTAAATCACCCTTAAAATCTTCCAGAGATTACTCTTAAGATTTAGCTTGCTGAAGTTAACACGTAACCTTTACAAACCACTGACATTTGGTTTGAGATTCTCACTTAGATTTTCTTTGTTGAAACTGCAGACAGTGCAACTTGATAGCATATACACTCATTTTCATCAGATAACAAGTTAATTACTATCTCCTGTATTGGACACCCACTACATCGTGACACAAGATAACAGTTTCCCTTTCTAGGATAGGCATACCGTGGTCTATCCCCACACAACTCTTTCCATAGGACGCACAATCTGTTTCTTACAGGGATATGACAATGCCTGCCATCCAAATAAATGGGTGGCATCTGTTTAACGGTTAATCTGCAAAAGCTTTTCTCAACTGCGGGTAAGTAATGTTAAATAAACACCTTTAGATTTTATTTATCTTTTTTAAAGTGCAGCGTACCAGTGAGAGGAGTGATTATTATTAATCACTTCTCTATCCCAGGACAGATTGAATGTTCCAATTTAAAGTGGGCTGAATGCCAAGGATGGCTGGCTGCATGCTCTGTAGGGACTGAGTACAGATTAATTCTGTCCTGTTTGATCCTCTGCCCCCTAGTAGCTCTCAGGTGTTCATATTAACACATCTTTTGGAATCCTGAGCCAGCCATTTCATGGCATGCGTATCTATCCTGGATCATGCTTTTGTTAACTCTCAATCCCAGTTTAATATCCTGGCTTGTTGTCCCCATTAAACCCAAGCTTTCCTTTTGGGGCAAAATGGGGAACGCTGGTTTAATGCAAGCCAGGTTTGCAACGCCAAAGATGTTGCACAAGAGGAGCAAGCATTAGGGGGGGAGGTGTGCATGGAAATGAAGATATTCATGAAAATAAGATACAGATGCATTACGTTAGGGGGAAATGCTTGCAAAAATATGTACATTGGGTCAAAACTGCAAATAAATATGTGTCTACTAGGAGAAAATTACACTAAAATGCTGGTGAATTTTCATGCTGTTTTTACCATATTTGTTAGCAGGCTCAAGTGCCCTTGGACCAAAAGGCAACAGAGAAATTGATTAAAGACCAAATAAACACTCCATTCCTTGTGCAACTTGATTTTTTGTATGCCATTAAGAGGAAACCTTCGTGACCCAAGTTTTGATTATTAGGCACAACAAATTTAGTCTCTGTTGCTCCCGGGGACAAAGAGCAAGCAATCCTGACTAAAGGATGGCAGAAGTGTAAGAGCTGGTGGGCTCTCCTTTGCAAGCAGTATTTAACATTTGAAGGCAGCTGATGTATATGAGCGTACTGATGCCAGGGAGATGCCGGGGATTGAACCTGTGACCTTCTGCATGCTAAGCAGATGCTCTACCACGGTGCTATATGGTCTCTCTCCATCACCTTCTTACCTTATACAAGAGCTTCTCTTTGTTGCTCCATTCACTCTCCGGTCGACTCTCTGGCTTCGCAGGACTTGGACACCTTCCCCGATTTGTACGTTCATCCTCTACCTGTTCCTTAGGACTCCCTTGATTTCTCCAGTGACCCTCCAATTGCTGCTGCTGCTGCTGCTGCTGCCCAGGCTTTGCTGAATGAGGACATTCTCCTTGGCTCATCCAGTCTCTCTCCAAGAGCTGCATTGGATGCACGTTGCACAAGGACCCTTCATGGCTCTTTGGGCTAGCCTCTGGCCTTGTGGGGCAAGAAGGGTCTCCCGGGCCAGCCCTCTTCAGCTCAGCCACTGGCAGGCTGGCGGGGCACAGGGATGTGCTGCTATCCTCCCAGTTGTCCTGCCTCCTGGGAGCAAAAGGGTTGACCGGCTCTTCTTCGCCCGGCCAATCAGTGTCTAGACTCGTCTGTAGGGTCCTGGCGCAGGCCTCCCTTGGGCTTTTCCAACTGTCCTCTGCGTGCTGCTTGCTCACAGCACAACACCTCGCCTGCTTTGGATATGCGCGGCTACTCTCTGCCAGCCGCCCGGGACTGGGAGACCGCCTGACCTCCCCAGAGCTATGCCGGCCACTTTCTCTGCACCTCCCTGGGCTCAGGGAGCGCCTGGTCTCTCTCTGGCTACCCCCAGGGCTAAATAGACCCCCAACCTCCCCACGATTTTTCAAACCAATCCCTGTATCTCTCCCTGGGCTGAGAGCCCGCCTGGCCTCTCCTTGAGCCCCTCGGCCATCTTCCCTGTGCCTCGGGGGACTCAGGGTCTGCCCTCGGCCTGCCATTGCCCTCCCCGGGCTGAAATCGCACACAGCTCCCCGGTAGTCTCTTGGCTCCTTCCTCGGATGCTCGCCAGTGTCAAAGGGGAGCAAAGGCTTGCCTCGCGCCTTCCGGTCACTCTCCTTGTACCTCTCCAGCTGCCTCGCTTGACCCTTGTCCAAACTCCTCCCGGGGTGGGCTGTGCTCACGGCGCCCAGGCAGCTTTTCCACTTGGTCTCCGTGCTTTTCCCAGAGCGGTGCGAGAGCTGCGGTTGGCTTTTCCTCCCATCACCCGTTGGCTTCCCATGACTCGTGGGGCTGCGGAGAGGAGCCCTGTCCCTGTCGCCTTTCGGATGGGGCACGGGGTCCGGCCATTTCCGCCGCTCTGCCGGCTGTTGAGGTACCACCAAGTGTGGAGACACGGCCCTGCTCCTGCTCTCTCTCTCCGGGCGCTGTGGGGAGCTCCCAGAGCGACCGGGCTCCCCTTGGCTCCTGCTGCTTCGCTCAGGGCGCTGCTCTGGTCTCCCTAGGCGCTGGGGGCCCCCTCTGCTCCTGCTGGGCTGCTCTGGCTCCCAGGGAAGTCTTTTGCTAACCTGAAAAAGAAGAAGGAAATAAGTAGCCTTGTGACAGCAAAAGGCTAACCCTCTGATCTTAAGCTGGGAATTAAAATTGCCTTGGACCACATCCATCTTTTTCTCCAGCTCAGTAACTGTCTCCCCAGACTGACAGCGTGGAAGCAAATTAAATCAGCTGCTGCTGTTTCAACTGTGTCCAAAATGCATCACTTCTTTTGGGAATTATAGGGACAGAACTACCTAAACTGTATAGAAACTTATTCATGTATGCTACTACAGCGGCAAGAATGTTACTCGCCCCAAAATGGGAAAAAATAGATGTCCCAGCAAAGGAAGAATGGATGCAAAAACTTATGGAATATGCAGAAATGGTGGGATGTACTGGAAGAATAAGAAATCAAGATAACAAACTTTTTTATTATAAAAGAATGGAAATGGTTTGTTGAATATTTACAGATAAATTGTGAACAGATGGCAGGATGTAATAACCTGTAGTTTCATAAGAGTATATATTTAAAGTGGATGAATAAACGAGAAAATTAAGTTAATTTGGATTTGCAGAAGATATTTAATTTAAATTTAAGGAACCGCAGAAAGAGGGGGAAGGAAGTCAAGTTTTGAAATGTCAAAATGATTGTAAAATGTATAAACCTGAAAAGTATGTGTATAATATGTGTGTGTGTGTGTATCTGTAATGCATCACTTCATCCCACTCCATGAGAGAGTCAGTCTTACTTATGCTCAAGACCCACTGGGCTTGAAGGCCACGTCCTTCCTGGGCTACCATGATCTTTCGGCCTAGCACCACGCGGCATTAGAGCTATCTTTATTTCAATGCCTAAAGTAACAGAGGTAACTAAGTAACAGAGCCATTTGCATCCACGCAGTGCTTGGAAAATAAAGCCCAATGTGATTGACTGCAGAAAAGTATCACCAATTGCCCAGTGCACAGATGGGGAACCTGATCTGGACAGTGGTCCCCCACAGGCTGAAAGTGAGAGGTGGGCAGGACTGCTCACCTGTTAATCACCTGACGTCAAAACAACATCAATGATTGTTGGGCCTTCAAAGCACCATGTAGGGTTTGCAAAGAGCTCTAACAAGGTGCTTCAAAGCGCTGTTGATCACCAGGCTTGAAGCCACCACCTATCAGCTGACGGGTGGTAATGCCAAGGCTGCTTTCTGCAGGGGATGGCTGCGTGACTGAGCTCCCCATTTCCTCAGGCCCCTCACACCAGATGTTACATGAGACTTCAGATGCGGGGCAGGTGGGAGTGGTTTGGGGAAAACATCCTTGTGGGCCAAATTGGGACTCGCGCTGGCCTGCGGGATGTAGCTTATCACCAGTACTCAGGAAGCCTCATAGAAGATCAAAGTGCTCCTTCCTGTTTCCATCCATCTGTCAGCTGTTCCCAATGGGACTAGGAAGGCATCAAAGTTGGGAGCTGCCATCTCAAGGTGTGCATGCATGTGTGCAATCTGTCCTATGGGTGGGTGGGTGTGAAAAAGAAAACTCGGCCCTTGGGCTGGGAAAGGTTTTCCATCCCTGCTGTATATGTTAGGGAAATTCAGCAAGATTGGTCATTTTCTATTATTATTATTATTATTATTATTATTATTATTATTATTATTATTATTATTTATTGGCATTAATTTGTTGTATAAGCAGCCATGCAAGCCACTTTAAGACCAGCTTCCTGGAGATGCCCCCAAAGATCAGGATGCTTGGCCTTCTTTGGATCCAAACACCCAAACAGCTGCCAGAGGTTAACGCTACATAGCTATGCTGCCACCTCTATCATTACTAACCACTAGATGCTTTAGGCATCTTTTGAAGACCTGAATTCTTACCCACAAGCTTCCCCCAGTTGTTAAACTGTCTTCTGGATGTTACAAGGCTTGACTGCATTTCTGTACTTTTTAAATTGCTGTCCTTGGTAGTTTGTACCGATGCTTTTATTGCATGTTTTTGTTGTTGTTGTAATATTTGTGGTCTTTTGGTTTGCTCTAAACCACTTAAGAGGTATTTTATACAATAAGCCACATAGAAATGATCTTAAATAAACACCACCCAGCCCCTTCTTTACAGCCACAGAAAGTTCACTAGCCATTGGCAACACAAGCCTCCTTCGTAGTAGCAGAGGCAGGGAACTAGGGTGTGTGTTTACTTGTCATAAAGGAAGCCAAGACAGCGAGGATGCTGGACTTGACACTCGTAAAGAATTGCAAAACATGCAGAATGTGCTTGATAATCCACAAAAAGCAAACATGGCACAGGCCAAACTGGTCAGCATTGGACTAACTTGTCCAACAGGCTGTCTCCAGCTGATGAGTTCTGATCTCTGGCGTATCACCTGTGCTCTGTACCCCTTCGTCATCTTCTTTCCCTTTTTTAAAAGATCACTAGGTGGAAATAAAGTCGTACCTTGGAAGTCGAACGGAATCCGTTCCGGAAGTCTGTTTGACTTCCAAAACATTTGAAAAGCTCCTGCAGCCAATCGGAAGCTGCGGCGGATGTTCAGCTTCCGAAAATTGTTCGGAAACTAGAACACTCACTTCCGGGTTTCAATCGTTCGGGAGCCAAGGCATTTGAGATCCAAGGTAAGACTGTACAAATTGAACCGCTGCGCTACCTCCCATTTACGGTATGTATAGTGCTAGTATTTTAAAAGACATGTGCATGCCTAGCACCACAAAGGGGGAGGGGAACCCCACAGAAACTGGGACTGTGGCACTGGCAGACACAAATAGCAAAAAGTGGCAAGGAAGTACAAGCAGCCTACAGCTATTTTGGTCACCCAGCTGTACCGCTGCGGCGCTGCCACCCTTTGGCAAGCGCAATAAGTCACCAGCCTCCCACCCCCCAACATGGATATGGCACAGCTGGGTAGGGAGCATCTGAACAGCGGCGTGGTGACCCCTTCCCCATTCTAAGGATGCAAGAAAGGCTAGAAGCAGAAGCTTCGAAGCTCAGCCATCCTGATTTTGAGCTTGGCTGGCAATACACGTCAAAAACGGTTCACAAACACACAGAGACACATACTAATGGTGCTAGGAGGGAGCAGAACCAGTTCAAGCAGCTTGGAGTAGGGATGGAGAACCGGCATCCTTCCAGAAGTGGCTGGACCTCAGCTTCCCATCAGTCCTGGCTGGCATGAGACCATGGTCAGTGATGATGTCTCCCAGTGGTGCAATGGGTCAGTGTGTCTGGCTGTTAGCTAGAAGGTTGGTGGTTCGAGCCCACCCAGGGATGGCTGTGGGCAGGATTCCTGCATTAGATGACCCTTGAGTTCCCCTTCAACTCTATAATTCTGTAATCTCTGATGCGGGAGGGTGGAGCCCAAGAACATGCAGTTGGCCCCCAGGTTCCCCAGTCTTGGCTTTGAGGATCTGGTGTGGCCAGAGGCTGCCAACTGAGGGAAAGGAAGCTGGTTAATAGTGTGCCAGGAGGGGGCAGCAAAGGAGGCGCAATGCAACTCTCAAACCAGTGCCCCTTCTGAGGTGGTGCAGTCTTCTGTTAAGACGGTACCCTGGGCGGACCTAAACAGCCTCATTCTCTCTTACCAAAGTTGAGTAAAGATTGGAATGTAAGAGCTTTGCCCTTTGAGGAGGACTGTTGTAAGTACATGGAGACAAAATGAGGAAAACAAAGGCCAAGAGAGAATACAGTTTGAGCAGGCCCCATTCTACTCCCCCTCAGCATCTGTTCCTCACTATGGTTTAGCCACTCACATCTCTGCGCAGACTGGGGCTCGATTGCCTCCTGACTAATCGCCCTTCCTTTGCCAGCTTCAGGGTCTTACTATCCAGTCGCTCCAAGAGTCCCTCTTCCAGGGCTTGGAATGCCCCCAGCGTCTCCGACTTCCTAAACATCAGAAAAAGGGGAAAGGTGGCGGTGGGGGGAGAACAGATAGTTACGAGGTGCTGAATTAACAGCTGAACTTCAAAAAAGCACTTCCAGACACCTGACAAGGGGCTTTAGGCCCCAGTTGTCGGGTCTTGGAGGGTGGCATTACCTTCCCCACACTGGCATTGTTGAGACTTAGCTGGGTTTAAAAAAAGGGTAAAGGTAAAAAACCCCGATGCAGAGGTACCTATTTATCTACTTGCACTGGCATGCTTTCGAACTGCTAGGTTGGCAGGAGCTGGGACAGAGGAACGGGAGCTCACCCCGTCGCTGGGTACAGCAGGGTGGCAGCAAGGTCAGAGATGTGCAGGTGCCCTTCTGAAAAAACTGGATTGGTTTTGCTGGCGCACTGACCTTGCCTTATCCCTACTCCCAGGGTAGTGCTGCTTCTTTCAGGAGACCAGTTCCACACAAAAAGACAAGGCGCAAATCTCCCAGAGTCGCCCCATTTCCTCACCTGCGCTCGTGGCCAAAGATCCGCTCCACCTCCACCCGGCCAGGACTTCTGGTGCGGCTGCGCTCTTTTTCGAAAGCTTGCCGGTGGTCCAGCCGCTTCACCTTGGGCAGGTCAGCCAGCATGCTGTACTCCTGCTTCATCAGGCCGTGGCGGCCCTCGCTGCTGCCACTCGTGCGCCAGCTCTGGTCCGAGTCGGCGGAGCTGATGGAGGAAGCAGGCCGCCTGCCAGGGCCAGAGGCATTTCCATGGGCAGGCAAAGCAGCACGGCCTGCACGGGGAGGGGAAGGGGCCCGGCTCGGCTCCGACTTGCGTCGCTCCAGAGAGAAATAGCTGCTCTCGGCTTGATGCTTCCTCCTGCCGTCCCCTTGGTCCTGGCTCACAGCCCTGGAAACTGGGAGGGGGAAAAGATCTTGCAGCAATTCCTCCCATGCTCAAAGTGTGTGTGTGTGCGCAGACAGAAAAAGAGCACAAACCAGCAGCAAACTTGATGTGCCAAATGGAAATGGGTATTAGCTCAGGATACCCAGTTGCCTCTCCAAGCAGAAGAGATTTATTTTTTGGCCAGAAGTGGGCAGCATAGAAGCCATAGAAAGGGAAGCTGTGGCCCTCCAGATGCTGTGGGACTCCAATAACCATCAGCTCCAGCCAGCATGGTTGATGGTCAGGGTTGATGGGAGCTGTTGTTGGCATCCATCTGTCTCAAGAGACAATGGAGTGCGCCTCGGGGGGTGACGTCAAACTACTGTATTAGAAGCACGGAAGTGACTTTCTGGGGCACAAGCCTGGGCAGTGTGTATGGAGGTCCAGGGCTGCCCAGATTATAAGACCCCCCTCTCGACGGCTTCACTAATGTGCTCCAAGGGAAAGCAGGGCAATACATTTGGTACCAGCTTGGCTGCAGGAGTTGCCAGAAGGAGGCGTACAAGGCACCATCCAACTGCCTTAGGGACTCCACCCTGGCCTTGTGTAGGGTTTACTCCTTAGACTTTTCCTCTCCCAAAGAGATCCTGCAAGGCAGTGGAGGTGCAGGATCAGTTTTTTCTCTCTCCTACTGTACATGGGCTACCATCCCAGGTAATTCCTTCTACAGCACATGCAGAAACTCCCTCCTTCACTGTTGGACCCATTATTGGTCTCGTCCACTCACATGCAGGGGAAGCCCCAAACTCACTGAGGCTTTGAAACCCATCGGCTTCTCTCACCTGTTTTAGCCGGCCAGTGAAAGCCATTCCCTGGGGCATGGCCACTGTTGTATGCTGACAGCATCTAGGAGTCGCAGGTGAGAGCTGAGTGCAGGGTGGGGACCAAAAGAGGACAAACTGCCCCAGAAGGAGCATGACATGTCCCCCAGCAGAGGTAATAACCATCCCCTAACCGAGAGGACTACAGGTTCTCCATCCCCGCCCTATTACATAATGAAATGGCTGATCCCCCAAGCTCACCCCTTTCGGAACATCTAGAGCAGGGGTAGGCAACCTAAGGCCCATGGGCCGGATGCGGCCCAATCACCTTCTAAATCCAGCCCGCAGATGGTCCAGGAATCAGCGTGTTTTTACATGAGTAGAATGTGTGCTTTTATTTAAAATACATCTCTGGGTTATTTGTGGGGCATAGGAATTTGTTAATTCCCCCCCAAAAAATATATAATCTGGCCCACCACATGGTCTGAGGAACGGTGGATCAGCCCACAGCTGAAAAAGGTTGCTGACCCCTGTTCTAGAGGGCCACCCGCACCCTGCCCTCACTTAGAGATCTCTCAACCATGCTAAGGGCGCGTGTGCATTATAATGATGATGACATCTACATTTATTTTCCCAATAATCCCAAATAATTTCCATTTATAATCCCAAATAATTTCCATTTATAATCCCAAACCGGAATTAAGATTGCCGGAAAAAATATCAACAACCTCAGATATGCTGATGATACTACCTTGATGGCAGAAAGTGAGGAGGAATTAAAGAACCTTTTAATGAGGGTGAAAGAGGAGAGCGCAAAATATGGTCTGAAGCTCAACATCAAAAAAACTAAGATCATGGCCACTGGTCCCATCACCTCCTGGCAAATAGAAGGGGAAGAAATGGAGGCAGTGAGAGATTTCACTTTCTTGGGTTCCATGATCACTGCAGATGGTGACAGCAGCCACGAAATTAGAAGACGCCTGCTCCTTGGGAGAAAAGCAATGACAAACCTAGACAGCATCTTAAAAAGCAAAGACATCACCTTGCCGACAAAGGTCCGTATAGTTAAAGCTATGGTTTTCCCAGTAGTGATGTACGGAAGTGAGAGCTGGACCATCAAGAAGAATTGATGATCGCCGAAGAATTGATGCTTTTGAATTATGGTGCTGGAGGAGACTCTTGAGAGTCCCATGGACTGCAAGAATATCAAACCTATCCATTCTCAGAGAAATCAGCCCTGAGTACTCACTAGAAGGACAGATCCTGAAGTTGAGGCTCCAGTACTTTGGCCACCTCATGAGAAGACTCCCTGGAAAAGACCCTGATGTTGGGAAAGATTGAGGGCACAAGGAGAAGGGGACAACAGAGGATGAGATGGTTGGACAGTGTTCTCGAAGCGACTGGCATGAGTTTGGCCAAACTGCGGGAGGCAGTGAAGGATAGGCGTGCCTGGCGTGCTCTGGTCCATGGGGTCACAAAGAGTCGGACATGACTGAACGACTGAACAACAACATTTATTTTAAGCATTTCACCAGCAAGTCCCAGGGCAGGTGATAGCAATTATGAACTACATTTTTCCATTAGGTTATTGTACTGTGGGCAGAATCCAGCTTTTGACATTTCCAGATTGACTTTTCAATGTAAAAGCTCCCCACGGTTAATAGCCCTCCTGGTCAAGGAACAAAGGGAGGGATCCAAGTAGCACGTCTCATCAGACAAGGATTTCTGATAGTGCAATGGGACTTTTGCTCTTCTCCCCACTGCATGCCAAATCTGTCCCGAAAGGCTGGGGGAACCCCATAACAGATTTAGGGAGTATGGGGGTGGGTGGGGCGGGAAGTCCCATCAAACAAGTGGAAATCCTTGCAGTGACAGGACGCATGACTCAGCAACATTTTGCCCTTTGCCATCTCAGAACCCAGCTAAAAGTTGCTTGAGATCCTAATCAGTGGGAGAGCTGATTATGCAAATGTATTCCTGTTTATTAAATCCAGGCACGGGATTTGGGTTCCTAGTGCAACACTGCAGTTACAGTTCTTTCCTTTGGGATGGTGTGTTCCCACCCCCAGAAGAAACAAGATCTACGGAAAGATCTGTGCTGGCAGGAGGTGGGGAGAGGTCAGGAGACCCAGGAGGGGGGTGACACATACCTGCTTTTGGGCAATTCCAGGACTCTGTTCTCCCAGAGGATGCTGGGTCCGCCCATCTGGGTCTATCAGCATGCGGTTTTTCGGGTCGTGCCTCTTGCTTCTGGCCTGCATAGTACATCATGCTGTCTTTGTCAGGCTCCAAAATGCTCTCAAGCAACCTGGTCATTTCCCAGTCCTATGTAAAGGGGAGTAAGGGAACACACAGAAAAAGAGAGGCTGTTTTTTCCTACACTGCCCTGCTGCCTCTGCCTGTCAGCAGGAAAGCCTGTGTGTCAGAGATACCAAACATCAGATCCCCAGTAGGAGGGCCCCAGATACTTTAAGTCAGGAACGGGGGAATTTTATTCAAACTGAGGGCCACATTCCCACCTAGGCAAACATCTGGGGGGCCACATGCTACTGGTAGGCAGGCCATGAGGCAAGAAGTAGGCAAAGCAATCCATGCAAATTTCACCTTTGTACAGTAGGCTAGTTTCGACCCGCCATTCAGGCATGCAGGATGCCATATCAGCGCCCAAGGGCACATTCCAGCTGAGCCAAAACACTCAAGGAAGGTGTGAAGTGGGGCCAGTGAGGGGGGTAGCCTGCAGAAAGCTCCGAGGGCCAGATTTGGGGCCAAGAGGGCCGCATTTCGCATACAGTCTGAGCACTGGTGCCAACTCTATAGGGCCAAGGTGTTTTCGCCCCCGCCCCCCATGTCTGTGGGGTGGGGGCCAGGCCCTCTCAATGTTGAGGGGGTGAAGGAGGCCAAGTGTGGTGTGGCTTCAGTGGCCAGCTCCTCCTGAGAGCGAAAGAGAAGGAGCTGCTGGTCACTGAAGCAGCGCCACACTGGGCTCCACACTCAGCCTCCTCCTGACGATGCAACATTGCATGTGCAATATGCATGGGGCTTCCTTGATCTCGGGCGCAAGTAGGTGCCTCTGAATCTGAGGTTCCCCAAGTTACTGTACATACAGAGCACGTGGCTTCCCCCAAGGTGTCTCGGAAACTGTAGTTTACCCCTCACAAAGCTACAGTTCCCTTAAACTACAGTTCCCAAGACTTTTATTTTAGGGAATCGGAGAACTGCAGAGTTGGAAAGGACCGCAAGGGTCACCTAGTTCAACCCCCTGCAATGCAGGAATCGTTTGCCCAATGTGGGGCTCGAACCCATGGCGCTGGGATTAAGGGTCTCGTGCTCTACCAACTGAGCTATCCGGGAGGCAGCCCTGCGCTTGAAATGCATGGTGTGAAGGTGACCTTAAAGTTCAAGGCAATGTATAAGAATCTGAAGAAGGTATCTGAAGAAGTGTGCATGCACACGAAAGCTCATACCAAGAACAAACTCAGTTGGTCTCTAAGGTGCTACTGGAAAGAATTTTCTATTTTATAAGAATCTGCTCTGCCTCCCTTTGCTTGGTGAGCAGGCATGCAGCGGTGCCTCAGCAGGGATCTAAAGAGGCTCAAAAAGAAGGAATATTACATAGGGAACATTAGGCTGCCAAGAGACGTGTACACATACACACACTTCCCTCTCACCTCGAGCGTGGCACGGGCATCTGTGTCAACAACGTCCGCTTCTGTATCAAGGACGGTGCTGGTGCTAGGACAGATGCTAGCTTCTGTGGGTTCTTCCTCCGCTCTGCAGCTCAGCTGGGTGTACTCCAAGCTTTCCTGCCAGCTGTAGGGCAGCAAAAACATGCACAAATGGCCGACAACCACCCAGCATGTGAGGGGTAAAGCCAAGCGCTGGGTCCGTGGCAGAAGGTTGCTCAAGAAGGCCGAGCATTGCCAACACTAAGAGCCAAGGAGAGCCTCAGTGGCAGCCTTGTTGTTGTACCAGCAGACAATTTGAACCTGGGGCTTCCTCAGAAATTGCTGGACCACCTTTCCCCACATTCCTTACCAGCTGCCAACGCTGGTTAGGACTGATGGGAGTTGGGAGCCTGACATCACAGCTCCCATGCTCTAAAAAGTTTGCGCTAGCTGCGCATACACTACAAAGCCAGGTTCAAGGTTCCTCTATTAATCCGGAAGGCCCTTAACCATTTGGGCCTAGGATACCTCCCCAATCACTCATATTCCGGCCCAGTCACCAACAGGAGTCACCGTGACTTCCCAGCGCAATTGGAAAACTTACGTCTCATCTCTGTCCTCAGAGCCCACACAGACATAGAGTTCACACTGGGGCACTAAAATGCACAAGGGGTCACAGGGACTGGTCACGTTGGCACCATCGAGGCAACGGGGAGTTTTCGCCGCGTGTTCCTTCAATTCCTGTCAGAAAGAAATGGGAGTCGGCGAGAGATATTTCAGGGGCACCACGGTGCTCCCTCTGCATTCTTCAGGGCACAGAAAATGTCTTCATTGCACAGCAGAGAGTAATAAAGAACACTGCCACACACACACCCAGTTGTCTTCTCAGTCTGCTTGATGAAGAGTTCTGTGTAAGCTTTAAAGACTGCAGTATCCTTTACATAAAAGACCCTTTGAGACACTGTGTACTGCTTGTATAGGAAAGTAATAGGTGGGTCCTCTTTTTGTTTTTATCCTCCCTTTATTTAGGCAACAGAACTATTTATTTATTTTTAACAATCTGATCCTTGGTTCTTGGGAATTTCACTCTAACCCAAGCCCATTGTGCAATTTCCTAAGATAAATAGAAAGATCAAATTTAAATACAGCACAGTCTTCTTGATGGTGGCCCCTCAACTGTGGCATTCCCTCCTAGCATATTTTGATGGGTTCATCTATCAGCCCTTTTAAAACAGCGACCCGTGCCGGATTTACATATAAGCTAAACAAGCTATAGTTTAGGGCCCCACTCTCTTGGGGCCCCCCCAAAAAAAATTAAAGGAAAAAAACTGGATGTACATTTCCAAAATATAAGATAAAAAACAAATAAAATAAAACCTACATAAAGCAACAGTGTTTTGTGTTGTGATGTAAGTAATGGGCCCCGCCTGCTAGCCTGCTCCCTAAAATATCACTGGTTTGCTCATTTCTATATATAGGGTGCCTACAGTCTGCATATAACATATATGCAACACACACACAAAAACAGTGACAATTTGTCGTTGACAAAGGACAGCTGGACATATAAAGGGCCCCATTACCTTCAGTAGCTTAGGGCCTCATCAAACCTAAATCCGGCCCTGACAGCGACAATTTCTGTTTAATCTTTTGGACTACAGTTTCTGGGATCCAGAGTTTCAAAAAGAGGGTTGGGGAACCACATGACCAAGAGCCAAATATCTGCCTCTGCCTTTTGTACATCCCAGCCACACAAAGCTACAAGTCGCATTCAACATTAATTCCTCCACCCACTTTTGTCTCTGCCCTCCCCCCCCCACTCGCACACAGCCCCCAGATGTTTGTCCACAAACTTTGGACTAAAAAACAAAAGCCCCCCCCCCTGCAAAAAAAATCCCTAGCTGAAAAAGCTATTTTGCTTCACATTGTTGCAAATGGCACAATTTTGTTTTTGTATTTTGTAATCTTTGGCTTGGGTCCTAAGTGAGCACAAGGGAGTTCACAGAAGGAAGGGCCTGTCTCCTCCAACTCCAGCAGACTCCTGTACCCAGCACCACAAGGTTTTTCTTGAGAAAATCAGGAAGAACTTCCTGACCAATGGTATATGGGGTGCAGGCAGCAGCTGGAGAAAAGCATTGATGGGGTGGGGAGGCACATCCTGCCTCTTTTGCAGCAGAACCTGGAACTCCTAACACTGAAAAGCTAACACACAAGTTATGACTGGCAAGAGGAATATAACTTTAGGGCAACTTTTGCCAGAGACTGCAGGAACTTTATTGTATTTACAGGAACACCAGAAAGTGGAAGACCAGTCCCTAGGGTTTAAACCAACATGGATTTTATGACAACCAAATTTCACATAGATATACAGACACACACACACACACACACAGACACACACACACACACACACACACACACACACACACACTCCTTTTTATGGAAATGTCTGCTATTATTGTGTAGGAATTGTTTTTATCACAACAGGGAAGGTTTCTCCAGAGCGAATAGTTGCAGCTTTTTGGTTTTGTAAGACAACTATAAAATGACAATAAAAAGTTAATTCCCCCCTCTTTTAAAACTTTTAACAGCATCTGGCTCCACTGCAAAGCACAGCTGGCAAGAGCCCAGCCCAGCCACCCAAATTTTCCACAGCAATCTATACATATAAATTAGCACTGGCAAATCTTTTGTAAATTTGGACCACAGGCCTGTGCTCTGAGTCCTTTAAGTGCCTAGCAACACCTTGCGGGTGGGGTGGGGGTGGGGGTGAAGAGAATCAACCCAGATTAGTCTTGGATCTTAAATTAACTTTAATTTAAGGAAGGAAAACTCCATCACTTCCTTCCAGTACAGCTCCCCATGCCCCATTGTTCTGGAGGGGGTCCTGATCCTCCAGAGAGCCCTTTTTTTGAGGGGGTCACAGATGGCTTCAGGGAAGGGAGGGATGGGCGAACTTTGCTTTTGTGAACTTGCTTAAGGCAACTTATGAGAGCCAGGCCTTTGGCTTGCAGCTATAATTCGCTCTGAGGACAGTACTTCAAAGAGCAAGTTACAGGTTCCTAAAGAGAGAGAAAACATTATCGGACTCTCGCACGCTTAGCGACTGAAAGTCAAACGTTGAGCCTTCCCCATCTGTTAAGATGAAGCATCCTTTGTGTTGGGGCTCAACCAGGGCCTGAACCAAAAAGCTTGCAAACCATAAATATAAATAGCATATGCCAAACGCCGTTCTCTCCATTGATTGACCGTGGCAATCAATAGCCGGCAAAGGGCATGCCGCCTCCTGCGCTGGAAGGTGTAGACTGGATGAGCAACACTTGCCCTGCGCTGTCACAAACGTAAACAGGGGAGAGCACTCCTCTCCTGACAACCATCCTCTCATGGAGCCCTGCTCTAAAAAAGGTGCCTGCAGCATCTCCAATGCTAAGGGGCCTTCCTTGTTTCTTTAGGCATGGCACCGGGTCACCTAGACAGTACAAGCTAATCGGGCAGAGATACCTGATATAGAAAATCTTCCTGCCTTGTGCAGGAGGCTGAGCTAGACCACCACCCAATCCTATGGTTCAGGAAGTCTCCACTCCATCCTTCCTACTCAGCCCCACAAGCAAGGCAGGGAAGCACAGGAGGGCTCAGCAACATAGGAAGCGCTCCTTATTGCCTGACCTCCCATGCTTGGGAGAGGGAATTTCACAAGGCTCCAGAAGCAAAGACAAACAGCAGGTCCTTCCCTGCTCAGATCCAGAGTTCTATTTCAAGCTTGCCTGTCCCTTTAAGAGCTTTCTCGCTGCCCTAGCCAGCTAGAGAGTCATCCCACCCACCCCGCCTTCACCCCAGCCCAGTTACCTTAGCAGGTTATGATCTCCAAAAGGGAGGGTCCCTAGCAGGCTGGTTGTCAGCACCACTTCCCCTCCATTGTCCTGATCAAGTGGGGGGGGGGACACACACACAGGGATGGCTCTGGGCAGATCGCAGGCGAGCCAGGAGGAAATTCTAGAGGGCCACGACTGGGGAGAGAGGGAACCTCATTACTATTTCATAATCCGAGGCTGATCCAGCGCAGCAAACAATGAACAACACGAAACCCTTTGTTAACAGGACACCAGCTGGCACCCCATAGGGAGGGATGGAGTTTACACCTGGCCAGCCAGGGAATGGGCCAGGAGCTGACAGGTGACTCAGTCTGCCTGGCCTTTTAATCCAGGGCCACAGTTAAAGACCAACACTTGCTAAACAGTCGCTTGTCAGGTTGGCATCTCTATCCCAGAGCAGGGACAGGGAATGTGAAGAGCCCCACATCCTGCTGGATTACCGCCCTGTCATTCCAAACCACTGGCCATGCTGTCTAGGGCTGGTGGGATCTGGAGTTCAGAAACATCTGCAGAAACACAGGCTCCCCATCCCCGATCCTGGGAGGAACGTATAAACTCGGGGCAGCAGAAGCGAAAGCGAAAAGAAGCGAGATTCACAGGTTGCAGCTATTTCTAAAGTGGAGTGGATGAATTAAGGTGCCTCTCTCTCCCCATTATCCACACCTGTGAAATGTCATTCTGCAGGGAGATTCGGGAGCTTTTAGAATGGCCTCTATGGATTTCTTGCTGAAAACAAGACAGGAACGCTGCAGGTTTCAAGCCAGATCAATGTTTATAGTGTAGAAATAGCTTTGGTACTATCCTGAGCGGAGGAGAGGGATATAACTTTGACCACGACCATTTCAGGCTTCCTCTTAAAACTGGAAGGAAGATTAAAAAGTGGGGGCTGCTTGACACTCCACTGTTAGAAATATCACAGCTGATCCACTTTTCCTAGGCGTGGACTCCTAGTACGGCAATTAAGCTGTTTTATTCAGCACAGAAGAGCCAGCGTTAGTCCTGAGAAACTTAGGAAAGCCAATCATTTAAAGCACAGCAGGTGACCCCAGGATTTGTAGCAGCTTCTCCTCTGCTCCTTTTGAGCATAAACAGTTGGCGAGTGTTAATGCTGTGGCATCCATACGCATTCATTGCAAGAGATCGGTTCCTGCATTTATTTATTTTTAAATGCTGGAATGGCTATCTACTAGGCAAGGTCAAACAGAAGCAGCAGATGCATGATCTGTAGTTTCTTCAGCCAATGAGCATTGCATTTAATGTGCCCATGGAAAAACATGGCCAGATTCAACCGCTGGCGTCTTCAGGTGCAGCTGACTCCCCGGAGAATGCTGCCAGTCACTAAATAGATAATACTGAGCTGAAGGGAACAATAGTCTGACTCAAATTAAAGGTAAATCAGAGGAGCCATCCTGACTGCTGCATTTCAGGCTTGCAAGCTCCTTGAGGGACAGCCTCTTAAAGCACCAAGCCCATTGATAAGTGCGTTTATCAAACAATAACGGGGAAGTTTTTCCTGCTGAATTACGGTACTCCCTGCCCCACAGTTGTTAAAAATACAGAGCCCATCTCCTTTAAAACAAGGAGACCACTAACTACACTGCCCAGCAGCCATTGAGACTTCATTTGCAGCCTTTTACACCTCTTGTCAGAACCCTTAGTATCTCATTAACACATAATCTAGCAGTCTCTGTGGTCTCATTCAAAGTCCACATTCACAAACAGCACTCAAGCGCCTTTCCTTTCTTTCTTTCTGTATGTCAGCAGGGGAAGCCCCTGCTTCCCTCCAATAACTGCTCGGATTACCAGTTCCCGACAATGCCCCCCCCAAAAAAAGTTGCTCTAAAATATGGAAATGGATGAGCTGGGCAAAGGCCAGATCCATTTCCTGCTCTATGGCAGGGATGTTCAGCCTTTTGGCACTGCAACAGCTGCAGAAAAAGGACATTTCAGCAGGTGGAGCTTGTCACATCCCTACAGGGCAAGGGCAAGAAAAAGCAGCATTTACCAATATTCCCTCTTCTACCCAGCTCTTAAAGGTATAAGAACCCCGATGTTGGACATTTGGTGTTCCTCACTTTCTGGGTCGAACCTCGATTACAGCGTGCAGGTACATTAAAGCCAAAGGAATTACAATGAGGATGTGGGAAGGGCTGTAGCTCAGTGGCAGAACATCTGCTTTGCATGTAGAAGTTGCAGGTTCAATCCCCAGCATCTCCAAGACCCCTGCCAGAAGAGCTGCTCCCAGTAAGTGCAGACAGTCCTCAGCTAGATGGACCAACCTGTCTCAACTCTGCATGAGCTGGCTTTCTATGTTGGGAGAAACTGATGTGATGAATCTGGGAAGAGAGACCAAGCATGAGCACAGGCAGCAATGGATTGGGGGGGGGGAACTGATCTGTTGAGGAGGAATTGGGGAGGAGGAGCTCCATCCCTAGGCTGCCCTTAGAACAACCCAGTATAAAATACTATGATGAAAGGACCCGAATTGGAAGAGAGGATGGCAAGCAGAGGCTGGAAGGCAGCAATTTACTCCAAGACAACCTGTGAGTCCATGACCGAAATATTAACCCAGTTCTCCAGATCACAGTCAAAACATTAAACCGCTAAAACACATGGGCAATCGTCATGAAAGAGCTAATATCTAAGGAAAATATTATGAACACCCAAGCTGTAGGGACGGTCACACTCTGCGATCTGTGTGTGTTGCTGCAAATTTAAAGGCACCAGCCTCTCTCATGATAACGGTCTTGATCCTGCACTGCTTTAGCCGCCATTATGCCTCAGTCCTTGGCTACCAAATCATTTCACAGTTATGCTCCAGTCCCATTCACTCAACTCTGCCGGTAACTCACACCACACCATTTCCTTATTTTCCCAGCCTTTAAAAACTTACCCCTCCCTATGATGCACATGCCATGCTGCTCTGGCAATTGTCATGCTCTGTCACCTGTCAAATTGCCAACTTTGGGGAAGGTTTAAAGTTATTTATTAAAGAGATCTATTGATTGCTTTTCAGGCCACATTGTCCTAATTTTACGGGGGGGGGGGAGGAAAGAGAAAAGATTAAGGCATGCAACATAACCACCACAATTACGTGCGCCAAAGAGCCTACTAAGTTAGAAACAGCAGCAAGAAACATTTCAAAGCGCAGCACATTGAAACTAACTGAACACAGACTGGAATGAAAATGTCTCTGACGTTCTCTTCAAGACAGCAGTTATGGGTCCCATCCATATTTCCCTAGGAAAGATATTCTAAACGAGTGGAGCCACAACCAAAAAGGCCCTGTTCATGGTAGGAGAAGGCCTACTCTCAATGGCAGAGCATCTGCTTTACATGTACAAGGTCCCAGGTTCAATTCCTGGCATCTCCAGGTAGGGCTTTGGGGGTGGGATAATGCTCTGATGCAGTATAAGGCAGCTTCCTATGTTGCCCACCAAGCCAATGGGTCAGTGCATCTGGCTGTTAACAAAAAAACAAACAAAAAAAAGTTGGTGGTTTGAGCCCACCCAGGGATGGTTGTGGATAGGATTTCTGCATTGCAGGGGGTTGGCTTAGATGACCCTTGGGATCTCTTCCAACTCTACAATTCTATGATTCTTTATCAACAGACCACAGAGCAGTGCATCTTATGCCAATAATAAATATTGGAAAGCCTTATACAACTGATCGTTTAGGAATACTGCCTCTTAACATTACTTCTCCTTGGAATTTTCTACTTCCTACATTTCCTTGGGAACAGCCCCCCTCTCCCCAAAACATGCAATAGAGGATACTCTCCCCCTCTGCCCACAATAATCAAGGGTCAAATATAAGCTCACCTGGTTACCATGCTTGTGAGCAGTGATAGTTCGAAAGCAGTTCTGGCACCGGGTCTTGGCAAAGACATTGGCCTCGAATTTCTCACACAGAGTGCTCTCTGACATTTCTGACATGGTCCATGCAGGGAAGGGAAGATTCCCCCAGGCATGCAGTTTTAGGGAACTAGCCTCAGGGTAGGGGTGGGGAAACAGCTGCAATGAAAGAATCATAAGACATAAGACACAAGACATCAGTAAACCCCCCCCCCCAAAGTCTCCTCCAGCCTTATCAAAGAGAAAATGTTCTGTATAGCCTGGTGCTCATTGGCACCAACCAGCAGGAAGTGTCTCCTTCTCCAAGAACATCAGAGGAAAAGGAGGAATCTTCAAAGAGCATCAAAGTCTGCAGGCCAAAAACAGACTCGGTGATGGCAGCCATGGGGAAAGTGCTTATCCGTCCCATATGTGGGGCAGTGAGGTGTAATAGTTAGCGATAAGAAGTGGGGAGATAGCAGCTCAGATCCCTGCTCAAACCACGAAGCTCACTCAGTCATTATCATTCAGCCTCACCTACTTCACAGGGCTGTCGTGAGGATAAGACTATGGGATCATGTAGCTCAGTTGGTTACAGTGAGGTGCTGATAACGCCAAGGTTGCAGGTTCGATCCCCATATGGGACAGCTGCATATTCCTGCACTGCAGGGGGTTGGACTAGATGGTCCTCAGGGTCCCTTCCAACTCTACAATTCTGGAAGCCTCATTTTAAAATTATACAGGACAAGTCAGACATGCAATAAAACTGTGGAGTGCTCTTGTTCAGCATACTCCATTCCAGAGGCAGCCAATACCCTCTACAGAGGTTGTTCAACTACAACTCCCATCAGATCTAACCGGCCATATTGATCAAGAGATGTTGAACTCCACAACATCTGGAAAGCACAACTTCAGTTGTGTCTGCCCTGTTCCATTCCTCTGCCCACCTTACTTTTCAATTTTACAAGCACATCTAGCAAACAGTTATGTCAGCATTCTAGGGCCATTGAGCTTGCTGAATTCTCACTGGGCTTGGGGGGGGGGGGCTTTAAATTTTTTGCAAACTTCAGGGTTTCTCTGAGCCAGAAGCTACTGCTCTCTTATGTTGGGGTGGTGACATTTTAGCTACATTATCAATGGTCCTTGTGGTCTGAACATTAGAATGAGAAACAATAGCATTTAGCATGCAGTAGGATTATCACATTCACCCCTTCACCAGGTGTGTCAGGTAAGCAACTTTAATTTGACAGACACTGGCAATGGAAAGGGCCAAGTTCATGCAGAAGGGACAACTTGGGGGAGGGAGAAGAGGAGAAACAGAAACACATGCTTGGTCACCAGATTAATTTTAACAGTGAGGCATCAATCAATGGGTGTTTCCATAAGCATTATGTCTGGATTAATATCCATCGGCACCTACCCTTGCTTTTAATCTATTTGTGCTCATGAGGACATAAGGAAAAATGAATAAAATGAGGTTACTGTGCTTGAACCAAGCATGAAACAAAATTGCCTTTGCAATTTCGCAACTTTAAAATAAACATAGGCTTAATTTGTTTCCCACCACCAACAGGATATTTCTTCAGAGTTTCTGTGTGCTGGATTTTATAAGCCACCACGGTAATTTTATTTATTTGAAAGAGGTTGTTGTGCTCTTCTTTTAAGAAATAATCCATCCAAATCAAACACCACTGTGGGAAGCAAAAGGCTGTGAAGAACAGACCAAACCACTATACAATTATCACTTGCACACATCACAAAGCACCATATCCAGTCTGGCTAATCAATCAAAAGACCATATCAGTATTAATCAGAACTACCATAATGTGTTTTTTTTTTTTTGTTAAAGCCAGTTAAAATGAATTCATCCTACAGCAGTGGGTACTGTAGAAGACAAACTCTCACAATTAACACATGGTCTTCCAAAGCTTCTTCACTTCTCAGCCTTGCATGACTTCAAATTTCTATTTTTTTTGCCCCCATTTGCAACGCCCCTGCAGCAATAAAGCCAGGTTTTATCATATCACCTGGGGAAGCCACAAACACTTGACAATCCACTTTCTGCCATTAAACGACAGCGGGGCGGGGGGGGGGGCGTTAGGTAGTTTCACGTGTGTTTATCGAAAGTCGGAAGATACTACTAAAATACTTCCGTGCTGCTCCCCCCAGTTAAGCTTATCAATATACTCGCAACTTATCAATAAAACAGAAAACAGCAGAAACGCGCGCACTCTTCAAAATTCAATCCTAAATATATATACACACGCGACTACAGCTGGGGCCCTTCCGCCGCTGTCTTCTCTCGCTCTCTCTTTTTTAACAATGAATACAAACTTTCCTCGGGGAGGTGGACCGAGAATACAAGCACCGGCCCCTTTCCCATTGGCTGAACGAATCACCTTCATTTGAATGCTACGTTTTAAGTGGCTGTTTGGGAGAGGGGGGTGGGCTAATTCGGTAGCGAATCAAAAACCCCGGAATGCTGATCAGGGCTTGGAACTTTCGGAGTCAAAACTTTTGTTTTGTTGCGTTGTTTTATACATAATTAGCTCGGCGCCTCGTCATGTTTTGCGAGCCACGTTGCAGCGGCGCTGGGGATGTGATCGATTTCTCCCTCCCTTTGCAGCGTGAGCTCGCTTGGCCTTCGTGCCAAACCAGCGTCTCGCTGATGCTCCGAGTATTTTAAGTAATGGGAAAAGAAACGTGGAATCTACGCAAACGCAGCCACATGTGTTTTGAGTCCCTGCGGAGTTCTCTGCCTCCGCTTTCGCCGTCACGGAAGCCTCTGCCTCACTCTCTCGGCTTAGCACTCTTCAAAGGGTCGGCGCAATATGTTTTGCAAGTTGTTCAGGGAGCAGCAGCAAATGACGCCTCCTCTCCTGCCCCGCCCCCTCCCCGCAAAGTGCATCTTAGTACCTTGGGGCAGTTAATTTATTTTGGCACCTTAAGCAGAAAAACAAAAATCCCATAAACACCTCTTCGCTTACCTGGCAGTAAAAAAACACGTCAAATTAAATAGCTAAACAATTTGTTGACCTTTCCCTGACACTCAAAATCAGCTGCCTTAGGCAACCGCCACACTGGTTAATAATGGAACGGCCAGCCATGATTATTTGTCTCCCCTGATGGCCTCCTTCCATCTTGCTCAGGCATTTAGTTCAGCACCATTATTATCATCCTCATTATCA
The DNA here is from genome assembly GCF_009819535.1 of Lacerta agilis. Lineage (NCBI taxonomy): Eukaryota > Metazoa > Chordata > Lepidosauria > Squamata > Lacertidae > Lacerta > Lacerta agilis. Next base: position 27,267,078 of record NC_046321.1, on the reverse strand, counting down.
AGACTCTGCATTGTGTTTGCTGCTGTTGAGTGCACTATGATTGGAACACAGGAGGAAGTAGTGTTATGCCTGGTGGTCAAACCACTGGTTCACCTCAGCTCAAGTATTGCCTAGGGGACTTGGGGTCCTCCTGATGTTGCCAGATTACAACTCTCATCATCCCAGACCATTGACCGTGCTGGCCGGGGCTGATGGGATTTGGAGTCCAACTGTATATGGAGGGCCACAGGTTTCCCATCCCAGTTCTAGCCTGACTGACAGCAGGTACAGGGGTTCAGATAATATTTCCCAGCCTTATCTGAAAATGGTGGATCTAGCAACTGAGAACATTCATATGCAAAGCACGTGAACTTCCCCTGCCTCTATGAGTTACCTGTGCATCGGTGTAGTTTTGACTCTGGACTAGTGTTTTTAAAACTCTGTATCCTGAAGAAGCTTATTGGGGATTTGTTAAGAAGATGATTGTCAATATGGAGGACTAGATTTCCTTAATGGCTGCTGGCCAACTGCAGCTGATGTTTCCTTCAAATGTGCAGCAGCAAGGGTGGCTGTGGTCCAAGGTGCCCTCTGAGTTCAAGACGGGTGACAGTAAGGCCCGACAGACCTGGCTTATCATGCACCATGCAAACTGAGTATGCACATGAGAACACACGTCAGAATTTGGTGCAGCTTTGGTTTTGTAGCAGACAGTCCAGTCTGGAAATGAATCCCCAAAAGGTAAAGTTTCAAAGCTGCTGTCATTATCTACAGACCAAGTAAATTCTATGGCATAGAACTGAGACTATAAGGTTATATCCAAGCATAGTCGTGCTCAGAGCAGACCCATTGAAGTTCTATGCACAGCCAGGCTCAAAGGCTAACCTGTTCCTGTCCAGACCTGCAAAAACTTCCATTACCTGTGCCACACACCTATGCAGTGAAAGGCTGGGTGCAAACCAACTCAAACTACATCTGTCCCCCTTTGTTCCATTCGCTTTCATTTCTCCTTGTTGCACCCGGTTGTTGTTTTCGCCTAGTGCAGTCTAATCCCAGCTTCACTTGTGGGAACGGTGCACCTGTCATTTCTAAACACACCCTTCGAGGGGAAAAAGGGGTCAACAGAAGGCCCAGATTAGCCTTTCAAAATAGCAAATTGCTAGCCCAATCAGAGTAGATGAGTAGAACAAACTGGGGCCTGCACCTGTGTGAGAGACTAAACAAAGCCACATTTGCAAAGGGAGGCCAGCACTTACAGCCGCAGCCCCACATTCCTGCTCTCTCCAAGCTACCCTCTAAGGATGCTGAGAGCCTGGTATTTCTCACTAGCTTTCAAGCTGCAGCATTGGGGACCACATCCTGGAAGCACTTTCTGAGATCTTGGTCACAAGCAGAAGATGTGAGTGTGGGTACCTTCAGTCCTGGGGGCCAAATCCTGCCCTCTGGCCCTCTCTGTCTGGCCCTTGCAACTCTTCCAAAACCACATCTGCTTTCACATATTCCCAAGTGTTTTTTGTTTTGTTTTTTGCCTGATTGGAATGTGCCCTTCAACTCTGATAAACCCCTTGCCTTGCTTGTCTGGACGGAGAATAGAGAAGGGTGTGTGAATGTGCACAGATTATAGCCTACTTACAAAAGTAATTATAATAACAATAGTTTTCATTGCTTGGCCCGTTTCTGCCTCTGGCCTCACCCACCAATGGCATGGGGCTTCCTGGAGGTTGCCCAGAAAGGAATGCAATCTTCTTATTGAAAAAAAATATCTCCCCAAATCTTTTACACAGATAATGTGTTTGGTATGGACCAGGGTGCATGAGAGATGGTGTTGAACATCAAGCATGACCAGGGATGATAGAAGTTATGATCCAATGATCTCTGGTGAGCACCCTGTTGGCTACTCCGGGTGCGGACTTTCCGTATAAGAGTTGGGATATGAGCTCCTGGCATCCCCTTCCCAGGACGGAGAACCTGTAGTCACCCTTCAGGGACTCCAAGTCCCATCATCATCCCCACTCAGCATGGGCAATCAATGATCAGGGAGAATGGGAGTTGTATAGAATCATAGAATTGTAGGGTTGGAAGGGACCTCAAAGGTCATCGAGTCCAACTCCCTGCAATGCAGGAATCTCATCTAAAGCATCCATGACAGGTGGCCATCTAACCTCTGCTTAAAAACCTCCAAGGAAGGACAGTCCTCCACCTTCAGAGGGAGACCGTTGTAGTCCAGCAATACCCTAAGGGGCAAGTTTTCCTGAATACTTGCATGGGCTGCATCCACTGACATTAGCTCAATTTTCATAGACTTTTCCACTTCTCATAAACTCTGGGGTCCCTTGCAACCATGTCTGGAGCCCCTCTTCTCTGTTGCTCAGTCTACCTGTCCCCCAAGGTGGGACATCAGTCTCATGGAAGCTTTGGCTTTGATACTCTTGGCCATGTTGTTCTCGTGCTCCACAGGGGGAAACTCACTAGAGCAAAGTCTGCGCATCTCTTCATTAGACCACCCAGCCACTGAAAGCTGCTCTTCCACCCATCAAGAGGAAAGCTAATTCATTGCACATTCAAGCACATTTCTAATTGTGGGCGCTTCCCAGATGGAGGCAGCCTACTGCAGACAGGCCTTGCAATCCTATGGTGCGGCTAAGTTGGCAACTGCTACACAAGAGGCAATGATGAGGTTGCTAGCTGGGGTCCTGCAATCCCACAGCATCACTCGGACACACTGCAGCAAAGACAGAGGGGCGGGGGGGGGGGGAGAGCAACCCCTGGGATTGCCAGAGGAAGAGGCCACCGGTGCCAAAGGCTTCAGGTCCAGTACAAAGAGTGAAAACACAGTATGCATCTTTGGACCCAGAGACATTGGTCTAGTAGTGAGTAAAGGGCCTACTCATGAGTAAGCAATCCCTGATACTTCTCCACTGCCAGCAGCTGTGGTTAGGGTGTGGTTTAGTAGGCCAGAGTATAAACCTTCCCTGCAGGATCAGGCCCATGATCAGCTAGTCCAGGGGTAGGCAACCTAAGGCCTGGGGGCCGGATGCGGCCCAATGGCCTTCTAAATCCAGCCCGCGGACGGTCTGGGAATGAGCATGTTTGTACACTAGTAGAATGTGTCCTTTTATTTAAAATGCATCTCTGGGTTATTTGTGGGCCCTGCCTGGTGTTTTTACACGAGTAGAATGTGTGCTTTTATTTAAAATGCATCTCTGGGTTATTTGTGGGGCATAGGAATTTGTTCACCCCCCCAAAAAAAATATAGTTTGGCCCACCACATGGTCTGAGGGATGGTGGACCAGCCCACGGCTGAAAAAGGTTGCTGACCCCTGATCTAGTCCAGCATCCTGTTCTGGACAGTGGCCAACTAGAGGTCTGTAGGGCATGTTATATTCATGGCTGTTTGGCTGCCTCTGTACTCATCTCACTCCTTGGGGGCTTTGGAAGAGGCATTGCAGGGGACATATTTTTTCCCGTAACCTCCTTCCACTACTTACCGGTAACTTCTGACGGTGAACTGCAATGAGCTCTGGATTAGCTAGAATACGATTCTCCAGTGCGGTGGGAATAAGACTGACATCTTCAGCTCCCCATAAACTACAGCGGGTGCCTATTCAGCTCAGGAATTATTGCTAGTATAATTTCACATACAAGAGAGTGGCAGACTTTGGGCTCTCAAATATCAGCGGCGCCCTCCCAAACGGTAAAATTTGGCACCCCCCTCCCTTTGCACTCTGTTCTACATCATCACTGCAGTGCCCAGTGCGGCTGAACTGGTCATGCTACCCTAAAACTGCCTCTGGAGCAACCTTGTCATGTAGAAGACCAAGATCTGAACTGAGGGTGCTCACCATGCCCTTAACTTCGCTCCTGCCTCTCTGCACCATTATAATTATGAGGGACATTTAGAACAGTAGAGTCACAATATTGTCCGAAATTCACTAGGCTTTTGGCTAGGTCATCTAGCTTGAAGGAATGATGTCATCTTCTGACCACTCTGATACTGCTTTGTACTCTTGCCCTGTTTTATTGTTTGGAATAAAAATGATATTTTATATAAGAACTTCACTAGGCTGGCACGAGGAATCGAGTGAATAGCTCTCTTAGGTTCACCCAGCTGCTGCAACTCAGGGCTAGGACTGCTTCCCCCTCAAAAACACTTGCATTTGATAGAAATTCTTTTCAGAATCAACATTTGAAATTTTTACCCCAATCTTGTATGATTTCAACAGAGGCAATTGCAAGCTAATGCCCTCTGGTTTCAGAGGATTATATGCAGTTAAATAAAATAGCAGCGCTCCTCACTGAGCTGTGGAATGCGACAGAACCAGACCATTACGAGTTACTCAGAAGTAGGGCAAACCCATTGATATTTCTTCATTTAGCACCAAAGCATCAGGCCTTTTTCCAACTCAATTTTCATTCTCTTTGCTAGCTAACAACTTCGGGGTACAGAAAACACTTCAGAGGCTGTCCAAGAGCCAAACACTGCTGCTTAGCAGCAGCCAATAGCCAATAAGAAAAATATAAAAGACATCATTTACACCCCCTATTAAAAAAAAAATAAACAGAGCAAGGGTTCTATAGCAACCTAGAAAGCAGATGTAACGAAAAAGCAGAAATACTTCTGATTGTCACGAAAATGGTGCTTTTTGCATTTATCCATGCACCAGGAGTAGCCTAAATATTTAATCCTATGAGCTGCATACCAAAAATCCTCATATGATCGAGAGTCACAAGACACACACACACAAACTAGGCCTCTTCACAGTTGGATTCAGTAATGCTTCTGAACACCAGTTGCTGAAAACCCCAGGAGGAGAGAGGGCTCTTGTGCTTGGATTCTGTTTGCATCTTTCTCACTGGCTTCTGATTGGCCACTGTGAGTACAGGATGCTGGAGTAGATGGACCACTGGTCTGATGCAACAGGCTCTTATGTTCTGTCTTCTTCCCATACCCACACTTATCCAAGAATACCAAATATCTCACCAAAGAAAACAAAAAGCAAGCTGCCTTAACAGTCAGACGTTCCTACAGTCCTCCTGTGTGGGGCATTAAGGATACTTATGCTTGCTGCTTACAAATGTCTACATACTAAATCTTGCTTACATGAGTAAATTACTCCCCTAGTTCCTTGGCGCACTGTTTGTTACTTCTACAATAAAACTCATAATTAAAAATGGCATAAGACCAAATGTGACAGATTAAGACAATCCAGCGTGAACATGAAGGCTAGGTCTTTCGACTGATGTCAAAAAGATATGAAACTTGGGGCAAGAATCCCCAACAAGGTATTCCATATACAGGCTCTCACAACTGAAAAGCCTCTCTGACCTATTAAGAAGTGGTGCCTGAGTTTGCTTTTTTCCTCCTCCCTCTCATCTCCTTTTCCTTTTATGTTGGACCTTTTAAGCCCAAGCACAGGGATTTGTCTTGTGTTTAACTAATTTGAAAGCCACGTCGACTTTTTTGTCCAAAGAGGGGTGGTGGTATGTGCTTTAAAATAAGTAAATTATAACTACAGAAGGCAGGACTAAGTTGATGAATATAAGGTTCACATAGTCTCATATGGGAGAAGACTCTCCTTACATACTCAAGTGTCTCAGGTTTTGAAATGTGCGGAAACAGAACAGCACCCACTGCAGCGATTTTAAAATGTTTCTTGAAGCCCATTCCAGTTAGCGGCCAAACAACTGCATTTGAACTAAGCGAATCAAAGAATTGTAGTTGGAAAGGGACCCTGAGGGTCATCTAGCCCAATTGCCTGCAATGCAGGAATCTGAAGTTTCTGGACAGTCAAAGGCAGCTTTGTGTTTAATGTATTGCAACAGTCTAATCAATAGGTTGCCAGAACACAGATAAGTGCAGTCAACCTTTCAATCTACATCACATCCCACACTTAGGGCTCCATTGACAATGCCGGGTCTATCAGTGGACCAAGAATGAACACAATTCTTTAGAAGTGCTATTCCCACTAGAACAGGTTAAATATCGCCTCACCATTATGGGGGGGGGGGGGTTGATATGGAAGTCAGTCAGTGGACAATGCAATGTTGCTGGCCCTTTCTAGCCCATGCTCAATTAAAAAAAAGTATGCCCCTCGTGAAAACTGCTGCTGCAAATCTGGTTTCTTTGATTTCAAAACATGCACACTATATAAGCAATGAATTATCCTGCAATATTTAGACAGGCCTGTGAGGCTTGTCTTCAGCACATCCTTCTCCATGCACCACTACTTTTTTTTTTAATGGTGCCTCCTCCAATTGAGAAACAGTGCTAATGAATACCAGCTACCACGCAGACTCGCAGTATCCAAAAAGCAAAGTAGAGCCTGATTTTTTAACATGTTCGCTGAACAGCTGTTTAGAGAATAACCTCCAAGGCAGTTCTAAAAGTTCAAAGGGGGGGGGGGAGCCCCAGTCTGTGCTACTGCTGCTGCACAAGAGGCAGACAACAGATGAATTTCTACTTCACACTCGTCTGAGGGGCTCTCTCTGTACTGGTGTATTGAAGCAAATGCCAGGTCACGACACATGAAATCCCAGCTTTTAGTACCTGAGGAAAGAGATTACTTTCCTCCTAACACCACCCAGCTCCAGATAAGCAAGAAGCACTGTCCAGGATCTGAAGAACTACGCTCAAGATCTACAAACAGAGAAACACGGGCCTTGTGTTTTCCAGAAATCATCCACCCCCATCAGTGCAGAGATATTCCATTTTTGAAATTCAGGGGGGATTCTGTAACATTTTACATAACAGCACAAGGTTCGTTGTTTAGAAAAAAGACTAATAAGAGAGGCAGTGTGGTGTTGCAGTTTTGAGTGCTGGATTAGGACCTGGCAGACCAGGGATAAACTCTCCATTTAGCCATGAGGCTCACAGCGTGACTTGAGGCTAGTCAGTTTCGAAGCCTAACCAACTCGAAGAGTTGTTGAGAGGATGAAATGGGGATGGGGATAAGATGTATGTACACCATCTGGAGCTCCTTGCAGGAATGCTGATATATAAGTGTAGTGGTAGCAGTAATAATAATAGCAGCAGCAGCAGCTGGAATACCCGGACTTACCATCTTTGCCCTCCCCAGAACTTCCCTTTTGTTGCTACTGCTAGCTTCCTTTGGCTACCCCATTGATAAGACCCCCAACCCCCTTGGTACTGCATTTAAGGCAAGTTAAATAGCCACCTGTCATGGATGCTTTAGTTGAAATTTCTGAATTGCAAGAAGTTGGACTAGATGACCCTTGGGGTCCCTTCCAACTCTATGCTTCTATGACTCTAAGTTTCTGGTCCTTTGGAGGACAGCAGGACTAGCTTTGTTGTACGGGTTAGTTTTAGTGGGTGTGCGTGCGTGTGCACGCTAAGTTTGATTTTGCTCTGCACTCACATATTAAGCCTAGATTTCTTTCTTTAATAAATCCTATTTGAATTTATCAAGATGTTCTGTAATAATTTCCCCCCTCCAAATGTCTTATATTTTGACAGTCACTGTGGTTTTATTAATTAAGCAAGATTTATATACCACTTAATCAAAAATGCAGGTGAAACTTGAAAAATTAGAATATTGTGGAAAGGTTCATTTCTTTCAGTAATTCAACTTAAAAGGTGAAACTAATATATGAGATTCATGCAAAGCGAGATATGTCAAGCCTTTATTTGTTACAACTGTGATGATTATGGCGTACAGCTGCCGAGAACCCCAAATTAACAATCTCAACTTTGGGGTTTTCACCAGCTGTATGCCATATTCACCACAATTATAACAAATAAAGGCTTGACATATCTTGCTTTGCATGTCATGAGTCTATCTCATATAATAAACTCCAGTAGCTAATGAAAACAATTGCTTACATAAATGAACTTTCCCACAATATTCTAATTTTTTGAGTTTCACCTGTATCTATCTCTGTGGTTTGCATGATGCTAACACTGTGAGTGGCTTTGGGCATTGTGGGAAATGACACAAAAAATACTTTTTAAAAAACCCATCAGGTAAATGCAAACCCATGGACACAACTAAGCTAAAGTAGCTCTTGGATCCTGGCCATGTTATTTGTTTGGATGGAGCAACAGCCTTTGATCTGGGAGACCTGCTTTCCATCCCCTTCTCTGCTGTGGACTCGCTGTCTGTGACCACAAGGAAGTAACTGTGTGTGTTTTCACATCTAAAATGAGAATAGCACAAATCTTTTATGAGGGTAAAGCAGAAAGTTACAAAGCCCTTTGTCGCAGATGCTCTATAAATAACAGTAGCTAGCAGATTCTCCTACAATCCAAGTGTCAGAAGAGTTTGTGAGAAATAAAAGCATACAAAGCTTCCTCCCAACAGACATTTATATAACAAAATTTAAAAACGATGCAGGCAGAAGAAAGAAGTTTGCCTGGGGCCTATGTGGTCACTCACTAAGCATTCATAGCACCAGATATCCCAGTGAGGAAGGACACACACCCTGGACTTCTATGCAGACATAACCATTTAACAGCTTAGCTGTTATCAATACTTGGGGGAAAAGTGCATCTGTTCTTTCTTTCTCTCTCTCTTTCTCTTCCTTCCTTCCTTCCTTCCTTCTGTGTGGGGAGTTACAGAGCAAGGGGCCTACACACAACAATCACACTTGCTTAGTCAAAGTAGGCTATTGTGCACAAAATTATTTTACTTTTCCAAGCAACAGGTCCAGCACTCCTTGGCTCCCGAACTAGTTTCAAGAAAGTTTTGCACTTCCACTGAAGCTCCGAACAGAACAGACGTCGTTGACACAAAATGAGCTTTTCCAAGCAAGCCTGAGCTCTCCAAACTTAGCAGGCTACTGTTTCCACTTCAGTCTTGGAGATGCCTCCCTTTGCCCGTCATTCTTCGGCGCAGAGTCTTGCTTGTCCGCCCTGTACTTGGCTTCTGGGCTTTCTTCCTCGATCCTTGGCTGTGTCTGGTCTGCCTCCCTTTGGTCTTTTTCTGGCTACGGGAATGCAGTGTGGCCGTGAGCGAAGAAATCCTGTAACGGGGAGGAGAACAAATAAATAAATTCCAGAGGCAAACCAGTTCCGTCTTCATTTATAAAAGCTTCAGCCCCAGCTACATTCCCCACGCCCATTTCTTGTTTCTCCCGTGTTAGGTCACAGCTGCATGTTCTATCTCAGGCATAGGCAACCTTCGGCCCTCCAGATGTTTTGGACTACAATTCCCATCATCCCTGACCCCTGTTCCTGTTAGCTAGGGAACATGGGAGTTGTAGGCCAGAACATCTGGAGGGCTGAAGGCTGCCTATGCCTGTTCTATCTAGAAGGCATGTGGTGCAGCTCTATTGCTGAAGTTAGGCAGATCTGGCCCTGTATGCTACCTAGATGGGAGATCACTTGGGAGAAGGCATAGCTCAGTGGTATGAGCATACAGCTGGCATGTGGAGGGTCATGGGTTCGATTCCTGGCATCTCCATGGATCTCAGATAGCAGGTAAGACCCATGCTCGAGACATGCTGCCAGTGTAGAATGTACAAGGACGAGTTGGCCTAACTTGATACATGGGGAGCGTCATATGCTCTGAATGCCATATTCTAGCCACCCCTTCTTGTAGAAAGAACAGGGATAGCCAACGTGGTGCCCTCCAGTTCTTGTTGGAGCCCCAACCAACATAACCAATAGTCAAAGGTGACAGGAATAGGCAGTCCAACAACATTAAACCTCATCGGATGTCTCCCTTCTGTCTGCAACCTGCCACAGTCTCCCCCTGTACCAGGAATATTAATCTTTTCTCTCCTTAAGACCCCCCCTTTCCCCCCAACCTCAGTCTAGGCAACTCTGACCTGCATAATCAGAGCCCTGTTGGACCAGGCCAAAGGCTCATCTAGTCTTGCGTCCTGCTTCGTCTCTGGAAGACTGCAAGCAGGGCATGAGGACAGCAATCTTCTCTTGTTATTGCTTCCTGGTATCCAGACACATGATGTGTCTGGTTCTGGAGGTGCTATAGAGGCAAAACTAACAGCCAGTGATAGCCTTCTTCTGTGTGAATTGCTCTCATAGCATTTTAAAGCCATCTAAGTTGGTGGCCATTGCCACGTCACGTGCAAGCAATTTCTGCAGGCAAACCCAAACTTTGCCAACCTGGTCCTCTCAATATGTTTTGGACTGCAACTCCCATCAGCCCCAGCAGCATCTGATGTCATAGGACAGCGGCCCAGTCAGCAGCCTGGGTCAAGAGGCTTGGCTAGATCCAGTTCCCCACCTTCGCAACCCCTTTCGTCGAGTGCTAATCCTAAGGAAACCCATTGCAATATGACAGCAAATTGATGCAGGAATGGAAAAGGTCTTCAGAGGCACCACAAAAGAAAGGAAAAAACACACATTGGGGAGAAAGGCAAAACTCCAAAACAACAACAACAACAACAACACCCAGCCCCAATGAAGATTGAGCATGTTCATTGGGCGCAGAACACTGGCTGACTATTTTGGACAGGATGTGGGAGAGGGAGGAATGTGAACCAGGCTTCCTGGAACCCTGAACAGGAGCACAGCACACAGCAACACTTTAAAAAAATGCACTTGCTAACAGAGTTTTTGAAAAGGACAGATTGCAACACAAACAATGTCACCAATGATGGAATAAAAACATTATCATATGAACACGTGTGACGCAGATACCTGCTTGGACAACAACAGTCTTTTCCTTGCCTCCTAAAAATTCAGAAAGTGAGTGAATGGCGCTGAGACAAGGCAGAGAATGCCCTCTTGTGGTGCAGCATGGTTATCAACCCTTCTTGCTACATAATGGTATTTCAGCATTGAGCCCATGTTGCATTTAACAACACTGTAGTCACTGGTGACCAGGAATTCCATGCAGGCGAGTGAGTGGGATGGCCGAGGAGAGGCAGATCTCTCCATTCCTCCTCCAGCACTCTGCTTGGTTTCTGGGCTGGTTGCAGAGGAAGGCAAGACCGTCCATTTGTGAAAGATACTCGGAGTCAACTCAGTACATAACAATTTGCATTGTCCTCTCTGCACCACTGTCTGCTAGAAGGCTTTCCTTTCCTTTTTTTTCTTAACCAGGCTGTGAAAAGTTACTACCTTGGCACTTCCACAGCGGCCCTAGAAGAAGGCGTTTCCCCTCTGTGTCCACCAGCAGGGAGGCAGTTTTTGGTAACTAACAGTGCAAACCTAACCATTTCTACCCAGGAATAAGTCGCATCTAGCTCAATGGGGCTCAAATCCAAGGTTAAGTAGGATTGCAATGTAACTTATTTACAAGGCTGTCATTAAGACTCAAGGTCCTTGGCACACCGCTGACATTCAAGGGAGTTCATTCACAGATCGGCTTGTGAGTGGGCGAAAAAGAGCAAGGGGGAGGGTCTCTTCCAACCCCAGAATTATCTCTCTGAGGGAGAGCAAACCCCTGTGGCCCTGCAGTTATATGTAAGAGGAGTCCTGGTGGATCAGACTTAAAGCACATCTAGTCCAGCATCTGGTTCTCACAGAAGCAAACCAGATCCCTATGGGAAGCCCATCAGCAAGGCATGAGTGCAATTAACTAGAATACAGAGGCATGGGGCCTCTGATACAGAGTTCACATCAGCCCCAACCAGCATAGCTAGTGGTCAGGGATGAAATGAGTTGCGTTCCAGCAGCACCTGGGAGAGCCACAGGTGTTCTGAACTTGGTTTTTGAAGGTTAAAAGGTGAGGATTAACCAATCGTAACTACCTCTGAGACAGGAAAGGATCTCTAGATTTCTTAGGAAAGATGCATGCAGGTTTGCTTGAAGCATCTTCGTCTTTTTTTCCCATTCCAGCATCTTCTCCCTAAAAAAAAGAAAAAAAGGCACGAGCCTGCATATCACCCCAGAGAAATCTAGGCACTGCTAGTGTAAACATATATGAACCTGGGTCAATTTGACAAGTAACTTACTTACTAAGCTAGTTTCAAAATCAGCTGCTGCATCAGACTTCTATTGTAGGGTAAATCAGAACTTGCAGCATGGGTGTAAAAACCTCTCGCACATATTCATTAAGTGTGGTGGCTATCAGTGTGACCTATGACCCAGGAAGCCTCAGTTTAAATCAAGGATACCATGTGCTGTTATGCAAGCTCCCATCACCATCTCTAATACTGGCCTATCATACAGTGCTATTGTGGGTATTAATGAGATCTAGGAAGTTAAACCCTTCACATACACACAGAGCACCGTATATGACAGTCAGCATGGTGCAGGACCAGATCCTCACTTCATCATTTTATTCTAGCCTACATTAGAGACTGAAGCCATGTGTTTATATAAAGATCTATTTTTTTTTTTTTGAAGAAACAATTCTGATCAAAAGCAGATTTGAGGGAACAGCACAGAGCTTGTGCTGGGCTTTGAAAAAGCAGCTTGTGGGAATCTGGCTGATACCAAAAGAGGCAAGGACTCAGCACAGAAAATGCTCCTCCCTCCAGCTGTTCACGTTTATCCCAAGTGACTAATGTTGAGGATTTCCCTTGTCAAGCACTGCAGGAGTTGCAAAGCATATGGCAAGAGACGCTTATATTGAACTTCTCCAAGCACCACTTTGGACAAGAGACGCGGTTCCTACTTAGCAATAGCAAATGGAATACACACCTTCCGCAGCTGTTAACAAGCATACTGTATTCTCTTGAGAAACGGTCGGCCCTGAAAAATGCTTAGATGGCTTTTCGATCTTACAAGACGTCGCACGAAATGAAACATTTTCAAACTGGGCTGGTTCAGCTCCATGGAAATTAAGTCCAACTGCAATATCCAAACTGAATGCATATTCTTCCACTCCCCATGCCTTCTCTATGCTGAATTTTAGGCTGCAGGCTCTTTGGGGCAGCAACCTTTTTTGTGGCATGCAGATGGGATTGTGAAAAAGTTAAGAGAGATGCCAGTCCTAAACTCCAGTAGTTAGTTAATCAACAAATATACACCTCTAGAAAAAATAGAATTGGGCTGAACATACAAGCTGGTAGAGAGGAATTACCTCGTTGGTGCTGAGTCCCACCAGGCGTGCTCCTGAGAGGTCCAAGTCACTGATTGTAGTAACAGTGACTGTGTGGTTTGGATGATCATAGCTCACAGACTCCGTTTGGGATGTTACCAGTTGCTCCAGCTCATCAGCTTCCTCTGGGAAGATTAAATAAGGAACCCAAAGAAATCACAAGTGTCAAAACAGTTTCTTCAAGGTCACGGATGGAGAATTTAGGGCAGAAACTCTTCTGAGTTTGAACTTCTCAGACAAACTGCTACATATTCTATTTCTTCATACACACAGGCGCTTGAGACTGCCAACTACTTTTTGTTGTAGCTAGATGATTTCTGCCACGGTTTTTAGAATTCTAATGAACTATACCAATACGCTCCAGGCGATTTGAACCACAAATCCCATCAGCCCTTCAAGAGGGCCGATCTTTGCCAGGATTCCCGCAACTACATTCAGTACAATAACCATCCTTCTAAAGGCGGAGGAGAAGGAAAGTCCATCAGTAACACATAACCAAAAAGATGCACAAAATGAACCGCTATCTCCACAGTCTTGACATTTGTAAATTCCCTTGCGACACATGTAAAAGGGGATTAATAAATTAAATAACAACACAGAAAACTTTAACGGTTATACCTTCAGAAAGGACACGTACCCAAGGCTTCTTCTCTCTCTTTCAACATCTTCATGTATTCTTTGTGCCTCTAAAAACAAAGAAATGCCCCCAAATAATTAGAATGCTTCCAGATAAACAGTTGCTTGGCCTTATCCGAGACATCAGCCAAAATCCCAGAAACTTCTGGAGCCAAGCAGTAAGTCAGCTACCAGGGGGAAGTCCAGCATTTAGTTTATCAGATAACAACACTGTGTCCATCAAGCCTGCAATCCCAGGGTTGTTGCTTTTTTCTTTTTTTTTTACTGTGGAGTAAACAAACACAGGTCTGGGCTATATGTCTAGAATGAGATGATGAGTAGGAAAGACAGGGAGGAACAGGTTGTCAGGATAGTGAACAAGTGCAATTTTGCATACTCTGTGTGGTGTTAAAGGGCACGAAGGGAAAATGGAAGGCAGGCTTCTGAGAAGTAGGACTGAAAGGAGACTTGAGGTTTTGACCAAGTCAAAATAAAAGGAGAGGAAGCCTAGAAACAGGCCTTTGGAAGAGACATGTCTGTCAGGCTATTCTGTTGGTCATAGGCTCCCAGCAGGGATAGGAAACCTGGGGCCCCAAAACAATGCTGGACTCCAACTTCCATCAGGTCCGGCAAACAGCCATGGATTATGGGAGTTGTAGCCTGGCAACATCCAGAGCAGGGGTCAGCAACCGTTTTCAGCTGTGGGCTGGTCCACCGTCCCTCAGAGCATGTGGTGGGCTGGACTATTTTTTTTGGGGGGGGGGGAATGAATGAATTCCTATGCCCCATAAATAACCCAGAGATGCATTTTAAATAAAAGCACACATTCTACTCATGTAAAAACACCAGGCAGGCCCCACAAATAACCAAGAGATGCATTTTAAATAAAAGGACACATTCTACTCATGTAAAAACACGGACCATCCGCGGGCTGGATTGAGAAGGCAATTGGGCCGCATCCAACCCACGGGCCTTAGGTTGCCTACCCCTGATCTAGAGGGCCACAGGTTTCCTGGCAAAAAACCGTTTCAGTTCCTAGGCAACCATTGCTTCACCATAGCTTCACGAACCATGTAGCATTACTTAATACAGTGACACTTCATCAGGGAATTGGAAAAGCTGACAAAGGTCTGGTATTTTATAATGTTTGCTTTGAAAATACCTCCCCGCTCCCCAGAACATATACCTCTTCCTTCATCTTCTTCTGCTCATCTTTCAGCTTGCGTTTTATCTCCTCCACAGCCGCTTTCCTCCTCTCAACCTTACGCTTGTGGAACCCTGTCAAGTAATCCCTGGGAAGAGTAAATATACCAAAGGGCAAGTTAGAGACACTGGAAGGACATCTATCCCCCAGCAGCTCAAAAGCCATCTTTCTCAATCACAATCACCTCATAAAGCCACAAACAGCACAAAACCATCAGCATCATGGGCTTTATAGGGTCTGGTGCACACATGCAGCAGACTAAGGAGTTAGAATCTGGACAGGGATAGCCTAACTTCTGTTATCTATGCTCTGGTAACCTCTAGGTTAGATTACTGCAACATGTTATACATGGGACTCCCCCTGAAGGTGGGTGGTTATTCACAGGGACAAACGGTCTCAGCATATTCCACTGCTCCTGGGTTGACAGCATGGGCTGCCGATTAGATTCTGGGCCCAATTCAAAGGGCTGGTTTTGACCTATATAGCCTTAAAATGACTCAGAACCACCTCTCCCATATGAACTGACCTGGACCCTACAATCATTGCATGCGGCCCTTCTTTGTATGTTTCCTCCCCAAGAGGTCTGGAGGGTGGCAACACAAGAGTGGGCCTTTTTTGCCGTGACTCCCCATTTGGGGAACGCTCTCCCCAGGGAGGCTTGCCTGGCCCATTCATTAAAAATATTTAAGCGCCAGGCAAAAACATTCCTCTTCTCCCAGGCCTTCGGCTAATTACACAACCTGTGGCCTTTTAAACTGTATGAGAGGATTAGTGCTTTGTTTGTTTGTTTCTCTGGTATGTTTGTGGTTTTATATTGTACACTGGGGGACCTGAGCAGGATAGAAATTCAGTAAATACATAAAACAGTCAGAATGGACTTTATTATAAAACTCAGTCCAGCTGTTTGCCGGTTATACACCTTTAGGCACCAGGCAAACATGTTGCTTTTTAACCAGGCCTTTAGTTGATCTTATCCAACACCCTTTTAGAATGTGGCTGGGGGGGGGGGTATTGGGTTACTGCTTTTGGTTTGAATTTATATGGTCTTGTTGTGAACTGCCCTGAGACCTCCGGGTATAGGGCAGTGTATAAGTTGAATAAATAATAATAATAAATAATAATAATTATACTTGTTTGCTTTGTGGGAATGTTGTGTGTGTACAGGGGTACCTTGGTTCTCAAACGCTTTGGTAGTCAAACAACTTGGCACCCAAACACTGCAAACCTGGAAATAAAGTGTTCCAATTTGCGAACATTTTTCAGAAGTCGAACGTGCTCCGTTTTGAGTGCCACACTTCCGATTTGAGTGTTATGCTGAAGTCTATTCTGGCTATTTGTTTTTGTAGCTTTTTTGTTTTGTTTTTGTGACTGTGTGGAACCCAGTTCAGCTACTGATTGATTGTGTGACTGCAGTACGTTGTTTATTGCTTTCATTTTATGGATCAATGGTCTTGTTAGATAGTAAAATTCATGTTAAATTGCTGCTTTAGGTTCAGGTAGGTAGCCGTGTTGGTCTGATGCAGTCGAAATATATATATAAAAAATAAAAAATTGTCCAGTAGCACCTTTAGAGACCAAATAAATTTGCTCTTGTTATAAGCTTTCGTGTGCATGCAGACGAAAGCTTATACCATGAACAAACTTAGTTGGTCTCTAAGGTGCTACTGGACAATTTTGCTGCTTTAGGGTTTGTTTTTAGAAGTCTGGAACGGATTAATCCATTTAGCATTACTTTCTATGGGAAAGCGCGCCTTAGTTTTGAAAAGCTTTGGTTCTGGAACGGATTTCCGGAACGGATTAAGTTTGAGAACCAAGGTACCACTTTATATGTATGTGTTTCCCTCGCCCCGTCGAAGCACACTCCACTCCATCCCCGTCCCGCTGCACGTGTGAACGAGACCCTAGGATCGCGGTGCTCGCGCGGTTTGCTTTCGAGGGTCGCAGCTGCCCTCCGGGAGCGAAACCCCGCTGCCTCCCGCGGCGAGAGGCACTTCTGTGTGGGATACCTCGTGGAGGGAAGCCTCGCCTCGCGCGGGGAGGGAGAAGCAGCTTTCTTTCTGCCCGCCGGCTTCCCCTGCACTCACCGCCGGTTCTCCTCGTCGAAAGTTACGATCCTGCGAAGCGCCGCCGCGCGACTCTCCTGCTTCTGCTTCTTCTTGCGGCCCATGCTGGGCTCCGGCGGCCAAGGCGTGCTTCTTCCGGGGCCGGAGCAATCCCCGTCCCAGCCTCGACGCCGCCTCTTCCGCCTGGGTCTTGTCGCGGGGCCCTCCCTCCACCGAGCACAACCGACTGGCGGCGCCCGGCTGCCACTTCAGAAGGAGCGTCGCTCCCCAGGCCTTGCATTTTAAAAAGGAAAAGCAAAAAGCAATGCAGACTGTGTGCGCGCGACAGATTAGAATTACGTTCCCCTCTCCACCCCTTCAAAGAATTCTGGTCGCTGTAGTTTGGTTGGACTCGGTTGGTAGAGCAGCACGACACTCTTCATTTCAGGGTTATGGGTTTGAGCCTCATATGTTGAGCAAAAGATTCCTTCACAGCTGGGGGGTTGGACTGGATGACCCCCGGGATCCCTTTCAACTCTACAGTTCTAGGATTCTAAGGGGCAAACTGTACAGTGTCCAGAATTGTCTTGAAGGGGAAAATGCACCGAGAATCTGCTCTCAGAGTTACAGTGCAGCCTGGTGGCGCCTTAAAAGACTAGCCCAGTTTATTGTTGCAAAGAGGCAAGCCTTTCCCTCTGGAAATTTCTTCATGCATCTAATGGAGTGGATCTATACACCGTAACAAATTGGTTAGTCGAAGGTGCCCCGTTTCTTGTTTTTTTAAGACATGGCTGCTGACCTGGGAAAGGTTTTAGTTCTGCGGTTAACTAGTCCTGTGCATGTCTACTCAGAAGAAAGACCCATTGAGTTCAACAGGATGTACTTGTAAGTAACTGTGTACTGGACCGCAGCCTAAAAGGAATCATCAGCTACAATTGCCAACTACTGTATTGCTGTGCATCTCCTCTCAGTAAGCTGATGTTTTCTATTTCTATTATTATTATTATTATTATTATTAATAAAAAATAATAATAAAATTTGTATACCACTCTGTATCTGTAGATCTCAGGACAGTTCACAACACAAAATTACAATATAAAAGGCACAAAATACATAATAAAAATAAGAACAAAAACCAATAATTCCCCAGTTCCACACATTTAAGTAGGCATCTATAGAGTCCAGTGGGCCTTATTCCCAAGTAAGGGTGCATAGGATTGCAGCCTAAGCTTTAAAAGGGGTTTGTAAGTGTGCAATACTGTCAACTTAACATTTTTAGCCCAACAAGACAATGACAAGAATCCACCAACAGCATATGAATCAATATGGCTAACCTGATTCAAAAACACCCACCCACCCCACTCACACACGAAAACAAAGTTCACCACAGCCAATTGCAAACAAGCAACCGCACCCTAGGCCAACCCCAATTTCTCTCACCACCAAAGGAAAACAAGCGAATAGCAAAGAGAACCTGCACAAACGACGCTGACACAAAAAACCCCACACATACATTAAGCAAAATATCGCCTCCCGACCCCACCCCTACCCACCATGGCCCCCTCCATCTCCCCCCCTTTTCTTCCTAATGTAACCCTAACGTCTCAACAAATGAAACTGACCTATGGAAAATGTAACTTGAAAAAAGAGATATTGCGCATTCCTTTTTAAACCAAGAAAACTTTAATAATTTTTTTAAAAAATTAGATTATAGCATTGCTGGTGGGAGATGAGAGTCCCAACAACATCTCAGGGGTACCCGGTTGGCAAAGGTTTCTGCAGGGAGACTTCTAGCCTTTGCCACTGGTTTTTTGTGTGGGCTTGGTCAAGCTACAATCTCTTGTCTCTTAGATAAAACCAATACCAGCTGCAAAGGGAGTGTTTGTGTAAGCTTAGGAGCGCTCTTAAGAATCTGTTTAACAAACAAGGGCATAGTAACGAACGTGGGTTGTGCTGCATTTTATCACTTTGCGTGCTGCTCGAGTTCCTTTTTCTCCGGCTTGGCCTTTAGCCCTGCCTGCGAGATGTGGAAAAACCGGTTTTTATGTTTAATAGCTGCACTTCCCTTAATACCCACAGGCACAGCCTCCTTTGCCGCTGCTACCGCTGCTTCTGCTGCCTCCGCCTGCAGCTAAAACCTCAGCCTGTGCTCTTGCAAGCATTTTCTTACCACTCCAGCTGTGCTGTGTCTCTGCCTCTCCCTCCTTTAAAAGGAAAAAAAAAAACAACCTCTAAAAGTTCTCTAAATCTACCTCTTGTGCAAGGTGGACGTGTGATCACAGGTACCAAGGAGGCAGATTTCCGCTCCGCGCTGGAGGGTTCCAAGGCATTCCAGAGATGATGGCTACAGGAGATGGCAGGAATGTGAACAACCTCAAGGAAGTGTGGAGCAAAGAAGAGAACGCCTTGTGTGCAGATTGTGGGGAACCTGGTAAATCAATTTTTGAGGCTTCAGGGCAGAAGTGGAGGGCAGCTAGCAAATGTGATGGACGTCTGAAGCAGTCAAAGAAATGACCGTTCCTTGGAAGGAGTGGCTGCTTGTGGGGAATTAATGAAGGAGAAGCAGTGCTGGCCCTTTGGGGGGGGGCAGGCAGGTTTGGGCACCGTGTGCTTTATCTAGCCTGGCGCTCCTCCAGATAACTTATGCATTGAGCACTCATCCTGATCTGCTTGTGCAAAGCTTCCATGGAGATTAGATTATATCTGGTCTTTGCTGAGTGTTCGCTCTGATTTGTTTGTGGGTATGTTACATGTGACAATGAGCATTCATCCTAAAGTGTGCACAGGGCATTCATATATATTTCCATTAATCATTCGTTCATTCCTTGCTGTTTTAAAAGTGAATTTGTTGTGCTAGGGTAGGAGTTTGGGGACCTCAAGCCTGGGAGGCTGAATGTGGCCCTCTGGAACTCTCTGTTTAGCCCTGGCACCTTTCTCAGGTCACCCCCATGGCTTCACGCCCTCAAGTGTTTCTGGCTGATTGGAAAGTGTTCTTGCATTCTATAATGGTCCTTGGATTGTTATTTTTACGAACCGCCATGTGACATGAAATCCCAGGGTGGGCCACGGCGAAGTAAGATATACAGTCTTAAACAAATTTCCGTCAGTGGGGCCTAAAATGTATGCCTCTCAAGGGCCAATGGCCTTGGTGAAGAGCTGTATCTTCAAACCCATGAAGAAAGCTTGATAATGAAGGTGACAGAAACATCTTTGTGGTGAGGGAATTCCACCACTTGGGGGCTGCTGCAGAAAATGGCCTCTCTCTAGCCTTGAGTTTGGAGCTGTCAGGATGGCGGATAGAGAGTGGACCTTTGAAGGATGTCCTGGGATGATTGTGGCAAACCTAAACTGTGCTCAGGTCCTGCTTGGGGATTGCCACAGGCATCTGGCTGGTCACTAGGAACAGGCTGATGAAGGGCCTTTGTCCTCATCCAGCAGGACTCCTCTTATATAGGCTATTAGTCAAACAAGGCCTCTCAAGAACATTGGGGGTGGGTGGGTTTCAACCTGTTTATTAAATAAATATAATACCCAGTCTCCAACCATTGATACACTTTTATTCCCCTTAGACCCTGACTGGGCCTCCTATACTTTGGGCGTCTTCCTCTGCTTAAACTGCTCAGGGATTCATCGCAACATCTCTGACATCAGCAAAGTCAAGTCACTAAGGATGGACCACTGGGATGAAGGTCAGGTGCAGGTGAGTCTTGTGTCCCCAAGAAGCTACTCACTCGATAATATATTTGCATAGGAAATGCAAACAATTTCCCCCTTCTTTTCTCTCAAGAATGCTGGGAGTAAAGAGGGAAGGGAATTAAAGAGAGCACCAAGCTTCAGAAATGTAAGATTGGTAATCATGGAGGGTGAGAAAAGGTTGAGCTCTCCTGAGGTTGCTGTGTCAGGGAAGGAGGGGACTCCTGGGGCCTTGTAGAGGTCAAATGTCATGGTGATGTGGCTGGTGCCTAAGCGTGGAATAGGAGAGATAAGGATGTGTGTTAGATGAGGAGTCACTCAGGTGGCCACAGCCATGTGGCTGGCTCCTTCCTCTCCTGGATTGCTTTGTGAGTGTAGCAAAAGGGTTTGAATTGTTTGTCACAAATCTGAAACAGTGAGCTGGGGCATAGCCACAGATCTCATTAGCGGGGAGTTCAGTAGTGGCAGGATTTTGCGATCAAGAACAAAGCTTGCAAGCTGCCTGAAAGTGACTGGTCCATGCTGAAGAATGAAAACATTTGGGTACCAGTCTTATAGACATGCAATTTTATTACGTGTACTTGTTTTTAATTTTTGTTGATTTCATCTGTATTTTTGGATGAGCATTTTATACTGGGTTGCACATAAACCATACATTTAAAACACCCCCAAATAATCTTGCAAACTGCAGTTTTTTCAGGGTGCCAAGAACTGTAGCTTTGTGATGGGGTAAACTACAGTTCCCATGATTATTTTGGAGGGGGGGGTGAATGCTTTAAATGTGCTTTAAATCAGTGGTTCCCAAACTATTTCAGGCCACTGCCCTCTTGGTTCCATAAACTCATCCTCAGTGCCCCCTACCCTACAAAAAGCATCATTCAGAATAGTGGTTTGCGTGACTCACCAAGGACGATAATAGAACAATAAAATTCAAAACAGTAACAGTTAATTCAAAATCCAATTGAAACAATTTAGATTAACTAATTCAACAAAATTGATGAACTGGATCGAGTGATACCAGCTTTTGAAAGTCATTTAACAAGAGTCTTAGATACATTTAGTAACTATTTCACTGTTCAGCAAATTCTTAATGCGTTGGATGGGCTTGATGAAGTGATACCAGTTCCCCAGTGTCTGGTTTAAAGTCACGTAGCAAGACTCTTAAATCACCACCTTTAGTAATCTGGAGTCTGTTTTATTGCTTGGAGGGAAGTTGGATGACCACACTAAAACCACGTTCCACCGAATATGTTGTTGGAAATTCAACATGGAGCTTTTTGACTACTGTGCTTAGAAATTTCCTTCTGTAACCAAACCTCTGGGTGCGATTTCTTAAGCTTTGGCTTCAGCTCAGTGCCATTTTTGTAGCTCAGGGCTTGTCCACCTGTTAGATGACTGGCAGGTGGGTGGTCTCACCCACCTGTCCAAGTTGACCTGTTTGGGGTACAGGCTGTAGGGGTCAGTGGATAATTCAGTCTTGCTGGCTGCAGGGGTCTCCTTTGTCAGTATGTTTCCCACTCGGAATACACTGGGAAAACTGCACCCAGCAGGAATGAACCCTGCCCATCCGCTAATATCACCCAGTAACATCAGAAGATTGACAGGTGGGTGTGGTTTGGAGAAATTGCCTTGCAGGCCAACTTGTCCCCTTTGGCAGCCCAAGACTGGCGTTCAGCCTGGAGGTTTTATCCTCCCGACCAACCCAATCTAGGGTATACAGTAGTTGGAGGACAGCTTTGCAATATGTAAAATGGCCCTGATTCCATTGATAACAGAATCCCAGAATGTGATTTCAGCCTAATCTCCCCATTTCATCATGTTCTGATTTGGGGAGAGAATTAGCTGCACAGACAATGGATATTGTGCAGAGTTGTAGGTGTCAAGGCTCTTGAACATTTTAGGGGTGGTATGTAAAAGTAGAGCTGCCCAGGAGAGCATCTCTGTCAGCTGATCCCGGCTAACTGTGGCTGATGGGAGTTGGAGTCCAAAACATATGGAGGGCACCAGGTTGAGGAAGGCTGGGTTACATGAAAAGTGTATGAGCATTAACGTGCATCTTCCCCTTTTTAGTTTTTGATGCAGCATGGGAATGCAGTGGCCAAGGCAACGTATGAGGCCCATGTTCCTATGTACTATTACCGCCCAGTCCACACTGATTGCCAGTAAGTGCCGAATCTCCATCTGGAAAGGGAGAAAGGGAGTGGGGTTGTGCATTGCGAGATTTCTCTTACCTGTCACTATATCATCTCTCTCAACTTCCCACAGAGTCCTGAGAGAGCAGTGGGTACGAGCCAAATACGAACGGAAAGAATTCACGGAGCCAGGAAAACATCCGCCTTATTCCAATGGTGATCATTCTGCAGTGGAATCGATCTCTCTGAAAAGCTAGTAGCCTTGTGACCAGTACCATATTTACGTATAAGCTAAACAAGCTATAGCTTAGGGCCCCACACTCTTGGGGCCCCCCAAAAAAATTTAAAAGGGGAAAAAACCTGTACAGTGGTACCTCGACTTACGAATTACTTGGCATATGAATTTTTCGACTTATGAATAGACATCCATTGGCGATTTTAGATAGGGTTTACTCGACTTACGAATTTTAGATGTGGTTTACTCGACTTACGAATTTTTCTGAATTTTTCATTTCCAATGCATTCCTATGGGGAAATCACTTTTTTCGACTTACGAATTTTTTGACCCACGAATGTGCATTCGGAAGGGATTAAATTCGTAAGTCGAGGTACCACTGTATGTACATTTCCAAAATATAAGATAAAAAACAAATAAAATAAAACCAATGTACATACAACAACAGTGTTTTGTGTTGTGTAGTCTCCTATGATGTAAGTAATGGGCCCGCCTGCTAGCCTGCTCCATAAAATATCACTGGTTTGCTCATTTCTATATATAGGGTGCCTACATTCTGCATAGACTGTTTGCATGGCAAGATGTGCAAATGGCTTTAGATACCTATTAGGTCCATAAATTACCATATAGCATACATTCAACACAAAAAACGGCGAAAATTTGTTGTTGACAAAGGACAACTGGACATATAAAGGGCCCCATTACCTTCAGTAGCTTAGGGTCTCATCAAACCTAATCCGGCCCTGCTTGTGACAGGTGTTTTTAGCAAAGCTTTTCCAGATCCTGGGGTTCTGGTGACTGCCCCGGGATGCCAAGTGCAGACTCCAAGAGTTTGAAAGAGGAAGACAATTTGGCACATTGTCTTCCCTCCTTCAAACTCCCAGAGTGGGTCATGAAATGACATAATCAGGGCTGCTCACCAGAGGAAATGGTTTCCCTGTGAAACAGGAAGAATTATTAATTCACTGCTTGTGGCCTGTATGTAGCAAAGGGTGTGAAAACAGAGTGGAAGACCATCTCTGTGTGTGAATGCTTCCTCAGTGGGGGCAGGCAAAGCATTTTTCAGGTCCACCTTGCACCCTTTTAGAACTGAAGTACTTACAGCATGGCTGCTACTTTTTCTTATTGCAACCCCCCCCCCCAAAAAAGACTTCAGAAATTCAACTACGCTTTTTCCAGCAGCATTGTAGGAAAGTGCTACCTGCTGAATTGTTGCTGTCACACAGCTGTAAAAAGACACAAGGAACGGTCAGAGGAAAAGTGGAAGCTAGAACTTAAGTAGCTAGTCCTTAGTGACCGCAGATCAAATAATTCCTTGATCATCTCTCATCTAGGAAGTCTCTCACCCTGACAGCATGGAGGAGAATGCACTGTGCTAAAATATGTAGACTTTTGGAGTAGAATGATGGAGGGATTTGGTCTCTGCAGGGTAGTATGTATCTGCTGTACAGAAACCTCAGTGGTCCACTGGCAAGAGCCATAGCTCAGTGGCAGAGCCCCCCTATTGCATGCAGAAGGCCCCTGGTTCAGTCCTCTTGAGATCTCCAATTAAAAGATGAGGGAAGAAAGTGATAGGAAATGCCTTTCTCTGACTGAGACCCTGAAGGACTACTGTTAACCAAAACAGAGAATATTGGGCTAGATCAGGCTTCCTCAACCTCGGCCCTCCAGAGGTTTTTGGCCTACAACTCCTATGATCCCTAGCTAGCAGGACCAGTGGTCATGGATGATGGGAATTGCAGTCTCAAAAATCTGGCGGGCCGAGGTTGAGGAAGCCTGGGTTAGATGGACAAATAGCCTGGTATAATCTGTTCACAAATGCACTAGGTAAGTGAGGTGCAGGAGCAACTACATAGGCCTCTTCCAGACAGCCTTTTCATTCCTTATTTGCTTGCATAAACCCTATGCAGAGGTTAGGCAATGTTTGGTCTTTATTGAGTATTTGTTGTGATTTGCTTGCAAGGAGGTTATGTGGCTGAGCATTCATCCTCCCGTGCTTGTGTGGTGTTTTTGCTTCTTCCCCTTAATCATTTGCTCATTCCACACTTTTCAGTGCATTCCCCCATTGCTTTCCTAGCTGCAAAAAGTCTCAGTGCATGTGTATTTAAGTGGATTTTTTTTGCGCTAGGATGACAGGGCACTTTAATTCACTTCAGCTGCATGAACCTAAATTTCCAGTGTACACTGGAATTTCTCCCACAACATACTGGCAGTCTGTAGGCAACCCTGATACAGTAGCCTACATGGCAGCTTCCTGTGTTTCTTGGGCTGTTTGATGTCTCCATTCTGGCCAGGGCATGTAATCTCCAGCTTGCATTTTCCTCCTAGGATTGAAGGAAGGGATTCTGTGGAAGCGAGGCAGAGACAACGGGCAGTATCTTCCGCGCAGGTTTCTGCTGTCCGAGAGAGAGGGCTGTCTCAAGTATTTTGTCAAACAGGATGTGAGTAGCAAACTACTTGTGTGAGTGTATCCCAACCCGGAATGGGCAACCTTTCCTACAGTCTTCAGAAGGATGCTTCAGAATTTTCTTTGCAGTACCGTAAGGAAACCTGAGTTGCCCTTGCATTGCCACTGGCATCTTACATCTCTTCACACTTTTAACTGTTAAGGGCCTGCTGTTTTTATTTTTGCTTATGAAGCTCTGCAAGATCCCTTGTGCACCAGTGGTGTTGTATAAATACCAACATTATTTTCTTTTCAGGCCAAAGAACCAAAAGTAGTTGTTAAGATTGACACTGTCAATGCCACGTTCCAGCCAGAGAAGACAGGGAACCCAAATGGCCTGCAGATCACCTACCTTAAAGAGAACAAGACTCGCAACATCTTCCTTTATCATGAGGATGGGAAGGTATGCGGGCCTTGGCTAGCATTATGGTGTGTGGCACTCTGTAGGAAGTTGTGGAGAAAGCCTGGATTTGACAGAGTCAGCATCTTCTATCAGAAGATGGTCTAGATAAGGAGTGACACAGGTAGATCTCTGGGTGATTCGCAGTAGATCAGCATTGGTTTCTGACTCAATAGCTTGACAACAGCAACAGCAAACTGACTTTATCCATCTAACTGGGCTGCTGAAATGAAGAAAGCTAAAGAGGAGTGGTCTTCTGTGCGAAAGGCCCGTGAGCCTAGTTTCCGTTCTGGTGCCAAAAACATTCCTAGGCTCAGAAATGTGCTCAGAAGCAGCCTTTCTTCAATATCAGCTGCATGTGTTTTGCACCTGGCTCTGGCTGGTGGGTCTTAGGGGTTCTAATAAAAAACACCAAAGTAGACCCAAGAAGCCTGGGGCCTGCTCACACCTGGCATAAATTGTACTGGAGGTCAACGTCCACCACTGGAGACAACCCAGATGCTTCTTGCTTCATGTCTGGGAATCTTTGGGTCCAAGGCAGACTCCCTTATCTCTCACACCATCAGAACAAGCAATGCCTGCAACAGCTGCAAATTAAATACAAGTCCTTAGCACTGCCAGTAAATATGGCTGTGGTAGGAAACCATCGTGGGGCAGGATGCTCTTTGGGTTATTATGAATTATAGCTGTGGGAGATGTTCACTGATGTTGCCCAGGAACTTTCTTCAATTGGACTTTGGGTTCCTCAGACGCATGCTGCAACCTTACCAGAAAGGAAGTTCCATAGGCATAGGGGATTAGACAAATTCATGGAGGATAAGGCTATCAGTGTTTACTTGTCACCATGGCTAAGTTCTGCCTACACATTCGGAGGCAGTGTGCCTCTAAATACCAGCTGCTGTGGATCACAAGTGGAGAGAGAGCTGTTGCATTTACAATCTGCAGGTGGGCTTCCCGTGGGTTGGCCGCTATAAGAGCAGGATGCTGGTCTAGATTGGCTTTTAGCCTTGTCCAACAGGTTTCTTAGAAACCAACGAGATTTGCTTCTGAGTAGACCTGCTTAGGGTCAGGCTTCCGGTTCATTCTTCTTTTGTGTGCCCTTCCTGTATCTAGGAAATTGTGGACTGGTTCAATGCGATCCGCGCAGTACAATTCCACTATTTGAAGGTGGCCTTTCCTGTTGCCAGTGATCACGAGGTAAGGAAGTTATGGAACAAGACTGGGCTCCTTCAGGCAACCTGTTTATCCAACATTCATCCTGATTTTCTTGCACAAAGTTTGTGCAGAGATTAGACTATGGCTGGTCTTTATTGAGCATTCGTTTTGATTTCTTTTCAGGAAAGTTATGTGACAGCAGCGTTCATCCTGATTGTCATGTCAGGTGCTTGTTTGGTGTTTACGCATTGCCTTGTTTATCCCACACTTTTCAGTGCATCCAGTTTCTTAACTGCATTAAAAAAAAAAAGTTGGTTTGATTTCTTTAAAAGTGGATCTGTTGTGCTGGGGCAACAGAGCACTTGAATCCACTTTGACTGCAGAAACCTAAATTTCTAGCATGTGCTTGAATTTCTCCTGCATTGCCTGCTTGCAAGGCTGCACTACAGACTAACTGACTTCCTAGTGTCATTGCAAATCTAATTACTTTCAGCTCTTTGGCCATCTTTGACTCAAAGTGAAATTGGGTAGAGTGTGTGTGTTTTGTTGGGCCAGCATTGGGCATTGAGGGGTGGGGAAGGTGGCATGTTTGGGTTTGGCTGGACAGAACTACCGGTAGGTTTTTTGACACCTTGGGTAAAAGACACTTTCCCCCTACCCTACCCCACCCCACCCCATTTCCATTATGTGTAGTGTTTGAGTGTCTTCCCAGCCATTTCTGATACCGGTAAGTCAAAAGCTGTCCTTCTGTTGCAGCTCAAAAGCCGACTGACTCGGAATTTCCTGAAAGAAGGCTACATGGAGAAGACTGGGCCCAGGGTATATCAATTTATTTGTTTAGGTTTCTATATTTATTTTAAATCTCTGTTCATCTCAGAAGCTATTGCGAGGTGAAAATTTGTTGTTGTTGTTGTTGTTGTTGTTGTTGTTGTTGTTGTTGTTTTTAAAAATCCCCTGCCCATGTTTTAGCCAAGAGTAAACTATCAGCAGAATGAAAACAGCAAGAAGGCATCTTGCGAGAATTAAGGTTGAGGCAGTCACACTGCTTCACTTCCAATCAGTACATATCCCATAATGTTTTATACCACAAGTGTTCTGGTATATTTTTGTCCTGCTTTGGTATCCTCTAACACCCTCCCTGCCCCGCTCCCCAGACAGCTTTAATCTGGTAGCACTGGGGAAGCACTGTAGAACAAATTAAAGTAGGAAAAAAATCCACTAGTAATGCATTATTATTGTGTTAAGAACTTGTTGTGGAATACCTGCAATAAACAACGGTCTGGGTGGGTGGGCCCTCTTAACTCTGTGCTACTAGGGCAGATGTTAGGAATAGATATAGGAATTGAATGCAGTTTTAAAGTCACTATCGAAGACTGACCAGGAGAGGGCTCCCTCCTCCTGTAAACATCTCTGGTTCTTCTGCAGCAAAAGGAGTCTTTCAAGAAGCGCTGGTTCACTCTGGACCACCGAAGGCTGATGTACTTCAAGGATCCTATGGTAAGCCAGCCATTGGATTGCCCCTTATCCCCTCCTACTTCGCTCTGCTTTCAGTTCTTTACTATGTTACACTGTCTCCCAGCAGATGAACAACCGTCTTGTGTTGCTTGAAACAGGAGCAGGGTTGCTGACTATCAAACCGGCTCCTGCTGCCATGCTGATTTAGGAACCTAAAGATTTAATGCTTGCCTTCTGCCCGTCAGACTTTTGTTAAAGCTGGGTTTCCCCCCTCTCTGACCAGTGGCAAGCTCAAAACAGGTGCAAAGAGACAGCTCCTGAAACCTTGAACCGTGGGACTTGTTCCCACAGGATGGCCCCCAACTTGGACGGCTTTAAGAGAGAGGGTGGGAGAAATTCACGGAGCAGACAGCGATCGGTGGCTACTAGCCATGATGGCTGTCCTCTGCATCCATCCTGCATTCAGTAATGCCTCTGAATATCAGCTGCTGGAAACCACAGGGCAACTGGCGTAGCAAGCCCAGATACCCGGTGCGGAATTTTTTTTGGCACCTCGTACGGACTGCGCATGTGCGGAATGCCGCACATGCGCAGTCCATATGGGATGCTGCTCACGTGTGCAAGCCGCAGCCCATAAGGAGCTGTACATCTGGGGGAAGGCAGGGGCCATCTTGTCACCCCTCCCAGAGTGGCACCTGGGGCAGTCCACCCCCCGCCCCACCTTCCTACGCCACTGCACAGGGCATGAGGGAGTGGTCTTGTGTTCAAATCCTGCTTGCAGGCTTGGCACGTGGGTGCCCACTGTGAAAACAAGACACTGGACTAGATGAGCCATTGGCAGGAACAGAGAACCAGGTGTTCTTGGACTGTTGCCCCCATCATTCCTGACGGCTGGCCATGCTGGCTGGGGCTGATGGGACTTGGAGCCCAACAGCATGTCAGGCCATCTGTCAGGGGTGCTTCATTTGAGATCCCTGCATTGCAGGGGCTTGGACGAGATGACCCTTGGGGTCCTTTCCAACTTCATAATTCTACGATTCTATGATTACCTTCTGGTCTAGAGGCCCATAGGTTTCTTATCCCTATTATGGAGGTAACAATGATGGAAAATGCCCACTCTCCCAGGCTGCCACTTCAAATGTCGGAGTTCCTTCTGCTCCTTCTAACATTAAAGGGGGGGGGGGTTAAGATACCGACACATCATCAAGCTTTACTCGCTCCCCATTGTGCCTCCACACACCCTGGGAAACTGTTTTGACGACCCCATCAGAGTTTTCTCCCCCCCTATCTTTTTTATTAAGTTTTACATTGCAAATTTAAATTCAAACATTAAACACCAACATCATCATTTAGGATTCCCTGAATCCTTCTACTCCCCCCCACCCTTCCATGATTACCACTATCAATCTTTTTTCAA
Source organism: Lacerta agilis (assembly GCF_009819535.1). NCBI lineage: Eukaryota > Metazoa > Chordata > Lepidosauria > Squamata > Lacertidae > Lacerta > Lacerta agilis. Next base: position 27,237,337 of record NC_046321.1, on the reverse strand, counting down.
CTGCTTCTCTTAATTTTTTTCCCTATTTTTCTTAAATAATCCATTTTTTGCCATAATTTTTAGTATTTTACAAGCATTACTCAAATCCTGCCAAAGTTTTTAGCTGCTTACTGTGTTCTCTTAAATACGTTGTAAATTTTTCCCATTCCTTCTTACAGTTCTTCTCTCCCTGGTTTCTGTTTCACCATTCCGGCATAGTCCATCATCTTCATCAAACATTGGTTTCTGGTCAGGACTTTGTCTTCTTTCCACCTCCGGGCCTGTAGTATCCACGCTGCTGTCATTTCATACATAAATAATAGTTTCTGCTCCTTTGGTATATCTGTACCTAATAAAAAAGCCTCTGGTCGACGACCCCATCAGAGTTTTCATCCTGGTCCAGTTGTGTGTGTGCTCTCGGTCGCTAACATGGACTGGAATCCCAAGGCACATCTCTCCCATTTCTCTCCCACCTTGCAGGATGCTTTTGCGAAAGGTGAAGTGTTCATAGGTAGTGATGGGCATGGATATGGTGTCCGGCAAGGGCTGCCAACCGGCACGCAGGGCACCTTCACCTGGCCGTATGGCATCACCATTATCACACCTGACCGGGAATACCTCTTCACCTGTGAGACTGAAAGGGAGCAGCAAGAGTGGATTGCAGCCTTCAGGCATGTTATAGAGCAGCCCATGACACCCCAGGAATATGCAAGTAAGTGTCAGATAGACTTTCTTCTTGGGCACTTGAGTCGGGGGGGGGAGCAGGGATCTATATTGAGAAGTAAAGTGCTGTCATCCTCTCTTGCCCCAGACCAGAGGTGCAGCAAAGTTTTGGAGGGCACTGGGCAAATTGCCCTTTGCCCTCCCCCTGCATCACCACAACCCTCTCTCTCTCTCTCTCATATACTAATTTACAGGTGAAACTCGAAAAATTAGAATATCGTGGAAAAGTCCATTATGTAAGCAATTGTTTTCATTAGCTACTGGAGTTTAATATAAGAGATAGACTCATGACATGCAAAGCGAGATATGTCAAGCCTTTGCTTGTTATAATTGTGATGATTATGGCGGGCAGCTGATGAAAACCCCAAAGTTGAAATTGTTAATTTGGGGTTCTCCTCAGCTGTACGCCATGATCATCACAATTATAACAAATAAAGGCTTGACATATTTCGCTTTGCAGGTCATGAGTCTATCTCTTATATTAGTTTCACTTTTTAAGTTGAATTACTGAAAGAAACGAACCTTTCCATGATATTCTAATTTTTCGGGTTTCACCTGTATTTAAAAATATTCATTTAAACAATCTTAAATCAATGACTTCCCTTCTTCTCTTTCCATGGTCCATTTTGCATACCATACATCCCTGTATATTTTACTAAACCATTCTGTAAACCATTGTTACCTCCACCAAAACCTATTTACACTGTTGAATTTATCTTGATGCTACCAGCTTTTTTAAGTGCACACAATTTTCACCCATATATTCAGTAAACATTTTTCAGTCTTCTTTAAACGTACATCCTTCCCGTTCTCTTATTCTGTATGTTAAATCTGCAAGCTGCACGTATTCCATCAGTTTAAGTTGCCATTTTTCTTTAATTGGGACCTTGCTCGTTTTCCATTTTGGGGCTAACAAAACACAGGGCTCAGTAGTAGCATACATAAATAGTCTTGGGAATTTCCCTCTGAATTATTCCCAACAAAAAGGACTCTGGTTTTTTGTGTTTTTTTTTTTTTGGAAAGGTACTTTTAAAACATTTTTTTCAATTCATTATATATAATTTCCCAGTACCCTTTTACAAGTCCACCACATATGATATCATATCACACCACAACACTTTCTCCTCCCCGCCCCCAGAAAACACATGTTTAGGAGGCTCAGATGAACAGCTTTCATACATGCTCACATACATTGCAGCATTTTTGCTCTTAGAGCAGCACAGGGGAGCGGGGGTCTCCTACACCAGAACTGGCCTGGAGAAGCAAAAATTCTTCTTTTTCCTTACCTGTTGCAGCTAACTCTTCTTTTTACATGAATGTGCTGCTGCATTCAGAGCAAACAGTTTCCCCCACTCTCTCCAGTGCTCAGACTTCCCCTGGACATAGCCGCACCTGTTTGCTTTGCTTGCAGCAGTGCCTCGACTGTAAAAAGTTTTTTTTTTTTTTTTTTAAGACGCTGGAGACTGCCAACTATTGTGGGGACATTGTTTTAGGAAACCCAGAGGCTGCAGGGCCTCTGACCTGTGCCCCAGAATCTGGTCTGGTTGGTGCTTCTGTGGCTGACCTCTAGAAACCACACCCTGACTTCTGTGATTTTTACCAGGCATTCTCCACATCCTTGAAAGCTTGTCTCTGCATCCTTGAGAACTAGAAACTTAAATCATAAGATAAAACAAAAGCTGCATTCCGTGTGCCTAGCACTAAATTCTGTTTGAGAATATATGTAATTTGCAGAACTCATCCATCCCTGCTCTGATGCCTCCTCTGTTTTCCTACAGTTGAAGCTTATTTCAAGCTGAAGCCCTAACATCTTTGAAGGAGAGAGACTTGCTGCTTTTCTACTTGTTGGTCTGCCCACTTGGGAAACACAGAGTTAAAGAGGGCATCCTTTCTCAAAGAAGCTGCTATGCTGTATTCCCGTGCCTCGTGGTCGGGATCCATTTGGACAGCAGAGCTTTCTGCCATTTTGTTCAGCAACGGATCAAGATGGAAAGCGCAGGGGCTGATCATTATTTGTCCTGTCCCACCATAGGCCTGGCAGGCTTGCTTTCTATTGGTCACACTATATGCAGGGGCCCTCCTCCGTGGCTTACTACTGCTTGCTGCTGATTGGCTGCTGTCTTTTCAAGGCTTCAACAGGAAGATAGAAAAAAACCCACTCATCAAAACAGCTGTGTGTACCAAACTGATGAGTATTTTATTTTGCTCCTGATTCTGCTCCTGCCCCACATCTCTCACTCTCTGATTATTCTGATGTCCTAGCTGCCAGGTTTCCCCACTTTGCTATCTATTCAAAGCCACGATAAACCCACCATCTTTCTCTTGACTTCAAGTTCCCGGCAGCCTGCAGCAGTGCTTGTCTTTTGAGTTCATATTGTTGCCTGAGGACTGTCATGAGTGCAGAGACTGTTCTGGGTGGTCCAGTCATGCATGCCTCCCTCTCAAAACAGGCCAAGAAAACACACACACACACACACACACACACACACACACACACACACAGGTGTTTTCCTTTCCTTTCAATTGCATTCACGTTCATTTCCCCATTGATGTCAATGGGCAACTCAGCCACTCTGCTGCCTGTAACTTCTGTGTTTTCTATTCAAATGTAATGAAGTTTCAAGGTGTTCTACTTATGTCCCCAAAGCATCAGACCAGCCAAATAATTTCAGGAAGATTGGTCAAAGGGTATCAGTTTTATAAGACACTGAAAATATCCTTGCATATCCTCCAAAGTACTCCTAGTTTTCAATGGAGAACCACCTATTCCTCTGCTTGTAACTTGGCAAGAGAATTTTGGTGTGCCTTTTTAATAGACCCCATTTTATACCTGACAGATGCATTGATCTCTCTGCCTCTTGTCCTCTCCTCATCAACTTTCTGTGACCTGTATAGGCTGCTCCATACTCTTTGTATTTCTTCATCCCAGCGGAAATGAGTGAAAAATAATCAGATGAAATATGTTTTTGTTGTTGTCCAGAACTCTTCAATTTGAATTCACATATGTTGCCCTAACTAAAACGAATGAAACTAATGGGGCTTGCTCCTTTCATTTTCCATTCATTTCCCACAATGAATGTGGAGATAGCTGTAACAACACAACTTGCTCTTCTTTATAGGCAAGCTCTTGAGGATTCTTGACAGCCTGCTTGGCCCTCTTCTCTGATCCAATGGGCTTCTCCTTATATCAGTTAGCCCACTCTGCCAGAACTCGAATTCAGGTTTCTCTGTCTGCCCAATTATTTAATAAAGGCAAGGGTTAAAGGTGCAGCAGGCATAGGAGCCAACTCCTAGGGGCCGAGGTCCCTTTGCCCCCCCCCCAACAAAAGATATGAGGGGGCTATCCTCCCCCCCCCCAGTTGATGGGCATTGCCATTCAAATAGTGTGCGTGTGCTGTGTCATGTGATTGATTATCACATGACAGGTCAAATGCATGGCTAAGTATGAGCTGAGACATTGATCCAACAAGCGACACTCTCCCTCCCATTCCTTTCTTTTGAAGAGCAGGGAGGGCACAAGCCTTAGCATGGCAAACGGCAGACATTTCTGGTCTGAGCAAGCAAATGGAGACGCCTGCTAGTGAGCTGAGCCCATGAGGTTTGTTCGTGCCAGAAATGGCATCTTAATGTCCTTTGTGTCGGAGGTGCCAGCTCAGCTCAGCATCTGACTCACTCCCTGTCGGAACAGTTTACTGATAGGAGACACCAGAGTCCCGCTAGAAAGTGCTTGACTAGAGGTGCCTGATGTCACAGGGGCAAGACACCTCCCTGACAACCCACCTGAACCTTCTCCAGGCTACCTGTTCCCCCTGACACTCCTCCGGCCCAGACATTTTGCCTCCCTCACCCGGTTCAGACCCTCCCCCAGGTCACCCAGCTCCCTGATCTCTTCCCCTCCTCTTCAGGATTCAACTGTCCCCTCCTCTTCAGGATTCAACTGATGACAGTGGGGAGGGCAGCTTTGCAAATTGTCTCAAGTCCACGTTTGTATTTGCAACCAGGCATTATCCCGGAAGCAGAGGCAGATTTATGGGAGCACATCTGGTTTGCCCAAATTGAGCACCGAGCTGAGAGGGCGTCACAGGGAGTTCTGCAATAATGACAAGCAATGGAAGGCAGGAGGGGGCACCAAATTTTGGCATTGCACTGGGCACCACTGAAATGTTAAAGTCTGCACTGCCAGAAGTGGGGGATAGATTTTTTTCTGTTTCAAGAAATGCCTTGCAGAAAAATGACTAGAGATGTATCAGGTTGCATGTGAGCAAGGACGTCGCGTGTGCGTTTTGGGTTCAAGAAGATGAGTTCTGAGTGGCTCAGTAAGAATGCTGGAAATGTTTGTAGGAGTATTATTTTGTTAAACTGACTCCAGAAGGAGCACTGAAACAATCAGTTACGCTGCCAAACCCTTTGCAGTCATGCTTTCCTCTCGGCCGACCAAGCTGGGCTGATGGAATGGCTCATCTAGCACCAAATTGCCAAGGCAGCTGTTTGCAGCTGGATTTTCCCCCAACTGCATTTGTGGAGCTTAAGAGGAGGGAAAATGGCTGGCTAGAGAATTCCACTTAGTGCTGTCGGAGATCCCTGGCATTAGCATTACTGCTGACTACATGGCATAAACGAAGGGTATTGTTCCAAGCCATGACATGCAACCCAAAACCTCACTGCAAGCGTGTGCATGCCTCCTTACACGTTACTGGTAAGCAACCGCCAACAGGATAGAGTTCTGTCGTTTTTATGCTGTGGGCCAGGAGTGGGGAACCTCAGGTCCAGGAAACAAGTCTGGTCACCTCAGAAGGCTCCCTTGGCCACTCCCTGCACTGGCCCCCCCTCCATACCCTGAAAGTTTTTGTCTGACAATGAGCTCTGACATTGCCGCTAGCCTATCTGTACAGAGGATGGGGAAGGGTTTGTGTTAAACTATCCTAGAGGTCAAAGATGAAATGTACATTCATTGAGCCACCCACATTTGCTTCTGGCCTTGCCTGCCGCTGGTATGTGGTCCTTGGACAGTGGTCAAAAAAAGGGCCAAGATAGGTCCCCCCCCCCCCCCGCGCGCGCTGCATGCCTGTTGCGTAGAATTGAGAAGTGTCCCGATTTTGATCAAGACAGGGAAATTGCTATAATGTTTTAAATTTAAAACATTCCCTTTGCGGAGGCAAGGAAATACCCAGAATGTTTAAAACAACACTACAAGCAAGCAGCTGTGTTGGTTAATAATAATAAAAAGTAACAATAACATTTGAGGAACAATTAATGCTGTAAACAGCTTTTATAGAGCTGTGTATGTGCTTAATCTTTAAAGCCCATTTGAAACACATTCTTGCTTCAAAGAGTTCTTGGCACTGCAGTTTGCTAAGGCTTGTTTGGAATTGTAACTCTGTGATCCTAAAAGTAAAATTAAAAATGAGTTGCTGTCCTTTGGGTTTTTGACTGCCAGTCTTAGGTGACTTGATACATATTAAATGCAGCTGGCTGTACACACATATCCTTGTGTGCTGTTTCTACTGCAACAGGCAAATATTTGCAGTGAATGCAGCTACCCCTCCGTAACATGTTCATTGCTCCTCTTCCAAAAATATATATATTTTAAAGGAACTTAACTCAGAGGATTGTTCTCGCTCCCAGCCCCTATTTGACCCAGTTCCTTAACCACGTCTGTATTAATTCAGGACCTTCCATTCCTCTCTTTATGGGGTTGAGGGCAGAGAAAGGAAGCAAGCAGAGGCAAGGTGAAAAATAAAAATAAAAACCCAAAGGAGATACAGAGAGAAACGGTAACGTTGAAGAGAAAAGAATTCTGCAATCTGCTGGGTGGTCACACTACAGTGCCATTAGCTATTGCTGAGAGTGTTTGCACTTGAGTGTGAAGCCATGAGTCAGAGATGCTCCGCCACTCAGTGGCGAATGGTGTTTTTGAGGAGGGCTGCCGTTGGGAAAGCACCACTGCCCTGCATCTCTTCTCTGGGAGAAGAAGACGGGGAAGAAAGCATCTTGGTTGCCGTGGGGCTCGTTTTATATGTGTCAACAAATGCTTGATGACAGAAGTCGCGGAGGGCCGGCTGGAGGGAGTATGAGAACTCAGCAGCAACAGAAAGCAGCAAGAGGATGCCATGCCATCAAATCTGTAAGCGTGGAACGGATGTGCCTTCAAGAATGGTAAGATGAGCATGGGATGCAATGAGGACAGCCATCTCAATAGCCTGCATAATTCCCTATGAGGCTCACACCCACCCACACCCAAGTGATTTTAGTTTCTTCCCATCATCCTTTGCCTCCCTGCCCAGCCAAGGCTGTCAAACACACACTGTGTGTGGTTGGTAGTTCCTCTTAGAGCCAGAGTGCCTCAGCTATCCAATGACGACGGAACTCATTGAAGAAGCTTCGTTGGGCAATTTCTCCTATGACGTTGAGCGTGGAGAAGAAAGTCCTGTCACCAGGGCCTTGGGCGCAGTCCTCCTCCTTATGTGTCTCTTCGGGATGACGGGCAATATCTATACGCTGGTGGTAGCGTTTGGTGGCATGTCTGTTCGCTCGGTGGGTTCTTTGCGCATCTACGTGGTCAACCTGGCCTTAGCCGATCTGCTCTACCTTTCCACCATCCCCTTTGTGGTGTGCACATATTTCGCCCAGGACTGGTTCTTTGGGGACGTGGGCTGCCGGTTTCTGCTTAGCCTGGACCTGCTGACGATGCACGCCAGCATATTCCTGCTGACGGCCATGAGCGTGGAGCGTTATTGGGCCGTGACCAGACCGCTAAGGGCCAGGCAGGCTGGAAACAGGTACCGCAGGCTTGCTTGCGTTGCCGTGTGGCTCGTCTCGTCTTTGCTTACGGTGCCCATGATGGTCATGATCCAGCAGCGGGAGGGCAGGAGCAGAAAGCTCATCTGCTTCCCCACGTGGACGCCTGGCGCTTTCCAAGTGTACCTCACGGTTTTGTTTGGCACAAGCGTCCTTGGGCCTGGTTTGGTCCTGGGGGTCGTGTACTCCCGGCTTGTGCAGGCCTATTGGGCTTCCACAAAAGTCATGTGGTCACCTGTGGCGAGCAGGGCCCTGAAGCAGAAGCTGTTCCCCAGGATCTTCAGCATCATCGTAGCCTACTGGGCCTGTTTCGTACCATTCTGGGCCTGGCAACTCACCAAGCTGTATTGGCCAGAGGACTTGGAGATTGGGCCGACCGCCCAGGCTTACCTCAACTTTGGCGTTACCTGCTTGACCTATGGCAACAGCTGCGTCAACCCTTTCCTGTATACTTTGCTCACCAGGAATTACCGCGAGTACATGGCTGCTCAGGGCGGAGAAAGGCCACGGAGGAGGCATGCTTTCTTCAAGAAGAAAACGCATGAAACGCCCCAAGCAGAACATGTGTCTGTGGCAGAGGGAGGAGGGCTTGGATAAAGGAGGCAAAGGGTGGCCACCGATAATCTACCCCAAGGATGCCTTTGCCTCTGCCTCTGCCTGAACAGCTGGGCTTAGCTTTGGAGAGCAGCAGCAGCAGCAAGGTGGGGAACAGTGACTGCAAACTTTGCTCTGGGAACCTGCATGTTTGCTTGTTCACACTAAGCCGTCGTTTGGCTTAGTGTTGTGTTGTAACTGGGCCATAGTGTATACCAGAGGTAGGAAACCTCTGTCCCATGGGGCAGATTTGGTGCATCAGGACATTTCCCCCAAACCACACTGATCCGACCTATAGCTGCTGTTTGGCCTGGCTTCTAATTTCTGCATGCAATTCTGTTTAACCTTCTTCTTTTCTGCAGATCGGTTTTCCCTAATGTAAAGTTTTGTATGTTATTTTCACTAATATATGTATTTTTACGCACACTTTACCCGAGTACATACGTTATGGCTGGAGAAGTGCCTTGCAAGATTTGAAGCAGTGTAAATTTCCAAGGTTGGCTGTGTCTCGATGTTTGTGTCATTTCAGAAATTGCAAATTGGGTAGGTTTGCCTTTAAATGCGAACTGAACTGAATTTCTCCCCATTCCTACCTATAGCTCCCAATTGAGACAGTCAATGCCATTTGGAAGTCTTTGTGTTGCAGCTGTCCTGTAATAAGTACAGCCAGATCCATAGCTGCAGTAATCACATATCCTTCCCCTGTTGGCTCCTGTTTTCATTTCCCTCTCCTTCGTCTGTTGCAGGGGTCAGCAAACTTTTTCAGCAGGGGGCCGGTCCACTGCCCCTCAGACCTTGTGGCGGGGCTGGACTATATACAGTGGTGCCCCGCTAGATGAATGCCTCGCTAGACGAAAAACTCGCTAGACGAAAGGCATTCGCTAGCGGAAGGCTGTCTCGCAAGACAAATTTTTCAATGAGCTTGCCTCGCAAGACGAAAATAATTCCGATTCCCCCCCTCAAACCGCTATTCTCCCGTTGGTGCTTCGCAAGACGAAAAATTCGCTATACGACAGCACTTGCAGTACGAATTAATTTCGTCTTGCGAGGCACCACTATATATATATATATGGGATGAACGAATTCCTATGCCCCACAAATAACCCAGAGATGAATTTTAAATAAAAGCACACATTCTACTCATGTAAAAGCACTCTGAATCCTGGAGCGTCAGCGGGCCAGATTTAGAAGGTGATTGGTATGGATCCAGCCCCCGGGCCTTAGTTTGCCTACCCATGGTCTGTTACCTTCCTTGTGTTGACAGCTAGACTGTAAGCCCTTTGAGGGCAGGGACCTCTCCTTTGATTCTTCAGTTAATTTATATGGATGATGCTTAATAATAGTAGAAAACAAACATTCTGTTCTCCCCCCACCCCCAAATAAGCATGTATTGTGATTCATTTGCTAAAGCAGCTTTAGTAGCCAGTGTAGGACAAATTATTGAGGACTAAATGAAGTCAGCATACAGGAGGCAGAAAAGAGATTTCAGCAACAATGTTAAGTGACAGTGGGGAGGAAGGACTCCAGTGATTATCTTTGGTGCAAGAATAGATGTTACAAATACACAGATGTCTCTAGTTTCATCTGTGAAATATTGGCACAGCATGAGACTAGCTTAGCAGCAGCCAGAGAAGAAATGTCTTATGTGGCTGTAACATACCTCATACCAAGAGAACTTCAGAAGGCAGGAAAATATGTGGAGAGAGAAGGGTTGGGAGGTCACACTTTCCTGTGACTAACGGAGTACTTTGTAGAATATAACAAGGCCTTTAAAAAGTTGGTGGTTGATGCACAGCAAGGCGAGTTTTTTCCACTGCACACATATAAGTGCTTGTTGCAGCAGATTAATCTACATACAGGAGTTAATAAGTTTTTAGTGCTCTATAAACATTAAGAATAGTTGTCGGTATTGTTCTGCTAAACGAAGAAAAGCAGAATCCTTTGCGACTGTCTCAGCTGCAGACTGTCCCTGTTTTGTAGTTACAGGTGGGTAGCCGTGTTGGTCTGCCATAGTCAAAACAAAATCGAAAATTCTTTCTAGTAGCACCTTAGAGACCAACTGAGTTTGTTCCTGGTATGAGCTTTCGTGTGCGGTATCTGAAGAAGTGTGCATGCACACGAAAGCTCATACCAGGAACAAACTCAGTTGGTCTCTAAGGTGCTACTAGAAAGAATTTTCGATCCTGTTTTGTAGGTTCCTGAAATCAGAATGGATTAAAGAGGTCTGCCACTCTGGTGCAACAAGGCCAGTTTTTTAAAAATAAAATAAAAACCCTGACTTTTTGTGGTTTGGAAAGCAACACCCCTGCTGTAACGGTTGTGCACAGAATGTGGTTTTGTCTGGCATGCTTTTCTAAGCTCAGCAGCACAGTGGCAGGGCAAGCACCACCAGCCACATTCCCCTCCAAAATGATTCTGCTTCCGCTTTAAGATCTGTGGAGGAGGTCTGTGTGGTGCATATAGGCCATTCTGTCATGGTGCCCAGACTTCAGAATTCCCTCCCACAGGGTGCCTGTGTAGCTGGCAAAGACTGCATTGTTTACACAGACCTTCAGTCTGCAGGCATTTGCGCACTCTGAGGCTGCAAACATCCTATACAGTGGTACCTCGGGTTAAGAACTTAATTCGTTCTGGAGGTCCGTTCTTAACCTGAAACTGTTATTAAACTGAGGTATCACTTTAGCTAATGGGGCCTCCCGCTACCACCACACCGCCGCTGTGCGATTTCTGTTCTCATCCTGAAGCAAAGTTCTTAACCCGAGGTACAATTTCTGGGTTAGCGGAGTCAGTAACCGGAAGCGTCTGTAACCCAAGGTACCACTGTATACATTTAAAATACATGAGTTCCCTGGGTAACTTTGCTCAGGGTGCTGGGAATTGTAGTTTTGCGAGGGATAAACTCTAGTTCCAGGATTTGTTGGGGGAAGTCATGTGCTTTCAGTGTATGGTGTGTATGATGTATGGTGTGGGAAATTCAAGAGTGCAGAGTCCCTTCATGATAGGCACACCCCCTGACAGCCACACCCTTTCCAAGATTATACAATAATCTTAAAACAATACATTAATAATAATTAGAGATGTTTTGCAATGATCAATGTAGATCTCAATATGTTGCATTTCAGCTGCATCAACTATTTTCTGTGTGTGTGTATCAGCAAATGATTTGGAATGCTCTGTCTCCTTTTGGAGTGACTTAAGTTGCGTCTCCCTTGACGTTCCATTGTGCATAACAGAACCTGCAAACCATTGAAGCACCTTGTATGCTTAGCTTTGGAGCATACAGGGCAATTTCTCCCTGGTGATCTTCCCTAGGAGCCAGTCCTCCATGGCTGGTTCACCTCCTTTCACTCTGGCTGACTCTTAAGCATCACAAAAGCTAAAAAGTTCCCCTTTCATGCTGATTGTGCAGTTCTGGGATGCTGGAGACATGATCCCTTCTGCAGAAACAGTAAAGGATCTCGGACCCCCCCCCCCCCCACAATCCCAGATCACTATACCTCTGAATGAATTTGACTGGGCTTTACTCTTGTTTGTTTCGAAAAAGGTCCGTGCTATGCTTTTTATTATGTTTTTCTTGAGGCTTTTATTGTGTTCTAAAATATAATTGCATGCCACTTCAGGAGACCTCTCATTAAAAAGCATGCGCATGTGTGTGTGTGTGTGTGTGTGTGTGTGTACCGGTATGTAAAATAAACTATTCAAGGGATTGTCTCCCACCAATGCATTCTCAGCTGATCCACTGACATTAATAGACGTAAGATAGACATTAACTCCAATGGATCTACTTAGAGTATGACTACCATTGGCTACAGCCCAAGGTAAATAAAAACACTACCCGCTCTTGCACTTGATGACCCCAGTAGGTTTATGTGTTATTTGTGTGTTGTGCACACCTATGATGCAGCGACGGTGCCTAAAAACATGTGAGCAGGCAGCACCTGATGGAGGGAGGAGTCTCACCAATTGGCCAAGCAGGCAGTGTTGGCTGGTGCCCATTGGTACCGGTAGGGCAGAAAGCAGGGAGATCAGCAGTAGGTGGCGCTAGAGCCAATGGGCTATTCTAGTTTTGTCCCTATCATCCTACAGGGGCAACATGGAGACTCAGGAGGAGGAAGATACCAGGCATGGCCATCCCTTGGACTTGTTATAAGAAGACAGGCAGGTCATGCTGAGTGCAGACTGTGGTTGGAGGGATGGTGCCCCATTCCGCCGCCCCCCAAATCAGCCTCCACTGCTTCCAGTAGCTAGAGAGATCAGACTTCAGCGTTCTGTTTAACTCCTTGCCCCTCTCTATGGTTAATGGATGCAGGCCCTATTAAAACAATGAAATAAAGAAATGAAATGTGCACCTGCATATATATCTTTTTTTAAAAAAATCAGAATTGTGGTTAGAGCTGTCAGAAGTGTTGGCTCTTAGGTTGTCCCCCCCCCCCCAATTCCACAAGCGCATCTACTACTACTGACCACAAACATCTGACTCTATGGCAATGATGGCCCTGAAAGAACCATGTTTCAAAGACTCAGAAAGACACACCACCAGTTTACACCAGAATTCAGTTGTGTTTATTTTGCTGCCTTATTAAGCAGGAGAGAGTGAGCAAGACAAGAGGAGGCACTTAACTAAGAGATATGCCTTTGAAGTTGAAGTCGCCTTCTACGCAGACATATTCAATGCCTTCCAAGTGAGCTCCGTTGGGGACCTTGAACTGATGGTTGCCAGGCAATGTGACGGTCAACTCGTTTTTGTCATGGGTGAAGAGCACCTGAAGGAGAAAAAAGAAAGAAAGGGGGGGAGTGGCATGGTTTCAGCACAAGAAGAACACCACCCATCATTTATCCCAACTGCTGAGAGGGATAGCTCACTTGGTAGAGCATGAGACTCTTAAATCACAGGGTCATGTGTTCGAGCCACACGTTGGGTAAAATATTCCTGCATGGGGGGGGGGGGTTGGACTAGAGGATCCTTGTGTTCCCTTCCAACTCTTCTATGATTCTAGTTATCAAGCGACTGGACTGGAGTTATGGCTGCTAGTGGAAGATGCACATCTATCCTGGGCTTGCTGGCTTTTGAAAGAATTTTTGGGCCTTTTTAGAACAGCAAAAGAGGCAAAAGTCCAGCAAGTAGTGTTTCATTTCCATACTAACAGGATTGGGTCCTACTAGCCCCCCCCCCAAACACTGAGGGCTGTTTTCCTTCCTGGGCAACTGTCAGGGGGCCACAGGCCAGTGTTGGGTGGGGCCAGAGGCAAAACAGGTGACACAAAACAGGTAAATGTCACCTTTGGACAGCAGGCTAGTTACTATGCACACACTTAACATACCTGCCCCTGGCACCCATCCAGGCAGGGATTAGGCAATGTCAGAATTTGAGGAAACATCCAGCCAGGCCAAAGCGCATTGGGAGCATGTCAAGGTTTGTGGCCTGGGGAGAGTCTCAAAAGCCTGAGGACCTCTATCATCTGCATTCCAAGGCAGCTCAACCTGTTGAATGTTTGCTTCTCCTTCAGCTGCTAAGTGCACAGACAGGAAGCTGGAATAGGGTTGGGCAGGGAAGCATCTACTCAGTTTGGATCAGTTGCATAGAAAAGGGACCTCCAGTCGAAACCGCAGCAGCACCTCCATCCCATATTCTTGCGCTACGGAGTCCTCCATCCATGCCGCTTTCGAACGTGGCTTTATCGCCTCTCCTTATGACACTTTCCCACTCAAACCCACATACAGTCCCTCCTTTCCCCTGCCACAACCTGTGCAGATCCGAGTCTCACCTCCGCGCTGCTGCCCTCTTGGAAGGGGAAGTTGGCCTCCCTGTGTTCTTGGCCCCATTTCCCGTTGATCTTGTTGTTGCAGACAATGGTTCGGATGTCCCCGTGAGCATCGAAGCGCGGGTTGAAATGCAGTATGATCTCATTTGGGCCTTTGCCCACGTTGATGGCAAAACTGAAACAGGCGGCAGAAAGTTAACTGCAAAGCCCTCATGTCTCAGGGATCCACGGCTACGCTCATCAGGTGGTCAATGAAGACTGGGCGCAATCTAAACGCATACAAGCACACATACCCTGCAATCTTTGTGCTAGCAAATCAGGAGAGATGCTCAATAAACAGGTCATGTGGAGGAGCCCTTAGTGTTACCATGTTTACTTCAGAGTTGCCCAGAGAACCACAGTGGCAGCTGCTCCGCGCTCAGTGCCACCTGAAGCAAGTTGGTTCACCCCCTGCTGGAACTCTCTCTGGGACAAATGGTGCCTTTTCCCATAGAGAGAAGAGGTGCTGGGTAGTGATTTGGAGTGGAGAAACAAGCCACTCAGTGGGGAAAGGATTAAGTACACAGGGCCGTTCTGCTTTAAATGATGATAAAAAAGCTAGCTTTCATGAAAAGAGACGTTTGTTCCTCCCCAAGACAAGCTGCAATAGCAGAGGTTACTGCACAGACTCATAGAATATTAGGCTACGTAGACGTTGCCCACTTAAAACTCAGCAAGGCCATTTCCCTCCCCTCACTGTGTTTCAAGGCACGTCAGTAAGTTTGGATTTGTTTCCAAGTTGCCTGATGTCTGTCCACACGTAGAAGCGAACTCCTAGGGACTGAGGTCCCTTCAGCCCTCCCCCCAAAGTATTTGAGGGGGCCAGCCTCCCCCATTGATGGGCATTGCAATTCAAATGGTGTGTATGCAGCACATCTTGTGATTATGGGGCAGGGCTTACCTGTCTCTCCCCCCCCCCCATATTCTACTCAAGTTAGCACCCTTGCAAGGGGGTGGGACTGCCTCTGCCCAATGGATTATGGTTTACGTTTTCAAATTGGGTTGAAGCTGGCTTTGGACTGGGGAACACGTTAAGCCACAGTATTTCACAAGAAGCTACTCTACGTTTTGGGTATCATTGTGTGTACAGGGATTCCAAAGCCAGCGTTGGGAGCACAATGGAGCCACAGTACATGGCCATGTGTAGGCAACTGTGGAGATCATCTTGTGGGGGCAACCAACAGCCTACCAGATGTTGGATGGCAACTCCCAGCCAGCATGGCAAATGGCCAGCAGTAATGGGAGTTGCAATCCAGCAACATCTGGAGGGCTACAAGTTAAGCTTCCTTGATCTAGGACCATCCCTCTTCTCAGTTTCTATTCATGGAAAAATGCAAGCTGCTTCTACCTGTCCTGGAGGCATGTTGAAGCAATTCCACAACACCTGTCCTTATCGAAGAATATTATCTGCCTCTTTTGAGTCATCCTCCCTACCCTTGAGGCGTCACCATGTAGGTGTAAGCCAGGGAGGTTTGAGGAATGAAAAACTAGGAAGCTTCACTGATGGTATCACAAGGAGATGGGAAGAGTTTGGGCACGTTCACCTTCCAGCGTTCCCAGTGATGGAGCCAAAATCCCTTTGATTTGGCCCCGAGGCCCCCTGCTGTCCAACCACAGACCTCCTCTTGCATTGCTGGAATTTCCCAACATTTGCTCATTAAGCCCTCTCTTTGAACAGTTACAGTTCCTCATATAATGAGAATTCAGAAGAAACAAAGGCAGCTCCAACCTTTGTCTTCTGGAAGCACTAGAACCACCACCAGTGGCTAGATTTCACTGCTGTAGCATGTGATCATGCAGCAGACAGAAAGGGGTGTGGTGCTGTCTCCCCGCTACTGTCTTTTTGGCAAAAGAAATTTGTCAGCCAGCAGAACTACTCAGTTGGGCCTTTGATGGGGCTGGTTTCTGGCCTATGCAATTGCAGCCTCCTTCAGCTTGTTGCTTTATGAGAGCTCTTATTCCCCAACCCTGATTCATAAACTCTTCTCCTTTCATCTCAATCCAATCCTCACCAGCTAAACTTTGCTCAGGATTGAATCCGACCTGGCGCGGATTAGGGGGTGTCTCAAACATGCAGATTCTTTTGGCAAATGTTCCATCTTCTTCCCACCCCTATTTCCGCTCCATCGCTCTGTGAGATCCATAAGCAGTTTGGTGTGCATTTTTAAGTATCTCAGAGGTTATACGTAGGTCAACGTGGCAAAGGCTGTGGCTCTGTGGCAGAGCATCTCCTTCAGATGCAGAAAGTTCCAGGTTTGATCCCCAGCATCTCCAGAAAGGGCTGGGAGAGACCTTTTACTGAAATCTTGGGAGAGCTACTGCCAGTCACTGCAGACGGTATAGAGCTAGACCAGGGGTAGGCAACCTAAGGCCTGTGGACGGGATCCGGCCCAATCCCCTTCTCAATCCGTTCCACGAATGGTCCGGGAATCAGCTTGTTTTTACATCAGCAAAATGTGTCCTTTTATTTAAAATGCATCTCTGGGTTATTTGTGGGGCATAGGAATTCATTCAGTCCCCCCTCCAAAAAAATAGACTGGCCCACCACATGGTCTGAGGGACGGGGGACTGGCCAACGGCTGAAAAAGGTTGCTGACCCCTGAGCTAAAGGGAACAACGGTCTGACTTAGCTCTGGCATTAAGTCCTGGGCTGGTGTGCCAGTACCCATGCAGGTGCCGAGGTTGCCATACCTGCTCAGGACATTTTGCCGCTTGAGGCAAAAAAAGAAAATAGCAGAGGGAGGCACCGCCTTTTCTCTGCTGCCGCCTGATGTGACGAGGCTGCCCACTGAAGCCCTGGCATGGTGAAGGTGGCGGAGGAAAAAAAAGAAGGCTGGAGAGGAGCAGGTGGCAGTGGCGGGAGTATTGGAGGAGGCGTGGTGGTGGCTGAGTTGGAGGCAGCAGCAGTGGAGGAGGCAGGGAGAGGTCCAGATCTGACGCCACTCCTAGCTCCGCCCAGCCTGCCACCCGAGGCGACTGCCTCACCAAGCCTCATGAGTGTGCCAGCTTTGGACTCTGGACTTTGGTTCCAATGCTCCACTGCTGCTAAGTGAAGCCCCCCGTTGGCTGCTATTTGCATCTCCGACTCCTTGTATATTCATTGCTCTTACACCACTGGAGTCAACTGTGGCTCCTCCTCGAAAGGAAGTAGGAAAGTTCTGTGCTCTTGTTTAAATGCTTACCCTTATTGGACTTCCGGCGAGGTCGCCATCACGGCGGTCGTGGGCTGCCTCGGCAGTGAGGCGACCCATCCAGCCCGGGGGTTGGAGCCCTGCCACCGCTACGCGGGGCTCCGGTGAGGCACGGGAAGAGCGTCCCGTGCCTCGGGCTCCCCGGCGGGCCCGCTAAGCTACGCGCCCTTCCCTCGCTCCCCCTGTAAAGGGGGAGTGGGGGTGAAGGGAATGCGGAGCTGGGCCATTAGGGGAAATGCCCCAACCGGGCGGAAAAGCGGCGAGAACCGGCCGTGGTGAGCGAGACGTTCTACCTGAGAGAGATGAAAGGAAAAGAAGCTGAGGGTCGTAAGTACTTAATTGGATTAACTGCTGAGTTCAAAGACTTAACGACTTAACGACCCTGGAGGCTGCAGACAAAGGCAGACCGCCTGTCTCCCTTCGGAACTGAGAAAAATAACAGATAGTGATGCTGTTGCTATTGAATGGATACATTGTTAAGACTTTTTGAGGAGTGAGACTTTATAGATCTCCCTTGGGGGAGGAAGAGGATGGAAAATATTCCTTTTGAAAGTTTTAGTCTTTGCGTCCCGGTTTCAGAGAAAATGGCCGCGAAAGCTTTGAACCGAAGTGGAAAAGTACTGAGTACTGTTACATTGAAATAGAAACTGAAATTTGATACCTATGCCCATCCTCACCATGCTGGGCTATGTTTTTGAAATTGTTTTGGACTCTGAACTAACTGATGAAGAAAGGATTATTTTACTGGAACTGGAATTGATTAATCGGAAATTGAAGGTTTTGAGTGGGGGTTTGAAGGAAAATATATTTCCCACAGAGGAGACCTTCCAGATACTTGACACTATGGAAGAATGTCTGGGCAAAGAGTTGAAGGAGTTGTTTGAGAAATTGAGTGAGTTGGCATGGCGATCCCTGGAAAAAGGAGCGTTTCTCGGTGGTGGCAGCTCGAGAACGGCAAGGAATGTTATATCCAGCCCCCGAGGTGTGAGCTCGGGAGCGATGGTCAAGAAATTAAGATATTTACAAATAGAAGAATGCAGCATTGAATGGGAGAAGCCGAGAGATGAACAGTGTATCCTGATGCTCGATGCAAAGATGGTTGGGGACGGTGTCTGGCTGGTCTGGCCCTGTGGACGTATAAGAAAAAAGGACAATCCGAGGAGCGGTTCCGGTGAAAGACGGAGAAGGACACTAGACAGAGGGGGGATAGGGTGAACTTTACTAAGTATAAAATATAAATGCTTTGTTATGGTAATCTGAAATCGGAAGGTTAAGACTGTAAGCTTTATTTTAATTTTCAATAAGAAAAGGGATATGCTGAAACTTTTTGATATTAGCAACAGTTTAAGGGAAGAAGAATAATTTAGATTTAATATAAGAGCAATTTGTTAAGACCCAAAGAATTGTTATTAAGATTGTGGTTTAAGGTTCGAATTGTATTAAGTGAATAAAATTTTTCGAGAAAGGATGTTATTAAAGTAGAATAATGGATATAAAACTGAAGGAGAGAGGGTGGGGGAAGTCAATTGTTAAGATTTGGAACTAGAAGATTTTCTTAAGTGAGGAAATAAGAAGAATTGTATTTGTGTTTGTATTTGATTTATATATGTGGGTGTGGGTGTGGGTTATGTTTTGTTATGAAAATGACAATAAATTCTTATTAAAAAAAAAAAAATGCTTACCCTTATTGCTATGGGATGGATTGTACAACTTGCCCTACAAAAATGAGACGCTTGTAAATCTGGGATGGGGAGGGTCTCCCAAGCGGAAAAGCACAATGAGGAAAGAGAAAAGCAGTGTGTTCGTCTAGAGAAGATGTACATTCTTCCTTGCAACAGCACCAAGCGGGTCTTGACTGTGTGCAGTGGGCATGCAGAGGAGAAAGGCTTTGCAAGAGGAGACTGTAGGGGCAGATGTGGGGAGAGGAAAAGAAGGATGGTTGCTTCCAACATCTGGTTCTGTTTAGGCTCTTGGCAGGAGCAGCACAAGGATGGGGGAGGGAAGGCCATGAGCTGGTCTAAGTTCCGATGTAACGCACTGGAAAATGCTGCTGGGGGTGGGCATTACTCCTTCCCCTCCCTGGCAATTCCCACAAAAGCAAGGGTTTCTCCACAATGGAGAAAAATGTGTATTTGCACAGGCTTGTTTCCCCATTCCTGTTGGGAGACATGGCATCCTCTACACAACCCCCTCCCCATCTCAGGGTTGCCACTTTAAATGCAGGTGTCGTCCCCCCACCATCCTTAGAATGTTTGAAATGGCCAGGATCAGAAAAAAAAATCCACATTTAAGGAGGGAGGGAGATCTGGAGACAACCTGGGATGCGGTCCACCTTTTGCTCTGGTGTGGACACACCCTAAGACAAAGGGAAACCGGGCTTCTTCTCTGTAGCTTAATGGGGAGCAGTTTTGACCCCTAGGACTCCCTCCTCCCTCCCATGTCACCAAGGGCATACCTACGGACTTATCCATGCTGCTTTTTAAGGTGGGCAGTAAGTTTCCTGGGTCCTCATTAATTCCCTGTTGTGTATATGAAGTTTTCTTCCAACCACTGCCTTTTTCATGCTTTCTTCTCTCTCCTTAATCCAGACTTTCTCATACCAAGGATACTCCGAAAAGGAGGGGGGGTGAGAAAATCTGGATTAAGAGCGGGGAAAGGGGTGCGCAGCCAGTGATTTTGAGGAGAATGTCATACAGGGAACATCATTACTGTCAAACGACAATGGGGACGAGCCCTAGTGCTCCACACTAGTTTAACCATCATTCCGAGGATTCCCTTGGACTTTGGATATCTGGAAGACGAGGGGCAGTGCAGGTCTGCAACAGAGTTCTCAGTGTGTTGTGAACGATTCCCATGATTCTTTGGGGGGGGGAGCCATGAGAGCCAAAGCTTCCCAAGGCCCATGCAAGTTTGGGACGTCTGCGTGCTCAAAGGTAATCTCTCCCTATGAAACCATCTTACCTCTTAGCTCCTGCAGGGATATCACCTTTCACAGCGAGTTTGCCGCCGGGGGCCACATGCAGGCTGGTGCAAGTAATTCCCTAGAGAAGGAATTGAGAGAGGAGTGATTCGTTCTCTCCCTTTGCCAGGCAGCAGTAAATTCTGGTCTGATTATATTATTGCAGATGAACTGCCCTCAGGAAGCTTGCCCCCGTTTTGCTGCTTAACTAAGAGGGGGATGGGGAATCCGCGGCCCTCCAGATATCACTAGACTCCAGTTCCCATCAGCCCCAACCTGGCATGGCTAGCGGTCACAGATGACGGGAGTTGTAGTTAACAGCACCCAGAGGGCCACCTCTAATGAAAGAAGATGTCATGTTATTCGCCACCCACCAAAAAGAAATCCGAAACAAAAATGTGGGCATGTAGAACATTTGATTCCTAAGCTTCAAAGCAGGTTAATATTTTATTTTATTTTTAAAAATCACCTAGTCTTGAAATAACTCAATGTCTGGCAATTTTTGTGGTGTTAGATTTGGCAGGCAAGAGTCTGTTTTCATCAGATGAATTAAATCAGCCAGGACACTCTTCAGCATCCAGCCTGTGGATGTTGGGACTACAACTCCCATCAGCCCAGACTATTGGGCATTTGGCTCTGAGTGTCCTGCTTCCAGGCTCCCTGATACCCCATGCAAGGGAGTATGGTCCTCACCTCTCCTGCTTCAGATGAACAGAGAAGTTAGTGTACCACTCGCAGCCTCAGCCATCCAATCAGTAAAATGGGTATAAAACCTTGCTCCTTTTAAGCAGCAGCCTGAATTAAACAAGTGGGGCTTTTCCTGCCACAGAGATAAAGAGATGGAGGAAACACACCCTCATCTTAGTTCCTGTGTTGGGAGCAGGGCCAGCAACAAGAAGGTAGCAGCCTAAGTTACAAAACTTCCCTAGAAAGAAGTGAAAATGATATATAGTTTTTTCCTCCTAACAAGAAGGGAAAGGCTTAACTGGCGAAGGCTGTCGGCAGATGTTCCGAGCCACGCCCTTCTGCCTTTGAACATTCCCATCTCTCACATCCAACAAGTACCTTTAAGTGCTTATAATTCATGGATTTATTATTACTCCAGGCTCCGAGCAAGTTTCAAAAATGGGATTAGAGAGTCTTGGCACAAGATAGGCTGGCGCCAGAAGTAGCTAGTTCCAGCAACTTTCCCTATCTGGTGCATGTCTCTGTGTGTGGTGGAAGCTTATAGACTAGGAAAAATGAATCATCGCAAATGCAAATCTAAGCAGAACTCCAGTCTTCGCCTTGCTACAAACATGCCCTTCTGAGAAAACGAGAGGGTTGCAGGATCCCCTTTCCTATGGGGTTCTCCCCTGACCACATCCCTCCTCTTGATTGCAGCATGTGAGGAGAATGCACAGTCGAGTGAACACTTACAACTAACAAAACCAACATAGAAGCTATAAAGATGAGGTAAAAATGATAAGAATACTGTACAACAACATTTGATTCAAAGAACATAATTTTGAAGTACAGTATTGCAAGCAGGACAACTTCATATGTAAAAAAAAAATCCAGAAGGGGAAGTTGAGGGAAGTCAAGGGGGGGAGGGGGGAAACGAGGAAATCAGTTTTTTTAAATTATTTGTTATGATGTGATTGTGGAAAAAATGTAAAACCCAATAAAATTATTTTTAAAAAAGGAAAAAAGAGAATGCACAGTCTAATAGCCAAACATCCTATCTCACTACAGATGAATCAGCACAACTGAAAAAAGCACCATCAATCGATAGCAGGACTCTCTCCCTTCAGCCTCGCTGACATGCCTGCAGATTTCCAGCACTAAGGGAGGCTGGCACTCCTGTGCCCTTGGTGCATTGCAATGGCTGCCCCTGTGGGCAGTCAGTGATTCCCACCAGCTGCCCCCCACCTCCTCCCCAGACTCACAGGCATGATGCTGTGCTTCCAAGCTGTTTGCTCCTGCAGCTCACTCGGGTGCTTGCTCAAAGTTGTGGCGGACAAGAGTGCCACTCCCTTGCCCTTATATAGGCTAGCAGCCGAGGAGTCACAAGCTCCATTGGCCAATCCAAAGGCAGCAGCAGAAGATGGGTGGAGAAGCGGGTGGCGGCAGCTATTTGTGGGGGATGTGGCACAGCCTTCCTTGTGGATGCTGAAGGCGGCTCTCATGATGCATCCCGGCCATTTTCTGGGAGAGGGAATATCCAGTGACGGAGCCAGTGGAAAAATAGTTTTACAATGAGAGGGTTTTATTGTCCGGGATCTTTTTAAAAATTAAACATGGCAGTTGGCAGGCACAGTCCTGGGCCTCTTTGTTTCAAAAAAAGCCGAGAGCAGCTAGAAGTACCGAAGCCAAAAGATGCAGAGAGATATTGGAATAAACGGCCTTTATAGAAGAAGGCAAAAGAATAAAATCAACGTACGGAAGAAACGCCGTGTATTTATGTAACACACATATGAAAATGTTTGGAAACTTTACAGACAGTTAAGTCTGTGGCCTGTGGCCAAACACTCCAATGTGGCTTCACAGCTCTGAAATGCAGGAAAAAAAACAGGATTTGCTGAGCTGGAAGTGTCTTCCAGAGACTAGTTAACCCATTATCCATGCACAAATCAACTTATCACACGTTTGTCCAACAAGCAGTGATGGGCAGTCAACTCAACATCCTCTAATAATTAGTTCTGCTGCCCAACTCTTCCCCCACTTAGAGATTTTAAACCTAAATCTTTGCTCCTTTTTGCCATTATCTCCGGAATTGGAGTGGGGAGAGAAAGAGAAGCCTAGTCCTCTTTAGTTTTTGCACATCCTGACATGCATGGCTTCTTCTGTCCCAAAGTCACCACTATAGGCTCACCTGCATGACACATATATAGGGCCACACCCCTATTCTTCACATTTATCCATCTGAAATAGCTACCATACCACACCCAAAAGGCAAAGGGACCCCTGACCATTAGGCCCAGTCGTGTCCGACTCTGGAGTTACGGCACTCATCCCGCTTTCGAACTGTTAGGTGGGCAGGAGCAGGGACCGAGCAACAGGAGCTCACCCCATCGCAGGGATTCGAACCGCCAACCTTCTGATCAGCAAGCCCTAGGCTCTGTGGTTTAACCCACAGCGCCACTCACGTCCCATATACCACACCCTGTCTTTAATGAAGGTGTAAAGAATCTTTGGTTCTCCATAAGTCTTCTCAACTACATGGTGTGTGTATATTTTGATACCAGTATTTTTTGCATTCTTGGAATGGGCAAGGAAATTGATCATTCATTGGGTGGGGTTGCTACCATTGGGTTTCCCAACCTTACCCTGGTTGTGTTTAACATCCACCTAGCTGGTAACAATGGGCTGGTAACGATGTTAATCTTCCAGTATGGTAGCCAAAAGCATGAGACTAGGGTGTGGTATGCTTTTGGTCTGGCTTTTCTGCTAAAACACCCAAGACAGAATGGCAGTGTTTTTCAACCTTTTCTGGGCAAAGGCACACTTGTTTCATGAAAAAAATCACGAGGCACACCACCATTAGAAAATGTTAAAAAAATTAACTCTGTGCCTATATTGACTATATATAAAGTAATTCTCTTGAATTTTTCATTTTTTCCCACGGCACACCAGGCAACATCTCACGGCACACTAGTGTGCCACGGAACAGTGGTTGAAAAACACTGAGAATGGAATCCAGCGTGCTGGCTGTGGCTGATGGGAGTTGTAGTCCAGAACATCTGGAGAGCATCAGGTTGGCGAAGCTTGGTGCATCTCGGCCGATCCCTGTTGTTAATCCGCACCTGCACTCAAGCACCTGAGAAAGCCACCAGGTGGGGAAGGCTGCTAAAAGGGGAAGAGGGTGAAGCTTGCCGGCTTGGTGTCTCAGGGTTTGTTCGGCTGGTGGCCAAACCTCCCATCCATCCTTGGCTGGGTGTGTCTTGAGGCAGCCCTAATGCTTCTTTCAAAAAGAGCGAGCAAACAGTTTGGTGCAAAAGGCCCTTCCAGAAAATTCCGCATCTTTTGAAATCTACCCACATTTGGTAGACCAGACCAATTGTGACTCATTCCGAACGGAAAATGCTTTTTGAAGGGGGGAAGAAATAACTTCTCTGCAAGAGCAGCATCTGTATAATTAAATCTGTAGAGCAGCGCAAAACCAGGCTGCAGGCCAAATGTCTGCTTTTGTGGTTTGTGTGGCTTTGCTTGCCTCGTATGCTTCCACCCGCCCCCCCACCTCATCACAAGATAGGCTGAAGCCCTTCCAAGAGATTTAGAACAAATCTTTCTTTCTTCCTCTACTAGATTAGTTTCTCTATGCTTATGGCAACAGCATTAATGGTTCACATATCATTTTAGCCCTCTAGCATAAATTCCAGAGTTTAATAACAGTTTGATGGTGTGTAGTACAAAAGACAGGAGACAGGAGACACTGCACAACTTTGATGGGTGGTGGTAGCACAGGACAGAAATCTTTTGGGGAGGGATAATTCTCAACCCTTGTTTAGCAACAGAGCGACTTCCCTAATACCATCACACTAGCCCCGATATGGCATTTGCAGCTTGATAACTGTATGCCGGTAACAAGGCCTCTGAATTGCAGCCATCTATGCCAACAATTCCATCTAAGTCAACAGAATCATGAAACTGACTGTATCAGCTGACAAGCTGTTTCTGGTCTGGTGTCAATTCCGTCTCCACCCGAAAGTGTTTTGGAGATGGGGAAGAGGGGTGGGGAAAGAAAAAAGTGCTTTTGAATGACAGGTCACTGCTGAGAGTGAGAAACGGCTTTGCGCTGCTACTCCTCCCTTTTGAAAAGTCTGCATCGGTGCATGTGTGGAAAATCAGGCGCGCAGAGTTCAAGTGGGGTGGGGTGAGTGGGAGGTACCGGTATATGGGTGCGTGTCTCGCTTTCCCAACTAGAAACGATGGAAGGCTTGCAATGAACATCACACTGTCCAACCTGGGATAATCAGGGAAGTAACTACAGAGAAGGCAGTTAAGGAAGCCTCTTTACAGACAAGCAAGTCCAATGCTATTCTCTCACCTGGACAAAAGCTTCTGGTTCTCACCTGCTGGTCTCAGCTACTAGCTCTGTTCTTGCTGGCAATAAACTGTCTCCACCCTCAGCTCCACAGAAGCTGAGTTAGACATGGGGGAAGTCTGCAGACCAGAAGAGAGATATTATCTATACATTTGGGGAAGAGGAAGGAAACAGAGAGAGAGAGAGAGTTAAATAGATCAAAAGTCACTCCTTGCATCTCCTCCCCCAACAGAAGCAATTCTGTTATATTCCTCTTCTAGCATTGAGTTCCCCATCACTCTCCAACCTTCCCTTGCCTACAGTAGATCTTGCATCAGACAAATGTACTGAAACCCGGTGCTTGCTAGTTAGGCTGCCACACCTTTGTGTGAGTCATTCCTAAGACAATGGCCCCCAAAGCACCTGGCAACATCTGCCTGAGAGAGATTTTAATTATGATGAACGGTGGCAAGAGCAAAAAGAGTGTTAACAAGTATATTAAGTCAATGGAATAGTTTCTATGTAACAAGGACTGAGAAGGCCCATTCACACACCAAAACAGCTCTGAATGTTGCAGTAATTGAAGAATGGACATACAGGCGTGAACTAAGTTTGGCACAGGCACCCAGTGGTCACTGGTGGTCTTTGGTGCTGACAGGAGGGGCCATCGTAAAGAGTTGACACACACATTTCCCTGGCATCCTCAAGCCAATTCAAGATGAACACTCCTGCTCTGTAGCAGGTTGGCAGGAATAGGGAACATCATTTCAAGCTGAGGGCTGCCTCCCCTTCACGACACATCTTCTGGAGGGGTTCCATGGCAGTGGTGGGAAGGACTGGAGCCAAATGTGGGTGGGGCCAGAGCCACATTCCCTATTCCTTATACGCATACAGATGCTAAGCATTAGAAATAATAGTAAAATACAACACGTGGGTGGCGCTGTGGTCTAAACCACTGAGCCTAGGGCTTGCCGATTGGAAGGTTGGCGGTTTGAATCCCTGCGACGGGGTGAGCTCCCGTTGTTCAGTCCAAGCTCCTGCCCACCTAGCAGTTCAAAAGCACGTCAAAGTACAAGTAGATAAATAGGTACCTCTCCAGCGGGAAGGTAAACACTGTTTTCATGCACTGCTCTGGTTCGCCAGAAGCGGCTTAGTCATGCTGGCCACATGACCTGGAAGCTGTACACCGGCTCCCTCGGCCTGAAAGCGAGATGAGCGGCGCAACCCCAGAGTCGTCCGCGACTGGACGTAATGGTCAGGGGTCCCTTTACCCTTTATCTTTACAATAGCAGCCTATGTACTAGGGTGCTGCCCTGACACTGGGGTTGATTCTACACAGTGGTTGCACCCCATCTCCATGACACTGAGATCAGTAATAAGGTCAAGTCTACACCATACATGGTCTCCCCCCCCACCAAGAATCCTCAGAACTGTCATTTGTTAAGAGTGATGGGAACCATAGCTTTGTAAGGAGTAAACTACAGTACCCAGAATCCGTAATATGGAATGGGAATCTTTCTTATGGGCCAACATGGGCTTTTCCTGTGACTTGGAAAATGCCAAATTTAGCCATTCAACAAGGGAGGATAATAAACTGGAGGAAGAGGATTACAAGCCACCAGAAGATGGGACTTCATTCTCTGAGGGAACAGTTCCCTCTGACAGCTGGGTGAAGCTACCCAATTTGTCATCTATTGACTTATTGTCAAGCACGCCACCAAAAATTAATCTCCACCTTTGCTGGTAGAAACACTGCCTGGTTTCTTTCGATTCCTGTTCTCTGCTTATCAATGAGCTTATGCATTTTGCCTATGGATGGAGACAGACCTGGGCAGAAGCCAGTTCTTGTGTTTGATGGGGAAATCAAACTATTGTTCTGCTTCATCTTCCCAGGAGGCTTTCCTGCAACTACCTGAAACCTGTCTGGCACCTTAAAGAGCTTCATCTGAATGTCTGCCACCTTCTTCCCCCATTGGCCAAGATCAGATGCAGACTCCATGGCTTCTGTGTCAGCCCAATCCATTTCCCCCCTCCCTTCTCCAATTTATTTCCTTACCATCTTGTCTGGTGAAGTGATCCACACCATGCATTTGAAAATTCTAAAGCACATCAAGCGCACATTTAAACCCCATGGCTTCCTGAAAAGAACCATGAGAACTGTAGTTTCTTAAGAGTGCTGGGAATTGATGTTTGTGGGGACAGGAGGACAACAGTTGGAAGTCTTGTGGTTAAATGTGCATTGAATGTGCTTTAAATGTATAGTGTGGAAGGTAAAGGTAAAGGACACAGGTGGTGCTGTGATCTAAACCACTGAGCCTCTTGGGCTTGCTGATCAGAAGGTCAGCAGTTCAAATCCCCACAACGAGTTGAGCTCCCGTTGCTCTGTCCCAGCTCCTGCCAACCTAGCAGTTCGAAAGCACACCGGTGTAAGTAGATAAATAGGTACCGCTGTAAACGGCATTTCTGTGTGCTCTAGTTTCCGTCACGGTGTTCTGTTGTGCCAGAAGTGGTTTAGTCATGCTGGCCACATGACCTGGAAAGCT
The DNA here is from genome assembly GCF_009819535.1 of Lacerta agilis. Classification (NCBI taxonomy): domain Eukaryota; kingdom Metazoa; phylum Chordata; class Lepidosauria; order Squamata; family Lacertidae; genus Lacerta; species Lacerta agilis. Next base: position 27,209,744 of record NC_046321.1, on the reverse strand, counting down.
ATCTGTGGACAAACGCCAGCTCCCTCAGCCTGAAAGCGAGATGAGCACCACGCCCCATAATCACCTATGACTGAACTTAACTGTCCAAGGGTCCTTTACCTTTTTATAGAGTGGACCTAGCTTGAAAGAAGGCACAATATTTTGTGCTGTTTTGATTGGCCTGATAAATGGATTTTTGAACTATTCTTAGGAGCAAACTTGGCCACTTTTACTTTCAGAGTTTCTGGAAGATGCAAGAAGTAGAGAGAGATCCCTAAACAGTTTTTTTCTGGAGCTAACAGTAACTGGAGTACAGTTATGGGGTCTACTCATGTACAGTATATTGCTGGGAGATCTGCCTTGTAAGGGGAGGTGTTTGCTTCCCCTCTTGCTTTGTTTGGGTGTTAATAAATATAGCCAATATTTATTAATATATGCTGTAAGTCACCTCCAACATCCAAATAAAACTTAGCCTGGTATTTCTGCACTTAGAGTTTCTCACCACTCTGGGAAGTTAGGTTCAATGTTAGTGCAATGTAGCAGATCATAGCGCAACTATTTGCTTGTGTCATATTTTATGATGCTTTAATTCATTGTAGTTCATGGATACATTGCAGTGTATTGTTCACAATTTTAAGGTGCAATTGAGGTACCTTGAGGAGACCTTTGAGTCAAGTTGGTGGAATACAAGATCGTGCGTTGCTTATAAAACACCTAAAATTTACTAAGCACTGTACAGAGTCTCAAAGATAAGACAGTCGCTGCTTGCAGGCTTACAACTTAATAGACACAACACAGAACAGAAATCCAATGAATGAAAGAATGACAGTCGCTAGGCATGAAGTCCAAAGCTTCAGGCCTGAAGGTGTGGCCTTCTCAAATGAAAATCCCCAATCTACGGACCACACAAAAAAAAGAACAATAGAGCAGATATCCCCTACAGCAGGGCTGTCCAATTTCCAAGACACCGCGATCTGGCAGTGATCTACCCATTGGATTGACCAAAGTTACTGAGCTTTTTTGGGGGGGAGCCAAAGTTGTTGAACTGGATGGTTCTGTGTGTGTGTTTGTGGCCAAGATAAATGTCAATTGCTGTGTAATTGCTGGGGAGATGGTGCTCTCACTGCAAAGCTACGTGGGTAGTCCACACCCTCTCCCTGATTTTCATGGCACGGTGCTGTTGCCTGCAGCTTTGCAAGCCCACACAAACTTAATTCTCAGGCTTCCAGGCTGAGCTCAGAGCTTGCAAAATGGGACTAACCTGTTGGGTCCGAAGTCTTGCCGCCTGTTTGTGTATAGGACAAGTCGTAACTATGTAAACGTCCCACACATGCTATCTTGGACTTTTCTTGGGAAAAGGAAATGAATGATTCTGAGACAGTTTAAAAGAAATATTGTTTAACAAAAAGTGGAAAAGTTCCTCTTTAGCATTTTTCCCCCGCTAATGTGTCTTTTGCTTTATCTTTCTCTGTCTTTCCTCTTTTTATTTCTATTGCCCTTTTCTTATCTTTTTTTCCTCCTTTGTTTTGTATCTTCTGTACCTGCAATTTTAGTGTATTATGAGAAAATCTTAATAAAAAAGTCAATAACTGAGGACCATCCATTCTGATGGGCAGGAACTATCCAAGATCTCAGATAGAGGTACAGTATTTCCCACCTGCTGGCCGATACCATTTCAAATGGTGATGCCAATGATCTTCGGCATACAAACCATCTGCTCAGAATTTGAACATCACCTGCTTATCTCTAGCTAAGAACATAAGAACAATCTTGCTAGATCCACCTAAAGGCCTATCTAGCTCAACATCCTGCTTCCCATTATGGTCAACGAGATTCCTGTTCGATACCCACAAGCAGATCACAAGTGCGAAGAAGAAGAAGAAGAAGAAGAAGAAGAAGAAGAAGAAGAAGAAGAAGAAGAGTTTGGATTTGATATCCCACTTTTCACTACCCGAAGGAGTCGCAAAGCGGCTTACATTCTCCTTTCCCTTCCTCCCCCACAACAAACACTCTGTGAGGTGAGTGGAGCTGAGAGACTTCAGAGAAGTGTGACTAGCCCAAGGTCACCCAGCAGCTGCATGTGGAGGAGCGGAGACACGAACCCGGTTCCCCAGATAACGAGTCTACCACTCTTAACCACTACACCACACTGGCTCTCAACAGCACTCCCTGATCATGTTTTCCAGAAACTGGTATTCAGATGTCGAGGCCTCTAATTCTGAAGTTAGCACATCACTAGGGACCGCTGGTAGGAGTCAGTGTAGCTGGGATCCTGAGCATGCTGCTTAACTCCTGGGCTTCCTGCAGTGCAAGCCCCATGTAGAGAGAGCACAGCCTACTTGTCCTAAGGATACATTAGATTTTAAAAGCAAGACTAAAATAAACCAAGCAGCAGGCAATCTAATTCAAAACCAAAAGCCCACTGGAACAGAAAAATCTTTGCTTTTATTCTCAGAGCTGCAGGAATGTTTGCTGCAGGAAAGGCTGTAGGAATATCTTTGCTGCAGGCAGGGCCGTCTCGTCCATTTGGGCTGGTGGTGTGGCACACCAGGGCGCCGGGCCCCCAGGGGTGCCTCCGTGAGCCCGCCGGCATACCGGGCGCCCCCTCCCCAACCCGACCCCACAGGCGGGCGGGCGCTTGCGCACCGGCGGCACAGCCCCGTCTTCAAGCGCAGTGAGCGGGGGGGTGTAGCACGGCCCCGCCGGCGGCCTCCCCCCCACCCCCACGGGCGGCCGGGTTCATGCGCCACCAGCACTCTCCCCTGGACGCCCCGGACGCATGGGGGCGCCGGAAGGATCAAGCCCACTGGCATACCAGCCGCCCCCATCCCCAACCCGCCCCCGCCCCCAAGGGCAGGCTGTCGGCCGGGCGCTTGTGCGCCGGCGGCGCAGTCGCTGCCGCCCATGCTGGTCCCGGGCGGGCTGCAAGCCGGCCGCCCTCGCCTCCCATCCCAGGAGCACTGGAAGGGCGTGCAGAGCCCCACGCCGCTCCAGCACCACGCTCCTCATCCACTGCCCACCCACCCCCCTCCCGAGGGGCGGCAAACGCGAGAGGGAGGCAGCGGAGAGGCGGTATGCCGGGGGCACCGGAGGGATCACTGCGCCACGGCGGCCGATCTCCTTAAGACGGCCCTGGCTGCAGGAAAGGCTATATGCTGCTTTCATACACACCTAAATAGTGCACCCAACATTCTGCTGTGGTTCTCTGTTGATGGTCAATCACCATATAACATAGTGCTATGCGTTTGTGGGTGCCAGACCACTATAATCTCTGGATCAAGCAAATGTTAGAATTTAATCAATGCTTGGAGTGTTAAAACTCATATGTATTAATCCAGACCCATGTGTATTAAGTTGTGTGCTAGACAATGCCAATCCCCCAGAATCAACAAGTCTTACATACTAATTAAGCAAGGCTAACTTCCTCGTGAGGTGATAACCTGGGGGATGAGCCATTAGGACTACAAAGGATCAAAGGAACTCAAGTGTGAGATGGAAAATGGTTACGGTCTCTCCCTCAACTCAGAGTTAGTAGAAAGATCAAGCTTAGAAAGTTTGGAGGGAGGAGTGATGTCACCGGGAAGAAAGGCAGCAAAGTGAGGATGCAGAAGCAGAGCACAATGCTTGATATCTGTGCCCATGGAGGAAGAAAGTTCTTCTTAGAGATTTGTGTATTGGGGGGTGGGGTGGGGGTTGTGTTATGTTGTAAATAAAATTCTAATAAAGAAAAAGAAAAAAGAAAGTTCTTCTTAGGGTGCTGATGCTGTGAACTCCTCCATCACAGGCTCAGGTGGTATATATGTGTAAATAAACCATACATCATAAAGTCACCCCAGTCTCTGCTGTGCCACATTCCCCAAAGGAAACACAAACCCAGGGTTAAGCACCTGAAACCCCTGGGAATCTCCCACCGCTCAGAGATTTGGGGGGTGGCATACAACAATACTTACATGGGAGGTCTACAGCCCACCCCCACCAATATTTTTTGTACTTCTGCAAAACTTGAAGTTTTCCCACACATGCTGACTCCTTTCTCCTCTTTGGGCTCCTTAGCATCCTGGCTCCATAATGATATTCACAGTCTAATTATCAGGAATACAAGAAGCAATAATAATGGTATGCCTCCATACCTCCCCAGTTTTATGAATATTCTTTAATATGAAATATTGATGACGACAACAATGATTACACTAGAGGTTCTGGAATGGCATATTTCATATTTTTTATGTGACAAATATTATGCATGTTTGTTCAAATGTTTCTATCTAAATTCTGAAAGAGAGCCCTTCAAACATACGACTGTCTTCTGTTAAGTAGGACTCTTAGTGTTTTGTGGGTTGTTGTTGTTTTTAACAAGCAATCAGGGTTGGGGACTATGTGCACCTGATACTTTAGCTTTCCATATCATGTGGAAGGATTTCTGTGGTAACCCCACGAGTCATTATGAGTCATTCAGCAACTGAGGCTCAACTGTTTTGATACAGATAGGATGGGATCCATAGAGCTGTGCAACAGACAGATGCTTTATAGCAGGGGTGTCAAACTCAAATTCATCGGGGGCCACATCAGCAGTTTGGTCACTCTCAAAGGGCCGGTTGTATCTGTAGGACTATGTGTCCACTCTTTATTATCATAAATTATTGTCACTGCATTCAATTATGACTGTTTTTTGCAATAATGTAAGTAATAATGTTGCGTGTGCGCACTCTGTCGCTGGGCTCCCGCTGCTGCTGCCGCTGCCGCAGCAACTTTGCGAGCCCTCTGAGTGAAAATGCGGCTTGGGGGGGCTGCCGCACGCGATCGGCAGCTGCCCCCAAGCCGCCTTTTCATCCGGCGGGCTCGCAGCATCGCTGCTGATAGCGGCAGCAGAGCGACAGCAGCGGCGGGAGCCCAGCGACGGAGTGCACACGCGCGACAACCCTGATAGCGTGCGCACTCTGTCGCTGGGCTCCCGCTGCTGCTGCCGCTTCCGCAGCGACTTTGCGAGCCCGCCGGATGAAAAGGCGGCTTGGGGGCAGCCGCCGATTGCGCACGGCAGCCCCCCCAAGCCGCTTTTTCACTCAGAGGGCTCGCAAAGTTGCTGCGGAAGCAGCAGCAGCAGCGGGAGCCCAGCAACGGAGTGCGCACGCGTGACATCACGACGCAACGTCACGATGCCCCGCCCCCAGGGGGTGCCTCCTCCGCGCTGCCGCCCCAGGCGGCGCGGAGCCTCCCTCCGCCCCTGCGGCCGGCGGCGGCTACACGGGCCACATGATGAGGTCTGGCGGGCCGGATTCGGCCCGCGGGCCTTGTGTTTGACACCCGTGCTTTATAGGCTGCACAGCAGCCACTTCTGAAACGGAGGGGGACTTCCCATACTAGCGTGTGATACGGCCTGGGAGTTTGCTGACCAAAGAAGTGGAGAAGAAAAAGAAGGAGGCGGCGAAAGTTCAGCCTGCTAACCACATCTAGGTCCTTGAGTTTGCCTAATGCAGCTCTTTGGCTCCTTGCCTATACAGTATTGCTTAATTTCGGAGCATGTGAAATGCTTCCAGAAAAATGAGCTCGAGGGTTAAACCCTGGCAAACTCTGGTTTACATTATGATAATGCACAGAACACTTTGACCCATGCATGTTGCCAATGTGGTTCTTAATAGGTGCTTCCTAATGTTGCTCTACTCAGCCATTGCCATGAAACCAGGACAGGCAATTCCTAGAAGATGGGTCGTTCTCCCGCATCCCTGCATTTAATCAAGAAGCACGACTGATGTCAGTTGGGTCTTATCAGCCATAATCTATTCCTTCTCCCTAAATATGTCTTTTCTTATAAAAGAGCTCTGGCACGATGTTGGCTGTGCAGCGTGGGAAACTTTTACTGTCACACCCTTTTTATTGTCACACACCAGCATCTTAATTTGGGTGGAGAGAGCAATAATTAAAAAAATGATCCATACGGGTCTAGGTAAGATTGCTTGCCAGTAATCTAGCATTGCAGAGGGGAGAGACTCTTTGTGGTTTGAATGAATGGAGCAAGACTAGTATAAATCGACACTCACGTTTTCTTGAGAAAAATTGCATCACTGCACCTGCACCGCTTCAGAAACCAGTATATCTTGTGTGTCCAACTATGGTTTCTGGGACATTATTGAATCCAATATGCAGAAGGACATGCTGCCCTTCTCTTGCAGGGCAGCCTTGGGATCAGGTCTGCCTGACCACCCTCTTCACACAGGTAACGCTTCCCCCAAAAGCTTGTGGCATTGCCACCTAGGTGCCAACAGGAATCACAAGTGGCACAGCCAATGGGAGTTTCTTGTGCACATGAGCTGAAGGACTCCAATGCCTGTCTATGGTACAGTTTGGCTTGTGGTGCCCACTCCCTGCCAGGGTGGACTAGAAACAAAACTAGCTCAAGCAATGTTTTGTGAGTGCTGCGCACAATGCATTGCAGTGAACATTAGAGCACCAGATGCTCATATTTAGGACTTGGCCTTTAGCATTTTCAACTTGCCTTGAGGGACATCTTTGGGGGAAGAAAAGGCTAAGGAGTAAACTCTACACAAATCCAGAGCGGAGTCCCTAAGATGGTTGGATGGCTCCTTGTCCAGCTCCTTCCAGCAATTCCTGCAGCCAAGCTGGTGCCAAACGTATTGCCCTGCTTTCCTTTGGCCCAGCTACACCTAGTCAATGGAAAAGACAAGGCCGAGCAAGGCAGAACCATGGCAACACTGCTTACTCCCAATTCCAACTCCGTGACAAGCTGCTCGGCATTGTTCCCAATACAGATCCTTGGAGGACCCCACTGCTTACTTCCCTCCCCTGGAAAAGCTGTCTGTTTATTTTTATATATACTCTTGCTTCTGCTTTTTTAACTGGTTACCAGTTGATATGACAACACTCATTTTTTTCTGCTGACTGCTGATGTTACATGGCTGCTTTTGGGAGGTGGGGATTGGAATTAGGAAATCCATCTATGTTTCCTGCTTGGCAGGGGGTTGGACTGGATGGCCCTTGTGGTCTCTTCCAACTCTATGATTCTATCATCAGCTCTTTCTAGATTATAGTGGATTCTCTCACATGATTCTTCTTTGAAATCTTTAAGATAATATTTTAGTTTCCTGTTAATCAAGATGTTTTGAATGTATACTTTGACTTTCTTCCGTAATGTTTTATTCTGTCTTATTTTATTTTGTGTTTTAATGTGTTGTAAACTGCTTTGAGATCCCCCCACAAAAAATATAAAGCAGTATAGAAATGAAATTAATAACAATACAGTTGAGATATTTTTGCGTGAGAGAATGAGCAAAAGTTCTCACATCCCAGGCACGGAGACAATACAAATCAATAGTGAAGTACAGCAGAGAAGACCTCAAGACTGCTGGATTACAGTGAAAAATACTACCAATGCCTCCATGCTTCACAAAGAAACAGGATCAAGCCCTCCTTTTAAAAGGTTGCAAAGTTGGGAAGTATAGACTTCTTGAGGTTTTGCATGAAAGACTCCAGGTGTTCTAGGCACCCTGGTGTCTTTAAGATGGAAGTGCTCACAGCATTAACACCCCAAAAGATCTTGCTTCTCCATTCATTGCAGCTTTCAATCCAGCAAGAATAAGCATGTCCCCGTGTCTCCAGATTCCAGCCTGCTTCCAGCTCTCACACACAACTCTGGCTACTCTTCTCATACCTAGAAGCTAGGTGTGGGAAGGTCCACCAATTTGTTCAATGGCACAGAGCAACTTCTTTGGTTATGCTAATGGTGGTGTTTAGCTAGCCACCCAAAGCAATTTACCTAGTCCTAGACAAAGGGACTGGTTGGGCAAGCTTGCTCTCAAACATTCTACCCACACAGATACAGGATCCCAAGAATGGGAAAGGACTCCGAGCACCAACCAGACACTCATAACAATACCCTTTCTAAACAAGCAAGGGCAGAAATAGAATCCCAGTTTGATCAAACATAAAATAATTTGTGCTTGAAGACCATACACAGATTCTGGAGAAGGCAGCTGAATCACTCCATGGAAAGAATGAATGGGAGTAGCTTATGCTAACTAGCAGCCAAAGAGTTAGTAAAAGCTATGTTATTTGAGTATGTGAATCAGAACTTAGGACTCTCACTTCTTCCTTCTGCTTTCTTGTGGTTCAAGCTGAGCCCCAAGCTTTTCTATGGTTAGCTTTTCTGTTTCTCCCTTTAATTGGTACCTTAGGGGTTCTTTGCAAATGTTTAAGTAGGCATAGACCTGCTCATCCGTTTGCATTTTGGTGGCCAGTACATGTTTTGATTATTTTAGGACTCTCACTTGGCAAGTAGACCACTTAGTGGGGAACAGGAGGAAGGGGCAGCCCAGCGCTTGCTGCCTCAGATGTATGTGTGTGTCCAGGGCAGGGTGGGGCGGATAATGGGTTGAGAGAAGAGCCCATTCCTTCCATTGTCCTTGCCCTCTAATCCTGTGACATTCAGAAGGCTGAGAAAGGGAAGAGTTGAACTCATGCCCCACAGAAGGCAACCGTTTGCTAACGTTTATTGTAGGAATATACAATCTATTGAATAAATATACTTGCTTCATACGCAAGGAATCCACACATCTTACAACAAACTGCATCAGCTTCTGCACTCGGGAGCCCTCTGCTGGATGAAACGTTGATTTGAAAGGTTTGGTACTTGTGACGACTTTCAGGACTGGGCAAGCTTGACAAGTTTAACAAATGTTGTGGGGAATCAAACTGTCTCCCTTCAAGTGCTTCCATTTCAAGGAAATGGAGATATCCCAAAACCTAACAGAGGAAACGCATTTCCCCCTTATAGCTAGCAGGAGTCTCCCCTGCCCATGTACAGTATAAGCTAGAATGCACCATCATTCACCAGGTATTAAGGGACAGGTTTTCAGCAGCAACCCTCTCAGACAGTGGCGGAGCTTCATGCTCCGGCACCGGGGAGCGGAAAGCAGGCGGGGGCGGGGCTGGCATGCATCCTGGGGGCATGGCGCCCAGTGCGGGTGGGGTGGGGGGAACCGCAATGGCACTCTGCTGGGGATGGTGCGCTCCCCCCACACTCCTCTTCCTCTGCCAGTGCTCTCAGAACAAAACTACCCTCCAATCCATTACTTTACTTCCACATTTACCAGGCTTTCACTTCTGAAGCAGATCAGTTCCCACAACGCAACATGCAGGGATGGATGCTTTCAACTGATTGTGTGAATAGGCCTCCAATGCCTATGACAATTATCCGTAGTTGAGTTTAATATCTCTCTTATTATCTCATTGTTACTTGGGCTTCTTTATTTCGCAACCCTGGATACTAAGTCAAATATTCCATTGAAGATCACTCTGCATCCACCCACAGAAGCCCGATAATGACAGCTTCTCATTTATTCATCACCCTATGTTTATAACCACCATTAGAGCAACTTTTTTTTAAATGCAGCAGGTTAGAGCACAACTATAAACAGTTTTGCACAGCAAACACACAGAATACATACCATTTTGTTACCAAGGGAATTTCATTTGGACCACGAACGTCTGTCCACTTGATTCTTGTAGGGCTGGGATGGGGAACCTGTGAAAGACTACAGTTCCCATCATTCTAGTCAGGTTATGCTGGCTTGAGGGGCAAGGGAGCCACAGCTCTGTTGCAAGGCTTATCCTATTATTTGCACAGTGAAGCCCAAAATGAATAATCACCTGTAACATACCATGCCCTTCTGTTTTCTGTGCACCAGTTCTCACCTTTCAAGGCTGTTATGGTTAAACAATGTATTATCTCTAAAGCAAGACCAAACAGCCAGGCAAGAGCAGCAGCTAACTTACTCATTGCCCTTGGGACTAGCTCAAATGCAGTATCTCCCAGCTCTGACAAAATTAGCTGCAGGCTCTGTAGTACCTCAAGAGCTGCACTAAAAAGTCAAGTCTGCATCCTGTTTCCCCATCATGAAAGGACATATGAAAGATGAATTTAATAAGAGCAAACAAGCTTGCTCTGGTGATATTTAGATTTGAGTTGAAAGAGGTATCCCATAGGTGGATTTTGCTTTGCAAATAAGAGTAAAGCAGGAATGTGGCACCTGTGTCCCTCCAGATGTTGCTGGCCTCCAACTCCCATCAGCCCCAGCAAGCCTGGCCAATGAGCAGGGATGGTGGGAGTCAGAATCCAGCAACATCGGGGTAAAGGGATGGTTGTTGTCTGTGGAGACAGGATGCAAAAAGAGGCTGCACCCACAACAGCAGTGTACAGAAAGATGTATTGAATCACCTGTTCTCTGAACCTGCCCAAGCCCTAAGATCAGATGGGGAGACCTCTCTTTCTCCCCATCAGTAAAGGGCTTTTTTCAGAACTTAAGCATCTAACACAGTGGGACAAGTGACAGCACACCTCAATGATCTCAGCGATTGGGATAATAGATGTGTAACTGTTGTGAAGCAAGCCTGAATTTCAGAGCTTGGGCTTGTAAGCCCCAAGGGATCTTTGAGTTCATCTGACACTACTTCTCTGCTCACCTTCCTCTTTGGCACTTTCTTCTACATATGAACTCAGTGGCTCCTCAACAATTATATAGTTCTTGGATCAGACTCAAAACAGAATATTTTTATGACCTTGTTTGGTCTGGCCTTTAATGTGTCTCGTGAAGTCTCAAGTAATGGATTTTTGTGTATTACAAGGTACCCTTTGGCTTGATTAAGGTTTTAAAAAATGTATATCCACTCGTGAAATATCTCAGCTTTGCTCCATTGATTAGGGATAAACCTCTGTAGAATTACTGTCTCTCCTAAAGCTTTCAAAGCTGAAGAGTTCAATTCTTCTTCCATTTTTTTCTGGTATACACCTAAGCAGGACATTTTCAAGTAACTGAACAGCACCGAATTCGCTCTCCTGAGTTGCACTATGTCTCCACGTTCACTTGGCCCAGACTTAATTTCTTAACATTAAATTCACAGCAAGTCTTGGAAGGGCTTCACTACCAAAAAGGAAACAAACCACCTTCCAGTTCACACCCTTGGTTGGTAAGAAGTTGTGTCCAATTTCAGCACCTTCCACTTAGGCTTCTTCTGCTCCCCCCCCCCCAATTTGAAAAGGTAATGTGTGTTAAGATAATCAGCTAATTTATTCAGTCATTATACACAGCTATCCCTGATCTGAGGTATTTCCAGCATGCCCACTGAGTAGATTAATGGGGGGGAAAGCCAGATTCCATCTTGTGCCTGCATTTTATTATGTGCAGAATGACAGCGAATGTCAGAGAACCACAACAACATGGAGGTACAGGTAAGTGAGTGGGCCCAGAGGCTACATACCCACTTTGGCACAACTCATCAGCATAATTTATACAAACACTTTAATAAATACATAATAAACCATAAAAAGACAAGCAAGGACTTATTTTGGGATGCTGTGGCACATTGACAGCACTGGAAATGCCAACATTATCCCACAAATCAAGAACACCACAGCAGGTGAGAGGGCGGACCAAGGTTCACCCCCCACCTAGGAGAGTGGTGAATCCTATCAGGCACAGACAGGAGTGAATTAATTTACTGACATGTTTCATTGGTCCACCCAGTCAGAGAGAAGGGGGTGGATGGAAACACACTGTATTCCTACCTCAATACAGGCAGGAATATCTGGAGGCTGTTATTACTGAAGGATTACCAAGATGAAGCGACAGCCAATTCAGAACTTCATGGGCACAAAAAACCGTTCTACGCATTTCATTCCTTACAGCAGCAATCCCAAAATTAAATTGGAGTGATAAAAATTCTGTTACCTGAGAAAACTCTCAAGACAGGAAAAAAACTTTCATATTTAATTCACAGTTAAGAGTTTTACATATTCCAGATTTACCACACTTATACGCTTTCTGACTGAGCTAGTTGGCAATTTCTCCCCGCCTGCACAACACAGCACTTTGGGAGTAATTCCTGTGGATGAAAATGCCAGACAAAGTTTGAATGGATCAAACATGTAACTTGCATCAGAAACCTACCCTCAGCCCTTATCACTTCAGAGCAAGTTGTAGTGTTATGATAACCCCTGCTTGTATATACACCCACAGGAATTATTTTCCCTGAAGAGCCGTTCTATAGAACTGTGTTACTTCTGAACTGGATTTTGAATGCTCCCCTTTTCACAACAAGAGTTCTGGGATAAACCCCGCTACCCCAACACTGGCATGGAATGACAGTGGCTATAGAAGAGAGATAAATAGTACCGGTACAAATGTTGCTTCATTCAAGCTCAGGAACAGCAAACACCATAGCAAGCACATCACTGTGCTTAAAAATAATTAAAAAAAAAGCCGAGGACAACAGTAAGAAGGCCACTAGTGGCAACAGTAAAACCAAGATAATAGAAATAAGAAACTACTTCATGCCAAGAGGAGGGGGAAATAAATAAATAAATACATAAATACATACATACTGGTTCGGCCTATAAATAACCCACTTTCACATAAGATTCCCTGTTCCCTTATAGCTGGCTAAAGTAAAACAAAAGGACCTTAAATAATGAACTAACACCCCTCTCTTCATTCTTGAAGAAACACTGGAATGTGATGAGCCCAGAATCAAGGAGAGAGGGAGCAGAAGTAGGAAAGGGCGGCAATCAGGAATGGGACTAGGAACTCTGCCCACCCACATCTCCCCTTACTCATCCAGGCCGGGTATTAAGTCTGCAATACTGTCCACATAATAATCAGGCACCAGGTCCTTTGCAGCAGGGCTGTCGCTGGCCATGTATGCCTGTGCCTCCTCTAGGTTTGAGACTCCCGTCAGGGTCAAGACCGTTTCAAGGCCACAGTTCTTGCCAAACAGGATGTCTGTCTCCAGCCGGTCACCCACCATGAGCATGCGGGACGGATCCACACCAAAGCGCTCCACAATGCACTCAAACATATACGTGTTGGGCTTCCCAATTACCATTGCCTTGCGCCCAGATGCTGTTTCAACTGCAGCAGTGAGACTCCCTGTTCCTGAGAGAGAAAAGACAGTAAGACACGCTCATGTGAAAAGATTGGTCTCCAATTCATTAAGCAACTTAAGCATAGCCTACATATTTATACAATCAAGCTAAATTGGGTTGACAAAGGATGTGCAAAAGATTAACAAATGGTGAGACTGAGCAGGCCTAGTTGTCTCAATTAGGTGGTGACTCTGCAACTGACAATACCCTTTAGGGGACAGGGAAATGCATCACTGAATGCTCCTCAAATTGCATGGAGGAGAATTCAACCATGCAGTCCCCATCTGCAGCCAACCTGTGCACCCCAACACACTATGACCTCAGCCTCAGTGTTGGAGATAAGCACTTGCTTAGTAGCCAAAGGCAACAAGGAACTGCATGCATGTGATCTAGCAGGCAGGCAAAGGAGAGGCATAGCACTCCATCCCTCCTATGTGCCAGGCATAGAAACCAAGCAGACTGCAAGACAAGACAAGGTCCCACCTCCATCTCCAGGACAGAAATGCAGTGAGCTGCTGGAGGAAGGACAGAGCTCTTTATCTCTCCTTTGAGAGTCTCCAGCAGGCTAGTAACTTTTGTGGGCTTATTACAAGGCTGCTCCACATCTTAAACCCTGGTTGAGAACTTAAATCCTAGTCCAAGGATAAAAGCACAAACTTTATCCAGGATGAGAAAGTTGGCTCCAAGGCCTTGATGAAAAGAAATCCTACTCCACCCCCTGCTGGTGTGTTAGTTCATGGAAAAAACACATTTCTAGCATTAGGCTAGATACTTGAATTTTCTTTCATTGTGTCATGTAACTTCCACATTGTCCTGTATGTCTACCAGTAAGCTTCTACTTTGATTGATTAGCACTGGCACAAAGTGGGATGTAAACTGGTCACATTTGGGATACTGTTGAGGTTAACAGTGAATATTTCCAAATAAAGAATGAACAGACATGTCAGCTGCCTCACAAGTGTGGCACTAGGAAGTCTGGGGAAATAAAATCAGGAACCTGAAGCCAACTAATGGAATTGTAGCACTTTTTAAAAGTTCTCTTACAATCCTGAATAGATTCTAGGTTTGGGATTCCCCAAGGTACAGAAAAGACCTGAGAAAAGACGGCCTGCACTGTCACACAGAGCCTGATGCACAGGTGAAGAAAAGTGGATGGCTACTCATGATGGTTTGATGAACTGCATGGCTAACTCACAATATTGATTAATGTAAAGCACCATAATACTGCAGATCTAGCTAGCAACCCAAACAGCCTACCAATAATATTGGGTACCTGGGATGTGCCATGTATCTCTAGCTTTACAGGGCCCCATACTTGGCAGACATAGTATTTTAGCATCCAACAAGCAATATACAGGAATGGGCTCCCAAACTAATAGTGCTTGACCACTGATGACATAATACATGGCCAGGAGTTCATCCCAGAGGGGAATACCATCCTTAGTCCAGGATGCTCCTAAGAGGCTTCACTGGTGTTTTAGGAAAAAGGACACCTGATCCTTTTGGAGAACCATCCTTAACCCTTGACCCAAGAAGGGTGGTCTATGGACTTAGATTCAAACCCTAGCTCAACTCATGAGGTGTCTAAGTAAGCCATAAGCTTTCAGCCTCAACTTGTGCATCAATGGGAAAAATACTACAAGCAAGACGGTGTATTGGTCCAACACAGCAACAAGAGAACAAGCCCCATAAGGCTTAAGAAGCACTACCCCAATTCTAAGATTTTCGAGGTATCCCTTACCATTCATGAGTGTTTACCATCTGAACCCAGGGCACACCCTAAAGTTCGACAGCTGAGGTTCCAGATCTTACTTTTAAAACCCTGGGCTCCTTGTCCTGTCGCTTTGGAAATCCCTCTCCAAAGGTAAGGAACGCGGAAGGCGGAGGGGAGGGAACAGGGCAAACTACAGTCACTCGGCCATGAGCAGAAGGGAGCTCTGCTCATGCTCAGGAACACATCCCTCCTGCTACCACCAGGCGCTGCAGAGGATCCGAGTTGGAGCCCCGCTCCCCGTCACTCACCTGGGGTCCGCTGCCCGCTGCTCAGTGGATGCCAAGGATCCGGGTCGGTGGCCACGAGCAGGCACTGCGGGTCTCGCAGGTAGGCGCAGGCCTCGGTCAGCTTGGCGAACGTGAACTGGTCGTCGTAGCCGACGACGACGGCGCGCACCGGGAGCCTCTCCTGGACCACCGGGTCCTCCTCGTCGTCGTCGCCTCCTCCTCCTCCTTCTTCGCCGGCCAGGCGCAGCCCGGCGTCCCGCAGCTCCCCGCGCAGCCCTTCCCCGCCCAGCACGAAGACGCAGCCCGCCGGGGGCGAGTCTCCGGAGCCGCCCTCGGTGCCCAGCAGGTGCTGCCTGAGATAGAGCGCGGAGCAGAGCGCGGAGCTGAAGACCTGCTCGGCGCGGACGCCGCGGAAGCCCAGGCGGGAGAAGCGGCGCTCCAGCTCGGACACCGAGCGGCGGCTGTTGTTGGAGACGAAGAGGGTGGCCTTGCCGTTGCGGCTGAGGCGCTCCAGCAGCTCGGGGGCGCCGGGCACCGCCCGCTCGCCGGTCCACAGGACCCCGTCGCAGTCGAAGAGGACGCCCTGAGCGTCGCCCAGCACCTCGCGCAGGCAGGAGCCGCTCAGCCGCCTGCAGCCCGCCATGCTGGGACCGGCCGCTCTCGCCGCCGCCGCCGCCGCCGCCACCCCCGCACCGCCTCTTCCTCCTCCTCCTCCGCTCCCGCCCAGGCCAATCAGGAGCGCGGCGCGGCGATGACGGACGGAGGGGAGGCGGCGGCGGGGGAGCACCAATCGAGGGGCTCGGCGACTAGGCGCGTCGAGCGAAACAGAAGCGGGCCCAGGCTCAGCGGCCAACCGCGTTGCAGGGAGACCCGCGACTGGCAGGTTCGAGGGACGAGGCGGATGTTACCAGCCATGGTGATAGGGGGGGGAGGACGAGGACTGTGTTGCCATGGCAACCCGTTTACAGTGATTGGGAAGGGAAGAGGATCCAGATGTGAGAGCGCGCTGGATGGGCTTTCTGAGCGGGTGGGTGGGGGGAAAGGATGGACCGAGGACTTGAAAAGCCAGCCCCCTCCCGCCGTAGCCTATGGGAAGAAAGCGGTATGGAGGCCGGGAGCAAAGTGACAGCTGCTGTAAGCCTATCAGGTAGAAGAATAGAGGTTAGTACAGTATCCTATAAAATAACGGCGAACGAAAACAACAGCGTTAGCGAAAGGTGGGCGTCACAGCCTATCGTAATTGAAGAGTGGAGGCGGGACTTAAAAAAAAAAAGGAAGTAGACTATTGAAAATAAATAAATACATCAGATGGTAAACAATCCTGGGCGGGCGGGGAAAGAATGAGAGGCGGCTGTTGACGCCAATTGGCGGCTTCAGAATAAAAAAGAAGGCGGAGCAAAAAAAAGGCCAGCCAATGACCGCCTTGGAAAGGCCTTGTGGACGCCTGTTTTACTGCTTACTTACACACGGTTCTTTTACAGCAACTGACACCAAATAACCCCGGGAACTGTAGTCTACCCTTCACAGAGTGCCAATTACCAGTAGATTTAATGAACTACAGTTCACAGGATTATTGGGAAATGGAATTGTTGTGTATTCTGTGCTCTGTGTTTGCCTGAGCTTGAGTCTGGACTAAGGATTCTGAGCCCCTGTGTTCTGATTCAATACATGATGTCCAATCACAGAACACTTCAGGAGTTGGGCCTCTGCCATTGGTCTTTGAACTCAGTCATGATTCGCAGCTTGGAAGTTTAGACAGCCTATCACGTTGGGAGTGGGAGTGGCCCAGGCTTTCAAGAATGTATATAAGCAGCTGCTTTGCCCCATTTCCCATTTATGTAGTTCACTAAAGGTTCTTGCTGTTATTACCGTGTCTTGCCTTGTGGGAACCCACCTACACTTCAGGAATGTGCCTGAGATGTGTGGCATAGGCTCAAGTCCAAGGGTGGCTGCGAGGTCCTTGAGAGCTGCCCCTTCGTCCTCTCCCTGGCAGAACAGAAGTCCTGTGGATGCCTACCCGGCTTTTGCCCTCTATATACAAAGGACAAATAAATGGCTTTTCACTAGCAGCTGGGTGGAAGAAAAGGAATTGACCCACCTACCGGTACTCACCCTTACTGTGGCCCTGCCTATGGCTGACTTGTGGTCACACCACAAATTGAGATACGGGAAATGCAGCCTCCACCATAAAACAGATTCACCGTTCCTATTAAGAGGGCATCTGAATTTTATCCAGCCGCAATTGATTAAGCACGACTATATCTAAAGTAGCAGCATTAAGGATAAAGAAAACATGACACTAGCCAATCACTTTTGGGTCTGTAATTTATGGAGATTAATGAAAACCAAGTGCAATCTTGTTTGTTTGGAGCACTAAAGAGGTTAGCAACACTGAGAATACAATCATATTCATCTCTTAAGTACTTAACTTCTTGAATTAAATGAAACTTACTACTAGGTAAGAGAGTATAGCTGGGGTGGTCAACTTTTTTTCAGCCAGAGGGCTGCAGTCCCTCAGGAGAACCAGATGCCATGGGTTCTAACCACACAAAAGCCAGTAGTTCCTATCTACACACATGCACGCACACACACCCCTTTCATACAGACAGAAAAGATGTATTATTCACATTTCAACTATGCATTCCAGCTAGGCAAAAGCACTAAAGAGTGTTGGTGGGGGTATCTTTTGGGGACTGCCCAAAGATCACAGTCAGCCTTGGCCCTGGAGGTTTCCCATCCTTGCTGTGTAAGATTGCAGCTTGATTTACAAATTCTGTTATTAACCACTGGTTTCATCTGGACTCTCAAAAAATCCAAATCTCAGCTGATCTTCCCTGCATGTCTAAACAACATAGCACAAAGTTAAATCTTGAATGCATGCAGTGTAGGAACTGCTTCCTTGTCCCTGTCTCTCCCCCTGCACCCCTGAGATCCATTCAGATTGATCATGTGGACAATTATTTTGTGCAGAATGCCCTTCAGCCTGTTTGCCTTTATCGTGTGACAGAATGCAAAGTGATTTTCTGGAAAAGCGTGCACATGACTGCAGCTTGGTGAGTGAGCTGACTGGATTATTTATACACAGAAACAGCTGTGTGCTTGCTTGTGGTTTGCTGGGTTCTGCAACTAGCAACACCTGCAGTGGTGTGTGTCCTTTTTGTCCTATCAATTTATAAATAAATTTATTTTAACAGAGTCATCATTGTAAGACTCTGGTGCTCTCTTCTCTGCAGAAAGGTGACACATCTCTGCTCAGTGAATATAGGAGAAGGGGGGAAATACATCTCCCACAAGTGCCAATATGATTTGCATTGTAGAAGAGTCAGTGTTTTTAAATTTCAGAGAAATAATGGGGAATTACACCATCAAAGAAGGCAAATACTCCTGGTTTTTTGCACAACAGAAGTAATGCTATTGTGGGAATTTGCAGAGGGTTAGTACCTCTGTCAGCTTGCTGTAGGAAAAACTATGAAGAGACTTGTGGTCACCTTGAAGGCTAAAAAGTATGGCAATCATCCCCAAAGCTGAAGTCTACTCCATGAGAAGCATCTTATGAAGTTGACTTTATCCCACAAAAGCTTATGCCATATACATTTAAAGCAACACAAGACAATAGTAAGAGACTCTACAGTATTTGATGATACAGACGAAACTCTTATGTGTGAAGGTAAGAGAAAGAGCTGCAAATCTCTAAAGACAAAAAGCAATAAAAATACTGTATTTAATAAATTGCATCTGGTGAAGAGGATTCTGGACCATGAAAATGCATGCTGCAATATATTTATTAAAACCTTAAGACGCCACAGAGCACTCTTGTCATTTTACAGGATTTTCTCAAGAACTATCCAGGAGTTCAGTTTATCTCTGACACAAGCAAAGCAGACACATTCTTTAAAAAATGAAGGAACGTGCTCCTTCTCTCAGCCATAAATATGACCATGCAGTTAAAAAATAATTTACCAGTTAGGTATAAAAATAAGTGGTCACCTTTCCAATCCTAAGGAAACCCATGTGAAGAGTTTATTAGGTCATGTCTGCATCGCAAATGTAAATGAGCTCAATTGTCCTCTCCCAAAAGATCCTGAGAATTGTAGTTCCTTGAACGGGGCGCTGCACATCTCTTTCAAAGTCTTATTACAAAACTACTGCTATACACTTTCTTGGAGAAGCCATGACAACTGAACTTGTTAAAGGTTGCAGGGCAGATGTGCCTGCAGCAAAAAGCTCATCCAGAATATAAGGTGTGAAGTCCACTATCCTTCACTCATCCATCTTCAAACTTAGGAGTGGTTCAAATACATTGTGGTGATTGTGGTGTTGTGTGGCAAAGTCCAGACAAATTTTCAGATCAGCTCAAACAAAATGGGCATTAGTTATGGTGCTCACACATTTATCTGCCAATAATTGCATAGAGGAACAAAGCGATGTGCATGCGTACGTGAAGAAGCCCTGTATCTAGTCTCTCCAAAGTGAGAATACATACACTGACTGTAACTAGGATCAAGCCTCTACCTTTAAAGAGCGGCAAAAAGGGGGACTCTATTGGTGACAGCTTCTAGTGCTACTACAGTTCTATGATGGGAAAAGCTGCACGTAAAATTAGTTCCATTAGTTCTTCAAGGTCCAAGGTCCTTTTTGGGGTCCACAGCTGACAATTGTGTTTTGGCCTGCACTTTTGATTTTTATTGTGCTGCACCTGCTGCCCTTAGAAAAAAATAAATAGAAATATCCCCCATAACCTGGGTATACATAGGGTTGATTTTCAAATTGCCCACCCTCTCTACCAATCACATCCCTACCAATCACTGTAAAAGGACAGAATAATCCCTGAGACTGAGCTAAGGTGGGATGTAGGGCCTGTTAGGATTTGTTGAGGTTCTGAATATTCTTCAAGGGAAAAAAAAGCAAAAACATTAAAAGATCTGCACATTATACAGAATAGAGCATTAGACGGAATGGAAGAATTCTGGACGGTACCACATCACACAGCAGTGGGGGGAAGTGAATCATATGTTTGAATGCTCTCAGCTTGGAATGAACTACTGCATCAAGAACAAGGTTATACAGTGCAACTTAACTACATGCCGGAAGGATTTTTTTAAAAATGTCTCTGGCTCTGCATCTGAATGCTGTTTGGGAAAGGTCAGAGGAATACCAGGGAGGAGAGTTCAAAATAATACAAAGTAGGAAAAGAGCCATTCATGAATAGTGGAAAAGGCAGCAAGAAGCAGAGGCACATGGAAGGTTGCTTTTGAGGTTGCAGACGCGAGTGCTGGCTTCCAAGCCACAATAACGACAGGTGTCAATATGGCACCTCTATGTCCCCACAAGAGCTGCTAGCCTTGTGTGATGTGCCCAGGGCCACACCTGATCTTGCACCTTTCCCTTCCTTACGCTGCAGCTCCTTCTTCATTATTCTCCAGAGCATCAACCTCCAGATCCGGCGCAGATGGAGAGCTGCTTCTTTCTACAGGTGGGGGTTCACTGGGCTCTGTTGTCACAGGGAGGGATTCCTTGGATGTTTCTATGCTGCTGTCGCCAGGAAGAGAAAGAGGTGCTTCATCTGCCTCGTTGGTCCTGCTTTCTGAAGGAGGCTTCGGGGATGGGGATGCATTGCGACTCTGACGCCTGACTGGCTGGGGTGGAAGTGGTGGAGGGACAGAGGGAGCTCGCACGCTTCCTCCGACGGTTCTTCGAGGCATTACTTTAGGGATAGAAGGAGAGTCTGGGGCAGGAGGCTGGGTCTGAAGCTGCGCAGGAGGTGGGGTTCGAGGTTGGGCTATGGGTGGAGGCACCGCAGGTCGGGGTGGAGCAACTCGCTTTGCTGCAAAGCAAAACAACGAAACAAAATCCAGGTTCTGAGAATTTTCGCCTTGTGGGTGCCACTTGTTATCTGTATGGTCTCCCCGGACAGCAGCTCTGCACCTCACCCCCCTCCAAATTTCTTCTCCTACCAGTGCTTGTCCTCAAGTGTATTTTTGCAAGTTTGGAATAAAGATTCCCTTCTAAGGATTCTCTCCCATTCCTTCCTTACAAGCAGGCTGTAGATCAAGTCCCAAGCCCCCAAAACCACTTGTGCAGACAACAGAAATCCAGAGGCATAGCCTGCTTCCAAGCTACGGCTCTGCAACATTGCACAAATACAGTGATGCTTTTCTCTGATCACCTGAAAGTGGAGCTATAACTGTGGATCCACACAGTGAGTTATTTCCTTCACTAATAGCACACCCATCCACACTACAAATGCATAATTTGGCAATGGGAGAAGCTGTGGCTCTCCATCTCCCACTGTCCCCAGCTATTGGTGAGGCTGGCTGTGGCTGATGGGAGTCCAATACCTTCCCCATCCCTGGCATAAACAAAAAGCACAACACTGGTGGCTGGATCTCAGCTCTGATACATTGCTGCAGGAACAAGCCACGCACAAGAGTTCCACTGCACAGTGTAGCTCTTTACAATAATGGTGATGATTATGAAAAAGAAGTAGATTAAAATGGTGCAAAGCATAACTAAAACCTGAGAAGTTTATTGAAACCTGGATTATGTCCAGCTGTCCCCAACTGCACCACAAACTTGTGATGTAAGCAGCCATTGTTTCCAATCATGTTGGCAAAAAGAGCTACAACAATTAATCACGGCTGCGAAACTTTGTCATTTAGAATCACAAGTTTCCTGACAGTAGGGAAAAGGCTTTGTAAGCTGTGCAGATTTTCAATCATTCTTTAACACATTTGTAATAAAACATCATGATTTATATGTTTTGAAGAGCTATTGCTCTTCTGTGCCAAAGGAAAGAAAATGTTAATGGTGGAAGGGACCATGTTGCAGGAAAGCAAATGACAGATATGCTAACAAGCAGTGCAGTGTGTTAAGGTGTGGAAAAAGAGACTGGGTGCTTCAAGTGGGGGTGGTTAATATTGCAAATGGGTCATTCAGGGATCACAAATCACAGATCTTTTGGATTTAATGGGGGGGGGGAAATACGGACTGGTATTTTTTATTCCTACAACTGTTGTGTGGACTATGTTAAAAAATCAGATTGCTTCCAGATGTGGGTTTATTAGGGGATGGAGTCTCTTCATGCATGCAAGTTTTTTGCAGTGGGTCCACATGACATCATTAGCACCACTGGTAATCAGATTTACCCTTTCCAGGGAAAACCCAAAAAGTAAAAAAGGATGTCGCCAATGGTGTGCTTGCAAATCAAGCCCCTGTCTGGAAGCACCCAAGAATGCATGAGGAACACCCATCCCTAAGCCACCACCCACCTGGAAGCACCCAGTCCCCAGGCAATGATACTACTTGTTTCACAGAATATTCCCCTGCAAAAAGGAGCTCAACTAGTGTAAGGATAGTGCTGCAATCGCATTTGATGCTAAGTGTGTGTGTGTGGGACTGGGGGGGGGGGAGAGCACACAAGTACAGTCTCAGAGCAATGTCATCTGGATTCCCCAGAAGATCTGCACAAGCTGACAGAACCTATTCTGGAGCAAACAGTTCCTACAGAAGCACCCATAAGAACAAGACTTACACTTCCTTGAAGCATCCTCAGCAGGAACAGGAGTAGGCAAAGAGACTGCAGCTTCAGTAGAAGGTTGGGTCACCTTTGAGAGGACTGTTCCAGGGGTCGCCTCAGAATTTTTCCTGTCAGTTGGTGAAAGGCTTGTAAGCTGTTTGTAGTCTGATCTCTTGGCTGAAAACGACACGAGAGTGCTGTGTGTGTGTGTGTGTGTGTGTGTGTGTGTAGGTAGGCTGGATTTCTCAAACGGATTTGAGCAGCTGAGCAAACTCTTCCACTAAAGGCTTCTCTTTATGTTGAGCCCTCTAGTTTGGTGGTGCTGTTACTGGATGCCATGTCAGTCCATAATAAGACAATGCTCATGCACAGCTTGATCATGGATGAAGGTGTTGGCATGTATTATCAACACTGTGTCCATCTGGGTACTCAGTCTAGCACCAGGCTAGATGGGCTGTGTGTTTCAAGAGCTATATGCCCAACCGCATGCCTTCTTGACCCCTGTCCCTCCCGGCTTACTAAATCTTTCAGAGGTAGGGCATTGACAGGTTGGATCCAGAGCATGATTAATGCTTCACTGTATTACTAAAGCTGCTTCTTTCTATATCATAGAATTGTAGGCTCCTTCAAGTAGCTCTTTGCCAGATCTTTGTAAAGCACCTTGTGCCTGGGTGGCTCTATATAAACAAATGTATCTCACAGTTCCAGGAAAAACTGTGACAAAACATATGCTTATACTACTTGCCTTTCTCCGGGCCGCGGTGAAGCTGGTTCAGCAGAGAGAAGTGAAGATGCGGGTTCTTCTGCTGCAGAGACATCTCTATCCTTAATGTCTGATGGGGGAGTGAACAGGCCAGATACATCAAAGTCAATATCTTTAAAAAAGGGGAGAAAGACAAAGTTATTGAGACGATCTGAAGTACTGAATCATACCCATTATGAAATGTTGTAGTCTTCCCTTGCAGGAGGAAGTTCTAATTTTGGTATCTTCCATCTCTTATGGCTCATGATCTTTATGATCCAGGAGATGCGGCTTGCTCATAGACAATAGGAGATGCCCTGGCCAAGAGTTACTTATAACTAGGTGGTTATGTATTTTGGGTGGGATTGCAGTCAAACATAACCACCAAGCTGAGGGCGAGTTAATGCATGAAGGGGTTAAAATCATATAATTGTATTCCTATACTTGGCCAGTTCGGTGAGGGCAGGGACAAGGAACCCATGACCCTCTGGATGTTGCTGGATTCCAGCTCCCACCATCGTGGTCAGGCAGTGGTCAGGGATGATGGAAGCTGTAATGCAGTTCCTCTCCAGGGTAAAGAAAAATTCAGCCCAACAGATGATGAACTACCTCCTGGGAAGAGGATGTCAGCATTTTGTATCAGGGGCTCCACAACTCCCACAACTTGGATGGAGGATACAGAAGCCATATCTAGTTGCACCTGGCACCTGGGGGAGAGAGATTGAGAGACAGCAACAAGAACTATGTTAAGCAAAGGCTGTTCATCCTAACTTTTCCTCTACAGTTTCTGATGGGAGAGAGTGAAGTCCGTGAAATTCTTCTTTCCGTGCAGCTCATAAAAGTTATACAAGTCTTTTTAAAGGCTAGAGGTGACAAATCTAAGACTTTTTAAAGGCTAGAGGTGACAAATCTAAGACTTTTTAAAGGCTAGAGGTGACAAATCTAAGACTTTTTAAAGGCTAGAGGTGACAAATCTAAGATGAGATCACAGGGGAGGAACTGGATCTGGCTGATGGGAGGGATCCTTGCCTCCCCCATCTCTCACAAGTCCATCTACTGGTTAATCACCTGAGGTCTATACATAATAATGCCAGGGGACAGCTTAAAAGGAGCTCACTCTCAGAGCCAACCTAGTGATGGACACTGACAGCTCACCGTCAAAGGACCCGTTTGCATTCAAACCACTCTCGCAAACAGGGAGGGAAAATGTCTCTTTGCATATGTGATTTGAATCCAAACGAAGTCTGCAAACAGACTCTGAAGGCGTGCTGTCAGGCAGGGGTTTGCAGGCACCGCTGGTCAGCTGATTGGCAGTGTCTGCAAACCCCATGTCTTTTTACTGTTCCATACTTGGGGACAGGTGTGACTTTTGGCATGGGGCAGGTAGGCTGGGTTTAGTAAAAACAGCACCACGGACCAAATGGGGAGGCCTGTGGGGCCTAATTAGACTTGAGGGTCAGCAGTTCTCCACATGTATTTTAGACATTTTCAAGTTCTGGATAAGCTGCCTTGGGTGGCCTCTGGAATTCTTGGTATGATAAGGCTCTGATGGGTGTACACAGCACCATTCTCAAGTACAATTGATACATGTATATTTCTAAAGAGTTCAATTACTGAGTACATGCTAAACCAAAAAAGTGGAGAATGATGTTGTTGGCATCTGTCTGTCACAAGAGAGAATGGAGTGTGCCTCCAGGGGTGAAGTAAAACTTCTGTATTAACAGCACCAAAGTGACCTCCCCAGAGTGCAAGCCTGGGCAATGTGTATGGAGGTCCTGGGCTACCCAGACAATAAGACACACACACACACACACACCGGACTTACTGATGGAAAGCAGAGCAATATGTTTTGCATGAGCTCGGCTCCAGGAGTTGCCGGAAGGAGGTGTACAAGGTGCCATCCAACTGCCTTGGGGACTCCAGTCTGGGTTTGTGTTGCGTTTACTCCTTAGCCTTTCCTTCTCCCGAAGATGTCCCGCAAGGCAGCAGAGGTTTAGGATCAGAGTTTTCCTTCTCCTAGATGGGCTACCTTCCCAGGTTGACGAACCCCATCTGCCCCTCACTTCCCTCTACAGTACGACCCCTCCCCCTATACCCCAGAGGAGAATGTATTCTGGCAGCTCTATACAGTTACCCTTCAGCCTGTTGGGGCCACAACAGGTTGGGCCCTAGGACAATGGCAATGTTGCTGGGGGTCATCTTATTGACTTCCTGCTGTTCAGCCAGCTTGGCTAAAAAACGAATCAGATACCTGTTAGGAAAAGGCAAGAGCTGTAGTGAAAACAAGGAAAACCACTGCCTTGACATTTCAAGCGGGGCTCTCTTGCCTGTCTGTTGAGTAACAACAGAAATGCAGCAGGCTTTTGGCAGCACTGAGAGACAGTGGTGGTATAAACACCACCTACCAAGCTCCGTCTTAAAGCCCCTAAATACTAACAGGTGTGCCACACCTCATGTTGTTGTAGTTGTCCTTGGGGAGACGGCTGCAAGTGTCCCGAAGATGCTCCAGTCGATTCTCTGGCTCTTTGATACTGAAAGGGAGAGGTGAGGAGGGCTACAACAAGCTTCAAAAGCAAAAGGATCCATCTACTATGATAATTGCTTATATGGAGTCTTATCTTTATTTTCTCATGTCCACGGGCATTTCGATCACTGTCTGGCTGCCAGTCTGCTGCTGCAGCTCCACATGCACAAATCCTACCCTTCCTCCTATCAGCTCAGAGTGGCAACCCTGGATGGGACTACTCTGTTTAAATTCACAACAGCCCTGTAGCATAGGTTAGGGTGTGAGAGATAGCAACTGGCTGAAGGTCTTGCAGCGAGCCTTATGGCTTGATCAGGGATCAGAGCCAAGGTTTCCCAGATCAAGGGCAGATCTACACCATCCATTTCAAGCACTGTTTAAGCACATGACTGCCTCCAAAGAATTGTAGGAGCTGCAGTTTGTTAAAGCTGCTGGAACTGTAGCTCTTTCGTTGGGGAAACTACATTTCCCAGAATTCTTTGGGGGAAGTCATGTGCTTTGGGTGTGAATGCCCATCATTCTAACTATTGTGCCACCTGGTATTTCAAGTGGCAGTCCAACATCACATGTTGGGGGAAAGAACTCATTTCCCCTAGTTCCTGAGAGACATAATACCCAATGAATATTTACTCAGTACCAAACTACTTAAGATGCAGAAGATCAGCACAAGCATTTCCTGACATTCGTATTTTTATTTTAAAGCAGAGTGGCTGAGAACTCCAAATTTGATGAAAGCTGTGGGGCTGGAGGACAGTGTTAAACCCACTTTCCTTTCATATCATTTTCTTCAACTAAATTAAATCCCCCATCCCCAACCTCAAGCTGCTGTTTTCTCCTCTGGGGAAAAAGCACATGTAGTTTACTCCATTGAGGCAGACAACAGCTTTAGGTGGGGATTGAGATGGGAAAAATAGCTTTTAGAGTTCACCCCAGTGCCAATGCCCTGAACTTGATTTTCTGGGACAGCCAGTGGCAGATCTACATTTTATCTTCTTTGGCCCTAGAACTAAGTCTCACTTTTTCCAAAGGGATTTATGCTGAGGTGATTGTGAACCCGAGCCAGGAGTAGCAAAACCAATAGTCAAGGATTGTGGGAAATCTGGGCCAGAAACATCCACAGGGTTCCATGTTGGCTAACTCTGCCTTAAGTTGAGTATGTTACTAATCATAACACTTTTCTTGGTGTTTTTCAAAAACCCAGCTGGAAGGGGTCTTCCTTCTTAACTCCCCACCTTGCTAGTTTTGTAATGAGACCCTCTGCTCCTCTTCAACTCTGTGTGCACCCTGACACGTGCAATTTTAATTTCTAGTAGCATTTGCAACAGGTTTCAGTCATTCCCAGAGTAGGAAATAATACAAGCAATTTCCATTGCTAGTCAAGTAAACCTAATCTTAGCATTGAGGTGAAATCACAAACTGTGTGAGCTGTAAGAAGGCAGCCCATCTTCCTAGTCCCAATGTACCTTGCAGCTTTAAGCCAATCATCATAGAGTTCAAAGGTCATCAAGGGCTGGGGCAGCTCTCGCAGGTAACATTTCAGTGCACCTGAGATGGAAACAAAGAGATGCTGTTTTAGAGGCAGAACTTGCCTCTCGCTCTCTCCCAGATCACAATACTCCCTGCTGCTTAATTATCTGATACCTCTAATCAGGGCTGGGGAAATCTGTGGACCTCTAGATGTTGTTGCACTCCAACTCCTAATGAAACCCCTGACCACAGGGTGGTACTAGCTAGGACTAACAGAAGGTGGAGTCCAACAAGATCTGGAGGGCCACAGGTTCCCCAGCCCTGCATTAATTTAATATCCTACCTGCCACAGCATGAGGATCTGCATAGAATTCATCCAGGACACCTGAGCCACAGGCAAGGCTGTACTTTAACTTCTTCAGCACAGATGCTCCAGCTGCCAATCGGAAGAGCCCCTGCAGAGTGGAAGAAAGGTGAGGCAAGGAAATCGGTGGCAAAAGAAGGGCTGGGCAAGTGAGTGGCACCTACCTCTTCCTTCATCCCCGATGCCAGCAGCATCATGACACAAGCTTCAATGGGGACGGCAATCTCCCGCCCAGAAGCCTCCAGGTGAGTCTCCAGCGGCATCCCATACACCCCTATCACAGCTGCATCTCTTGGGAATGGGGAGTCTGAAAAAGACCAGGAAGTAAGGGAGAGGGAGAGGATGAAGCCCACTGTGCATATGGGATGGGAAGTTTCCCAAATACTTCACCATCCAACTGCTGAGTCTGGTTTTCAGGAGCCAACTCAGCCCAGCAGTGGTCCATACCAGAAGCTCCTGCAGACCCTTCCCAGGCAGAGCAAATGATGCTCTGCCTCCACACTGGCAGTAAAAATACAATAAATGAAACAATCAACACCTTGCTCTGCTTTCACAACACCCACAACTGCCTGACACCGTCACCTCACTCTGTCTAATGGTTGGGCCGGCCCTGCTTCTCAGCCCTGGTCTACGCAAGCAGCAGAAATTTTTGCCTAACCCTCTTCTTGGTGTGTCATTTTTCCTCACAGGAAGTGGGATTTAAAAAAAAAAGTTATTTCAGGGACATATACACACAGTGCTCTGCAGAATCAAGTCTCTTTCGGTCCCAGTGGGTCTCAGAGACTCTTTGTTTGTTGTCTATCTTTTTAGGCCAGCTTTCAACTGACGTTTTCAGAATGGTGTATAAGAAATACAGTAACATGCAATACAAAATAAATTTGAAAAAGTACCAATCTCAGAGTCCAGTTACAAAAATAGCAGCACTGTAGCGTCAGAGGTGCTTCAGAATTTGTGCTTTGCATGTTACCTATTGTCTTTCCCATGTCCCTGGCTAACATCACCGAAGCGTCCCTGAAAATGACTAATGAAGGCAGATCTCTGTAAGCAATAGCAGGGGCCCCACTTGCAATGAGCTGTGTACATAGGGTCACACTGGGAAGCTACACTATGTGTAGACATTCGGGAACACAATAAAATACAGTGACGTACATATAAAACAACAACAACAACAACAACAACAACAAGCTGCATCCCCCAAGCTCTAGGTGACTTATCTCCAAACAAAAAGATGCAGCTCCGCTAATACCTGGCTGGTTGTGAGTCTCTTTCACCTCTGCCAAAGTAGTATCCAGAGATTCCAGGGACTTACGGTGATACTCTGCTTGAATTTCCATCAACTGCCAGACAGAAAAATAAATGCACATGTATTTCCCCCCCTGATTGGTGTTTTTCTTCTGCAAGTCCTATTAATCCTGTAACATTGGCAGGGGGAGTTCTGTAGCCCTCCAGATGTTGCTGGACTTCAACTCCCATCACCTCTGACCAATGGCCATGTTGGCTGGGGCTGATGGAAGCTCAGCAACATCTGAAGGGCTACAGAATTCCCATCCCTGCCCTAGAAAGAGTAAAGAGGAATTAGGGAGGTGATGATAATGATGGGTTTCTTTACAGAGATGCAGAGATGACCGGGGGGGGGGGATAGGTCTTAAGGGAAGACCTAGCTAGACATTTGGGGGGGGGTTAGAAAACAACATCCTTTCCCAGCATAATTTTTCTCTTCTTGAAATATGCTCGGAGTCAAGTGTGAATTTCATGCTCTTTATTCAGCTCATAGTAGTGAGGAATGCAGTTCTCCCAAAACATCTGCTTTATATACACTATTTACACAATGGGCCCCACGTGATTGGCTAATTCCGGGATACGCCTGTATGCCACTCGGGTCGCAGATTCACTTCCACCTGGAGCTGGATTGGGTGGCTCCTGCGGACCAATCAGACTGCTGCATTTTGGATCCAATTCAACTCAGTACATAACACTTCTGAAAATTGCAGAAGTCCCTGATTTGGATTAGGGGGCCCATAGAAAACAGAGCAAAGGGAAGTAGTTGTGGAAGGAAAATATACATTCACAAAACAGGAAGAAGAAAATTGAGAGGTGCAATTATAGAACTCCAGCAAAATACCTCTTTAGACTTTGAGAATTATCCAAAGGTATGCAAAACCATCTTACAAAGGAAAGGAGCAAAGGAAAGGAGAGATAAGGGAACTGACTTACTTTGATAAAGTACTTAGCATAGCTGTCTTCCTTGGTTGAAAAGTGATATAGGTCTGCCATGTATTCATCCTAGAAAATGAGATGGGGGAAGCATTGTACTTTGTTCCCTTCACAAAGAGCAAAACACAGAAATATATCAGCCTCCTTTCCTGTTAACTACACCATCCCAGCTCCCTGCAATATCCTCACCATGACACAATTAGATGGTGACTAGAGATCTATGAATCTTTCAGTTTCAGTGGCTGTCAGTTTCTCATTTTTCCATTCTCGGTTCTCTGCATTTCTGCCTCGTTTTGCAGAAAATCTTCATGAGAATTCACCAGCATTTTACATATGCAGTTTTGTCTTATATACACATTTTAGCAGGCAAATCTACAGTATGTAATATAAGACATTCTTGTAAGTTCCTTTCACCAGCACATGCATTTCCCCTAATTTTTGCCTAGTTGTAAATATTATCTGGTTGGAGAACTGCATTGCAAAAGTTTGAGAAGTGTGGTTTTCAAAGGATAGCTGTGTTTTGGTTCACAAATAGTTTCAGGAAGTGTGCATTATGTGGATTCATATTAACGTGAACTAAAATGATTTTCTCCCTCTTCCCTAGTGGTGTCCTGTTTCCAAGATAGCAGCATAAATACATCTCAGGACACAAAAAATCTACAAGTGGGATCTACGAAATCATTAGGCTGTGTGTCTATACCTCCTACTCTAACCTGGTAAATATTGCAAGGTCCTTAATACCTTATGAAGTAGGAAGAATATGATGCAATGTGACTTGGCACACACTGACTCCACTCTAAATCTCATGGAGCTTCTGGGATAATAATCACATCAGTAACTAGGGATGGGTGAATCTGTCAGTTTCGGTTTCTCTTGGCTTCTCATTTTTCCATGCTTAACTTCGGTCCTCTGCATTTTCTACATCAGTTTGTGATTTTTAAAAGAAACATCCTCTTCAACATTTTAGTGCAAATGTCTCCAAATATACACATTTTCATATGCTATTTCACTGAACAGACACATTTTTGCAGAACAAATTTCATTACTATAATGCATTTTTGTATGCCATTTTCATGAACATGCACATTTTTATGAAAACTTTACTTGAGTACATGCATTTTTATACACATGGCTTGATTGGAGAACAGCACTGCAAAATTCAGAGAAATGTGAAATTTGAAAAAAAAAATGGCAGTGTTTCAGTTTGTGCATTGTTTCAGAAAGTGTAAATTGGGAAGGTTCGCTTTTAAATGTGAACCAAATCAAATTTCTCCTCCACCAATATCAACAACTGCTCTATGTTAGCCGCTTTGAGACTCCTTCGGGTAGTGAAAAGCGGGATATCAAATCCAAACTCTTCTTCTTCTTCTTCTAGTTTGCCATTTGGATCTCCTTTGTGGGATCTATGCAATGACCCACAGCACAGTGTAGCACAATCAATGGGAGTTCTGCATGGTCATATCTGCACCAACACTTTTGTCATGTTTCTCTCTCCACCCCTCGTCTTTGGGCATTTCCTATACAAACATGCATCATTCTAACATTTTAAACCTACCTTACTCTGTTCAACCCTCCTCTTCATCTCTTCTTCCTCTTCTTTCAGATTTTCTAGTTTGATGGCAGCAGATGATGGGGCTGGGCCAGTGGCACCACTGGTATTATTGCTGGAGTTCTTGGCAACTTGGTTCAGACTTCAGATTCCCAAAAAAGAGCCAGAGGCAAGAGTTGAGTTGATGGCATTCAGAAATTATACAATAATGTGTTAGACATAGAGATTGATGACCTGTCTGATGCATGCAGCTAAGCTCAAGTTGTAGGCGTTTGCTCAAGGTTGGCGAGGAGAAGGCTTAACCATGAGCCCAGTTTCAGACAGCATGCTAATCAAGAAGCTGCTGTGTTAGCTTCCTGGCAGGTGGGTCACTGTTGTTTACTGGAAAGGAAAAGGGTGAAGCAGTGGGGAGGTCAGTGTGATGTAAATGCACCAGCAGGAATGCTGGGTGGTCTCTGCTAGTGTGTTCACACTGACCTGACTTGCTCAGCACTACAACACCCCTTCCCCCCTCTCTCATGGTAAGCAGCAGTGACTCAGCAGCCAGAGAACTAGCACAGTGACTCTCCTTCTGGCTTAATCCTTGGTGAAGTGACAACGAAGTACTTTGCTGCTGAATGTGGAAATAAAAACATTAACAACTAAAAAGGTAGGCATCACTGCACGTGATCAGAGTCTTTGTGTGTTTTTTATACAGACCAGCAAGGAAAACAGAGTGTGTGCTGTGGTGCAGACTCCCATCAGAGGGGTGACTAACTTGTTGACACACAGCTAAATGGGCAAAGAGGTGGAGATAGCCATTAGAGACAGGGTAGGTAAAGGTAAAAGGTAAAGGACACCTGCATGATAAGTCCAGTTAAAGGCGACTATGGGGTGAGGCACTCATCTTGTTTCAGGCCGAAGGACCTGGCGCTTGCCCACAGACAGCTTTCCAGGTCATGTGGCGAAGATGATTAAATCGCTACTGGTGCACAGAGGATTGTGATGGAAGCCAGGGTGCACGGAAACACCGTTTACCTTCCCACCACAGCGATACCTATTTATCTACTTGCACTGGCATGCTTTCAAACTGCTAGGTTGGCAGGAGCTGGGACTGAGCAACGGGAGCTCATCCCGTCATGAGGATTCGAACTGCCGACCTTCTAATCGGCAAGCCCAAGAGGCTCAGTGGATAGGGTGCATATCAGTTCAGTGTCCATGTTGATCTAACACTGAAAGATAGATGCTTCTGCCACCCCCATGTCCCCATGTTCCCCAGCCTTTTCCTTTTTCGGTTTGTTTGTTTTTAGAAAAAGGATGATGACTAAAGGTTGTTCATCAGCTGGCCCTGTGCAGAACCATCTGTGTCAGCCTACAGTCCCCTTTACAAATAAGTTACTCAGTTATTTCATTGCCTTTGAACTGCACAGAGAATGTTTAAAGCAGAGCTGATGTAACAGAAAATGACTTCCCCAAAATGATGATGGACCCGTGGCTGAGGAAGGGCCACATTTCAAGGACTTAGTCCTGTTTCTGCTCTTGGGCAAAAGCAGCCAGATCCCAATGGATCTCTTTTGCCGAATTCGTCAAGCTTTCCCGCACCATCTCTCCCCTCCCCTCCCCCTCTCAGTACCGGCTCTTGATGGCATTCCAGTCTGAAATATGTTTCTGAAGGTTCTTTTTGTGCTTCAGGATGGTGGGCAGCTCTTCCTGGAAGAGATGGGGAAGGGGAAGGATGAGTCACACACCAGTAGCACTTGCCCGTTGGTTAGGAATTACCACCAGTACTTCCACACTAGGCTTTTGCTGTGAGCAAAGGAAGCTGCATTATACCAAATCCGATCATTCATCTATCTAGCTCAGTATTGTCCACAGCTCTCCAGGGTTTCAAGCAGGCATCCTTCCTGGTCCTACCTGAAGATGCCAGGGATTGAACCTTGGACCTCCTGTATGAAAAGCAAATGCTCTTTCCCTGAGCTGAAGCCCTTCCATACATGTGGAATCACACTGCTTCGTTCACTTCCATTTTCCCCATCAGCCACACTGCTCCTTAGAACCTTTAGTGCTAAATGCATCTACATCGCCAGTCATAGCCATCCTGTGTTTTTCCCTGTTGTTCCTCCAATTTTTCCCAGACTGCAAAAAAAAGCCTGACTTTTTTTTACAGAACAGAAGAGCAGTGCAATCTCCACAGGTGTAGATGCAAAGCAAGGTAGTGACACATTGTGCAGGTGAGCCTACCACAACTCGGCACACTTGCGCAATATGACACTTTTGTAAATCTGTGCCGGCTTGTGGTAGGCTCACCTGCACAATATGTCACTACCACAAGTCAGCACACATTTACAATAAAATGGCACCCATTGCCACACAGGTAATCACTAAACACCAGAAAATGCCATGTTGTTGTTGTTTTGTTTGTTTTAAGTGGATTTATTGTGCTTGGGCAACACAGTGCTTTAATCCACTTTAAATGCACAAACCTAAAGCATGAACTTGAAAAATACTAGTTACAGGTAGGTAGCCGTGTTGGTCTGCCATAGTCAAAACAAAATAATAATAATAATAATGATAATAATAATAATAATAATCCTTCCAGTAGCACCTTAGAGACCAACTAAGTTTGTTCGTGGTATGAGCTTTCTTGTGCATGCAGTTCAGTGTATCTGAAGAAGTGTGCATGCACACGAAAGCTCATACCAAGAACAAACTTAGTTGGTCTCTAAGGTGCTACTGGAAGGAATTTTTTAATATATATTTTTGACATTCTCTGGAGCCACCCTAAGTTTCTATGCAAGCTTTTTTTTTGGCTGAAGAGGATGATAACAATTCCTTAAATAGATAAAATAGTGTTCCATAGAGCTCATATTCTACCATGCTCATCTTTAATAGATGAAGAAATAAATGTGACGGAAACTCTTGTCTGCTCACCACTTTTAACCATCTTGCTAAAAACTGCAGGGTCTGAAAAGGATTCCTTCCCTCCGTGACTTTTTAAAAATAGCATTATTACATATAAAAGGGTATCAAAATGCAAATAATTTAGAAAATAACGTACAAAAATGCAGTATTATGGGGAAATTGGTCTGCAAAAATGTGTATATTGGGGAAATGGCATAGAAAATGTGTACAATAGGAGAAAGTCACAGTAAAATGCTCATGGATGTTCATGAGGGCTTTTTTAAAACAAACAAACAAACAAACAAACAAACAAACCACAAAGTGATGTGGAAATGTGAAAAACTGAACTTAAAAATGGAAAAGCAAGAAAGTGTGAAAAACCAAAACTGGCAGATTTGTTCATCCCTACATTTCACTATGCAAATTTCTTTTTAAAGCATTTTAGCGCTTATTCAGAATTGATGGGTAATAAAAAATGTCAGTCACCACTGTAAAGGTTGTAGCGGATATGTGTTTAGCTTCAAATGGGCAGTTAAGGGGAAAAGGATCTTTGCTTTCCTCACTCCCAGCAGCCATATCACACCCCTTGGTTTGGACAGAACAACACGGTAGAATGTACACATAGAAAAAGCTTGAGCTTCCCAAGAATGTGGAAAGTCGATTGCAGTTCTTCTTGTAGCTTACAGTGTAAGAGCAATGATTGGTCAGTGCCAGGAGACACCCACCTGGAGGCAGCTTTTTTACATGCAGCAGTAAGGGGTGGGGTGGGGGGAGGAAAGCGAAGGAGGGTCAGAGGAGGAGAGAGGGAACAACCAGAAAAGAGGGGAAACGGAAGGTGAGTACAGAGGGAGATGAAGGATACCTCGCTCAGTTTATTGAGGGGTTGTAGGACGTCTCGCTCGAGGGCCATTTCAAACTCAGCAAGGATCCTGGCTAGCATAGTCTGAATGAAGCAGCTCATTTCTAGAGCTTTCCTGTAAGCAAAGAAGGAAGGAAGAGTTACAGTAGTGTTTATAACCAGAGCCAATACCTCTCCAACGGCCTGAAAAATGAGTACAGTATGAGTCCTCAGTGAGCTCTCTCTCTCGCTCTCTCTCTGGGGCTCCATCTGGCAGAACTACACCATCACTGTATAAGAGTTTGCAGGGTGTGGGAGGGAAATGTTATTGTGCGTGTAAAAACATCAATAAACTAGCAGTAAAAAAAAAAAGGTGGGAGAAAAGGCTTAAAACCTCTCTTCCCCCTCCACTGTGGCGCCATTTTATATACCCAGCAGCTATTTACTAAACAAAAAAGGAACCAGTTACCATTCCATCTAGTTTGGCCATCGCTGCACTTGGGGGTTATAGAACTTATGCAGGCTTTAATCTGAGCATCAGGGCCTGATCCATGGCCCTTCCCAAAAACACACATCCCAGATGTCATGTTTTGTGTTCAGCGCTGATGCTGCACCTATCCGATGAAAGATAGATCAAATGGATCTAGCAGGAGATCAGCCCGTGTGGCACAATACCAGTCAGTGGTTGCCTCCAGACTGTCAATATTTTGTGGGAGGAACTGAGGCGCAGACCAGGTTAAAGCGCAAACAATTTCAATTCGGGGGAAAAGTGGACTTCTTGCAGTTAGGAAAGTAACGGAAAGAGACTGAAAGGTGTAGGATGAATGGTTATCACTGAGAAGATGTATAACCACCATGCAAACTAATTGGGATGAATGCTTATTGTCATATAACCTCCCTGCAAACAGATCAGAACGGATGCTCAGCAAAAACTGTACATTGCCCAACCTTCACAGAAGCTTTGGGCAAGCAAATCAGGATGAATGCTCAATAAGCAGGTCATCTAGAACAACCTAGTGACCCTCATTCTTCCTGGTGCCTTTTCTATGAGGTGCCCTCCCTCCCTCCACTTCGGTTTAACACCACAGTTCCCAAAGACAGCTGCCATCCATTCTGTCTATAGTGTTGCACAGCTGAAGAAGGAAGGGATAACAGCATGACATATATTGCCTGTTAAACGGGGTGGGGTGGGGAATGTGGCATAGGACAGGGTTCCCTATTGAAGCTGACCCCTATTTTCTGTGCAGAGGTATCGCCCAGCAGCTGCATGGTGTGTAATGCAGATTTTACACCTGAGATGCACCCTAAAGCACACAGCCATAACCCAAAGCAAGGCATGATAAACAGACAGTGCAAACACAGTCCATGATAAAACACCAATGCAGGAGCCCCTCAGTTTGCTGTTCTACTTTTGTAGAAAAGTTTCTAGATCAATGTCAGCCATATTTTAAGTAGAAAGGGTATTGCCTTTTAAGAAATACACTGCATTTTTTTAAAACAACAACAACAACAACACAGTTCTATCTTGCAAAGAAGACCCCTGATTTATAATGCAGTGGTGATTTTTCATACCATCATGACAAAATAATGGCACCCTTCCTGTGAGCAACTTGGGGTATATGTTGCTTGCTTATGTTCTACAGATCAACAGTTTGTGTGCACCTTAATCTGTAAAACACACTGATTCTTACCCAAGGCTGGAATCAGTGTCTAGTTCCTTGAAGCTTTCTGCCATGGTCACCGATAGCGCCATCAAAGGCAATTTTTTCTGTAGAAAGAATTGGAAAGTGAGAAGATGCAATGAGCAAACAAGAGAAATCCACAGCCTTTTCCTGAAGCAGAGTGAGGCTCTCCAACACCTGCCAATGTATAATTCATAATTGCTACCCCATGTCCCATACAAGTAAATGGGGTGATGAAATTAGCTAGACCGGATCAAGTAGTTTGTAGCCTAGTCCATTTCATTGTCAACAGAAATGTACTTGGATGTGATGGAAAAAGGGAGCAGACCGATTTAAAGGAAAACAGAGCTTAAACAGAATATGAAAATATTCTTGAAATGCAGGTATGGGAGCAGGTAGAACACATTATTTACCTAACTAAAAACCAATTAAGAAAAAAAACTGTTTTAGTGGAACGTTCAGATATTGGGTGCACTATATTGTTTGTAAGGTGGAGAAAACTTGGGATGCTAGGTAGCTTACTTTAATGCCAATTGAAAGCAATTAGGAGGGGGGAAATAGCAAGGTGCCTATTGTCAACGTGGGTACAGTGGTACTATGATGCAAATTTGGAACAAAATTTTAAAAGCTCCAGTAATTGAGGAGCAGCGGCAGAACAAATACTGGACATCAGAAACAGTGTCCCAGCACGAATTGCGAATTTTGGCAAATTTCACTAAAAATAGCTGGAAAAGCTCAGCAAGTTTTGTGTCCAGATTTTCACTTCTTGAAACAGGGCAACCCTATGTATGTCTACTACTTTAATGAGATACAGACAGGTTTAGTGTCAGTTGTTGGCAGTGCCAGGCACTTGCCAAGGCCTAAAACGCAACAAGGGCAAGCACAGGGCTGAAGGAACCGCAGCTGTCACTGCCTGCTTATATATCTGCACAGGGGCGGAGCAAGCAGGGTGCGTTGGGGGGGCGGTCTGCCCCGGTTGCCACCCTGGAGCGGGTGACACTCGGCGCCCCCCCGCGACACCCAAGCCGAGCCCTGCCACCCGGTAAAAAGCCTTGCTCCGCGGCTTGCTCATGGTTTGCCCGCGCCACCACTCTGTAGCACGCATGCGCAGCGTCGCTTTGTAGAGAAGCTGCGCATGTGTGCTACAGAGAGACACCCCGCCCCCGGGTTGGCCTCTCTGGGTGGCCAAGCGGCTTCCTTCGCCACTGCATCTGCATGTTCCTTTCTAGAGGGTTGCATAGTGGTACCTTGGTTCCCGAACAGCTTAGATGCCGAACAAATCGGCTCCCGAATGCCGCAAACCCGGAAGTAAGTGTTCCGGTTTGCGAACATTTTCCGGAAGCCGAGCATCCGACGCGGCCTCCTCTTGAGTGCAGGAAGCTCCTGCAGCCAATTTGAAGCTGCGCCTTGGTTGTCGAACAGTTTAGGGAGTTGAACGGACTCCCAGAATGGATTAAGTTCAAGAACCAAGGTACAACTGTACTAAGGATTTAGTCCAGAGGCAAAAGCAAGCAAGCAGATGATGGTGGAAAGGAAGAACAGGGTCGTCTTGCCTGAGCTGCTACCCCTCTGCCCCCACCCCCACAAAAATATCTGAGCACAAGCACACATGTTACAAAACCCACAAAGAGAACGCTAGCCAAAGATGACAGATCATAGGATGTGTTGTTACCTAGTGCCAGTTATCAACAGATAGTTACACAACATCCAACAATCTGGATATACCTGTAGAGATTAAATTTTATGCCAAACCCTGGAACAGATCAAGGAAGCCTGTTTACATCCCCTCCTATGAAAGACAAAATCTTACAGAGCTGGCTGAATTAGATCTGCAGGGGTTTTTAAAAATCAACCCACGTGTGCATTCAGGCCCTAGTGTGTGGACACAACCTATATAAATATATATATATTGGAAAGTTGCCTGTCCATTCACTATGCATTCAAACACCTCTTAAGACATGGCAACCAATTTCTGTTAGATAGTTCCTGAGACCAAGGGCAGGTTTTTGTCTCTGTTTGGGTACAACTGGACACCATTTTGAATCAAGATAGCAGAATGAACCTTTCAAAGCGGCCCTGATTTTTACCACTGATTTCAAAACATTTTGGGGGGATTCCCAAGAGAGACTGCTAGGTCTAAATTAACTTGGAGATCTGTGATTAGAAATCTCAATGTCTGTCTGTCTTTCTTTTTCTTATAAAACGGCCATAGAAGGTAAGGTAGAAATTAGGGTCAGGGCAGGGGCAGTAGTACAGTAGACAGGAGGATCTCACCCTTTGCCCCTGTGCTGCAGTCACAATCCAAAATCCCCACCATTCAAAGCAGCTAGGAGCTGCAGAAAGAGGAATGTGTATTGGGGAACTGGCCCAGGGCAAAGATTAAGGGCTGTGTTCACACATCCTCTTTACTGTGCATTCACTGGGTTTCCAGTGCTGGTTTTTAAATCCATGTTCGCACAACATTATCCCAAATGACCCCTGGTGTGTACACAAACGGAAATGAATCTGACACTAATGAAGTTGTGCTGATGTGAAGAGCTGTGAAAGATGTGAAGAGCTGTGAAATGCACCCGGGGCTGTGCATGAAGGCAGTAATGTGAACACAACCCAGAGATCAAAGGAAGACAACCTTATGTCTTCCAAATGTGACTGGACTACAACTTCCATCGTCCCTGACCCTTGTGGCCAAACTGGGGTTGATAGGAGTTGTAGTCCAGGACACCTGAAGGCAGAGCTGTCAACCTTCCTTTCTTTTTGCATTGGGAAATGGCCATAGCTGTCAACTTTCCCTTTTTTTGCAATGGGAAACGGCACTGGAATAAGGGAATTTCCCACAAAAAAGGGAAAGTTGACAGCTATGCTTGAAGGGCACCAGATTGCCTATTCCTGGGTTAGACCCTCTTCCTCTGCGCCATGACCCTAAGTCACTTTTAAGGAAGAAGAAAAATATGCTAACCACTGAACTCGCATATAACCATTGGTTTACTTGATGCTGAAAGAAGAGAGGCAAACGCTCTTACCACCCGTTTGTCCATGTCTGCCCCATATTGGCCTTGGAGACAAGCCAGGAGCCTCTTCTGGACATTGTGAGCAGCACGCTTGGCTGGTTCAATCCTCTGTTCAATCTGGAAATAAAGGAGAGGGAAAGAAAATGAGGGGAAAGATTCCCCCACTGAATCTGTTCCTGTTTGAGGGTGTTTATCTCTTTCCAAGATCTCCTGCAACACCACAGAGGGAAGTGTCTTGTTCCGTTCATCTTCCACGAGATTCCATGCAGATTTTGGCATAAGGGACAACATTTGGGTTTCTGATACCTCAGTTTTTCACGCCACATTCTGGCTCTCACCAATGTAAAGATATTTGAAAACAGAAAGGGCGGTATTCCACCGACTTTTGGGCAGGGTAGATGCACTGAAATGAATGGACCTAACATTAACAGTGCTCTGAGTAAAAGTTGGTTGGCTACCACCCACCGACCTGTCAACAGTATGCACCCCACCCTGAGGTTGCTTACAGGTGAACTGTCAGAGTCAGAGGTTTTGCAGCCCATAAAGACCACACAATTAATTTAAGTAAACAGATGCAATCTATACACACATTTATAGCAACATGTGCGCAGATCAAGAATGAAAGAGGAAGCTTGAGTGCCAGAGTAAATGATGTGTTTAGATCTTCAGATTAAGGGTGAATGTTTGTCAATGGACTCAGAGGGCTGAGTTGTTATGCACCATACGATTCTTTCATCCATTCCTGTCTATTCAGCTCTTCTGCCTCCCAGTTGTCCATTTCTAGTCTTCTATAACACACCTTGTCAATTATGCCTGGAGAAGGACAGTGGCACATTCATAGAGTATCTGCCTTGCATGCAGAAGGTCCAAGGTTCAATCCTGGGTGTCTCCCAGCAGGGCTGGGGAAAGCTCCTGCCTGAATCCCTGGAGAGCTACTAGCAGTCAGTGTAGACAGTACTCATCCAGGTGGACTAAAGGCTTGACTCAGTATAAGGCAGTTCCTAGGAACTCTGAATTATGCGACTCCTCAAATATTAGATTAACTGGTAGTGGGCTCTCATTTGCTTGAGATCTTTAAGGAGGAGATGGATGGGTCGGCACCTGTCAAGGCCACATGATTCTGCCATGAGTTGGACTTGATGGCTCTTCGGAACTCTTAACATTCAATGGAGAGAGATGCGATCAGATTCCATGACCTGGTTTCGCTCTACTTTACTACTTCATTCTCCTGCTCCTGGCCAGGGATACTAATAACTCCTACAACTCTGGGCTAGTTATGGCATCATGCTGCAGAATGCACCCCCGTGAAATAAATTAAAGCACAAATAGGCAAGAATATGTTTGCTGTGGAATACTTTCTTCTACATGACTTACTGTCTACCAGCATCCTGCTTTTATCTCATAGGCTTAGTACTACAGACATTAAAAAGATCACAGAAGTGCAGATTTTGTGGTACAGAATAGGGGTGGGGTGGGGAGTGTGTGTGTGTGTGTGTGTGCATGGGTGTACATGAAACCATTCTTTTGCAAATTAGTTGCCCTAGCGGCTTTCAAATCTGTCCCTTGCTCTGAGTTGTTGAGATCTCCTGGGACCCACTCTAGCAGTAATGTTTGTTGCTCTTTGAAGCTTAAAAGTCATCTCTCCCACTGGAACATCTCGATCATTCTTCAGGGAGTGGGTAAAAACCCAGAGCAAAACTGTCCTGTGACTCAGGCATAAGCAGAGAGCAAATAAATTACACATGAAGACAAGGGACTCTTTCTCTCCATGCCTGCAGGTACAGGTAAGCACATGCCCACTGATCAGACTCACGCCTCACCTGTAGCAAGTCTTCTGTCAAGTATTCTGCTGTTTCTTGGGCTCTAGGAAGAGGCAGAAAAAAAACGAGAGTCAAAGAGACAAACTATACATTAATGTTATATGCTTTAGCACTTCTTCATTTGAGGCTGCAGAGGGGGAAATCAGAAGAAAGTTCTTTCAAAGTAATAGATACTGCTCATAGGCCCTGCTCTTAATTCCCCTGCTGTCTGAAGCATGATGGGGAAATCACCCAGGACAGGGCCTTTCCTACAGTGGCACCAAAGCTCTGGCACACCCTCCCAGGGGAATTTCATTCCGTTCATTTGCTGCTGATATTCTGGTGACAGGTGAAGGCCCATGTTGACTTTGGAAGGCAGCCAGAAGCCCCAAAGAAGGGATTTCTCTCCCTTAGTTGTTGGTCGGAGCTTCTTCTCCCTCTTGCTAGATTTATTTTAGTTTCATTATTTACACGAGCTGCTCTTAATGCTTTCAAATTGTAATTGCTGTTCGCTAGCTTGATAGGCCATTGGAATAAAAGATGGGATGGATGGATTGAAAGACAGACAGACAGATACAAAACAAAAACAAAAACCTCTGCGTACAAATCAAGATCAAGCTGTAATCAGTTCAGACTGTCTTCCCTGCCTCTCCACTCCCCGGCTTGAAAGGACATTGAAGGTTTCTGGGTAGAGGAGAAAGCACATATGCTGAACCTTTATATGGATGTTGTTGAGTTGTGTTGGGTAATCTGAAACAGCAATACCTGTATGTACTGGAAAGGAAACTCAGTGCATTCGAATGCCTGGGTGGCCTTAAAATTAACTTTGAAAAGTCTAGTATACTGTTCCCCAATATCAAACCATGAGACCAACTGGATATACAATGGTTAATGAAATTCCTATCTGTCCCAGAGTCTTTAAGTACTTGGAGGTGCTTATACTCCAAAAATTAAGGAAATTGTTTACTCTAAATTGTCGTCAATTGGTAAAAAAAGGTAAAGAAAATAATTAGGAGATGCTGGGGGGGGGTTGTCCTAATTAAGGAGGATTGCAGTGATCCAGATGAAAGTACCGTCTGTATGTTTCCGTCTATAAGACGCACCCATGTATAATTTTGGGGGACTCCGATTTAAGAAAACGGGGGAAGATCTATCCGTGTATAAGACGCCCCCAAATTTTGGACATTATTTTTAAGGGAAAAAACCTAGTCTTACACAAAAAAGTATGGTAATTCCAATGTTTCTGTATGTATTTCAGGTTCTCTCCATCCCCCTCCACTTGAATGTATGAAAACACTGGCACACACTTCTGAATGACTATGTTTTTCAAGGCAAGAAATCTAGACTGCTGCTGAGACATATGTACGACAGACTGAATGGAGATGGATGGGGATTATCCCATCTTTCTCATTATGATGAAATATACTGTATTTATATTTAAATTGTAATAATTAGTTCTAAATTTATCTCTA
This sequence comes from Lacerta agilis, assembly GCF_009819535.1. NCBI lineage: Eukaryota > Metazoa > Chordata > Lepidosauria > Squamata > Lacertidae > Lacerta > Lacerta agilis. The sequence continues at coordinate 27,166,778 of NC_046321.1, read as the reverse complement.
TATGTATACGTCAGCACATGCAAAATTGCAAGCAAATCTATGTCCTCTCTTTTGGCAATGCATATGTTTCCACTCTAGTCTGGCTCGCTTTCCTGCCTTCCTTCAGACTGTCAAGCTGAATCCTTCATGCTAAAGGTTGAGTATTCCCAGCGGCTAGTAATACAGGATACCTTTGAACTTGCCTTGAGATGAGAACCACATCCATTGTTATGAAAACTTCCCGGTTTGTACTAATATCACAACATCCATACTATACGCTTAAACGCTATTGAACCATTTTAACAATCATGGCTCCCCCCAAAGAATCCTGGGAATCGTGTAGTTTGTCAACTGTGCTGACCTCCCAGAGCTACAATTTGCAGCACCCTCAATGAGCTACAGTCCCCGGGATTCTCCACGACTGTTTAAGCAGTATGTTTTAAATGTATGGTGTGGTTGTCACCCATTCTTAGACCCTAGAAAACACTGCAGCCCAGAAACAGAGGAACTATAAATCAGTTGTCTCCAAGGGCAGATTATTCAGCATCAATTGTCAACATAGGAAATCTCAGAAATGTAGCTCCGCCTCTGCCTCCTACTCCTTAGTCTGTCATGGGGTTACACTTACACATTGGGAAAAAATGCAATTCAGGTTATTCTCCTTTCAGGAACAAGGCTGCACCCAGAATGAAGGGTAGGGGAAGAGGAACTCTCAGCAATACTGAGGTGTGTGACACAGTTCAACCAGGGTTTGCATAGAGACTCCAGGATAATGTTAAAGAGAATGGCTGGGGCAATCCAGCCAGATGGGTGGGGTACAAAAAAACAAATTATTATTATTATTATGACATTGCTGAATAAGCTGCTGAGGCAGTGGAAAGGTTGATGAGGAGACAAAAGCTCCCAGGATTTAAATGTTTACAAGGCCCTTCCTTCCTACCATGGGAATCCTGCATTTGCAGCAGGGGAAGTAATTCCTGTGGTTTGCAAATTAACATTAAACTTGCTCTCTTCCCCACCTCACTTTCCACTTCTGAGACAATTGCAGAGCTAAAACACTTCATTTGCATCCTGTTCCACATATTAAATGAAGTCTTGTTGAAAACCTGTTGCTTCAAACATGGAGACGGGGAGATAAATAAGGGTGTTTATAGAAAGGGGATTAATATTGTAATCAGGCCATTGGCAACAGTGAAGAGAAGAAGAAGAGGAAGAAGAGTTTGGATTTGATATCCCGCTTTTCACTACCCGAAGGAGTCTCAAAGCGGCTAACATTCTCCTTTCCCTTCCTCCCCCACAACAAACACTCTGTGAGGTGAGTGGGGCTGAGAGACTCCAGAGAAGTGTGACTAGCCCAAGGTCACCCAGCAGCTGCATGTGGAGGAGTGGAGACGCGAACCCGGTTCCCCAGATAACGAGTCTACCGCTCTTAACCACTACACCACACTGGCTCTGGTTTGGTTTGGTTGATGATGATGATGATGATGATGACGTCTTCTTAGTGGATTACCCCCAGGCAGGGTAAATCTGGACGAAATGGACAAAAAATATGCTAGAATTTCATGTGGAAATTTCAGAAGCCTGCATATGTAAGGAACACCAATTGCACCATAAACTTCTGTCTAGAAGCACTTACATGATGTAGCCTACATAGGAGCAAAAATTCCTAACATCACGCACATGCGAATGGAGACTCAGCTGGTGGTAAGAGAACTTGGGGTTTTGATAGAGAGTTAAGAACAGAAATGGAAATGCCTACCCTGCGTGCAGCAGCTGCTGAAAAGGTGAATTTCCATGCTGGTGATTATTAGAAAAGGGACCCAACACTGGCAATGCCTTTAGAAATATGGTTGTAAAGGTAAAGGGACCCCTGACCGTTAGCTCCAGTCGCGGACGACTCTGGGGTTGCGGCGCTCATCTCGCTTTACTGGCCAAGGGAGCCGGCGTTTGTCCGCAGACAGCTTCTGGGTCATGTGGCCAGCATGACTAAGCCGCTTCTGGCGAACCAGAGCAGCGCACGGAAACACCGTTTACCTTCCCGCCAGAGCAGTACCTATTTATTTACTTGCATTTGACATGCTTTCGAACTGCTAGGTTGGCAGGAGCTGGGACCGAGCAACAGGAGCTCACCCCGTTGCAGGGATTCGAACCGCCAACCTTCTGATCGGCAAGCCCTAGGCTCTGTGGTTTAGACCACAGCGCCACCCGTGTTAAATATGATTTAATGGCACATAATTACATCCTTAATTTATGGAGAGGGAGTACAGATCTTACAGCATGGTCATCTCAAGAGGGGCTTGTTCCCCACAGAAGTGCAGCATCTCTCCCCACCTGCCTTTAGCCAGCCAAGATTGTTTTGCCATTTTCTTAGTTGTGCCAAAGGTCCCCAACTCTTCCTGTGACATCACACAGTTACCTTGGCAACCTTCCAAATCTCCTGTCGTTTGTTCACACCTCAGGACAGGGGGGAAGGACCCTTCTTCAAACGGCCTTGTGTTGTTTCTTAATGGCCCTAGCATAGCCAGATCGTTTTGCATAGGCTAACCTAGGAATTCCTCTGCAGTTTGCGTTTCTCCATTCACATCCCATTCTACTATTCACTAACAGAATTTTTTAATTATTTTTTTGTTGAGAATTTGCCAAAGAAGCTCAACAACTTTGGCCAAAACTAAAAACTAAAAGAAAAAAAGCGCTCAAAAACTATTGTGTCACATTTTGAAACCCTATTATACAGATACTTTATATGTTTGGTGTGTTCACATTCTGGTTGCCACAAATCAGAAAGGATGTTGTAGAGCTGGGAAGGGGCAGAACTGGGCATCCAACTGATCAGTGGGCTGGAGCAACTCATCTGTGAAGAGAATTTAATCCATCTGGAGCTTTTAAATTTGGGGAGGGGGCAGTAAGGAAAGAAGCACATGATCCAGGTTTATAAAATTCTGCATAGTGTTGGGTAAGCAAGCAGAGGTGTATTCCCCCCCCCCCCTTCTTCTCATATAATAGGACCCAGCTAGAAATCTAGAAATTTAGAAATCTCTCACTGAATCTCCTACCCAGGCTTCCTGAGAAGGAGTGACTGTTAAACCAGTGTTGTCTGTGGTGTGTTGATAAACCCTTAATGTTAAGCAACTGCAGAGCAGATCCAGCTTCAGCTGAAGGACCCAAGCGCACCAGAGGATGTGAAGAGAGGAGCAGGCCTTGAAATGCTTTCTGCTGTGAAAGAACAGGAAACCATCAATTGAGAGGCGGCGGGGGGGGGGGGGAGGGAGACAGAAGCTGTGCATACAGGCACCATGCATATATTTCAAGTACATTCCCTCTCTCCGATTAATACTGGGAAACATAGTTTGTTAAGAATGTTGTGAATTGTAGCTCTGTCAGGGAGGGTAAACTACAGTTCCCATTATTCTTTCTGGGGTGTGTGTGTGCTTTAAATGTATGGTATGCATGCAGCCAGGGAACAGAAGGAACTGTTGTAGCAATGAATTTAGCAAGGACTATATCACTTGTTCGGTGGTTTATGTATATTTATTTGGATTATATGTATTATGCACACATCGACAGGATACAAGTGTATCAAAATACAGCACTTGTGAGTGAATGTTTTTAAAGTGGGCTAGAAAGTAGGAGGGGCCCATTAAAACAGTTATATTGATGTACACTTTATCAAAAAAAAATTGTTTTTGTTTTTTGACGGTGAAGTGTGTAGTTGGCAATTATTCTAATTTAATATTGCCCATCTAGACTGATTTTTTTCTTACAAGTATACAGAGATATCGTCGTGGATCTAAGATGGCCCCAACGTTTTAAAGCATAGATATAAGGAACTATAGTTGTACATTAAAAAGAAAACTAAACAGCTCTAGAGATATTAATTTAGGCTACAAAGTTTAAGGGTGTGTGTGGAGTTTTACATGCTAGGTTGTGCTTAGGCTCCACTGAAATTGAATGTGGAAAGTTAGTAATCATGCCTTAAATCCGGTTGATTTAATCCAAGTCTGCATCTTCCCTATTGTCCTCACTCTGAGGGTTCTTCTTACTCCTTCACTGATACATACATAGGAGGGTTAAAACAGAAAGCACAATATAGTAAGTGTAGGTTTCCCCCCTATGCAGCAATGTATTTAAATCTCTCTTGCGAAAATGGCTGATGTGAGCAACTACTTGCTCCTCACCCAGCCTGGAGTGAGATGAGTAACAACTAAATTCAACCTTCACATCACAACAACTAGACAGGGAAGACGGGAAAATCAGCTCTGGAACACCCAAGAGCCCAGCCCTGCTGCTTATGTCATTCATTGTGCTTTCAAAAGTAGAGCAGGGGGTGGTAGAGGCTGGGCCAGACCAGGGGGGAAAATAAGAAACGTCCTGCCTCCATCAAACCTTTTTTTGGTCTGTTTAGTTGAGGTGGGCAAATCTTTCAATTTCGGTTTCTCGTTTCTCCAGTCTTAAGCTCAGTTCTCCAAATTTTCATATCAGTTTGGATTTAAAACAAAACAACAGAGAAAAACAGGTTTTGTTTTTGCTGAATAACTTTACTGGACCAACAGCATCCTTGGTGGCCAAATTCCTTTTTTTTGGCCCTTAAGCGCCATAAGGTGAAAATTGACAGCATTGACATGGGTCTAAATGTATAACCTACTTTTATTGCTGGTTTAAGTGTCATTTTCCTTTAGATGCTTAGTCGTTTTAATTTTTGTATGGATAAATCCTTGTTTTCTGACTGACGGTCGAATAAAATTTTGATGATGATGAAAACAAAACAACAACCCCCCCCCCACAAAGTCCTCGTGAAAATTCACCAGCGTTTTAGTGTGAATTTTTCCAAATATACATTTTTTTTGTATGTAGTTCTTCCTAACAAACACATTTTTGCAAAGCAATTTTAAGGTTAGTTTCACTAATAGATGCATTTTTGTGCACGCTGTAAGCTAGCACGTGCATTTTTATGCACATTTCCTAGCTGGAGAATGGCACTGCAAAATTCAGAGAAGTGTGACTTTTGAAGGACAGCTGTGTTTAGGTTCTCAGATTGTTTCAGAAAGCTCTGATTAGGAAGGTTTGCCTTTAAATGAGAAGTGAACCAAATTTCTCCCCCATTCCTACTGACTAGTGGAGTACATACTTTTCTCAGCACTGGGATTTCAGAGTGCTAATCCCATCCAGCTGTGGGTTGTGCACACATTGCCAATGACTCACCACCCAGTGGTTCGGGAAGTGGTGTACACACAACCTTGGCCGCAATCCATAACTATCCTTTTGTTTCTTATGAAATCCTGCATTTGATGTGTTTCCCGCCAAACTAGCTTCAGTCAGAATTGAGAAAAGAACGGCCTTGCTGCATTTTAAGCCAGCGATGGACTAACTGAGTGGGGTCAGTCAGGCAACTCAAAAAAACAACAACAAAAGAGTCAAACCACAGGTTCCAGGATGGGGAACCTGTGGCCCTCTAGATGATGTTAAACTACAATTTCCATCATCCCTGATCACTGTGGTCATGCTGGATGGGTCTGATGGGAGTCCAGCAACATCTGGAGGCAGACATGCTAGCCATACCTGATCAAGCCAATACTATTTTTTTAAATGTTATTCACAGATCATGAAAAACTCAACATGTTTTGATTAAGATATCTGCAATAGCTATGTATGCATGCATGCATGCATGCATGTATTGCATTTATATTCTACTTTTCATCCAAGGAGCTCAAAGTGGAATACATAGTTCTCCTGCTCCCTGTTTTATTCTCACAGCAACCCTGTGAGGGAGGGAGGAATGAAGGTTGGGCTTTGGCTAATTCAACAATCCATGGCCTTTTAAACTAAGGGGGAGGGTTGTTGTTCCGCTTGCATTATGTCATGTATTTTTGTGGGGGGGGGGGGTTGTGATCCACAGATGAAAGGCGGAATATAAATTTAATAAGGGAATAAATGAGTGACTGGCTCAAGGTCACCCAGTGAACTTTGTGGTTGAGTGGGGATTTGAACCCTGGTCTTCCAGATCCAAGTCCAACACTCTAACCAGTACACTGTACAGATTAATGATACTGGTAATGATACCAGCCTAACTTATAGGGCCTTTGAAAACCTCTGCTCCACAAAGTGGTTAGCTGAAACAGCAACAGCTATTGACCTCTTTCTTATTAACCTACAGTTACAGACCCTCCAAGTGTCCCTATTTTCCAGGGACATCCCTAATTTAGAGAAGCCGTCCTGGTTTCTGATTTGATCCTGCAATGTCTCACTTTTCCTTTGGATGTCCCTATTTTCACTGGAGAAATGTTGGAAAGTATGGAGTTATCCATCCCCCAATCTGCCATAAGGCAATCCTGCATAGGGAAGTTTTTAAATGTATAATGTTTTATTGTGTTTTTATATATGCTGGAAGCTGCCTAGAGTGGCTGGGGCAACCCAATAAGATGTGTGGGGTATAAATAGTAAAATTATCATTATGGGATGTTGGAGGGTATGCCGTTAGGAGTTACTACCTGGTGCAGTCTGGTCTAAAGGCTGCATATCTACAGACACCCCACCCCCCACCCCGAGATATACTTGATATCCAACACCACAAAGCAAAATGGAAGACATGGGCCTTCCATTGAAACCAGGTAACTTAATGGCCTGAGGGAGTTGCTAAAAAGCAAATCCCTACAGCTCTCTGCTTCTTTCTCATAGGCAGGTATATATGAATTGCTGGAATTCCACACAAGAGCAGAACCCATCCGAGAACCTCAGCTTTCATTTAAAAGAAAGAGCATGTTTGTATATTAAATTTATATCCTGCCATTCCTCCCAAAAGAGCCCAGAGCCTCATGTAATGTAAAAATAGGATTAGAAGTATCTGAATAATCTAAAAACAAAACAAAACAAACTAAAAAACCCTAAAACCCCCCAAAACAATCCAAGAAAACAAAACCCTGAGGACTTGCTGAGTTGAACCAGAGTGAACATGGCTGTTACTATTTTTCTTCACATTTGTACTCCACCCTTCCTCTGGTGAGCCGAGCATGGCATTCATGGATGTGGATTATCTCACTTCATTCTCTGTGCAGCAGGTTAGGCGTGAGTATGCATGAGTGGCCCAAGGTCACCAAAGGGGCAAATGTGGCCGAGAACTCAGATTCACCCCCCCCCCCCCCGAAGTCTAGTGCTTTAGTGCCTTACATAGCTTCCTTGCGCCCATTTGTCGCAGAAATAAGAACACTTTGCGGAGTACACACAGTACACTCAAGGACATAGCACTTGTTCCACATGCTGGCTGGGGAGGATGGAGGACACCAGGGTGGGGAAGACTAGTCTAGGGCCATAAATTCCCCTGATAATCCTGTTGCATGGTTCTCTTTACCACTTGGCAGGAAGATACAGACAAATATGCCTGCCAGAGGGGTGCATGGGGATGGCAGGGTGATGCAGCGGAGAATAAAAGCAGGAGAGGCTGGATTATTGATTGACCCCGGACAATGTACCTGGGGCCTCAGTTCCATAACATTTGATGCTTTGGGGTGAGGGGTTGGAGTCTCACCTGGACATCCCCACCTGGGCTCTCATGTTCTGGTTCCTTAGTCCCATTAGTGATCTTTAAGTGGTTACAGGCACAGCTTGTTGAGTGGGCTGGTCACTAGTTTATATGCTCATCTATCCTGCCACTTGTGGCCCACTGGTTGTGAAAGTGGTGGCCCTTTACTTTGGCTGTGTACTCACTTTAAAGCACGTTCAAAACACATTTCCCTGCCTTAAAGAATTCTGAGCACTGCAGTTTGTTGAGGGTTGCTGGGAATTCCAGCTTTCCAAAAATGCAGAGCCCAATTTTTTTGAAGGAATTACATGTGCTTTGAATGAGTTCTAAAGGTAGAGTCTGTAAGCAGCCTTATAGGGAAACTGTGCCCCCCCTCAGATGCTGGACTACAGTTCCCATAGTTCCCTGATCTTTGGGCCATGCTGGCTGGGGTTGGTAGGAACTAGAGCCCAATAGTATTAAGAGGAAGACCACTGGTTCTCCATCCCTGACAAAGGAAGATTATTGAAATATACACACACAAACAAACAAACAAAAACCAACAATGGTCAAAACAAAATAGAAAATTCTTTTCAGTAGCACCTTAGAGACCAACTGAGTTTGTTCTTGGTATGAGCTTTCGTGTGCATACTCATACCAAGAACAAACTCAGTTGGTCTCTAAGGTGCTACTGGAAAGAATTTTCTATTTTGTTTCGACTATGGTAGACCAACACGGCTACCCACCTGTAACAAAAACCAACAATGGTTCCAGATAGTGGCATGGAAATGTGGTTGCCTCTAGTCTGCTAAATAAACTCCCTGATAAACTGAATTCAGGAAAGGAGGGGGTAAAAGTTAGAATTAGCACCTGGCAGAACCTTTTAATGAGGGTGAAAGAGGAAAGCGCAAAATATGGTCTGAAGCTCAACATCAAAAAAACTAAGATCATGGCCACTGGTCCCATCACCTCCTGGCAAATAGAAGGGGAAGAAATGGAGGCAGTGAGAGATTTCACCTTCTTGGGTTCCATGATCACTGCAGATGGTGACAGCAGTCACGAAATTAGAAGACGCCTGCTTCTTGGGAGAAAAGCAATGACAAACCTAGACAGCATCTTAAAAAGCAAAGACATCACCTTGCCAACAAAGGTCCGTATAGTTAAAGCTATGGTTTTCCCAGTAGTAATGTACGGAAGTGAGAGCTGGACCATCAAGAAGGCTGATCGCCGAAGAATTGATGCTTTTGAATTATGGTGCTGGAGGAGACTCTTGAGAGTCCCATGGACTGCAAGAAGATCAAACCTATCCATTCTCAAGGAAATCGGCCCTGAGTGCTCACTAGAAGGACAGATCCTGAAGTTGAGGCTCCAGTACTTTGGCCACCTCATGAGAAGAGAAGACTCCCTGGAAAAGACCCTGATGTTGGGAAAGATGGAGGGCACAAGGAGAAGGGGACGACAAAGGATGAGATGGTTGGACAGTATTCTCGAAGCTACTAACATGAGTTTGGCCAAACTGCGGGAGGCAGTGAATGATAGGCGTGCCTGGCGTGCTCTGGTCCATGGGGTCACGAAGAGTCGGACACGACTGAACGACTGAACAACAACAACAACAACAAGTGCTGGGACTACAGACGAGCAAGCGTGTCTCCACGTACTCAGAGCTCTACAGCAGTCAAGTTAGGCACCATCTGAGCCCAACTTACAAGTTTTCATCTGGCCCACTCAGGTTCTTGTGCAAAGTCCAGAGGGCCTAACCTGTACACTGACTAAAGGGTGTGTCTTGCAAATTATCAAGCCAAGGAGCTAGTCCTCCTTACCGTCCGCCAATGCTGGGGTGACTGAGCTGCTGCCGCATCCGATTGAACTGTCTCTTCATCATCTTGAGGGAAAGATAACGCAGTCCCACCACGACGACCAAAAACCAGTTGGGTGTTCTTTCCCTCCTCCTCTTCAGCACAGGCCACTGGCACTTGTTGCCATCGATGATTCTCTCCTCCTCCTCCTCCTCCTCCTGTCAGCAGGCTTATTCCTGTCACTTCCTTGTCATTCTCTGGTCTTATTTTATTCTCTCTCTCTCTCTCTCTCTCTCTCTCTCTCTCTCTCTCTCTCTGACTTCACTCTTCTCTTCCCATTTCTACTTCCTCCTCCTCCTCACCCCTCACTGATTTCCTCTTATTTCCCTTTCTTCCGATATCCTTCACTCACAATCTTCAGTGTGTTTCTCCACCTCCTTTTCCTCCCTAAGTTTCAAGTCCTTCCCATTTCTCTTACACTTTCTCTGCAGCAACTTGCCTCATTCTCTCTTGCCTCCGCCGCCACCACCACCTTTCGCAGATGCTGAGATCAGGTAAGATCTGCTGCTGCTTCTCTCAGTTCCTGTCACCACCCCGCCAAAAGAGGGGAAAAAAATAAAAATAACTTCAGCCAAGCCTTAAAGGGGAAATATTATTACAGCAAACATGCAACAAGGCAGAACAAGCCTTTATGCTGCAAGGGCTCGCATTGTAGCACTTCCTACTTTCTCTCTCTCTGGCTCAGCTTACGCTTGACAGCGTGGGGGTGACGCTGAAATGAAGTTTGAGGTTTGGGGTGAGGAAGACGGTTGGCTAATAAAGTTGCATGAGCTCAGGAGGATGGGGGTGTAGCTTTTGCAGCAGAGGCCCAGAGAGAGGGTCTTTCTTAGGTTGGCCCAACCAGCAATTACTGGAAAGGGGGAGTAAACAAAGGATTTTGGGGTAGCAAAGCTAGCAATGTGCAACAGCTCCTGCTAGTTCAGCCCTGGGCACCATACATTGCAATATGCAATTATAAATACTAATACTCTGTCCTGCCTGTCTCTGAAGTATCTAATTGCATCCTGCACACACAATACTGCAGACCAACTTCTTAAGTCTGTGTGCTCTTCTGTAAAACACGCACAACGTTCAACACCAATTTCCAGAGGAGCAATTTCCTTTCCTGGAGCAAAGGAAAACTGCAATGTGAAATTGCTGAATTATAACAAATGTAGCCTTTGGAATGCACAAGAGTCATTTTTCCACAGTACTACACAGTGGTTTGGAACTGTACACACCTTCACATGATTTCATTTACCATCTGTGTTGTCTGTGCACATAAGTGGGAATGTATACACGTGCAACAGTGTTCTCTATTCCCCTCCCCTCAAATAGCATTTCCATAGCTTCCTTGCCTTAAAAAACAAACCGTTTTGCACATTTTGCTTTCGAAAGAGAAGGGCTGAAAACTGGTGTGTTACTGCACATGTATCGTAGAATGCAGAAGATCTAGTTGTACCTTGGTTCTGGAACAGAATACGTTTTGGGAGTCCGCCCGACTCACGAAACCATTCGAAAACCAAGGCACGGCTTCCTGCATCCTGCAGCCAATCGGAAGCCTCGCCAGATGTTCAGCTTCCGAAAATCGTTTGAAAACCGGAACACTCATTTCCGGGTTTCGATCGTTTGGGAGTTGATTTTTTCGGGAGCCAAGGCATTTGAGATCCAAGGTACGACTATATTGTTATACAGAGGTGACTTAAGTCACTGTGCGGCTTCCTATTTTGCCAGTTTCATTCATACCCAAGTTAAGCATGGTGAGGAGCAGGGGCGTACCCAGGATCAAAACTAGGGGGGGGCAAGCCATGGTCGCCCCCCCCCGTTTTCCCAGAGTTGTCGACCTTTTGGCTGGCGGGGTGGCATGACATGGGCCCAGGACTCCCGTGATGCAGGGGGCAATAACCAGAGGCGTAGTAAGGTTAGGTGCAGGGGCATCTTAAGCATATCCGGCGCCGGAGTACAAAGATCCCTCCGGAGGGCGCCTCCCATTTCCCACATCATACATTCAACACACATTTAAAGCACATGATTTCACCCAGAGAATCCTGGAAACTGTAGCTTCCCACTCACAGAGCTACAGTTCCCAGGATTCTCTAGAGGAAGTCACGTGCTTTAAATGTGTGGTCTACTCTAGAACTGGCGTCAGCGGCTGAACATCTGCTTGACATGCGGAAGGTCCCTGGTTCGGTCCCTGACATATCCAGGTATGCTGGAATAGGACTGCATAAAAATCCCAGAGGGCTGTTGTCAGTCAGTGTAGACACTATGGAGCTAGGTAGGCCAGTGATACAACTCTGGTTAAGTTATCCCTCTATAAAAGTAATATTTCATTTCCTCAGGTCATGTGTCCCTTGTTAAACTGGCAGAAAAGGAGGGGCCCCACCCATTTTTTGCACCTGTCCTGCCCACCACTAGTATGTCACCCCTGAGAAATGGCCCTTCATGGAAAAGGTTACCCATTCCTGGTTTAAACTACCTTTTTATGAGTAGCTTCTAGCTTCATTCCAGAATTACAGTATCTGATGTTTACATAAACATTTTGGAAACAGATTTGTCAGGGGTTGGCTTCATAATTTCTCAAACTTTTTGGAGTCCTCTGTCCATAGGAAGCCCAAGTGAGCCAGTAGTATTTGCTCAAGTTTGCTTGGTATTCTTCTTCCTCACTTACTGGAAAATTAAGTGTCTTCCTTGTATTTTTGAAGTAAAAGGTAAAAGGTAAAGGACCCCTGGACAGATTAAGTCCAGTCAATGGCGACTATGGGGTTGCGGCGCTCATCTCGCTCTATAGGCCGAGGGAGCCAGTGTTTGTCCGCAGACAGCTTCCGGGTCATGTGGCCAGCATGACTAAGCCGCTTCTGGCGAACCAGAGCAGTGCACAGAAACACTGTTTACCTATTTAACTACTTGCACTTTGACGTGTTTTCGAACCGCTAGGTTGGCAGGAGCATGAAAAAAAATTGGATTAAGCAAATAAGAGAGCCAGGGAAGTATAGCAGTTAAGAATGTTGGGCTAGGTCGGACCTGAGGGAGGCCCAGGTTCAAATCCCCACTCAGCCAAGAAGCTCATTGCATGACCTTGGACCAGTTGTCCTCTCTCAACCTTGCCAACCTTGCAAAGTTGTTACAAAGATGAAAAGAAAATCATGTTTACTTCCTTGGACACCTTGGGGGAAATGGAGGAGTATAAATGTAGTAAATAAAGAAAGCAAGCAAGCAAACAAACAAACAAATATGGACTGTGTTACTGGAAAGGTACTTTTCCCCAAGTCAAACCATCTAGCTCAGTACTGCATACACTGACTGGCAGCAGCTCTCCAGGGTTTCAGGCAGGGGAGATTCTTAGCCGTACATGCAGATGCCAGGGAGGAAAACTTGGGTGCAAGGTGTTCTAACCACTTAAGGGGATGACCCTCCCCTTAAGACATAGATACATTGGAAGCCACATTATGCAAAATCAAACTCTTGGTCCATCTAGCTCAGTATTGCCCACACTGACTGGCAGTGGCTCTTCAGGAGTCTTTCCCACTTCCCAGCCCTAACTAGAGATGCCAAAGATTGAACCTGGGACCTTCTGCATCAAAGTAGATGCTCTGCCACAGAGCTATGACTCCGCCCCCTGCTTTATTTGCAGATTAAATAAATAGCTGGAATGTTGGGAATTAGAAAAAATGAAACAACCAGTTATTCCCAGACTAGCTGGTGGGGGGGGGCACTCCAGCCATGCTTAGGGCCATTTGCCCCTCTACCCGCCTTACCCAATTCCCCCTTCCCTACCTGGCTGACTGGGGAGTGGGCTCCACTCTGCCAAGGGGGGATGCGACAGAGGTTGGCACCCTCTTCCAACAAAGCCAAGTTTGCTCATCTAGTCTTCTCTTGTTTCCCCCACCTGGCATGGACCTGGGCTGGGAGGGATGAGATGGAGCTTTACTTTCCTCCTTCCCCTCCCTCTTTGAATCCAGGTTGTTGGGAGGGGGGTGTTTTCCCCAATGCATTGCCTTTTTAACCCTTCTCTGGCCCCTTCAGCCACAGATTCCTATGAAGGTCACTATGTAGCATCTTGGTCAATGCTGAGGTTCATGGACAGGAATTTTGAAGTCGTTTTTTATATCTTGCAAACCCCGTTCTTCCCTGTTATGCCTTGTTCCTGCCCCGCCACTGTTCCACCCGTTTTGCCTTTTTCCAGGTCCAAAAGGATCTATGAGTTGGCAATTGCCTGAAATGGTCTCCGGCTGTACAGTTTCACAATATGAGTATTTATTATCATCGCCAGCCCACCTTTTATTATTTTCACAATATGAGTATTTATTATCATCGCCAGCCCACCTGGGAAATCCTTCCCAGGAAAGTAACATTTTTAAATGCATTGAGAAATTCATTTTAAAAAATTAAAAAATTCCTTCCAGTAGCACCTTAGAGACCAATTAAGTTTGTTCTTGGTATGAGCTTTCGTGTGCATGCACACTTCTTCAGATACACTGAAAAAGAAGTCACCAGACTTAAATGCAAACTTGATAAAGACTTGAAGGCAGGAAAGTGGAAAACAAAGGGTTAAATGCTGCTGGGCAAAACAGTAACTAAGGAACAGGGAGAAGCCACAACAAGGAGGGTCTTAACAACAAGGTGGTTTTAACACAGCAAAAGGCAGGGAGGGGCTGAACAACAGTAATTGCTAGCGGCAGGTAAAAGGACGCTGCGAAACACCAACCCAGGAGATATTTTTGCTAGCGGTAGAAAAGCAGGGATTTTAAACAACTCAGAAAAAGGGGGACAGAGGGAAACACCAACTTCAGAGCAGTAAAGTAACTTTAAAAGGGGCGAACCAGAGGAGTTGGGGTGAAGGAATGACAGACAACACAACGCCAGGAACAGGCAAGCCCTCCAAACGTGTTAATATTCCCAGAACACAGGGAGGGAGAGAGGCGTGAGAGGGAAGAGCGAAGCCTGACGCAGAGGCAAAAGCACAGTGAGCAGAGCCGTCCCCACAGCAGCCCGCCGCTGTGAGCGCGCTCCTCCTTGCCTCCGGGACAGGAGCTGCCTTGGGCAAGGGGGGGGGGGGCAAAGGGAGGAACTTGGGCGGCAGGGACAGCAGCCTCCTTCTCCGCTCCTCTCCTCCTGGCCCGCTTCTTCCTCAGCCTAAATGGAAGCGCCGGGCAGCCCGGGATGCGGCTCCTCTTGCCCGGCGCCGATCATTTTTGCTTCTGGGGGGGGGGGGGCAGCTGGCTTCTAGGGGGGGGGGCAGCTGCCCCCTCCTGCCCCCCCTTCGGTACGCCCATGGTGAGGAGGAATGGCCCAGCCCTGGGAAACCTCTGTGCATGTATGTAGGCAGGAGGCTCTTGAGAACATTCTCAGTAATAAACGGATTATAATTGTTCCAGCAGAAGGCACTTCATATTTCTTTCTTTCATGTATACAGTGGTACCTCGGCTTACAGATGCTTCAGGTTACAGACGCTTCAGGTTACAGACTCCGCTAACCCAGAAATAGTACCTCGGGTTAAGAACTTTGCTTCAGGATGAGAACAGAAATCGCATGGTGGCAGCAGGAGGTGCCATTAGCTAAAGTGGTACCTCATGTTAAGAACAGTTTCAGGTTAAGAACGGACCTCTGGAATGAATTAATTCTTAACCCAAGGTGCCACTGGCACCTTGGTTTAAGAACAGCTTATTTTATGAACAACTTGGATTAAGAATGCTGCAAACCCGGAAGTAGGCATTTTGGTTTGTGAACTTTGCCTTGGAAGCAGAACATGTTGAGCGTGTTCCATTTGTAAATTGAGTCCCCTGCTGCTATGGGAAAGCGCACCTTGATTTAAGAACGCTTTGGTTTAAGAACGGACTTCTGGAACGGATTAAGTTCGTAAACCAAAGTATTGTACCACTGTACCACCTTTCCCTCCAAGGAGCTTGAGGCAGGATAAATGGTTCGCCCTTCATGATTTTATCCTCACAACCACCCTGTGAGGTAGGTTAGGCAGAGAGACAGTGCATGGCTGGGTTGAAATCCAAACCCTGGTTTCCCATGTCCTAGCCCAACACTCCAACCAATACTCCACAGTGGCTCTATTGACAATATGGGGATTGTTTCATGTTTCCAGGACCCCGAAAAGGTGCCTGGCATCCAGCGTTGAATGCCTATTATCACGTAGTGTGTACACACCTTTAAATGGTAATGTGCATTAGTTCAAAATGTGGGAAGCCAGCCCTGATGCATTCAGGGACCATCTTGCTCCTTTTGCTGAGTGGAGTCCTGGTCATCTGCCCCAAAGTCCTGACATCACTGCCTCAAACAATCCCCCCCCCAATTATTGGACACCTATTGCTTTATCCATCGAGGCAGTACACATGATTGTTTGGGAGTCGGACCACAACCACGTGGCGTGATGAGATCTGGAGCGATGATGCAGGGAGCAGTGTTCAACGAGGCGACATTAAGTCTTCTGAAATGTGCAGTAACCTTCCTAGGCACACCCTGGATGGAAATGACTGTTGTGTCCTAAACCCCCAACACACACATACACCCCTGCAAACTCTGTCAGCAATCTCTCAATTTGCAGCTGTTTGCAAGTCACTTGTTGCAGAGAAAGCCCAGGCAGGCAAAGAATTATAGGGGACAAAGTGCATGAAGTTACTGAGAAGTGGGAAAATTAAGGTGAGGAAGTGGTCAGAGTGCGCACATCGAGAGATAAAAGTTCTATAATTGTAAATGAGAAAGGAGAGGAGGAAAGAACTGCCTCAGGCCGGCTACTAAAAAGGTTGCATTTTCACGCCTGCTAAATTTATCTATTAGCTGAGCTAGGTTAGAACTGCTATCAGTGTTTTGTTTTCATCTTGTACAGATTACTGGTACCCATCTGTTGAGCTAGGGCTATGCAGACTTTGAGGTTACCTAGTTACCTTTATCAAGCACACATGAATGTGATGGCCTAAATTATTCAGTCATCATCATTATTATTTAGCTTTAAGGGCAAGGACCGAGAGCCTGTAGCCCTCCAGCACTCAGTTTCTGAGGCTTAGTTTTGATTCTCTCCAGTCACATTTATTTCCTGTAGCAATTCTACCACAAAGAATAAACAACTACTACTGTGACCACTTCATTGCACATACCTTGGAAAAGCCCCTATGCTGCAGCTGAGTGCTCAAATTTTAGATTCATTGCAAGCGTGCGTATAGAATGCAGCCTGCATCAGCTGATTTGTTTTAACACAGAGACAAGATGGAAAGTAGCATCACCCGTGATGTAAAGGGGCTGCTGAAGTTAAATTTATTACTCAGCAGGCTGTAATGGACAGAGCCTGGAGCCAATTTGCCTCCTGCTCCCCTTGAACTGCAGCTGGGCTGTTCCAAAGTGCTTGCCCCTCTTGTTGGGCCTGGTGAGCATTAAATGTCCCCAACCCCTATAGTTATAATTTGTGGGTTGCCATTGGATTTTATTTTGATTTTAATTGTTTGGTTTTATGTTTTTAACGTATTACCATATATATATCTTGAGGTTAGCCGCCCTGAGCCCAGTCCTGGCCGGGGAGGGTGGGGTATAAATAAAATTTATTTATCATCATCATCATCATCATCATCATCATCATCATCATCATCATCTCAGGTCCCCTCCCCACACCTTTTAGTTAGGACTTCTCAGGGGCATGAATACCAAACACCATTAGAAAAAAGTACCGGTATCTGCTTTTCCTAGTGTGATTCTCTTCAGGTGCCACTGCAGACCAGAGATCATAGAATCATCAAGTTGAAAGGGACCCCGAGTGTCATCTAGTCCAACCCCCGTCATGCAGGAATCTCAATTAAAGCATCCATGACAGATGGCCATCCAGTGGGATGAGGAGGGAAGATGCCATTTAGATGCCACTTTTGGGTTCCATGGGGAGGATCAAGCTTGGCCTACTCAGGAGAGAGCAGGCCACTAGGACCGAAACAGGATCTAAGCCCCAACAAAATAAACAAGCACAGAATTTATTGTTGCGGGACTGTGCCTACCATCTCAGAAGCTGCAATGCAGATAGAAGAACCGCCTACATGCTACATCTATCACAGAGGAAGCTGGAAACAACCTTCCTGATTCTTATCTGGAGATATCAATGCCGAGTGACTTATCCCCAATGCCCCTGCTGCAGTCCATCACACCAAACAAGTCATTTCCTTAGGCTCCATTGGGAGGAAGGTTGGGATAGAAGTTGAAATAATAATAGTTGCAAAAAATGACAATAATAAATTACTACTACTACTACTACTACTACTACTACCAGGGAGGCAGGTGGCTCTGTGGGTTAAACCACAGAGCCTAGAGCTTGCTGATCAGAAGGTCGGTGGTTCGAATCCCCATGACGGGGTGAGCTCCTGTTGCTCGGTCCCAGCTCCTGCCCACCTAGCAGTTCGAAAGCACGTCAAAGTGCAAGTAGATAAATAGGTACCGCTCTGGTGAGAAGGTAAACGGCGTTTCCGTGCGCTGCTCTGGTTCGCCAGAAGTGGCTTTGTCATGCTGGCCACGACCTGGAAGCTGTATGCCGGCTCCCTCAGCTATTAATGCGAGATGAGCGCCGCAACTCCAAAGTCGGACACAACTGGACCTAATGGTCAGGGGTCCCTTTACCTTACTACTACTATTACTACTAAAATGCAAATTATGATTAATTTCCAGCTTTCTTTTTTTGTAACCCAACCTGTTTCTACTAAGATATGTGTGGGAAGTCTACCTTACTGCAGAGGATTCAAGCTGACAATAGTAGTGCCATTTCACTTAGAGGGCCGTTGCAAGGAATGGAACCTGAGATCTGTGCTCTCTAGAGACTGCAGCAGATTTTGGACACTTTTTTAAAGAGTTTGCAAGACAAGATCTTCAAGACAGCTTTTAAGCTGGAGATGGGAGCAGTATTATGTCCCCAAACAAAACATCCAGCTGCACGCTGTTAAGTAGCTACCTTCTGGCCTCCACAACCACTGCTGAATCCAGCTCTGCGACACAGAGCAGCAGTTATTGCTGCAGAGGCCCCTGCAAAAGGAGTGGGAAGTGGGGAAGAAGAGGAAGTGTGAGCTCTTCACATGCACACAGCAGACTCAGCCACAAACGACAAGCCCACAAGTTCGAGCTGACACCAGGCTTGCTGGTAGGAGGAGGAGGAGGAAGAGGCGACATTTTCCAGAGTTAATGCCTTGGTTAGCTTTGGTAGCAATTCCACGCCTCCACAAATGCAGAAATACTTCAATCTGACTCTTGAGATCATCGCACCATCGCAACCCTAACAAAAACAAGGAGCCAACGGTGGTTGCCATATTCGTATCTTAATGTCACATTGGATGTTCCTGGCACTGAAACAGGAATTGAGATAGAGGAACAGAAGCCGGGATGACTGGAAATGGTTGCTGGGGCTCAGAGTCCTCTAAGAAGATAAATGGCCCCTCTAATCCAGCCTTCCGACCTCACAGTGGCCAACCAGATGCTTGTAGAAAGCGAGCAACAGCACTCCATCTACCTGTGATTGTCAGCAACTGGTATTCAGAATCATAGAACTGTAGCGTTGGAAGGGACCACAGGGGCCATCTAGTCCAACCCCCCGCAATGCAGGTATGCGGGACTCAAACCCACGACCCTGAGATTAAGAGTCCCATGCTCTACCAACAGCACCTCCAATGTGGTAAGTGGAATACAGCCATCATGGCTGGTAGCCATCAATAACCTGATCCTCCATGGATTTGTCTAATCCTCTTTTAAAGACATCCCAATTGGTGACCATCACTACCTTTTGTGGGAGTGAATGCTGTAGTTTAACTATGTGCTGCGTTTCCCCCTGTCTTCAGTCTTTCAGCAACATTCAGCTTCATTCCCGAGTTTGAGTTATGAGAGGGAGAAAAACTTCTTCTTATCCACTTCCCCAAACTTTGCAGAGTCTTATACACCTCTATCATGTCCCCTTGCCTTTTTTTCTAACCTAAGAAGGCCCAAATATCATCTCCTTTCCTATAGGAGAGTTGCTCCAGCCCCTCGAGTTACTTCGGTTGTCCTTAAATTTTGAAACTTCCTGGCTCTACAAGGATCCTTTTTAAGGTGAGGCAACCAGAATGTGGATTTGTACAATAAGATTATATTAACAGGGGTTGTTTTTTTTTGGCAAATGGTTCAACATTTACATCCTGCACCAGGTCTTGGGTGCCCCTTAAGTTAAGGGTTGCATCCCCTCTAGTCAGTTTCATGAACAAATGTTCCAGGGCACAGTCATTGCAGGCATCTAAAACTTTTACCTCTTTGTTCTGACCGGAACATACGCAATTATCCAGTCTAAACAATTAAAGCACCTGAAGTCACTGATAATTGCAGCATTTCCTCGATTGCAAAACGTAACAGAAAAAAGTGGTCTCATTTTCCATTTCCAAGATGAACAGGGTTTATATATATATATATATATATATATATATATATATATATATATATATATTAATTACTAAGTGATATATATATAAGGGTTACTAAGTGATGCACAATGTTTATTTCCAACAACTTCCAGAGTATTTCTTGAAGTCAACTATTTACAGGTGTGGAACTACAGACTGAGCTTGTGTGTATTCCGTGCTTACACACCCAAGTCTAGAAGTGGGAACTGGGTGTGCATGTTAGTATCTTGAGAATTTTGACTTTTTTAAAAAGCAATTTCCTAGCCCTCAAGACAAAACATTTAGAATTAGGCGGACAGTGCTGCCAAAGCAGAGCAGAACTGCAGTGCCCTTACAACTAGGAGGGCTACAGTAAAACAAATAAAAAACAAGCATATTTGCATAATATAGAGCACAGAATTCAGCTTTTCTCAAAATAGTATTTTGATGGGTTTTTTTAAAAAGCACAGAGTACACACAGTAGTGACTGTGCCTAAGGTAGTGAGGATCAAGGCAGGGTAAGTGGAGAAAAGACAGAGGCCTGCAAGTGAGAGCTAGGCAGAGCATGGGATCCTCGTGCCCTTCCAATCAAGTCCTGACTGATTCACTTCAGGAAAGAAAACGTTTTATTTCCCATTAATACAGCAGATTTCACACAGAGTCTATTTTAAAGTCCTTTTCCATAGGCAGAATTTTCACCAAAAATATATATACAAGCCTGTTTCAAGAACCAAACCAAACCGAATCTAGAAAGGGGTCAAAGAGAACCCTGAAAGAGAGACCAGAAAGTAAAAGTATCCAGTCACAGCAGAACCCCACTTCAGAAAGGCTTTCCTACCAAAAGGAGACAATTGTTGTCGGAAACAGGGGCATAAGCCCCCTGGGCAAAACATCGTTCTTCACAATCCCACCCACTGCTCTCAACCGTAAAGCTCAAGTCCACCTTCCATGGAGCAGCCTGTTCAGTAACTTGCTGAGGCCTCACTCCCACCCAGGCTTGAGGAGAACTCAAGTCAGTCAGAGTGGGCGCTTCCTAGCCCAAATCCTGTGAGCACACCAGTTGGTGGGAGGGAGAAGAGGGGCAGCTTCAGCTGGCAAAGGTCTGTGGGGAACCAGACATTGTTATGGCAACTCTTTCCTCCTCAACGCCCTCCTCCCGAGTACCAGGCCTGTGCCATATTTAGCTGTGAAATGCACAGCAGAGGGGTGTGCAGGAGATCCACAGTGCCACACAGGCAATATAGTGGGCCCCTCTTCACCCTGTAGGCAGCCTCTTGGTATTGTCAGCTTCCTCTCCCAGACTACAACCCCTCCCTTGCAGCTGCACAACAGGCCACAACTACCAACCCTTTGGACGTAAGGCATAATAGACGAGGCATGCTACCCGCTTTCCTCCTCGCCCATCCCATCAGCTGAGTCAGACTCAGCTCACTGGTGGCTCATTCAGCATGGTGAGCCACTATCCAGCCCAGGGTGAAGGAAAGGCCTCGTGAGCAAAACAGACCCAAACACCCTCCTGTTGTGTCAAGGCTGTTTTGCCAGCGGAGTCGTGAACAGGCGCCAACTAGGCCTCCGGTGGCAAAACGATGGTGCCTTTTGCCCCACCTGAGACCCCAGCCCAGCTTCATGTTGCGACACAGGGAAGCAGAGCGAGGGGCATTGCTCCCAAGTATCAGGCTTGTGTGTGGACAGGGTGGAGTGTGAAAAGAGCTGGAGGTTGGGAAGGGGGTCAGGCCCAACATAACCTTAAGCAGGAAAGAGGAGGGGAAACGGTCCCAGGAGTCTCTTCCCGGACTTCTCGGAGCCGATTGTGACTGCCCTCTGCCGTGGGGAGAAAAGCAAGAGCCGTGAGAGCAAGGGGAGAGGAGGGGGCTCAGAAACCAAGTTAGAAGAACGGAGAACAACTCACTCAACCAGCCCTGCCCCCACCAACCCCAGCAGGCCTCCCCTCGGCCCATGGTCCTCCACACACAGCCTACGGCCAGCTGCCAGCCATTCCAGTCTGAGAGCCTGGTCTGAGGGCCAGCCAGCTCTGGGAAAGCTCTTGTCCTAGAGGCGGCAGGATCCTTTGAAGCCAGACGCAGTGCAGCGGCGGCATCAACTAAAGGTCGCCCCATGATTCTGGAGGGGGGAACTGGTCCACGTCGCCCATTTCATTGTAGGTTCGGTCGGCCATGGTGAAGGTCAGCTTGTATCGTAGTCTTACTTTCTCCTGGACAGAGGGAAAGATGAGCAACAGATGAGGTTTCCCTTCTTATGGGCTGGCTCTTGCGCTCAGGGGGTCGTGCTTGAGGGTTTCCTACAGGCATCTGGGAAAAAGATGGCGGACTCGAAGTGCAATTGGCCTGATTCCGCAGGGCTCTTCTGATGTCCTTAATAAATGAGGGAGGGGGAAGAAAAAATGCTGGCAGGGCACTAGCAGTTTGACGCTGATAGGACATGAAATGCCGCCCACCCTACCCCTCTGCCGAGGTGCCATTACCTTCTGTGGGTTAGCAAGCAGGAGGACCTGGGTGATTGCAGTGGGGGGCACAATAGGGTTGAATGCCGGGAGCTCTGTCCCCGAGGGTGGCTGCAGCTTCACTTTCATCACCTACAGAAACGAGAGTGCATTAGGAGGATTCAGTGACTGACCTGAAGCTGTTAAAGAGCACAAACTGGAGAATCTCATAAACCTGCTTCTAAGCAGCCAAGATGGAAAGTTCACCTGGTTAGAGTCTTCCACGTGTCTCCATCTATGCTGCTGTGAAAACAGCTCCCCCTAGTGCCAGAACCTTGATTTAATGCAATAGTCTGGGTGCTTTGGCTCAGGATTTAAGAAACCTGGCTCTTTCTTTTTCACAGTGGACGGCAGGAAATGTAAACCGCACCAATACTTTTCCCAATCTTTGACTGTTTTAGGGAGCAGGGTCCTCAAGCAGCTAATCTTTACAATGCCAATATACAAATGAGTACATAGAATCATAGAACTGTACAGTTGGAAGTGACACAACCCCCTGCCATGCAAAGAATCTTTTTGCCCAATGTGGGTCTCAGATCCACAACCCTTGAGATGATACTGGACTACAATTTCCTGCCATCTGCATTCCTGACCACTGCCATGCTGGCTGAGGATGATGGGAATTGAAGCCCAACACTGGTCCCACACCCCTGGCACGGGGATTGGCAGCAAATGACCGCTGGGCCAACATTTGAAATCATCTTGTATAAAACCAGACCACTGGTAGACAAAGCCCATGGACATCTTTTTTCAACTGGCAGCAGGACTCCAAGGTCTCACGCAGGATCTTCCCTGTTTTAGCTCTGATATTTCAAGATCCTTTTAACAGGAGATGCCAGGGGAATGAAACTGAGACCTTCTGAAAATAAAGCATGGTTATTACCACAGAGCTACACCACCTCCCACTACTAAGTTATCAAAAACGGAGGCAAGAGGAATGTATGAAGATTGCACAGGTAGTGTTCATGGGGCCCTGGGAAGGGTTGCAGGCCTGCTGTCTTCCTCCACCTTCTCAAAGCAGTGTGGAGTAGTGGTTAGTGTGTTGGACTAGAACCTGTTTATAATAAGAGTTACTTTTTAAATTGCTTTTAGTGATGTTTATCAGTGGTTTTGGTTGCATCTGTTTTAATTCATGCTGTGAGTTGCTTTGGATCCTGCACCGAAAGGAAGTTGGGATATGAATGAAGTAAGTCAATAAAATACCTTGGGTACGGCAGACTGAAAGATGATGTTCCTAATGGGCAAGGGGGCTGTGCTGAGCATGGAGATGACCACTACTAGCACATCAGGCCGGTCAGGCAGAGAGTCCTTGGCAAAGTGGAAAAGGACGCGGAATCCATGCTGGTCATACACTGTCACCGGCAGGATGTTGCCTGGAGCGAAGAAATACCAGGAGAACCACAAAACAGAAGAGAGAGGATTGGTTCATTCCGCAGAGGCAAACAATTCACTTGCTGGCTAAATGCAATCACACACTGGGCATCATAACATTTGAATCATAGAATTGTAGAGTTGCAAGGGTCTTCCAGTCCATCCCCCTGCAATGCAGGAATTCTGCCCCCAGTTGTCCCTGGGTGGGCTCAAGCCACCAACCTTCTGGTTAGCTGCCAGACACACTGACCCATTGTGCTGCCACAGGCGCCCTCTGGAGCCCAAACAAGGCCGAAAACAGCTTGTAACTCAATCTCCTTGTTTAACGCTGTTTAAGTTAATAGTGCATCCTTTCTCAGATGTAGCAACGGCTGGCAACAACCGGTTTGTAAAGAGGCAAAGACACGTCAATTTCATTACTGAAAAGCAGATCATAAGCCCTTCCCCACAATCTCCTCCCAGCCAGGGCTGTCTTTGCCCAGGGGTGCAAGGGGTGCGGGGCACCCGGGTGCCGAATTCTGGGGGGCACCAGGCGCCCGCTGCTGAAGCCACCTAAGCTCTTATCTACCTGCTATAAAATAATAAATAATTCTGAGCATGCTAGAAAAACAAAATACATATATACCTAGGTATTACCGAAATTTATACCTACTGTTTCACTAAAGGACTTTCAATTTTGTGTGCTCATTTACTAAAGACGGGCTGCGCTAGCGGCGGTGTTTGTCATTCACAATGGCGGCGCTCATCAGACTCAACGACAGCGCTTGTCATTCATTTGCAGGGTGCTTGTCATTTCGCGTGCAGGGCTGTGCACACGAAATTAACTCTTACATCAAAATATTATGTTACGTATTGTATTGAGCTGCTATGCGGCAGCGGGGTCAGCGGCACCTTTGACACAACTGATGTCTCGCTAAACTAAATTTGGGGGTGCATATGCTAAAGACGGCCCTGCTCCCAGCTAACGCTTAGCCTCTAAAAGTCAGGGCAAGTTAAGATACTTCGCAACAGGAGCAGAAGACCTTCTTGGGCTGAGACTTATTTACAAGAAGGGTTTCAATACAAGGCGGCCTCCTGCATATGTGCTCTTTCCTACTAGTCCATCAGAGAGCTGAAAAGGACTAGGAGAGCCACCACCCTGCAACCTGGAGTCCAACACCTTGCTGGGAGGTAGATTCATCAACCCACCCTGGAGAAGATCAAGCCCCTTCCACCCATCTGAGAGAAAAGGTGCTTGCAGAATGCATAGCCCCAAATATCTCAATCAGCTAAGCCAAGCCACATGTCCCAGGATAAGGCCACCCTCCACCTCTGCCCAGACTCACTTGGTTTGATGGACTCCAGAGGCACAGTGACGTTTGTCAGTGAGATTTCAAGGGGGGATGTGGAAGCAGGAAGACCCGCTGTGGGGACTGTGGCTCCAGAAGGTGTTGGGGGCCCACGAGGGACAGCGGCAGGTGCTGGCTGCTCGGAGGACAGGGGCAAGGGGGCAGGAGGGTTTGAAGAGAGGCTTGGGAAGAGAGGCAGGGCGCTGCTGGTGCTCACAGCTGGGCTGGAAGTGCTCTTGTTTTGGAGGTCGCGCAGTGTCAACCGTGGCGGGGGCTGCTTCTCCCTGCAAAGTGGGCAAGAGAGAACAAGCTGTTGAGAGAAGCAGCAGGAAGGCGGGCTTCCACTTCAGCCAGAAGCTGCTCTCCCTCCTCGCAGCCGGCCCTTCTCCACCTTGCTTCCTACCATCTGACTTGCCGAGACTCTGGGGGAAGAGACTGTTGCATCAAAGTCTTGCCCAGCAGATCTAGGTCATCCATGCCGCTGGCGGCAGCAGGAGGTGTTGTTGTAGGTGGTCCAGCATCAGGTTTCCCCGCTGGGGTGGGTGAGACTGGGGGGGCGCCAAGTTCAGGGCTGTCAGAAGACTGCGGTGGAAAGAGAAGAACTAACAGCAATGCAACCAAGAGCAAGCAAACTGAAGCAAAACCCCTTGGCAGGGAGATCAGCGATATTACCATGCAGTGCACAGAACATAGCTCAATACACGGCCTTCAACACACAGTGACAGCTCTTGCGAACTACTGTGATCCTGCTTCAGAACACAGCTGGAAGGACTGCAGTGGTTTGCAAGTTTTCCACAGAGCAGACTTGCACAAGCCCCGTACTGAGAGCACCACTCAAGGAATGATGGGGATGTTATTACTACAAGGTTTGGCGCCGAGGCATGGGGCTAAAAAGGGGGTCCCAGTAAGAGATTAATGTGCACTCTTGAGCAATAGAGGGAAATGCCTGTTCACCCAGAAAAATAAGAGGCAACTCTCCATTTGCTGGAGACTTAGCCTTCATACGATGAAGGGAAGCTGCAGCCTCAAGCTACTTCAATCCTTTTCTCTCCACTCCAAGAAAGCACGACTTCCCCTTCCTCTCACAAAGACCACTGGGGCAGGGAGATTGATTTTCATGTGCAATGGAGCTTTGTTCTAGTCCAACTGAAAGTTCTCCCCATTCCCAGCTGTAGAGCCAACATCCTGAAGTTGTAGTAGATGATGAGACCTCAGAATTTACAGCATTTCCTTCCTACGTTACTTCTATGTAGAAACCACATACACACACAGATTGCCATATTCAATGATTGTACGTATGTATGCATGTTTCCCCCCACCCCATCCCTTGTACTCATGCCGTGGGAATATAGTCAGTTTCAGTTCATCAGAATATGCACTCTGAGCAAAAATACAAGCATACAATCTTCAGTTGTGATCATCCACGTTCAGGTTTCATAGGACAAATTCAATGGAGAAAATGAATACAGTTTGGCCTTACAGTTGGACCTTCTTTCCTCCTTGAAAAACCTGCAGCATCAGCTGCAGTTCTTCTCCCATCCCAAAAGGGGTCTGAATTCTCTCAAAAAGAAATTAATGTTTCCTAAAAACCAAGCCCTTACCTGAAAATTGTTCCAGCCACTATTATCTGTACCCTGGGCTGAGGGAGTTGCTGGATCATTAAGCCCTAGAGAGGAGAAGAAAAAGATAAAGGAGATCCCATGATGCCAGAATGGAGAATCGAAAGAGCGTAGGACCAGGCAGAGGTTTGTAAACTGTATTGCCTTTGGAACACCCTTCCAGGGAAGGCCACCTCTCATCGTCTTTAATGGCTTTCTGCAAACTGGTAGAGCCTTCCTTGGGCTCTGAGTTGCTCTCTTACAGAATGGTGGGGGTGTGTGTGTGCTTTTTTAAAAAAAGATTACTGTTGTATTCTGTTATTTCCTGCTCCTGTTTCAGTGTTACCCTGTAATAGATTTAGATTGTTAATATGTGGTTTTGTCCTTGTCTTTAGAGATGGTGAGCTCTATGGAGGCCAGGAGGGGGAGTGTAAGTGTTTTAAATAAATATGTACAGCACAGAGACTGGAGAAGAAACTAATCAGTTTCTCCCTTACATTTCATGATCACAAACATCTTCCCATTTTGCCCACCCCCATTCTGTGTATTGCTTGAATGCTGGACACTTTCCATTTCCTAGTGGCCTCAGCGTTTCCCTGGACTCACCTAATGACATGAGCTCATCATCCAGCAGAGAGACGGAGCTAGTCTGCTCTGGCACAGAAGTTGCTGAGCCACCACATGAGAAGCTTGGTAAGGCTGGGTAGGAGGGGCTCGTGGTTGGCATGTCGAGTCCTGATAGATCCAGAAGTGCTGAAGTGCTGCCTATGAGAAGAAGCAAGCAAGTCAATTATGCTAGTTTCCTATACTTTCTGCTTGACTGACCCAGCTCTAGGTCTGCTGGCTACAAAGTCACCTAAGAGAGCACCCAAGACCTTCCTCCTTCTACTTCCTTAATTGCAGGTTTGGATGCCCAACCAATTTCACTCGGCAATATTTTGTGGTCAGGTTCTTGCTTTGGAAAGGACAAAGCAAAACCTTCCCTTTAGGGCAGTCCGTTCCTCGGGCTTCCTTACCTGGGAGACAACCAGCCGCAGTCTCACCATTGATCTCCTCTCCTTTCACAAGCTGCTTGTACAGGTTGATCACTTGCGTCAGGTTGTCATTGGCTTGCAAAATTTCCGCTGCAACAGGAAGATAGATGATGATCACAGCAGCACCCCATTATTCAACAAGAATGTGTGTGAATGTTGAATCCTAAAACTCAATTTTCTGCAACAAGAATGTACCGCACCGCTCAAAGAATGTAGATGGCTATTGATAGTTAGATTGCCATCCTGGTGGGTCTACTGATGCAATTAAAGTACAGTCTTAACTGAAACGATCCCAGTTATCCAGTTCTGAAATTTGGAATATTTTCTCAAGGACCTCCACCCACCCATCCAAGTAGCCTGTCCTGAACTGCTCAGCATGAGGTGGGTGTAGGGAAGCTGGGGGGTGGGGGTGGGAATGGGTAAGAATGGGAAGGCCCTTGTCACCATCTAAGGTGGCAGGCTGCATTTACCTAGTGCCTCATCGTTGTCCTCTGTATCACTAGCAAGCCGAAAAAGCATGGGCCTCATGCGCTCACAACGCTGGTACAGCTCCTGCAATGGGGAAAGAGTCGGTTTCATAATATGCTCTCTTGGGATTATATACAGCAGGGATGGGGAACTGCAGCAGGGTTGCAATTTGGCTCACAAGGTCGTTCCCCTCCCCCCCCCCAGTCTCACGCACCTGCCCACACCTGATACTACAGGCGATGTCACACGTGAGTCAGGTAGAAAAATGGCACAAGGAACACCTGGGAACCTTAAAAAATGCTTCTGGCTGCTCCTTGACAAAGGAGACTTGCTGTCAGTGGCCATCACTGGACTGGCCCCGGACAGCAAGCCCAGCTGAGATCAACAGTTAGAACAAGATCCAAAGCAGGGCTTGCTTTCAGTGCAAATATTCCTTTGCACTGCCAACCTGAATTCAAGCCACCAATGCAAAGGATCCTCCCCAGCAGGTGGAACTCAATCCATGCCTACAAAGGAAATCTGTTACATTGGATCACCTGATGTCATTGTGACACCAGGACTGACAGGTCCTGCCCACCTGTCAAAATGGCCTGCGAGGGGGGGGGGTGGTCAGGATCTAGACCTCCAGCTGGAACTTGCTCCCCACTCCTGATATACAGTCTAAAAACATAATTGTTTTGTATTTGGGGAGGTTTCTGAAATTTCTGTAACAATATTTATGGTTTGCGTCAATTTGAAATCATCATTAACTTCACCAAGACCAGCTGAAGGAACTACAGTTGTACCTTGGATCCTGAACACCTTGAGAGTCAAACGTTTTGGCTCCCAAACGCTGCAAACCCAGGTGGTGTTCCGGTTTGTGAACGTTCTTTGGAACCCAAATGTCCAACAAAACTTCCATGGCTTCCGAACCGGAAGCCGCGCCTTGGTTTCCGAAAGTTTTGGAAGTTGAACGGGCTTCCAGAACGGATTCCATTTGACTTCCGAGGTACTGGTACCACTGTAAAAAGCTCCCACAACTAGGACAGCTCTTTTCTTACTTTCATGAGGTCCTCGCTGCTCTCGGTTGTCTCCCCTTTGCTGTAGTTATTCACCATCTCGGTCAGGAGCTTCACATTGTTGTTCACCTCCTCGATGGCGTTCACCCTCTTGGAGATCTTCTCCATTCGCTTTTGGTCCTGGAAGAAGGGGAAGGGTGAGAGCAGCCTGGGTTTCTTCCTTACCCCTCTGGAAAACTCAGTGGCCCACTTTCTGGCATGCCACCTGGAAGGGACTCTGGTTTGGACAGTGCATTTGAGACCCTCCCGTTTTACACCACCGACACCGCTGCATGCTGGGAGAGCGCCACAACACCCTGGACACTGGGGGACATTACCCAGCTGCATTATAGAGAACTATTACAGCTCTTTTTGCAACAGCAAACTGTACTTCTGAATCTCAAGAATCTCTTTCCCCCTCCACCCCTCAGCACAACAGCAAAGGACAACCTAGGAACAGGTAAAAAAAAAACACCACCCATTTTCTTGCTCTGCTCCAGCCATGCATTTTACTGTTCCTCCCCTCAACCCAATGTGGATGAAGGGACAAGAGCAGAGATATGAAGGGCCCTCCCATTTCCCCACCAGACACCTACACATCTCCAGGCAAGAGGGCTTGACACAGAATGGAATCCAGATTCGAATCCCTGCACAGATATGCAACTCGCTACCTGGACAGTGTTCTCGACGCTACCAACATGAGTCTGAGCAAACTGCGGGAGGCAGTGGAAGACAGGAGTGCCTGGTGCGCTCTGGTCCATGGGATCACGAAGAGTCGGACACAACTGAATGACTAAATAACAACAACAACCTGAACTATGTCACAGGGTTGCCGTGGGGATACGACTCTGCTCTAAGATCCCTTGGAAAAGAGCAGAATGGCACACAAACAGCACAAACCTGGTTGACAGCTGGAGGTGGAAAGAGTTCTCAGTGGGGAAAGCTTACCTCCTGAACCATCTCTTTGATAAGTTTGTTGGCAGCCCGGAGGTCCTCAGGGTGGGAGCTTTTGAGCAGGCGAGCCAGCATCTGCAAAGGCACATAGATCAGAGGAAAGCAGGCCTGAGGGGCAAACAGGCTGCTCTGGGAGCATTTCTGCACCCCTGCCTTACAGCTTGTAACCACTAAGCCCAACAACTATATACTGGGACCTGCCATAACCCTAAGGACCCCCTTGTTAGGCAGTTCCAGGCAGGCAGCAAAAACAAGAGGTCTCTTGAACCCACCACACATGGTTGGTAGCTTACATTTAGCTTGGTAGCCTGCTATAACATTCTAGCCTCTTAGCAACAAAATAGGAAGTTAAGATGTTTAAAGGGAATACAGGGGGAAATTCCACCATTTTTGCAGAAGACGTTTGCCTGTTACTGCAGGGGAAACAAACTGCAGCAGGTAAGAAATTCACAAAATTTAAAGGGGCTGATAGAGGCTCCTTCTGCACCTGGAAGTATTTCCCCCAGTTAACCTTGAGAAAGTGGAAAACTATCTTGGATGAACAAGAAAAATGAGAAAAGTTTAAAGTCATCTATTTAGTGCTTACCTTGGACTTCTCTTCATCATCAAAGATGACATTCTTTGGCCTGGGAGGAGGCAGCGGGAAGGGGGCATCGTCCGGCAACTTGGGGTCACATTTTACAATCCCTGCAAGCAAACAACAGTTTTTACCAACTTAAAGGTCTCTGCATTTCTCATGGTTTTAGTTATGGAATAACGACAACAGGGGAATGTCCAGTTCTTAATACTATCCTTCCAGTGCTGCTGATGTGCAGTTCATGATTTTTTAAAAAAATGCCAAAACGTTAACCAATATGGTGTAGTGGTTAGAGGGTTGGACTAGGCCCTGAGAGACCAGGGTTCAAACTCCTAATCAGTCATAAAGCTCACTAGATGACACTGGGCAAGTCACAATTTCTCAACCTAACCTACCACACAGGGCCGCTGTGAGGGTGACATTGGGGGTGGGGGGGAAGAGAGAACCAGATATACCACCTTGAGTTCCCTGGAGGCAAAGTTGGGAAATAAAATGTAAAAAACAAATAAATAAAACTTGACAAGCTACAGTCTTCTGCATCAGAACACATAGCTGGGGGGGGCAGGGAAGCCATGGATTCTTTGGGCGCAGAATGGGTCTCTCACCTTGTTTTTTCAGCATCTGATAGGCCTCTGTAATCTTCACTTCATGGGGCAGACCCAACGTCCAACTATACAACAGTTCCAAGATCTTGGATTTCACTTTCTCTGGGGTCCGGCTTCCTAGATACTGAGGGAAACAATCACACACCCACATCAAACATGGCAGGACTTAGAGGAGGAATTTATATTGAGAGAAAGGCTTGCACCGTGGTCCCAGGGAGGTTTGTAACAAGCTCAAGGTGACATTTCGTGTACTTGGTTGGAGTGGAAAGTGAGGATTTACCCCTTTGCGTATTTTGAAAGTTAAGGAGTCCTGATCAAACCATCTGTATCTGCTGGCAGAATGGAATCTGATCTCTACTTCAGCATTCCCACAAAGGGAGATTCAAAAGCCAAGCTGAGGCTTTTTGTAAGCATGAGTTAGGACTCAAATCAAAGGAACAAAATAAAAGACATATTCTTTCAAGCAGCTCTGGATTTCCCATGCTATTGCCATAAAGCCAACATATATCCCTAAATTGCCTTCTACTGCTCTGGAATCGAAGCTGTTGAAAAGTCTCTGTGGCGTAAAACAGCTCCTCCTTTGCTGTTTCAATGAAGCCTATGTCGCCACCCCTCTTGTTCCTGCCACACCACTGACGGGACTCACCTTGGGCGACACCACCTTGATGAGCTCGTTAAGAAAGCGGAACTTGCCTACTTCGTCATGGAAGCGTTTGCCACAGCTTTTCATACAGGCCTCCAGCACCTGTGCATGGGCAAGACAGCAGGGAGTGAGCACGGATATCCAACCCCCAGGAGGCCCTAATCCCATTTCCCTGCTTCAGGGTGCAACAGAACAGAGCACTGGGAAGCTATTTAGAACAGGGCACAAACAGCACCCTATGAAGTATATGTACCAGAAGACACCCCATATTTCTCGTTGTTTTTTTAAAAAATGTACTACCATGTTTATCATTTTGTTCTCCAGATGCCCATACTCACAGCAGTGAACCTCATCATTGAGCTTTACATTCATGTTTGGCTGAATCCAGCCAGCAAATCTACTCCAGCTATTAATAGGGTCCCTTGGAGACCTATTTTAAGCTCCCACGTGGCTCCCTGAACAAATTACCTTCCCTATCTCACAGGGCTGGAAATAATCAAAGGGAATCCCATCTGAACTCAATGGAGAATTGGCCACCACTTCCTGACACCTCTGAGTAGGGGCTGAATCTCCTTATCCCAGGCATAGGGAACCCATGGCCCTCTAGGTGTTTGTTCCCATCAATCTTGACCACTGTCCACGCAGCCTTATACCAAGTCAATGACATGTGCTGATCAACGTTTGCTGTTCCCAGAGACTCAAAAGATCCTGCCCTCCTCCGCTGCTGTGTGCACAGGTGAGTAGAATTCATTAGACACACTGAATGCTGCAAGAGTTTCCTTATTAGGCCCCTGATCCCATGTTTCACATGTCAATAGTCAGATGAGAATTTACTCTTTCCCAAGCTCTTATGTCTCAATTGCATTTACTCTTGTTAGAATCAGAAAGCCTCTATCACATCAGCAGAAGGCACCCTGGTCAGAGTCCCCTCAATTCATGATACAAGACAAATGTAAGGAGTGGGGCCGGAAGAAATAACAGGGATTTTCCAGTTGTGACCCTGGTATTCGGGAACTTAATAGCTAGAAAGCCCTGTCTATAAACTTCATTTTAAACAGAACACTATTTGAGGCATTTTTATTCAGATGTTTTTAAAGGGATCATTTATGAATTTATTTGGTATATGATATTTCTAAGTACCCCAATTTTTGTTTGGTAATGTATTTAGCATTTCTGCTAATTTAATTACAAGCACTTTTATTGCTACTAACCATCTAAAGCAATTGTTTTGTGTGGATGGGGAACAAATCCCATATGTCATAACCATACTACACAATTGCCACAGGCAAGGCAATTTCCTAGTCCTCATGGCTGTAAAGAAGCATTCAACATGAGAAATGCAGTTTGTCAAAGGAGCTCAGATATTTTGAAACAAAATAATCCCATGACTTCAAGGAGCTGGCTCATGACTTTGAAGAGGTGGTATGAGGAGGAGCAGGACTAGAATAATGGGGCTTGTGAAAAAGTACTTGTCTCACTCGCCATCATGCGAGAATTACTCAGTGAAGATAAAATTTAAAAGATTTGTGAGATATCACAGAAGTAGAGGGAAAAAATATTGGCTGTGATTCACGTTTTCATCATGCAAACTATTTACATGAGACAACTGTTTACATCTCAAGAATTACTACTTATAAACAACTCTTCTACAATGCTTCAATGTGTGTCCAAGAAAAGTACCATTACTGGCCCATTGTATGCACTGTTTTCAATTTATCTACTACTTAAATAGTCCAAGAGCCACTGTCAAGAAAATACCAGTTCAAAAAGTTGAGACTGAAGTCAGGTTTCATGGTGTAAAATAATGGAACAGAAAACTTAAGTCACGGATGAAAAGACCTTCATTAGGGAGGAAAACATAAATGGCTAGAATACTTCCTAAATAATATGTAAGGGTGGGGGGATCCTCTTCCCCTTTATATAGGACAGCACTGGCTTTATGAGCCTGTGGGAAGTGCTGTGTATGAAAGACTGTGATAGAAGAGCCAAGACAAAAAACATGTGTGGCGTAAGCAAATGATTTTTTTATTCATGCTCTTTGCGTTTGTCCATCTGAGGATCAGAAATTAGCCTGGGAAACCTATTTGTTCTTAATCTCTATGGAGGCAGTAGTGGGAGGATTGGGAAAACTTCCTTCCCTGCAACGTGAGAGTTGTTTCACGTAACTGATTTTTCCTTGAGATGTGCATAGTGTACATAATCATCAGGTCCATCCAAGCCCCAATTCCATACTGATCCTGTGTCTAGAACCACACAAATCAGTTGTAACTTGCCAAAGTGTTTCAATGCCAACACTCCCCACATCATCCCTGAAGTGCTGAAAGCAATGGGGCTAGAGTATCTCTTCCGAAATACTGAGAATCCCATGAGAAAACAAAGGCTTCTGGCAAAACTATCTTACCTGCTACTATACAGTGGGTGGACTCATCAGCCCTCCTGAGCCAAGTGCCTCAGCCTTCGAATAGATTCATGTTAAGCTTTGGTCAACCCCTGCCCAAGGCTTCACACAAAACGTAAAGTTATGACACCCCAGACTGAGATATTCACACGGAAACTCCACCTCCCTCCCTCCAGCCTTTAGTCCAGGTATGGGGAACCTTTGTCCCTCCAGATGCAGCTGAACTAAAACTCCACAACATCCCTGGCCATTGGCCATTCTTGCTGGGGCTGGCTGGAGTCAAATCAAATCAAATCAAATTTTATTAAACGGTCACAGACCAAATCGTCCAACGGAGCACACACAAGACAAACACACGAAAAAACAGCATTTTGAAATTAAGATCTTAATAAAATTAAACGTTTGCCTTTGCCTGCACATTGTCAATGGATAGCTTATATTTCCTGCGTCTAATAGCAGAAACGCAGAATTTGGCAACATTGATCGTAGTCTCTGAGACCCTGTCTTCTACTAGGGCTCTGAAGCGTTGGGATTCTGATTCATTTTTAAACTTGTGAAGAACTGGGGTAATAAAAGTCTGTCGTAGATCCTCGTAGAAACTGCAGTGCAGCAGTATATGCAGGTTTGTTTCCACCTCCAAGGAGCCACATGGGCAAACACGTGACTCATACGGTTTGCCTTCATACCTACCTAGCAACAGGGCAGAGGGCAACACATTGAATCTGACCAAAGTGAAGGCATGTCTATACTTGGGTATTTGTAGTTTGGTCAGATAGTCTGCGGGTGAAAACCCTCTCCCGAAGTCTCTTATTGAGGTAAGTTTTTCCATTTTGCTCATGTGACACTGCAGCTCTGTGTCCCTAATGCGTTGGAGCACTTGACTTTTGGCTCTCTCATAACCTGCTGCTATCAGAATCTGCGGGGAAAGTCCCAGGCTTCTTATCTTGCCAGAAAGGGAAGCTTTCCAGTTGGAATGAAAGGTGTCTACTAGTGTTAAAGGTGCCAACCCAGCCGGGAAAAAGATGAGTTTTAACCAATAGTGTATCCTCATGATCCACATCCGCGCATCAATAGGTAATTGTCCGACTTCAAGGCGGACAGCTGTGTTAGATACACAGGGAGGGACTCCCAATAAGGAACGATAAAATTTTGTTTGGAATGCCTCCATAGGTGCGAGATTTTTGAAACTGCAGATCTGGGAGCCATAAGTAAGTTGTGGCAGTATTTTTATGGCAAAAACCTGAGAGGCTGCCGGAACGTATTGGCCCCCTTTCCCGTAGTAGAATCTTATTAGGGCTTTGTTAGTCCTACCTGCGTTGGCAATGGCATTATTCATCTGGTGAAGCCATGAGCCCCTTTCCTGAAAAGTTATTCCCAAATATTTGAAAGTTGTTACTTGATCAATAGGTTGGTTGTCAAGTCTCCATTTGTGTTTTCTTCTCTTTTTTGAAAACACCAAGATTTTGGATTTGCTGTGATTTAATACTAGTTGTTCGGCTTGACAGTAATTGGAAAGTGATCTCAAAAGTTTCCTTAGGCCGACGCAGGAGAAAGAGAGTAGAACGGCGTCGTCTGCATATAAAAGCACCGGGAGGGACACATCTGCCAATTTAGGTGGATGAGCATTTTCTTTCACCATATTTTCTACTAGAGAGTTAATGTAGAAATTAAATAAAGTTGGCGCGAGAACGCATCCTTGTTTGACTCCATTGCAAATATGAATTTCTTTGGTTAGATGACCTAATCTATCGCATCTTACCCTGGCCCTTGTGTTTTCATATAGGCCACGAATAAGAAGCAATAATTTTTTATCTATATTTGTAGCGTTAAGCTTTTCCCAGAGTCTTTCCCTTGGTATTAGGTCAAAAGCAGATTTGAAATCTATGAACGCTGCATATAAAGATCCTCCTTTTCTTGAGTATTTGTCCGCCAGATGTTGGAGTATCAGAGCCTGGTCTATGGTTGATCGGTTTGCTCTAAAACCAGCTTGTGCTTCTGACAGGATGCGTTCTCGATTCATCCACTCAACCAGTTTATCACATAAATGGGCAGCGTACAGGCTCAAACGGGTAGTAAAACGATAAAACAGTAAACACTAATTAAAAAAGCAGAGGCAGTAGAGATACTGCATCCCGTAAATCATTAAAATAAAAGGGGTAAAAGGCCAAAAGGGCTAACAAGCTTCTTAGAACTTAAAATTAAAGTTAAAATTATATAAGATTTAACTTGAGGGCAGACGAAGTTAACTGAGCAACTACCTTCGTCGCCATCTTGTCATCATCTGGCACACCACCAGTGTGCTGGCTGGAGTTGTGGTTCATCAACATTGGGAGGGCCACCTGCTTTAGTTAAAACTGGCAAGAAATGGTTCACAACCTCTTACCGTAAGAGCCTGAATGGCTTCCCATTCTTGTGGAGACTGGATCTTGTGGGCTAGAAGTCGAGTGGCAAGCGGTGGGCTGAATGATAAGACACAGGAATGGTTACTGAAGGACTTGCTGCTGTGGTAAAGATCTTGCTGTGAAAACACACGGGGTAAATGGTCTGGTCTTAACTCCTGTGTGTGTTGCAGTTCGTAGGACCTGTTGGATGCCTTCTTTTACTCCCATGTTTATTTTATTTCACAGTCCAATTAGCTCCAGCAACCTCAGCACACTTTTGATGCAATTTGGTTTACAGCACTCTCCAGCTATAGCAGAATTGGGCTTGCAGCCAAGACGCCTAGCCACTGTCTCTGCCTGTCCCTCCTAGCTCAGCTGATCCCATTAGCAGTTGTTGTTAGGCAGCCCCCAGAGGCCAGGCAGCAGCAGCATCTGAAGCAACTTAGGTTGCTTAGGTTTCTGAAATGGAATTGCCCCTGACAGATCAGCGGTTCTGGCCTTTTATTGAAAGGTTTTATGTAATTTACTGTGGTTTCCCAGACCATAATTTCAAGGTCTCAGGTTTGGAAGATATGTAGCAGCAGTAATTTGAAATACATTAGAAGTAATTTGAAATAGTAGTAATTTGAACAGATTATAGGTCAAATTTGTTTCCTGTTGCTCTAGAGTAGGTGTAGCCAACATGGTGCCCTCTAAGTAATGCTAGACTACAAATCTCATCATCCCTTTTCATGCTGGCTGGGGTCTGAATAGTCTATACAATGATGAATTCATAATCCTAATTCAAAACCTTAGTCAAAGACTTCAGTAACCCATAATGGCCACACTGGGAAACCTGACTCACTACTGACAAAGAGAGGTGTGCCATGTTCCCATTTCCTTATACACTATCTGTTTATTATAGCCCACCCACACAGCACAGCAAAGCAATTCTTTTTTGCAATCTGCTAAATCCCCATAGCATTTAAACAGGTTTACCCCACACAATGTATTTATCTAACTCAGCATTCACACTGTGCCATCAAACTTTTTCAGATCTGATTTTGTGCATACCCATCCAATAAACCATGTCTTCTTTAACTAATTCTTTTTTCTATTTGCCATTCCATCATTCCCCCAACTCCTGATTACTTCACAAAGAAGTAGGTTCCCATTTTTTAATATCTACCACCCATGTTATCCCAATGAGAGGAAACACAGTTTCATGTAAAATAAGAAAATGAACCAAAGTCTTAGGACATCAAGGTACAAATGAAAGGGGGGCGGGGAACAAAACACAAAATCAGAATACCAGAAACAACAGGGTGCTGGTGCAGCCATATGCTTCTTCTGAATGCTTTTCTAGAAGCCCCTAATTTAACCAGTTATTTGGAGTGACTCAGGCTACTTCTTGAGTGACATCGACAGACAAAACAGTTAATCTATCTATAATTTGTAGGGCAACAGATTAGGTATACTAACCCCTCTAGTTCCTTAT
The DNA here is from genome assembly GCF_009819535.1 of Lacerta agilis. Taxonomy (NCBI): domain Eukaryota; kingdom Metazoa; phylum Chordata; class Lepidosauria; order Squamata; family Lacertidae; genus Lacerta; species Lacerta agilis. Next base: position 27,128,725 of record NC_046321.1, on the reverse strand, counting down.
TGAGCTGGTCACAGAAAGCATTAATGCTGTCCCATTCCAGGTCCTTGTTCAGAGGGTTGGTAGCTCTATCTGAATTGATAAAGAAAAGAAAAACTTATGTCAAGAGCAGATCTTAACTGCAAGGGGAACAACAGTTTCCCAGAGTGGTTTTCCAACGGTATCCCACATAAAGGGAAGTAAAAAAAAAAGTTTCCTGCAAGGGTGCCACGACATACAGTGAGAATTAGGCAACTGAAAGAGGTCATAACTCAGGAAAGGAGAACATGTCTGGCATGCAAAAGGCCCCAGGTTCAATCCCTAGCACCACTGCTTGAAAAGCTCTTTCAAAGCAGGATTAGAAAAGATCTGTGAGTGCCATCCACAGTATGACTCAATATAGATAGCTTCGTATGATCATGAATGAGATCTGGGACTGGAGCATGGAGTGGTTCAGTCTAGCTCCTCAACTCTTGGGAAGATGACATACCCACATTTTCACCAGCTTACATTATTATCATGTAAAACAATGAAGTGAAATGAAGCTGCATTAAAGACCAGGTGATCACCATAGCCAAAATAACTACACTGTGTTTTGTTTGTTTGTTTGTTTGTTATTTTGCTTTCATCTTGGTATACCTAATCAACAATCTTCTGGCACAAGAAGAACAACATGCCTTTTTATAATGATCTACCAACTGCAGGCTAAAGCATTAATCAAGCCGCTTTGGAGAACAGAATGACACAAATAAATCTCTGTATGGATAGATAATAAAAGGGGCAGAAAGAAGCTCTAGAAAAGAAACACAGCTTAAAGACCAACAACCATATTGCGACAGAAGTTTTCACAGACCAGAACTCACTTTCATGTGAAACGGATGTAGACCTTCAAAGTGGATAGCCCCCAAATGAAACCTGTCCACTTCATTTTGGGGTAGATTGTTAGCCCAAGCTAATGTCTCTTTCCCTGTCAATTCAAGTGCAAATTATGGGTGATATCCAATCTTACTCACGCTCAAGTGCAGAACCAGGGAAATCAATGGACTTAACTTTCAAGTATGACTTCATTGGGTATTGCCCATGGCCTATGTCTCTGAATGTATTTTAAGCACCCCTTGCTACTTTAGGACCAGAGCTGACAAGAGTGTGGTAGGAAAGGTGTCTCTTCCCCTCTCTTTCAGTGGCTGCACACATTTTAAAGTTATGTTTTTATTATGGTTTTTGCACTGGATCAGATCGTTATAAGGTGTCCGATCTTTGTTGTGTGTGTGTGTAAACCGCCTTGGGTATGGTAATGTAAAAAGGCAGTTTACCAATTAGAAATGAAATGGGGAAAATAATCATTCTAGGTGTGCTTGACTGCAGAGCAAGCCTACTGAATCCAACAGTACTTTACTTGGGGGTACGTACTCTAGGGACACGCTTGTACATTCGCACGTTACGAACTGCGTGGGTCGGGGCAAGGGAGCAAAGCATCCCGGCGATTCGCGAGGAAACAAAAGCGAAAAGGGTGGCGTCTGGGATACTTGAACCAGAGCTTCCGAGCCCCTCCTCCTCCCCCTCCGTTCCCTGGTGAGCGTTAGGCCCAGGGCAACGATTCCCCTCAGCACCAGCACCTGCGGCTCCGGGTGGGGGCAGAAATCGCCGAGGGGGCCCCTCCCACCCCGCACTCACTGATCCTCGACTCCAACGTCTCCGCCTCCATGCCAGGCTCCATCTGCTCCCGGCTGTGCCTTCCCTCGCCGCCGCCGCCGCGGCCTCCCGGCTAAAGACGCGACGTCCCTGCCGCCCTCCCGCTCCGGCGGCGCGGAGCCATAGAGAAGGAACTGCTCCAGAGAACAGTCTAGAGAGTGGGCCGTTCTTGCAACTATAGACAGCCGCGGAAGTGAGGGCTAGAGCGCCCCCGGGGAGCGGGGTTTAAAAAAAAAAACCAAAGAAAAAAACAACAACCCCGTCCGCCGCTTCCTCCTCCGAGTCACTGAGCTTGACAGGCTGGGCCTAGAACGTCCCCGAGGGCGGAAGTGAAATGGGCACCGAGCGCGGTTGAAATCCGTATGACGAGTTTACGAGTAGCGTAAACTTCCTGGGCAGCGACGGAAACGACGGAAGCCGGAAGCCTGGCATAAGGGCCGGGATAGTCCTAGACTAGAGAAAGGAAAACACAGTGGTTTTCAAGTCCTACATGGGAGGTTGCTATTTCATCTCTATGGTACAACCCGGAAGCCACTGACGAGATATCATAGAATAATAACGCCTGGGCCTAGAACGTCTCAAGCTGTGCGTCTATGATTTGCCACCGCTCGTGTCAAGGTGGTTGGCGGCCTTTGATTGGAGCGCGAAGGCTTCCGGGAAGGGCGGCGCGGGGGAGACGTAGGGAGTAACTTCCGCTCTGAGTCCCGTGTCCTTGTTTGAAAACTTACAGAGAGGAAAGGGCGCATAGCTGCCATAGGGCGTTGCTATCGTGGAGGCGGGGTTATGGGTGGCGCGGTTTGATTGGTCGACGGCGGGAAAGGGCATGACTAAGGGAGAGGGCGGGTGGGAGCCGTTCCGTAACGTGTGAAGGCGCTCTCCGTGTTGGGCTCTCACCTTTGCGGGTGGCAAAAATGCGCCTGGCCAGTAAAGCAAAACAAAGACCTCTTTTAAGGGACCTCGCCGATATTCGCTAAGTGGCACTGGAGGCCTAAGCGTCCAGGGTGATTTGAATCGGTTGATTCGGCGCCAGGAAAACGCATTGTTTCTATATTTTTATTTATTTTTTATCAAAGCAAACAAGTTAAATTTAGAGGCAGTCTCACAATTCGCCTGGAGTGATGAGTAGGGCTGCCATACGTCCTGATTTTTCAGGACACGACCTGGAATTTGCGTCCCAAAAAACCTCAACAAAGCTAAACAACTTTCGGGGTGTCCTGGTTTTTACTTTTTGAAATATGGCAACCCTGGTGATGAGGCCCATTGAATACAATGGGCATGCTTTTTTAATGCATTTTTAGTTGGCTGTTCAACTAGCCTAATGAGAGCTTCCAATATGATTTTTCTAGCTATATATAAAAATTTAAAATTAAACAGTGAAATGCCACTTAAAGGAGCATTGTAGCACTATAATGCCTTTTGATTTATTTACAAGAGGGGACCTTCCAGTCACTGACATTTTTTGCAAGGTAATTAAAGGTGTTAAGCAGAAAGGTGTTTTCCTCTTTATTTAAAGATTGCCATGATGTGTTAGCTCTATAGGACTTTAATTTATTTCACCCATTATATCCCTTTCTCCCCCCCCAAAAAAACCTACAGTTGTCAGTAATAAGACAGGAAAAAAGAAAACTGAGACGCATTTATTTGATACAGAATACTTGACCACAAATGGTTATATTTCAAGGAGAGAATTTGCTGGTCACATGTCCCTCTCCCGCAGTTTGATTAAATGACTCCTGTACATAGCTGTCAACTTTTCCCTTTTCTTGCAAGGAATCCTATTTGGAATAAGGGAATTTCCCTTTAAAAAAAGGAAAAGTTGACAGCTATGCTCCTGTAGATGAGAAATGGAGAGGCCTCGCAGCCCCATTTCTCTCCTTCTTTTAAGCCTAATAGAATTGAGCTGTCAGCTTAGGGAGGAACCCAGTGGAACTGGTATGCCGTTCATAACATGGAGACATCCTGCTGGCCCATATCTGACTAGATATGTATAGGATTACACATGGGGTTGTTAAGCAGTATTTTAAGGCCCTTGGAAGAAGATTAGCTTGAAAAGTTAATATTCTTTAAAATTATTGCATGTCAGCTTTTTGAGTTACACACCATTCTTATTCTCCATTTCATACATTTTTATGCTGCTCTTTAATGAAAAGTTCAGGACAATATTATTTAGTCTATTCCCCATATTCCAAGACTTCAGCAGTGGGCAAAACACAACCCCTCCACCCTCCGGAAACTGCTGTTCTTCATTTAAGTGTCGTTGTTAGTAAAAAAAATGCAATTTGGACCCCAGTCAGTGTAAATATGAGAAATATTAAAGTTGAGGTGCTTTCAGTTCTTGTATCCCTCTCTTTAAAAAAGTATACAGAATGTATTTTCAAATGATCACAGAACTGTCCATAGTTTCCAGTTTGACTGCAATGGAGTCAAGGTCCAGTTACTGGGTTTTAAAGACTGGGAAAAACCTCAGCAAGAGAACAGCTCCTCTGGGGGCTCATGTAATCTTTTTAGACTCAGGGATGGAGAGCTTGTAGCACTTCAAATGTTGCTGGACTCTCATTCTTCTCTGGCCATCAGACATGCAGCTAGGGTGATGGGAATTGGAGTTGAACAATACCTAAAGGACCACAGGTTCCCCACTGCTGTCCTTGACTCCAGAAGGCAACTGCACTGCCATCTGATGCATTCCACGAAACAAATCTGTCCCTGTTTCTCCAGCACATAAATCACCGTAGCTGGAATTATATCTGCCTCCACATTTTAGGAATCTTGCTTCCCTTTTATTGGCATGTTACCTATCCTTGCCAGTAACACCCCATCACCGCATTGGATAAATGTAATAGAAAAGCAGATATAAATAATGGATGATACCCAACTAAGTTAAACTTGAAGTAGACTCATTGAAATCCACAGATTTATGATTAACATTGGATATCGCCCAGTAATATTCTCAGTCCCAGTATCACTTTGTCATGTTGCCACTTTGTTTCTGACAGACCACTTCCAGTTATCAATTAAGTAACTATTCTATCTCTCTGTTTAGTATTCAAACCCTTTCTCTGAAATACAAGATACTAGTTTGTTGGAGGCAGGCAGGTGCGCTAGAGGTCTGCTGGTCTGATCGTACAATGATTTCTTGGCTTCTCTGCTGTTTCCGAGAGCTCAAGCAGCTAGGATCATATCTAATTCATCTCTTTGCTTCCTTCTGAGTATAATAATAATGCTGCTACTGTTATTTACTGCAGTAATTGAAAATGATGTGCCCAAGACCTTAAATGAACCAGAAGCTGGAAATTGGAAAGTTAAGGCTTTGGCAGCAGTGCCAAGTTGGCTACTCTGAGCTTGTGTATTACGGTATTAAAACATTCACACCATCTGCAAGGCTATAACAATGACTCCTTCTAATGGAAGTACAGGGGGCTTAGTCACAGATGCTGGTGCAAACTTAAAGGGACTCTGACCCTATCATTTGAGCCAAATGAGTCTGTAAGGAGTTCAGATGGCGAGCTTGCCTCACCTTCTCAACAGATTACGTTGAGGAGGTTTGATTGTAGTTCAAAATAGGTGTTTTCTTGCCTGTTGTTGGAGAGGCCAATGTCAGGTTAAAATGATAGAAAGAAATAACGGAATATGATAACCCATTGGCAGTCAGCAAATGTGCATAAGAACCAAGGTAGGAAGAGAGGATGACATGAAGTTGAGTATTGCGGAGGACTGAGGGTACAAAGATCTTGGATATCCAAAATTCATTTACAGATAATGCAGCTATGTCCCAAGGGTTTTTTGTTGAAAGCTGCAGCAGATAGGAATGTCGGAAGTTTCCCAATGTGAGGAAGTTCGTTTTGTCATCAACACTGCTTTGTGAATAGTCACAGTCAGAAAACTGATGAATCTGCTGCCATTTCCCCATTTCTGGCTCAAAAAAGTGATTGAGTTTTCTTCCAGTTTGGAGGGCACTTTTGTTCCTCCTTCTTCGAAGCAGAGGGAGTTAAACAATCCCGTGGAAAAAAACCACAAGCCATTTTATAAGCTATTTGTCCTTCTTCTCCTTCAGCCTCAATAATCTAGTCTGGCTGTAATTATGACACTTAATAAAAATTGCTTTCCTTTTCTCTGCTCTAGCAGTCCTGGAGGAACATTGCATGGTAACTCTGTGGAGTGCTTTTAATTTAATGCTCGGAAAAGGTGCCAGCTCCACCCCCCGCAGAGTCCCCCATTTGCAGACGGACACAGCCTAATGGAAAGGACGGCTCCAAGTATCTCACCTATTTAGATGTGATGGAGCAGAATGTAGATCCAGTACGGTTAGCACTGACATCTCTAAGGCCTGTTCAGTCACAAAAGAAGCATCCCTTCACATTCATCTGAGCTTGGTCCAGAGAGCAACCTGAGAAAGTTAAGCAGATCTAGGTCTGGTCACTGCCTGCATAAGAGACTCAAAACTACGTGAGCTACAGGTCTCTGCAGGAAATATGAGATAGAAATGCTGTGGAGGATAAGGATATGCTCTGTTTCCTCTCTTGAATGCCAGTTGCTGGGAATCACAAGTGGGCAGAGGACAGTAGCTTGTGTTCAAGTTCTCTAGTGTTAAGATTCTGGGTGGCAGGGGCAAGATTCAAACTCGGAAGTTGGGTATGGTCCTGAATATGATTGGCTGCTGCTTTCCACCTCCATTCCAGTGCCACCTGGAAATCTCTCTCTGCAATCCCTGGAGCAGTTTTGTACTTGCAAAACTTTCATTTCCTAGTTGACAAGGCAATGAATGAATGGATGAACACACAGAACATTTTTGTGATGCCTTTTGAAAATAAAAAAGCAGCCAGCCAGCCTGTCTGTAGAACAATGGGGGGCAGGACCAAGAAGGGTTCCTAAACCAGAGTTCAATTTGCCAATGTGTACATCTATCATATCAGTTGTAAAGCTAAGAGGATCGGGGTCTTATGGCCGAGGGGCATGCACTGAGCTCTCTCTCTCTCTCTGTGTATTGAATCTGTATTCTGTCTTTGTTCTTGCGCTCTTCAAAATGATGGGCTCAGGGGATGCTACTACATTTTGAGACAAATGCTAAAGCTCACCACTTGAGACAAAGGCATTACTAGTCCCTAGCCCTGCTGCTTTTCAGTGCCATTTCTCTATACCTGTTTGCGCAGTCGTTCACTTCCCATGCGATGAGGAGACAACATTGTTCCCCCCCCCTCCTTGCAGGGAAGATGTTCTGAGAAATCCTCACATGCGTCATCGCTGCAGTGAGACATTATTGCATTCACGGCCCATCCTGCTAATAATCAGTCACTGCTGCTCCAGATCAGCTTAGGGTGGGCAGCTTGTGTGGTGGCAGCCAAAAGAAAAAAGAAAAAAGTAACCAATTCTTCAAAAGAAGATGACACAGAAATCCCTGCAATAAGCAGGGATGTGATAACCTGACCCCGGAGGGAGATCCCTCTCGATATATACTAAATGCAGGCTGGCTTAAACCCAGAGTGTTGGCAGCTCCTACCAAAAGCGCCTATGTGCTTTAATGCACCTCTTACAATAGCTTGGGGTGTTTCGATAAAATAAATAGAAACTGTTTGAATCCTGCCAAATTTTTGATCCCATCGATAATCACCATGGAAATTCTTGCCAAAGCTGTTTGCTCATTGCACAGAACATTGCTGGCTCCTATTAAGGCAGAATTACCTGTTCTTTTTTCCATTACATGCTTCCTTCTTTAGAAGGGAACATCCACACCTTGGCTTAGAGCATTCTCCTTTTGCATCCGGTCCCACCAGCTCTATACTCGCAATTGAGGGAAATGCTATTTTAACCCGCTCTTCTTCATACAGCAGAACCCGAAACGATTACGACGCAGTTACATGGGCACACTGGAGGCAAAAGTGGACAGTAGTAAATACAGGGTGGTAGTCCCACTAAGCTTTACTCCGAGAAGACCTATGGAAATCAATGGACCTAACATAGTGATGCTTATTGATTTCAGTAGGTCTATACTGAGTAAAGCTTAGTTTGAATACGACCCATAGAGTGGGTGGCAAGTCTTGCAAATTTCTTCAGTCTTAAAAATATGCTTGTGGGTGTGTGGAATTCAAATATGCAAATCTTCTTTGTGATTGGACAGCATTTGGCTTGGTAAGTCTACGTTTGATGGAGAAGCACATAAACTGCTTTTGGGAAACCAAAGCATTTTAATTTTACGTTCAGAAAACGTCAGGCGATGCTAAATAATAAAAATAAATGCTATGTAATGTAACCCAGCAATCGTTTTAATGATTCCTATGCAATTTTATGCACATTTTACTTACCAAGCAAAACTAAATTATATAAATTTAACCAAAATATATTTTGAATTCCCAAGTCATGTAACAACTTTTTATCACCCCTCATTTGGGGAATTGGAAAGTTGGAAAATTCAGCATTCCCTATGTTTTTTATCTTCGGTAAACTCTATGAAAAGGCTAGGCTGTGAGACAGAGAACTTTATTCAGTACTACACTACTACACCTCTTAATATGCAAAGGGCTTTTCCATTCTTATTTTGTTCACAGCAGTCCTGTGCACTAGCTGAATATTTTTTCCCATTTCAAAGTTGGGGAAAACTGAGGCATATTTTGGTTTGCTCAAAGCCACCCTGGAGTCCATGACCAAAAAAGGGACTTGAATTCAATGTCAAATGCTGTTTATTGGACCACACCAGTAAGAAAGGCATCCAAAATATTGACTCAAGCTTCAGATACAGCTGCATTGGTGCTGAAACCAGGCTACAACTTGCCCGTTTACATTACATATTCTCTAAATGCACCAATAGTTCTCTTATTTTATTTAGGAGATCTGCCTGGATGGCTCAGCTGGTTAGAGTGTGGTGCTGATAATGCCAAGGTTGCAGGTTTGATCCCCATCTTCCAGCACTGCAGGGGGTTGGACCAGATGATTCTCAGGGTCCCTTCCAGTTCCAGCTCTGTGATTCTAGGATTCTATGTTGGAATTATTCAAGGCTCACTTCTTGACCTGTTCTGTTCTGTTATGCAGGAATAAACAACGGGAACCATCTAATGTCTTCTATTCCATACTGAAAGTCACTGACACTTATCAGCCACCTGGCAACCACCCACCTGGTGGTGGTAGTTTCTGACCTGCTACTTGAAAATATGGATTGGGCCACAACAGGCATGAGACAAAGGAAGCATGAACTCTCTGTAGTATAGTTTTCAGTGCTGCACTTTTGTTGCACTTGACTACAACAGCCATCCCCAAACACGATGCTCTCCAGATGTTTTGGACTATACAGTAGCTTCCATCAGCTCTGGTGTAGTTTGGTGTAGTGGCTAGAGTGTTGGACTGTGAGACCAGGGGTTGGATCCCCACTCAGCCACAAAGCTCACTGGGTGACCTTTGGCCAGTTACTTTCTCCCAGCTTAATGTACTTCATATGGTGGGTGTGAGGAAAAAATAGGGAGGGGTTGGACTGCGTACTCATGAGGCAATAAAACGATAACATCTGGAGGGCAGCAGGTTGAACAACTGGCAGCACAGAAGTTTGCTTCGACCTTGTGATTGCTTAGAAGTCCATTTCAAAGCAACGTCTCGAGGTAATTCATTGGTAAAGTCGAAAAAGGAGCCACAGGTTATGTTTAAATGACATTGCAAGCAGATGAACCTGAGATCAAAGTAGCCTAGTTGTGGTTGAAATCCACAGGATTTTCATGCTTGCGTAAAGCCTCACAGCAATTCACAAATAAGTAACCTTCCTGGGTGTGGAACTCAGGTTTAACTTGCCCTTTTGCCCTGCCTGAATGTGACCCACATATCTGTGAAGTCCTAATGCTCTCATACTTGGCTGAAGTTGGTCCATCTGAAGGTTTGGGGTGCAATCAAACTACAGTGGTACCTCGCAAGACGAATGCCTCGCGCAACGAAAAACTCGCTAGATGAAAGGGTTTTGCGATTTTTTAGGTGACTCGCAAGACGAATTTTTCTATGGTCATGCTTCGCAAGACGAAAATTTCAATGCATTCCTATGGGAATTAAATTTCAGTGCATTCCTATGGGAATTAAATTTCAATGCATTCCTATGGGAAACTGTGCTTCGCAAGATGAAATTTTCACAATACGAAATGACTCGCGGAACGAATTAATTTCGTCTTGCGAGGCACCACTGTATCTGGTAATATCAACATGATTCCCTATGCTCAGTTAGCTCTGTCCCTCGGTGCTATAATGTTTTATGGGCCCACTGAATTGCAGTCGACATGAATAAGCAGCAGCGAACAAAGTTGCATTTTAGATGTTTGCATCCGGTGCCATGCTTTGGGCATCTGGAACTCGGGTGTGTGTTGTCATCTTCCCCTGAGCCTGTCTGCCTCTACAACCTGATGATCTACACCCAGCTTCTGCACAGTTCATTCAGTAATGCTGGCTTCCATGCTCTTGAGCAGGGGTCAGCAAACTTTTTCAGCAGGGGGCTGGTCCACTGTCCCTCAGACCTTGTGGGGGGGCGGACTATATTTTGAAGAAAAAAAAATGAACGAATTCCTATGCCCCACAAATAACCCAGAGATGCATTTTGAATAAAAGGACACATTCTACTCATGTAAAAACACGCTGATTCCTGGACCGTCCATGGGCCGGATTGAGAAGGCGATTGGGCTGCATCCAGCCCCTGGGCCTTAGTTTGGGGACGCCTGCTCTTGAGTCTATTTAGTTCCCTGCCCGCCCACCCCTCACTTGCCTGAGATTTTCATACACCAGGAAGAGAATGTTTTTCTTCTCTCTCTCTCCCCCGCCCCTTGTTTCCTCCCTTCTCTGCATTATGCTGTAGGGCAGCAGCAACTACCGGTAATCTGCCGCAGTGCTTTTGTTCTCTGCTAATTTCCCTGTGTTAGCTGTCTGCAGTAGAAGGTACCTGGGATTTTGGCTGAGTCTCCTTTTCTGCCTCCCTTTGAAGGAGGGCCAAACAGCTCCCCTCTGGATGACATCGTCCCCACCCATGTTTCTATCTAATCTAACACATCCTTTCTCTTCCCTCCCTCTTGAAGTTGGAAGGGACTGCGAGGGCCATCTCGTCCAACCCCCTGCAATGCAGGAATCTTTTGCCCATTGTGGGGCTCGAACCCACGACCCAGAGATTAAGAGTCTCATGCTCTACTGACTGAGCTATCCCAACAGTTAGGCCTATGATTAGATTGACACTAGATGCAGAGCATCACCATCATGTCTGGTGGCCGCTGAATTCTTTACTCTCCGCGAGGGTATATCACCACACACACAATATAATACCGTCTGAAGCTTCTGTTTGGATCTGGAGGAAACAGGCTTCCCTCCTGGTGCAAGTGTAAGACCATAATGGGCTCTTGAGCTCTTGAGTGGTGGATTCAGGAACACGAAGAGGCAAAAACCATGCAGGTTCAACAGGATTTATTTTGAGTTGCATATGCAAAGCAAAAGGCACAATCCAAAAGTTGGACTGAGCACTGAGAGACTGGCGCGTACTCCTTATAAAGACAATACAGAAACCGAAAATAGAAACCGAAAATTGGCTCAAGGTTCACATGTTCCCTAGGAGGGTAACCTCCCTAGCCTCCCCAGTCTGGGAATGTGTACCTGGCGAGCTTTGAATATACTTGGCAGGCTTCCCAGAAATATAGCAACATAAGCAACAAACAGTCCCCTATTGTATGCTGAAGATTGAATCTATTCATAGGGCATGTGTCTGCCTAAACAATATCAAAGCATAACTTTAATTAACCGGCAATAATACTTATTGCATTAGATAGGAAATACAAAAGCATAAATCAATAATACCCATGCAGGGGGATGAGTCTACTAACTAGGAAATACCTTACATCTTAATGGACTGAATATAATATTAATACAGCAAACAGGAGCCAACTCCAGCTGCATTCCTCCTGTCTGCTCAGAAAGCGCATACATCCCGTCCAAGGCTGAGAGCCCCCCCTTGCTCACACAGCTCAGAGCTGCCCCTCTCCCAAAGACCCATAGGAACATTACACAAATATGCAATCAATACATACCAATACATGTAAGGATACACAACTCCAACCAGCCTGATGCCTCCAGTATGATCAATCAACAAGACCAGCTCTTAAGCCCATTAAAGGCTAACCACAATTAATATTAACGGCACATTCCTTAAAAGGGGCTTTCCGTCCCCCTCTCTCGTGATGGTGTTTCTATGGTAACAGCCAAGGTGCTATTTCTGTATTAACAGGCCATTGTTTAATTCCAGATCGTGCACCGTTATCTAAACCTTGAAGCTGCTGGCTAGTTTTGGCTGATTTCCCAGAAATAGTTGAAGAAGCAACATTAGGCACATTCCTTTTCCAAGGTCTCTGCCTCTAAGAGACTGTCTCTCTTAATATTACAGAAAAATACAGAAAATATATTAATGCACAAATGCTGTGAATGATACACAAATAAACAAGCTTAGAAAGCAATTAAGGCATTCATAATCAATATGGGATATTTAGCTATTTGAACTGTCCCCTTCACAAGTAGCTTTTGAGAGGAAATATTCCTTGGGATCAAGGATGGGGGTGTTGGGAAGGACTAAACTTTCCCTCCCCAACTCCTGCAGACCCAACGTTGGTCAGGGTCCCCCAAGCATGCATTTAAAAAGCATGCTGTGTGCTACATCCAAGTTGGTCTGAGCCAGAACCCCATATGAATGAATGGGGGAACTTTTAATCACTTCTGAAGGTCTACAAGGCCCAGTAGAAGAACCGACTCTCTCTGGTCCCTTGAGACTGATCAGTATTTCCGTTTCAGTGTATCTGAAGAAGTGTGCATGCACACGAAAGCTCATACCAAGAACAAACTTAGTTGGTCTCTAAGGTGCTACTGGAAGGAATTTTTTTATTTTACAGTATTTCTCAGTTCCCCTCCCCTTCTGAGCCATGCACCCGCACTACTCCACATGCTGTCGTCTTGGCCTTTGAAGAATCTTCTGCAGTCTTCCCCTTCCCACTTCAACGAAGGCTCTGCACCGTGCAACTAAGAATAGGGTTGATTAGAAGTTCTTGCAGAAAGCTGGACTCCAGTAACAGACAGTGCTTGTGAAATTAGAAAGGCCAGACATCAGAATGAAGAAGGTGCTCAGGAGGTGTAGGCTGAAGATTTTTTCCTCCTCCTTTCCCCTTCAAGCTTTTAATAGTCTCCAGGCTGGGGTGGTGTCCCCCCGCCCGCCCGCCCTTACCAACTACAAAAAGGAGAGAGTTCCTGTATCTTTGAGCCAAAAATGAAAAGGGAGTCAGATTCTGCCAGGTGGAGCGGAGGAGCATTTGAATTTAACAGAGCTAAGCAGGCAGCTCCTTTTAAAGAGCTGTATTTCTCTGCCAACGTAGGCTGTGCTCCTGTATTGATTTGATGGATTCACGTATTTATATACTGCTTTTCAATTACCTAATTTGCAAAGCTGTTCCTAACCTTAAAAAACAAAGTGCAATCCATTAGAAACAAAAAGCCAAAGTAATCAAAAGCTATTTGGCTATCAGCAGCAATATCCGTTTTCAATACCTCTTTGTAAACAGGGCTTCCATTTCAAGCAGAACAGGAAAAGCTTTTTAACTGTCTCTGAAAAGAGGCAAATGGAAGAGCCAAATAGGTAAGCTTTTGGAGTAGGGGAGCCACTTATGCAGCACTAAAAAGGAGGAAACCCCTGACCCCAAATGCAGATGGGGAAGTGCCTAGAATTTACAGGTGCAAGTTTATAGGCATAGATGAAAATGAATAAATAATTATTGACGTTTAAATAGAAGCACAATATATCTCTCAACTGTGAGCAGGTTGCCTGTGTGCCTGTTGGCAACACAAGTCTGCTAGCTGTGTTGATGGACAGTTTCAAGGCCCATGCCCTCCCTTCTTACGGTTCTATATATTTTTAACCAGACGGACTGGGCAGCCAGCCCTTCAAACAGGACTCCTTAAAAAAAGAGGGTTGTAAAGTAAGACATTCCCATACCCTCCAACATTTCTCCAATGAAAGTAGGGACACCCTAAGGAAAAGTGGGACATTCCGGGATCAAATCAGAAACTGGGACAGCTTCTCTAAATCAGAGATGGCCCTGGAAAATAGGGATACTTGGAGGGTCTGCATTCCTGGAGGAGAGCATTCCACAGTATGGGGGCAACAGCTGAAAAGGCCCTGTTCCTAGGGAGAAACTATACGTCAGGCATAGGCAAACTTGGCCCTCCAGATGTTTTGGGACTACAACTCCCATCATCCCTAGCTAACAGGACCAGTGCTCAGGGATGATAGGAGTTGTAGTCACAAAACATCTGGAGGGCTGAGTTTGCCTATGCCTGCTATATATTAAAAGTGTGACTGCATTTAGTGTATCTGTTGGTTTGGTCTCTTTCCTGTGGCTTTTTATTTTTTTAAATAACAATAAGATTGGTCCCATGGATGAGCTTAGCTCTTTCCCCCTAGTCCCAATGCACCTCACATCTCCCATATGCTGCTGGAGAAGCATAGCTATTGGCACTTCTGCTCCTTATTCCAACCCTACACAACAGCAATGGGTAATTTGATCTCTAGTGGGTGCTAATCTTGCACCCCCCAAAATTGGTACAGGGTCCCAGATCTTAAGCCATTGGAGTGGGGTGGGCATATGGGAGAAAATGCACCATGAGAAACTCCAGACCCAGACCTCCCAGGGACTTGAATTGCATCTGGAAACCTACTAGTAGCCAATGAACTTGCCATAAGATTGGTGTAATATATTCCCACTGACTTGTGCCAGGCAGCAGCATTTTTGTACTAATTGAAGTTTCTGGACAGTCATTAAAGGCAGCCCCACGGAGAGCATGTTACAATAGTCTAATCTGGAAGTCACCAAGGCATCAATGACAGTGATTAAGTCTCGACTGTTTCGGTACTTGGCGCAGGCAGCAAATCTACAGAAGCTGGGAGGGAAGTTTCCCGAAGCTACAGCTGCTAGGTGAGGCAAGCAGGGCCCAAGAGTTCCCTGGCTCCAAGCTGCAATCCTGCAATTCCACCCATCATCCTATGCCTCTTGGAGACCTGCTAGGGGACCCTGCCCCCCATCTCCAGTATAATAGCTGGTATCACAACCAAGCGCTGTCTGTGTGCACAGACTGGAGCAGAAAAAGATCCGTCACTGACTGTGCCCAACAGTAGTGCCTTTAATCTCTGAGCATGTCTCATGTTGGCAGTGCAGGAGATAAACCATATTTATATATATTTTTAAAGAGAGAACTTATCTTTTGCTAGTTTCCCAGTGGCGTTTATCAGATCTCCTGGCTGGATGAGATTGTATGTTCTTTGTCATGTTATGGCACATTTTTGCACTGCTTTGAGTATGCTAAAAACATGCCTTGCCTGATTTATAGTGACTTCCCCTGCCTTACGGCATGGGAAGTGCCCTGCCGCTGAGCAAAATGCTCCTTTAGCATCCTGAGTTGGTTGCAGATGAGCTCGCTCCGCTCCCATTTGGGTATTGGTTCAAAGATGTGGTGTTTTTAGCAGAGTAGATCACTACTGCTGGCCACACCTATTTGGGATGACTCTGGGGCAAATGGGTTATCCCTGGCTGTGGTCTCTGGTTTTGCCCCACCTTTTTTATTAACTCATTTATAACCACATCTGGAATTGCAGAAATTTTCTATCCATGACAGTATCCCCACCCATTTTCTTTTCAGGTGTGAACATAAGATCAAATGATATATTATGCTATCCTCATCTTTAGACCCCAAGTAGCTGCTTTTTAAAAATAAATAAATAGTGGGTGCAACCCTGACATGGAGGGATCGGGGCTTTACCCATGCCTTTGTCATGGAACCAGTCCAAAGGACATATTGTAAATGTTCTGGTTGTGAACAGTAGGGAGCTGTCACAGATGCAGAGGAACAGTGAGGAGAATCAGCTGGCGAACCCCCGAGAGATCACTAGATGGGCAGCAACCAACAGATGCAGAATTGATTATTGAGAAATCAGGTCAGCATTGGCTCCATCCATTTTTAAAATAACCCCCCCCCCCTGCGCTACGTTTTCTTACAATCAAGTGGCATATAATTTTTAAAATAATAAAGAAATAAAAGCTGAACTGGCTCTAAAATTTATGGGTGAACAATCTGTATAAGTCAGCTCCACATGTTCATATCCTGCACCCTGTGCTTGTTTCTAGCAAGGGAAGAAGGAGGGAGAATTTGGGTTTGCAACCTGTGAAGGCCTTGGGTGGGTGGGAAATAAGTTGTTTCACTTCTGGAGCTGCGTTTTTTGCCCAGGAACTAATCCCTAAAATACCCATAATGTGTGTAATTTATTCTGATAGAGGAATTTAAGTAAAACAGATGGGAGTCCTTTTTGTTGTCGATTCAGAATATGCAACTGCCCCATCCGAAACTGTGTGTGCTTCTTCTTCTTCTTTTAGCTCTCCCACACCCCTTGCGTAGCCTAGATTCCGTTCTCTCCCCCGTGTGCTGCTGCCAGAGTCTATCCGTTTGTTTTATTTTTAGTGTTTCTCCCCGGGCAGATTTCCTTCTGTTCTCCCAGGCTGTTCTTAGCTCCTTCTTCTGCCATATGAAGCAGCAAGCCATTCCTTTGGGAATGTCAATTTCCCCCTTTTTGCGTGGCGCTCCCCCCTTCCTCCCGCCCCCTTTAGCAGCTTTTCCATTTCACTCTCTTCCAACCCCGACTCTTGCCATTTAATTTCAAAGACAATCAAAGAGAACGTGTTCCATTTAATTTCATAGCAACATATGGTTTTCGGCTTGACGTTTCATCCTGCAGATGCAGCGATTATTTTAAGCCTCTGATCTCGCGAGGTGCTGAGTGCTGCAGACTCCCATTGAAGTTGCGCTTTCCAGGGACCTCACGCAGAGCCTCACAAGAGCCGGACCTTGAAGTTGGAGATATGATGATGACTAGGAAACAATCGTATTTCCTTTCTCTCCTCCCTCTGTACCCCCGTCGCTTCTCACCAGGCAAACCCATGCAGCTTTTCGAAATGTATTCTTTTCTAGCCAGAAACATTTCTGTGCTCTCATTTGACAAGTTACCCACGGAGTTTTGGTGGCACGTGATTAAAATAACAGAATTTCTGCTTAGCCTGGTGTTCTCTCAGTCAGTTATCAGATGTGGGTATTTATTTGCCATCTCTTTAGTGGCGCAACTTTTCAGGTTTTTTTTCCATGTTATTTCACCTGAATATGTTGCCTGCCGTTTCACCAAACAAGGACGAAATCCACTTAACCAAACTACAGTTCCTTCCTACGTTATCCAAGAGACTGCACAGCTGGGATCAAATCGGAAGAAGAAGAAAAATGGGCTGATTTTTCAGAAAGGCACATCAGCTCGCTTCTTAATCTGAGAAGCTTTTCTATGTAAAATACAATTCTTAAGGCAGGACTAAAATAAAATACGCTTGCAGCATTCTTAACCGTGGTCACAGCAAAATACGGTAGATGGACCTGGAATAAACTGAACCTTTGTGTGTTCTTTCTCTTGCACTTCAAACTGGCTCTCTGCTTCATTTCTAAGTGCCTTTTAAATGCATATAACCTAAATTTATATTGTGATTTTGGCTTATTTTTATTATACCTGTAATAATGAAAGTGAAAACATATAATACTAATTTAACCTTAACAAAACTGAAAAAGAGGGGAGGGGGATCTATAGAATTCTACATTACTTTGTTCCAGATCCAGCCTGTAAATGTGAATATTCAGCTGCAGGTTGTGCCCTTTGGGGAATTGCCCCCCCTCCCCCAGTTTCATTGAAAAAATAACATGTTTTTTTTAAAAAAAAGTCTCTTATATCAGTTAGATATCAGGTACAGTGGTACCGCGGGTTACAGACGCTTCAGGTTACATATGCTTCAGGTTACATATGCTTCAGGTTACATACTCCGCTAACCCAGAAATAACGCTTCAAGTTAAGAACAGTTTCAGGTTAAGAACGGACCTCCAGAACGAATTAAGTTCTTAACCCGAGGTACCACTGTAGTGTATAAAATAACAAAATGTCAATTTAATGGTTAATGCAGCATAATTAGAGATGCGAGGCCTTCCTGGTGTCACTGTTTTTAAACAGTTGCAAATTGGAAACCCTAGACCAGTGTTTTTCAACCACTGTTCCGCGGCACACTAGTGTGCCGCGAGATGTTGCCTGGTGTGCCGTGGGAAAAATCGAAAAATTCAAAAGAATTACTTTATATATAGTCAATATAGGCACAGAGTTAAATTTTTAAACATTTTCTAATGGTGGTGTGCCTCGTGATTTTTTTCATGAAACAAGTGTGCCTTTGCCCAAAAAAGGTTGAAAAACACTGCCCTAGACAGTCTGTTGCAAACCACTCAAAGGTTTTCTTCAAGTAAATCCAGGACTACCTTCTGCCCTTCCCTGGGCTAGAATGTGGGCACTTCCGTGTCCATTTCAACAGAGGGATTGGTGGAAAACATCCAAGTATGCTTTGTCCTCCTTTGCTAGGACCTTACTAGCTCACTTTCCCAGACAGAATGTAGCCTTTTACGTCAAGGTGCTTTGCAAGGGGCCACACAGAATGGTGGCAGAATAGTGCTCCCCGGCAACAATTTTTTTTTTGTGGCACTGAAGGCTATGCCAAAATAGATTTGTTACTTTTTTAGGAGCACGTGGTTTTCCCCAGTTTTAAAGACAGCAACAGGTCTGTGCCATGGACTACCTAAAGGAAAAGTGTGTTGATGATTGTATGGGTGCTAGCCAATATGCATCCGTATCTCTGACTTTCCACAACAAAATGGAAACTTGCAATAGTGTGGGTCTGCCCCACCCCCAGAGGCTGGTACAGGACACCAAAATATACGTGCATTTTCAGAGCAATTACAGCACTTTCAGTTCAGCTTTGGCACACTTAAAATATTACATTTCTTTTTACCCTTCGTATGGTCCCTTCCTATTATTTCTTTCCAGGATGCTCTGCATGCCACTAATTGCCCTACGGGAGCTAGAAATACTGTTCTATATATGGATATTCTTTGCAAAACATCCTATGATTACCACTCATTTATTTCTAAGAGTTTGTGGCTTGGCGCACACATTTAAACATAACTTTCCCTCTGTGTAGCACACCATAAGCAAAAACTTTCCTGTATCTTGCACATCTAAACTAACCCTTTAAACAAGAGCATTAAGGAACTTGGGAGACCTGGCCTATATAATGAAGAAAGTTTGTACCCAGTGTTGTCCCATGTGCTGCTCTATAACTGTATTCATATTTAGCCTTTTCACTTGGGGCCGATGCACATAGTATTTAGATAGTGAAGTGAAGGTCCACCGCGGACATCCATCCATATACATGTTGCTGCCCCACAATCTTTCAATACCCTTTTAAGGCTGTCTTGTATAGAGCAGCACATGGAATGGCGTGCGTCCTGGGGGTGTGGCATACCGCCTGCGGGGGCGTGGTGCCCGGTGCAGTGGTGTGTGTGTGTGCGCAGCATGTAACTGGGTTGCAGCCATGATGGTACCTACCTCCCCGATGGTGCCTGGGGTGGTGCGCTCCTCCCGCTGGCCCGTTCCTCCGCCAGTGGTGCCTCACACATCTAGGGCACTTCCAGACTGTCACAGTTTTGCAGGTGGGATTCAATGACATACAGTCAAACCTCGGCTCCCAAACGGCTCCGTTTTTGAACGATTTGGTTCCCGAATGCCGAAAACCCGGAAGTAAATGCTCCAGTTTTTCGAATGTTTTTTCAGAAGCCGAATGTCCGATGTGGCTTCCGCTCAAGTGCAGGAAGC
This sequence comes from Lacerta agilis, assembly GCF_009819535.1. Taxonomy (NCBI): domain Eukaryota; kingdom Metazoa; phylum Chordata; class Lepidosauria; order Squamata; family Lacertidae; genus Lacerta; species Lacerta agilis. Next base: position 27,109,311 of record NC_046321.1, on the reverse strand, counting down.
TCTTGCAACGAATCGGAAACCGCGCCTCGGTTGTTGAACATTTCAGAAGCTGAGGTTTGACTGTACCAGCAAATTTAGATGGGGCAATCGGAGATGATTTGGAATTCTTGTGCAACAAAGTCCCTTCCTCCCCCAATGGACTTTTTTGCATTAAGGAAAGCGATGGGAAATGCACAGGAAAGTGTGCAGGAATGCTTGATGCCACTTTACTGAAAACAAATCGGAATAAATGCTCAATAAACACCTAATGTTGTTTAACCTTTTTTTGTTAAAAATAATAATCTGATTTTGCTTTCTAGAGAATTTACATATGCAATTTAGTTGACTGAATTTTTGCCTGTGCTAGACCCTTGGAGATGAGATAGCTTGGCCAATGGGGATGCCATTGCATATGTATCTCAGGATGGAACATGGGAGGAGGTAGCAAACATTGAAGGGAGCCTCTGTCATGTGCAAAGTAAGTTGCATACACTTACGCTTCTAAAGCACATTCAGAGCACATTCCCCTCCCTCAAAGAATTCTGGGTGCTGTAGTTTAAAGGTTTCCAGGAATTTTGAGGAGTAAACTATGGTGCCCAAAATTCTTTGAGTGGGGAAATGTGCTTCGGATGTGCTTTAAGTCATTCTCAAAATCAAAGTTAATTTTTTGCAGCAGTGATTTCTGTTGGTGGAAAAACTGCTAATATGTAAGAGCTAAATAAATAAACCAATAAAATTATTGGGTTGGGGTTTTGTTGTTTTTGGTGAGGAGCAGGTAATTAAAATACAGGTAAGCAAGCACTCCTTAGCCAGGGTTTGTTTCAGGATGGTTGAAGGCGTCTATAATAATTACTTTCTCCTTATCTAGCAAATGAGATCTTTACAATCTCATTCCTTTCCTTTCCTGTCTTCTTCTTCTTCTTTCTGCTTATAGTCCTTCCTTCAAGGCAGCCCAGTAAAACCAAAGGATCTGCACTTTTACAGCAGATTTAGCCTCATTGCCGTAGCATTTAATTTTAAGGCTTAAATCCAAGTGTTTCAATTTAATTTCACTGTAGGCAAGGTTGCCTCTGAATAGCTTTCTGATTGTTCTGGTTTCTTCTAGTCTGCTGAAAGCAAACGCAGGCCAACCATTTCAGCCTGAATTTTGTCTTTCTCTGACTAAAAACTGCTATGAACAGTCTTCCACTCTCCTCTTGATTTCTGTTCAGAATGCTGCTGCTGCATATTTCCCCCAACCTACTGAGACGTCTCTCTGCTCTCTTCACTAACCCCCAATCTTTCATCATTTTTCCTCTCTCCTTGTCAAACCCACATTTCTTTTACTTAGCGAATGCACCCTCTTTCCTCTGCCTCTTTTTTTCACCATGAAACTCTCTCTTCTCCTACCAACAGCATACAAATCAATATGGCTAACCTGATCCAAAACACCCACCGACCCCACTCACACAGGAAACCAAAGACCACCACAGCCAACCACAAATGAACAATCGTACCCTATGCCAACCCCGATCTCTCTCACCGCCACAGAAACACAAGCGAACAACAGAGAACCTACACAATCAATGATGACACCAAACCCTACATATATTAAGGAAAATAGAAACATTGTCACCCCACCTCTTTCCCCCTTCTCTCCCTAATGTCTCAACAACCAAAACTGATTTGTAAAAATGTTTCATGGAAAAAATACGAGAGAGATATTGCACACACTTTTGTAAATCAAGAAAATCTTTAATAATAATAAAAAAGAAACTCTCTCTTCTCTCGCTTCCATTAGTTTTCCTCCCAGTCTAATTGAATTCCTAGACTAGCATCTTTAATGGGGGGGAATAGCATCCCATCTTCTCTTTACTTGTCATGCAAAAGGAGTGTCCCACAATCGTACAACTTGTTCCTCTGCTGAACAGCATGACCTAGGGTCAGTCACGATCACACAGCTTAATCTGCCTCATAGTGCTGCTTTTGCGGCAATAAAACAGGGGTGGGAGGGAGTATGCTCACCTGAGCTGCTTGGGGTGAAAGGTGGGCTAAAATTGCAATAAATAAATGGTTGCAATGTCTACTGCTTTCAGTGGGATCTGGTTACGGACAACCTCTGCAACTCGGCTGCATAAGATTACGGTAGCGCCAGATTTAGGGTGGTGTGGGCGGTTTCCAGCACAGAACACTGAGCTGAGGGGGTGCACCACCACCGCAACCACCACCATACCTACCATATATTTATGTGGGTGGTGCTGTGGGTTAAACCACAGAGACTAGGGCTTGCTGATCAGAAGGTTGGCGGTTCGAATCCCCGTGATGGGGTGAGCTCCCGTTGCTCAGTCCCAGCTCCTGTCCACCTAGCAGTTCAAAAGCACATCAAAGTGCAAGTAGATAAATAGGTACCGCTGTGGCGGGAAGGTAAACGGCGTTTCCGTGTGCTGCTCTGGTTCACCAGAAGCGGCTTAGTCATGCTGGCCACATGACCTGGAAGCTGTACGCCGGCTCCCTCGGCCAATAAAGTGAGATGAGCACCACAACCCCAGGGTTGTCCGCGACTGAACCTAATGGTCAGGGGTCCCTTTACCTTTACCTTACTGAGAAGATTCACAGAAAAAGCAACTGTACCAAAATGAATTATTGTAAAATGGATACATGGCTGCATGGGTGTAGCCAGGATTTTTGTTAGGGGGGGCAGGCCTTTTGTTGGGGGAGGGGGGCAGAAGCTCAGTTTGCTATGTATTTTTATTGATTTAGGTGGGGTGCAGCTGCCCCTCCCTGCCCCCTCCTTGGCCATGGCTGTATGGAAACATGAAGCATTAAATGTAGCTCATGAATGAGGTTTATTTCTTATTACTATTTTATTATTTTAAATCAGGTTTCTAATTCTCTTACAGTAAAGAAACCGAGTATGTGTTTTTGGAGGGTAAATGCTTAGAAATGAGAAGGATTCCAGCAGGCAAAGAGTGCTGGCACTTTACTCATCATCGCTGGTCTCGTTCCTTTCCTGTTCCTCTGTCATTCATCACAACCTATCTTCCTCTGCAAAGTTAATTGTTCCAAACCTCCTTCCTCTGTCTGTTACAAAAATAAATAAGAAAAATTGCACCAGTTCCCAAATTCTGATTTAGTCAGTCGTATGACTTGAGTATCCAAAGTGTGAGATGATCTACTTAAAGATCTGAAGAAGTGTGCATTCACACGAAAGCTCATACCAATAACAAACTTAGTTGGTCTCTAAGGTGCTACTGGAAGGATTTATTTTATTTTATTTTACTTAAAGATAAACGAACAAGCCCAAACTCATTTTTTAAAATAAAAATAAAAATACAAACCATTTTATTAATGTTATATTATTACAATTTGTAGTCAGGGTCCAAGCTTCTTGTTAACACCCTGTGATATAAATCCAGATCTGGTATATATATTGACTGTCTAGAAGGCATAAATTGAGCCCAGTCCAATGTGCCTCCTTGCTTTGGCCTGGGGATCAGTATAAGAATTCATGACCTTTTCATGTGGTGTAGTGGTTAAGAGTAGTAGACTCGTAATCTGGGGAACCGGGTTCGCGTCTCCACTCCTCCACATGCAGCTGCTGGGTGACCTTGGGCTAGTCACACTTCTTTGAAGTCTCTCAGCCCCACTCACCTCACAGAGTGTTTGTTGTGGGGAGGAAGGGAAAGAAGAATGTTAGCCGCTTTGAGACTCCTTTGGGTAGTGATAAAGCGGGATATCAAATCCAAACTCTTCTTCTTCTTCTTCTTTAACAAGCAAATTTTTTAAAAAAATCCTTAAGGCCAAAAAAAAATATTGGAATGAGTGAAAAATGTAGGACGACATCTCAAGAGGTCAGGGTGGGAACTGATGCAGCGATCAGGTTTTCATGGCACAGAATTAGGATGCAGAAATATGACTTCTTTTTGTGACACAAACTACACTCAGCTGAAGTATCGCCTCCCCTTTTGCCACTGATCTTTCTGGTGCCTTGACTGGAACAAAGCAAAGTTCAAAACCCTGCTCAGACCTGAAGCTCAGTGGGTGACCTTGGGTCAGCCACGCTCTCTCAGATGTCCTACCTCACAGGGTTGTTGTGAGGATAAAACAGGGAAAGGGTAGAACTGCATATACCACGAACTCCTTGAAGGAAACGTGGGGTATAAATGTAACAATAAATCAATGAACAAAGTAAGTTGCCCTGGGAATATCCTCTTCAGTTTGTCATATTTTATGCATTGTCATATCTACTTGCCTGTGTGTTTGTTTAACACGGGAGACCCACTGGGACAAGGGAAGCCTAAAACAGGAGGCAAATGGATATATCTATCACACTGTGGGTGGGGTATAAACAATTTATTATTATTATTATTATTATTATTATTATTATTATTATTATTGCAGTCATAATCTGGGTTGCTGCTCTCTTTTAGCAAACATTGTGCTTATGCGATAAGAGATTGGTTAAAAAGATAAAACAGCTACTGACCACTTTCCCTTTTTTTTGCAGCTTTGAGTAAAAACACTGTGGAGGTTTCAGTAAAAACGCTGCAGGGGTGAAGGTGGGAAGACAACTTACGAAACAGTGCAGTTGATTTGAAGTTATTGTGAAAATGTTAGAAAGATTTAATAAAAAATATGTGTACAAAGAAAAGGAAAGGAAATGTATTCCTTTTTCTAGTGAGCTATGGCTGGGGGGAAACAACCCACCATCTAGAGCTCAGTACTGCCAACGAGAGATAGAAAAAGCTAAGGAGGAATCTAAGCAAGAGGGTTATTCCTGAAATATCTTTGTTCAAAGAAAGCAATTGAAGAACAAGAGTATGACTATACAGTACCCTTGTTGAAACAAGCACTGAGGGAGCTGAATGTGGCGCTCCTATTGCAAACGATATAAACTCTAAGGCAGAAGTTTCACAAATGGGAGATATTTATAGAAAACACTCAGAGGAAAAAGAGGATGTCAAGAAAAGTGAGAGCGCTGCAAAGTCTGCATAAGAAGACGGTATCGTGCCTGACTTGAATTACAGTGAACCTGCTAAGTTTTGAGAGATGCTACTGAGGTTGCAAAGGAGCTAAAAACACTACCAAACTTGGAGGCAGAACAAGTTAGAAAAAGGAGAAATTTAGAAAAGGAGAAAGAAATGGAAGTTTGAGGATGAGGCCTAAGGAGATGCACCACAAGTTCCAAAAACAGAAATTCAAAGTAGGTTTCTGCTATCCTGTCTTAGACATGGCCGTAACCATCTGTTGCAGAGAGAGTCCACTGTTATTTGGTTTTGTGTATGTTATATAAAGTACCAACAAAAAAAATCTATTGAAAATGTACTTAAGGCCTGCAAGAATTTGGAAAAATAACTGATGCACAATGGAAAGAATGATATTGATACGGAAGATCTGTGCTGTGAACTTATAGCTACAACTTATAGCTACATCTCGAAGACTTCCACAGTCCATGTGGCCACAATGAGTACTTCTCTTCATACTACAAGAAAAACACCTGTATAATGTGCCTAATGTTTCTGTTGCTCTAAGGATCCTGCTTATACTTCCAGTGTCAGTGGCAAGTAATCAAATATTGCTGTATTTCTTACTCTTGAAATTTAAAATAAATGTGGCAGTTTTGAGTTTTGTGCTTTCCATTTTTTTTTCCTACAAGGCACCTGTTTTTGAAAATTGAAGTTAGCTGCTTTTGAGGGGGTGGGTGGGCTGATGTAAGTAGTTAGCCTTGCCTATGGCCAGGGGTGTAGCAAGGGGGGGCGTAGGGGGCAGTCTGACCCAGGTTCCATAATGGAGGGGGTGACAAATTATCAAGGAACAATTACTGCCCTACTAGGGTGGTTCATAAAAAAACTTTAAAAAAAATGCCTGCTCCAAAGGTCTTATCTTACTATACTAGGGATTATATAGCTATATATGAAATTTCATGCATATCGGTTAATATCTTTACCCTCCTCCACCAAAATAGCTGTTTACTTGGCTGTTTTAATATGTTGTGAAGGCTGAAATTTCAGTTCAGTGGAGCACTTACTGTTCCCAACCCTAACCCTGTGGAAAGCCATCTAATTAGACTTGGATTTGATTTTGAGATGTTTTTAGCAGGTAATTTAATTATTGTTTGATTTTATTACCAATGTTATGTATCTTGATGTTAGCCACCCTGAGCCCGACTTCGGCCGGGGAGGGCGGGATATAAAGTTTTATTATTATTATTACTTGTTATTATTCCTTTGTAAGAAAATATGAAATAATGTAAAACCATTTTTGTAGGGGGTGTGGAAATCAATTGGGGGGTGGGGGGTTGACAAGAAATTTTCCGCACCGGGTACCACCTGGCCTTCCTACGCCTCGGGGGGGGGGGTAACAAATTTTTTTTTGCCCCCGGGTACAAATTTACCTTGCTACGCCCCTGCCTACGGCACAGAACAGCATGGCACTGGTGCCAACGGCATCCAGGACTGTAAAGCAGCAAAACTGGACCATTCCATGGTTCCCATTGTCTTAGCTCTTCTGTTTGAAACCTAGCAACAGAAATAGCTGTGGGCAGGTCTACATCTGCATCAGTCAGGATGAAGTGGTGGAACGGACAGTACCATTTCAGACTACTATGGTCAGGCGAAAGAGAGGACAGGCTTTAATAGTTGTGGTAGAAGAGGGAATTCCAACAAGCTTCGCCACCCTGCAACTTCACCACTCTGGCACTTCTCTGCCAGTCAGCCTAAACTTAGTGGTTTGATGCAGAAGCAGCTTCATCTTGGTACCAGCAGTTTGAGGAAAGAGGCACCCAGGTGTTGTGCTTTGAAGCACATCAAGGGAGAAAGTCCTTTTTATATTATCTTTGCTTCACTTTTATCTCTAGGGAAATTCCAGCCAGGTTAGCCATTAACTAGGCCTTGCCATATCTTATCTTCCTCAAGCTGGGAGAGGGGGAGTAGAATTGCTACAGAATGAAAACCCTTGACAGCTTGTGTCCTTCATGCAATCATCTGCCACAGGCAGAATCTAGCAAGCATCTGATGAAGCCCAGAAATTGCTGTGACCTGGAGCATTACAGGCACTCAAGTGTGCCTTGCACTTTCACATCAATTCATTTCAGTTTGGCCTTCTGCATCTAGAAGTGAATCTTCGCACATTACCAGCCCACATAATACTTGTTCCTCTCTGAGGAATGCAAACTTAATTCTCCCCCCCCCATTAATATTTTTTTTTAAATCAGCACTGAATACATGCCCTTGAACCGTTCTACAAATACACATATTGAGCCAAGATGGTGGTGGGCCTGAAATGGGATTGTGAATTATCTGTGTTTGTGAATCTTTTTAAAAGCATCTTTTAAAATGCACCTCCTCCCTTTTAAACTCACTGGTGCAGGAAGTCAGGGTAACAAACACAAAGGCTGAGGCCTGCGAAAGATGCTTTTCAAGGGGGCTGTTAACATTCGTGGGCTAGGTTGGCTAGAAGGCAAAAAGAGGTTGAGAATTCTGGGGCACGTGTTGCTGCAAGAAAGAAGAATGCTTCTTCTGTGTTTTCTGAGTATTTGGGCAACTAACCTCTGACACATCATGTAGACTCACAACTAAAGGACGCTGTCCAATCAGACTCTTCCTAGGAGTCTGGTAAAATGATTAGTCATTCATTCACCCCCAGTCTCATCCCCATTTTACTAGCCTAAGGAAAGAGACTTCAGTTGTTAGGCAACTGCAGGAGGAACTCTGAATGGGTGTGATATGTTGGTGTAGGGTGCATGGGTGGGTCTTGCAACCAAGGACCCTTATTCTAGATCCCTAAAGTTGTCCCAGTCTCGAGGGGGGGAAAAAAGACTACCACAACACCAATCAGTATATAATATATGTGTATAAAAATTGTAATATTGAGAACAGTAATAAGTGCAAGGAATACATAGAAGGGGGGAAATCTTTGGTTTGAAGCTTATCAGATAAACCAGAAAGATCTTGGAGAGATGTTTGTCAAGAGCAAGCAACATAAGGTCCTCTCTCTGCTTCCCTGTAACAAATGGCCAGGAAGCTCCGGAAGCTCCAATGGATGACTGGTTTTTCACACACCGTCAATCCCTTGGGGTATGGGTTGCCAACATGACACCCATGGACCCATACCCACCCACAGACACATTCACTGGCACCCACTAAGTTCTGTTTCCCTGCCTGCTGAAATTAAGCCAATGGAAATCGTAGCCAGTGGACAGCTTTTTCCCAAGGCTAATTGTGGAGCCAAGGGCAATGAGGAGAGAGTGGTTTGTGACACCACCACCACCAAAAATCCAAACACACACACACACACCCGTACCACAATTAGGCTTCAAAGATTCATATCCCCCCCTTTACCACTGCCCTGTGGTGTTCTGATGAAGGGAGGTATAAAAACTTAATAAATTAATAATAACAATAATACAGTAGCCTAATCCTTGTGGTGGGGAAGCGATCATCCTGAATATTGGAGCTTGGGGAGGGAAGGTTAACTCTTGCCTCCCCATCCTCACTCTCCAGGAAGATTACCTCCACCGGGGTTGCAAAAGGGAGCAACAACACTCCCCCCCCCAAGTTTAATTGCTGGCGGGGGGGGGATTGCATGTGTGTGTAGTTGCCATGTATTTATGCATGCTTGGTTTTGGTGTGAGCATGGTGCCTTGCTGCAACACTTTTCTCTGGTTTGATATATATATATATATATCAGCAGCTGTGGTGTGTATGTCTGATAACTACTGGGACAACAGCAGGCTGAGTGGAGGAGAGTAACTCTTTCTTTCCCTGCTGTTGTCCTGACAAAAAAATCCTTTGAAACTGCTGTTCGCCTTGGGAGCAAAACGTCCTTTGATGACAAGGGCTGTAGCTCAGTGGGAAAGTTTGTATGCTGGGGGTCTAGGTTCAAGCCCTGGCATTCCCAGGTAGTGCTGGGAAACACCCACCTGAAACTCTGGAGAGCCACGACCCATCAGTGGAGACAATACTGAGCTTGGTGGGCCAATTATCTGACAGTGTAAGGCAGCTTCCAGAGCCGTCTCATCCATAGAAGCCGGTGGCGCGGTGCGCCAGGGCGCTGGGTGCCCCAGGGGCGCCCCCGCGAGCCCGCCGGCATACCGGGCTCCTCCTCCCCAACCCGCCCCCGCCCCCACGGGCAGGCGGGCACTCGCGCGCCGGCGGGCGGGCTGTAAGCCGCCCGCCCTCGCCTCCCAGAGCCCCAGCTGGAGCGCTGGAGCGGCGCGGGGCTTTGCGCGACCTTCCAGCACTCCAGCTGGGGCTCTGGGAGGCGAGGGCGGCCGGCTCGCGCTCCTGCGCGCAGCCGGCCGCCCGCCCGATGCAGCGCGAGCTGCCCAGCAGCGCCGCGCTGTCCAGCTGCGTGCGGAGCGCGAGCCGGCCCCCTCCCATCCCGGAAGCGCTGGAAGGGCGCGCAGAGCCCCGCGCCGCTCCAGCGCCACGCCCCTCACCCCCCGCTCGCCCACCCCCCTCCCAAGGGGCGGCAAGCGCGGGAGGGAGGCGGCGGAGAGGCGGCATGGCGGGGGCACCGGAGGGATATCCGCGCCAGGGCGGCAGATCCCCTTAAGACGGCTCTGGCAGCTTCTTTTGTTTTTTTTTAAGTGTTGCATTTAAGTTAAATGCAAAGACACACTTAACACCACATCTAGTCTGGCTGTTAAGATTTAACCCAGTGCTTCCTAGAACCCAGCAGTAACCACCAGGATGACCAGCCCTGGAATTCCAGTGTGAGCCAAGTATTGAATCTCCCCACAAATGCCATTTACGTATAACTGCAACTGAAACTCTTTAAGTTCCTCAGGCCACCAGTGGGTTGAGGAACAGCCGTTGGCGAAGCCTTCCTCCACAGTGCTTGTCTATTATATTCCTGCTGTTACTTCCTGCTTTCCTCTCCCTGCTCCTGCCACATAGATCTCACTGGCAGCGTTTGCAGCAATGGGCTTCCTCCAGCCACTGCCAGCTCGTTGAACAATCAGAGTGCTGTGAGGGACAAGTTTTGTGACCTCATCCCCCAGAAATCTCTGCCTTGGCACAAAAACCTCTCTGTGTGAGCGTCGGGGAGAACGGGCTCATTCCAGAGAGCCGGCATTGCCAAGAGGCAGCTAAACCAGAGGAGACGTGGAACGCTGTGATTCAACACCCCTTGTTGAGCAGAGACACCAGGAAGGAGAGGAAAGGACAGGCAAGGCCCTCCCCCCAAGCCCTTGGAGAAACTGTGTGCTCTAATCATTAATGTTCTTGGACAGAACTAGCGGTATACAAACAATATACAATACTGGACCTTGCTGGACAGAACTGTGGAGAAAATAGTTCCTGAATGGTGTATAAATTATGGGCAAGAAAAGACTCCTTTGCCTTAAGTTTCCCTCCTAAACACTGGGGAGAAGGGCAGTGAGACCCTACTCTGGACTGGTGTTTGCTTGAGTCAACTGAGCTAGGCACCAAGAGAATGAACTTTATGGAATCTTTTTGAAGTATCTGGGTCAGGGAGGGAGAGGAACAAAAATGCATCTTCTTGGGTCTTTCTAAACATAATTTCTATGGGAAACCATGTTGTGTGGTGAACTTCTGATTTTTACTGGCAGCCATATCAGATGCTGTACAATGACTTCTTCCTCATGGCTGGTATGTCCTCTGAATACCAAGTGTTCGCTCTTTGGCATCTGCCTCATCCCTTTTGTTTATCATCTAAATAGTTTCTTGAGAGCAGAGTGATTTGACCACAGAAAAATGCAGACAGGGCTGGAGAAAGGCTGTGTATGAGTATCTCCTAAAATATGCAGAGTGGGGGGCAAGGGGAGAGTTGGACTTAGGAGCCTGATTCTTATGTTGTTACTATGCTAGGAGAAGATGACAACAACTCCCAGCCTATTCTGTCAGGACCTCTTCAAAATGTGCCTCATGAGATGATTCACAGTGACCCACCTCATTTTTCACACGAGGTGTTTCCCCGCCAAAAGCATCCCTATGTGTAATTTACCAGCTCAAAGAGAAGTCTTGACAATATTCACTCTTTCTGGGGTGGGAAATTGTTGCTGTGGGAGAATATTTCCCATGAGTTACATTTCAAATGTACTTCTCCCCACTTTGTTAGTGAAACTTGAGGTGGGGTACAGTCTTTGAGGACTCGATAATGCTGTTATGTTTGTCTGAATGGCCCCCCTGAGGCCACATCTTTGAGGACAGGGATGGGGAAACCCATATGTTTTTAGATTCCATCTCCCATCATCCTGCCCATTGGCCATGTTGGCTAAGGCTGGTGGGAATTTGGTTCCAACATCTGGAGCGCCACATGTTCCCCATGTGGTACAAGTTAGGCATGTTAAAGCAGACTAAAGGGCTACACCCAGCTATACCCTGAGAAGTGCTTTTCTTCCAGAACAAGCAGCCTGTGGGTGAGCTAACACAATGGCAGTGAGGCTGTGAGTGCTGGGGACACTGTTAAAAAACAACAACAGGTATGGCTTATGGGCCTTATATGCCCTATTCCTGCTTTAGGAGACCCAGGGAGCAGGGTGAAAAGAGGCCTCCCTCTGTCTCCCATTTTGTGACTTGGATTCCTACACTTCCACAAAATGGAGGATCCTGAACTGAATTCCTGTGCAATCCCTGGAAGCAGGGTGAATAACAACTTCATAGATAGGCTTCCCTGGAATGAGCTCAGAGTGATACCTCATAGAAGACCAAAATGTACATTTCCTCACTAGAATGCAAAAGGAAGGATAAACAGACCAGGTCCAATCCAGGTTGCAGTAAATGAAGAAATGGATGGAGCACCAAAGAGCCAGTTTGAGGTCAAATCCAATCCAAGTCTGGTGTTCCTTATAAGCAGAGGAGAGAGGACATCTTGGATGGTTTGATGTTCGAATATCAGACTGGAAGATTAGTGACTGTCATCTTTACCTCAAGCAGAAGACATAAGTATCTCCTGATAGGTGAATAATGTTGCATTGGGACTGAAGGAAGCCTAGTATCTTGTGGCTTTTCCTGTTCCACCTAGACCTCAGGTTTGCTCATTTTTCAAAAAACTTTCCTTCTTATAATTGTTTGACAGTGGTCTGCAGGGTCTCCTTGGGTTTTTTCCCTCTTTCCTTAAGGATAAATTCTTTTTACCGGGCCATGGAGGGGTCATGGCACAATTTGCAGTGACAGAATCAGTCAGCCAATGGGGTTAAAGGGAAATGTGAACTCATTAACACCTGTAAATGCTGGCTGCATCGCAGAGCCATGACCTCAATGAAAGAGCCAACAAGGGCTGGCCATCTCCTTTGTATGGTTCTGCTTTACTTCTGTCCCTTTCTTTAGACCACCAAAGCTGGAAGGAGGAGCAGGAGAGCAAAGCAGATAATTGAGCTCCCTCCTTCACCGGCCTATCGCCATCTATAACATCTCCAAAGAAGGCTAACCCTGTGAGTTCACACACCAGTCGGCCTGCAAGGTGCATAGGTCCCTTTAACACTGGTCTCTCCTGGGAGTGTGATGGGAGGTCACAAGAGAGCAGCTACAGCTGTTCAAACCTTAACTTCATCGTCCTCCTCATCAACATAGTCAAAGGAATCACTGTGACCTTCCCTAGCAATGCTTGCTCCATCTCTGTAGAACTCTTCTTCTTCTTCTTCCTCCTCCTCCTCGTCTTCCTCCTCCTCTACTCTGTGGTGCCATCTGGCCTTGCGTTCCTGCTGTTCAGCCTTCAATCGCCACATGTTGGCATCTGGGCTTTCCCATGAGGCTTGATTTCTTGGTTCTTCTTGCTGCTGCAGGCTGTGGTAGGAAGCCAAAACCTGGGCTGCCCGGTTGAATTCTCTTGCTTCCATGTCGCAGCCATTCTGGTGCCCTTGCCAGTGGGTTTCTTTTGGCACTGCTCCCAGCTCAGAGGGAAGGTTCTTTCCCCTAGAGCAGGGTGACCCTTCCTGCGACGACTCTCTGGAATGAAAATCCCCATTGGCACAAACTGATTGCACCAGTGGTGAACTGGCCTCGGAGCGAACCCAAAAGCTTGATGCACTTTTGCTCTCTTCACTTTTAGCATGAAGAGACCCTGGTCTCCAGGGCAATGAGTCCTCCCCACTGGTGTCCTCTGGGCGAAGAGGTGAGGCAGTGTTGCTGCAGGCTGAAATTTTGCTCTCCCCTCTTTCCTCCTCTTCCATGTTGCTGCGGCCGTGATCTCCCGGGAAGCTGATGACATGGAGGAGTTCACTCATCAGGGAGGGGCCAAGGTCAAGGTCAAGGCGAAAAGACAGCAAGGAGTCTGAGCGATTCAGCGCTGATTCGGCACGGTGGGAGCTTTCCTGGGTCTTCTCTGAGCGAGGAACGCGAGGGATGGTGCAGAATCCAGATTCCACTCCTGAAAAGGCAGTGAAACCAATGGTCAGAACAAAGCATGGGAGAACCTGTCCTTTGCAGTATACACGAGAGCACAGGGCAGCCTTCTCCAATGTGGTGCCCGTCAGATGTTTTTGAATGTAACACCCATCACCCCCACATCCATTAGGATGGGAATTGTAATCTAACAACTTCTAGGGAGAATCAGGTTGGGGAAGGCTGGCGTAGGATGACAATCCTCTTATCCATATATGATGCAAAACATATGGATGGGTCAGCATTTGTCTCCAGCTATCCCAAGGAAAGGGAAAGCTGTTTTGTGTGGCCCAATCCTTCTTTTTAAAACCCTGCGAGTCTCTGTCCCTCACAATTGGAGAGTTGTTAACAGATGTGATAGCAAAAGAAGGGTAAAAACTAAGCAAGCGTGTCAGAATGAAGACCACATTTATTTCGTTTGACAACTGATATGGCTTCTAAGACCCAGTTTTGCTGCTTTTCAAGTGCTTAGTCAAGGTTTCTTTGCATCAGAGGATAGCAATTTCAGGATGAGGTTATCGTAGAATGAGCGCACTGTGTCAAGCTAATGTTGATTCACATTTGCTATGCTCATGCACGTTGTGTTAATAGCATGCAACTAAAATATGCAAATTAGCCACAGCTCAGTGGCTTATGAGCTATTTCCAATGAGCAGCTCTCGATGTTAAGAGCAAATGGTTCATCCCTGAGCTCACTCGGTATCCTCCCTCCCTCCAACAGAGTCTGTATCAGATGTGAGAGGAAATATGTGACATCTCAGTATAATAATGGCACACCACTTTTCTTGCTTGTCTTTTCCATCCTCTGGCAAATAAAACTCAGTGGGCTGAGCTTCCCAAACTTTCGAAAACCAGGGCAGAGTGCGTTTTTCCACCTTGGGTACACAATACCGTACTTTCACAAAAACACATCATTTATTCAGTCAGCTCCCAGAACGGTAGGAGGAAGGTGTTTACCTTGGAGTTAGGGGGCAGGCTAGTTAATACTTGGCCTTTGCCCAATCAGTAATGTCTCAGGGGTGAAATACCAAGAATTGGGGGGTAAGAAGGATGCTTCTTACATCGCCACAAACCAGGGTTATCCAAGGTGGTTCCCTCCAGCTGTTGCTGGACTCCATCTCCCATAAACTCCAGCCATTGGCCATGCTGGCTGCGGCTGATGGGAGCTGCGAGTCTAACCACAGCATTGGCTACCCCTGCCTTTAATGCCTGTCAGCTGTAGGGTGGGCTGTGTCATCTATCAGAATACTATCACTTTCCATACAGAGGCAGAAAGAGGGGGATCAATGCTGCTTTGCTTGCTCCATTGGGAATAAACTGATGGGCGATCCAATAACTCAAGGAACTCTCCAGTCCCTCTCAAGTGCTACAACAAGTAGCGTGGGGCTCATTGGTTTAAAGATACTTTGATGTAGATGCTGAACTCTTTTAAGTCAATAGCGTTTGTGAATAACCTTCAGTCTTTTGTGTATGCCGTTATGCTAAGAGCAGGGCGAATTCTGCACCAGGGGCTTTTGGCCCGAGTGATGAGATCGTAGGGTTGGCTGCGCCGCAAATAAATAGCAAGCAATGGGATTGCAGGCTTGATTGCACTGCAATATGGGCTGGATGAATTGGAGAGAATGGGGAACCAGGTCTACATTTGAATGACTGACCAGGCTTCTCCTTTACTCATAAAGCTGGAATTAATCTGGGTGAAAAGAAAAGGCGATATAAAGGAATCTGGGGGCGGAAGGATGTGTGCGCGGCAACTGCTGCATGGCTTGCAGTGTTCGAAAGAGGGCAGCATTGCCCTGCTCTCCGCCTTGATGAGGCGCCAGCAATGCTAGAGGGGGCCAGGCAGCTGGGGAAAAGCCATTCTGCAGCAACAGGAGCTCAGAACAGAGACCGTTATTCACCTCCCCTCCTAGTCCCACCTCAGTGCAAATGCTGCAGTGTGGACATTTCGTATTGGGCATGCAGAGTCTAGACAGAGCAAGCAGCGTCTCTGTTTAAGCTGTGAAAGTCGGGCTAGCTGCTATGCAAAGCTTTGAGCTCAAATCACCATAGGGCTAGAAGCTTTAGTTATGCTGGTTAGTGGAGGGTCTCTGTAGGTTCCCCCTTTTAGGGGAACCAGGCAATGCGTTTTGCCAATGGAGCATGGTTGCCCTATTGCACTCTGTCTGTCTGCTTCTCCCTCCATTCAATACTCTCTGTTCCAGGGCCCATGTTACTGTCACCTTTCCCCCATATCCCACTCTCTTCCTTTCTCCTCCGCCAAACATGCTGTAAATTCCTTACCCAAAACACACACAGTCCTATTTCCTAACAGCTGCATGTTCGGCATTTGTTGCCCGAGACAAACATCCAGACTCGAGACAAAAAAGACAGGCTTTTCCAGAGCTTCTGACAAGGCTGCTCCCAAATTATTTAACTATCACCTTACATGTCCATGACTATCTGACAATACTGGACAAACCAGGAAACTGATGTACAGCCCAATCCTAGGTTATGTGACAGTGAAATAAGCTCCACTGCATTTGCACATTGAAGACTTCTAACACAATTGGGCACAGGACTGAAGCCTGAGACTTCTTTCTCCATCTTTTATTTCCTTCTCTTCTACACTTACTAACCCCTAAAGTAATGCCAGTAAAATACCAGCCAGTTTTTGTCTCACATATTATTATTATTTTTTAAAAAAATTCTAAGCTGAAAAGGCTGCCAGTGTGGCTTACATGGGAACAATGACAAGCAAGCTCATTAGATATCTTGATTCCAATCACAAATCTAATATATATTAAAAGCAAAAGTGTTACACGATCTTTACTTGCACCCACCGCACACATTCAGCATAAGTTGTGAAAAGTTTTTTCCATCCTATGCAAATGATACACACATATGTTCTGTATGCCGGTTGGGGGTAACCTGTCTTTTCCAGAGGTACAATTTGTAAATGTACAGGGTTTTTCACAAATAACACTGAGCATGCAGATGAGGCAGAAGTGAGGACTAGAGTTTCCAGACTTGAAGGGCTTGCCTGGCTCTCTCCAGGTTGTGGGTGAAAGGCTTGAATCTCCAAGTGGGCAAGGCTGCATTTAATAATAATAATAATAATAATAATAATAATAATAATAATAATAATAATAAAAAATATGGTGCATGCAGCTTGCAAGTTTCAGTCTGGAATGAGGTGGCTGCAAATTATAGCATAGACATGCTCTGTGTGTGCATCTGCCCTCCTCTCCTCTCCCAGTTAACCTCTGTCTCCAGGACCCATCTCCATGACATCACCAAGCGCCACCCCAAGGTCTCTGGTTTAGGCCCTGAAATCTCAGGGTCTGGGATGCTCCTGACCTGACCTGGCAACTCTAGCAAGGACATCAATAGCACTATCCTCCCCTTAGGATGCTCCATACTGTCGTCATTTGCAGTCAGCAGCAGATGGTGGTGTGGGGTGTTGCTGCTCACCTTACTTCCAGTTGCTTGCACTGCTGCTGCTTACTGTAGAGAGGTGAGGCAGTGGCAAGGCCAACATGGTGCAAACACAGTGGCAGGGACAATCCAGCACTCCTGCTGGTGTGTTTGCACCACACCCACTTCTCCCCTTCCCCGTTACTTCCTGGTAAGCAGCAGCAATGTGACCAATCAGAGGTCAGGTCAGCCATGGTGCCACATGCAACTCTGTCTGCTACTGTTCACAGTTCAGCAAACATAAATTATTCTTCTCTCCTGGTCTGCTTGTACATTTTAATCTTATTTGACTTGCCCATGATGTCTGCAAAGCTGATCTTGTTGCTCTTGATTATTTTGCTCTAATTTCTACCATTTTAGCTCTTGCAAAGTTAAGCTTGCTTATTTGCTAGTAACATGGGAAAGAAAGAAAGAAAGAAAGAAAGAAAGAAAGAAAGAAAGAAAATCAGCAAAGGACTTCAGAGAGTAGCACTTTGATCTAAAGTAAACAATGAAGAAACAGATGAGAGAGAAAAGTAATAAGCAAGTCAATAAGCCAGGGTAGTGGAGGTATGCAAGCAAACAAGAAAGAATCAGTAGCTGTCTTATAGAAGACTCTATGCACTGCACTGACCTAATGTTTACTCTGAGGAAAATAAGACATCTCTGAAACATTAGTCATTCTTGAAAATATCCAGGGACTTTGCTATGGTATCCTGTAATATTCACTGACAGCATGTACCTGTATAGTTGCAATGAGAGATCTGCCCTGCCCCTTCCTTTTCTTTTCCCTTGTTTCCCCCCCAAACCATGTTTCCCATCATCAGTCTTTCAGACTACTGTGGAGAACTGGGTAGACCAGTAAACATACGTAGCTATTTCTAGCCTCTTCTTAATGGTGCCAGGAGTATGTCCAGTGCATTCTGGGATTGCATGACTTAGCAGAAATATCACTGCTTGTACACTTGTGGAAGTATATTGGAAAAGCCATCACAAGGAAATGCATGAGATCTACGGCGCATACTTAGATGCTTTGCTACCATTTGCCGGGGGAGAGGATATATGAAAACACTCAGAGCCCTGGAGAGCTACGTTCCAACCAAAAACCTCCAACCTCCTTAGCTTTTATTTTGTATTATGTTACTCACTTAAAAGTCCTCTAGACCTAAACATATGTACAGTCATGTTTGCCAGTGATGCCGGTGGAACAACTCTGCAAGCCTGTCATTTAATGTTGTTTATTGGACACGTTGCAATGACTCAGGAGAAAGTACTGATTTGTTAGTACAGCAAGCTGCAGACTTGTGTTGTAACAAGTAAAATAACTGAAGGAAAGAGATTTAATGGAGCAGATAGAGAAAGAGCGATGGAGAATAGTTGTGCTATTACGGAAGAGGCCAAGTTCAGTATGCTGCCCTTAAACACGCACAGCACTCCTAAATATACAGAAATATCAAAAGTATTCAACAACGAAATATTTGCATATGTGTAGGATTGTTTTGATTGCACGCCTAAGAAAACTATGGCACAATAAAGGTTGTGTAGCAAGAGAAACCAATCCATCACCAGATGCCACCTACCATAGCCAGAGAAGCTGTTGGGAGTGCTCTTGAAGGCAAAGGGTACTCCAAAGCCATCGCTCCCGTAGCTTCCTTCATTGAGCTGCGGCAGTGATACGGCATTCTTGATGATGGGCGAGATGGCAGGGGGCGTAGGAGAGGCCTCGTCCTTGTTCCTGCTTCCTCGGCTCCTTAGCGGGCTCCTCCTCACGTGCCACAGTGTCCGAGCAAAGAAGTTGTTGGGCTTGGCTTCCTCGCCGCCATGGTTCCTGAGGAAGGAAGTATCCCCAAAGGCATCGCCGCCACGACCCACATGCATGGTATGGCGGAAGTCCCCCAGTGGTGGGCTGATCATGTCCGGCGTCAGCTCCACTTTGAGACGGCGCTTGCTGTGGGAGCCAGACACCCAACCAATCACCGGCAGCTTCCCAAGACTCATCTCCTAGCCTGTTTATCGAAACACTGTCTCAGAAATACAGCAAGGTGCTGTTCAAGAGAGGTGGGCACAACTCTGGAGACGTTTGTGTCTCAGGGACTGGTCACAGTCCAGGATCCCTCCATCACTTGTCCCTCTGCTTTCTTTCTTGCTTCAGAGGTCTTTCTTCCGACCTATTCAAGACCAACCTGTCATAGAACTTTTGGGATTCCAGATAGGTGTGGGCACCTGATTTCCACCCACCTCTGTAGACCCCCTAGAGAGCACCTCTTCACAGCTTCAAGGAAGCCACCAGGCCAATTTGTTTCAAGGAAGCCACCAGGCCAATTTGTTTGGGCCTTCAGGAATGCAGAGAGGATGTATGTAGACCGGAACCCCTGTCTCTCTCCTTGGACAGAGGGAGGAGAAGCAGTGATCAAGGAGGCTGTTGTTACACCGGTCGTTGTTCCTGTCTGGCTGGAAGTGTGCAAAGCTGGAGGATTAACGTTAATCCGCTAACTCTTCTTCCGCCTGCTCTTTCTCTCTCCCGGCTTCTCTTATTCCACCTCCAACCGGTATGGGAGCTGGCTAACAGATGGGACAGCAGGTCGCCAGAGCCAGCGTGACAATCTTAGGTCAAATGCCTTGATCCTGGATTCCTACTGTAAGAGGTTCTGAAAAAAGACAGAAAGGAAGGTGAGGCTCCTGAGCTGAGATGGTCTGAAACTGAAAACCTCAGAAGTGAGACTTTGCTCAACGGCTTCTTGCCACCAACTTGGTTAGCAAAAGCCCACTTTTTTGCATTGTGCGCCACAAGGCCCATTAAATAGGACTTCTTCTCAGATGCCCCACCAGGTGGGTGAGGTTTTCTGCCTGTTATGCTTTAGTGCTCTCATGGTTGATATTTAGTGCAATATTGTTGGTCAAGCAGTTGTGGAGAAGGTACAGACCTTTCCAATAAGCAGGCAAAAATAACTTTCTCCCTTATCTCCCCACTCTGGATGGCCAACAAGGTAGTCTGAAACAAAATTTGATGGTGGGTGGAAGTTGTCCTAATATATTTTATCTGCCTAAATTTCATTGGTTACCAGTGATTACCTTTAAAACCTGGCATGGCTTAAGTCCAGGATACCTTAGGGACCATCTCCTTCCATATCACCCTGCCTGCTTCTTAAGATCCAAAGAGGCCCTTCTCTGTGTCTCATGGCGGGTGGGAAGCCTGGTTCAGCGGGGTGGGAGGGCCTTCCAAAGGAGCAGCACCCAGATGAAGGCACACCTGACCTTGCCCTGTGAAGTGTGGTGGGTTGGCTTCTCCGCTCACTTGTTTTTCACTGCTTGTTGTGCACTCTTATTCTGGCGGGTTCTCACTGCATGTAGCAGATAACGCTTTTTTGTTTTGACTTCAACTGTTCACCTTATCTCATTGCCCTGACTTTTATTTTTTTAAACAGAAAACCATCATTTTTAAAATGTTTTGGAAGCAGCTCTGAATGGTATTTTGCTCAGGGTGTGAAATTTCAACAATGACGAAAAGTTCACAGTTTTGACATGTTGCCAGATTTCAGTACAAAATTTCCTTTCATTGAGCTGCTCCCAAGAAATGCTCTTATGCCCATTTCTCAGCTGAAGACCTTTTTTTTTTAAGCCTGTTGCCTTGTGCCGGCCCTGCCCTTAGCCTTTCCAGGAGCTACATCCCCCCCCTCCATTTGTTCCCTCTCTTCCGGATCACCTTGGAAAGCACAGGTGCCAAGGCAGGCTGGAATGCCATGCTCTGTGCCAGGGCCACGTCTCCTTCCCAGCCCTAGCTCCTGTTTGCTCACTCAGGGCCCCTCTTATCTACGCAGCTGGCAAATGAAAGATTAAAAACCTCAAACTGGGATTTATGATATAGACGTTGCCTGCCCTCCCCCACCCCACCCCAGGAGGGGGAGAAAACAGTGACCCTCTGCCCTTCATTCTTTGGGCAGCCAGTGTCCCTTGTCTGTCTACAAAAGGACACAGAAGTGGTGGACACCCATGGGGGTGAAGGAAGGAAAAGGCGACATGACAAAATCACAAGATGGATCGCAGTAGTAGTAGTAGTAGTAGTAGCAGTAGTAACAACAACCCCCTCTCCCCAGTGGATTTGCTATTTGCTACTTGCATTCAGTGCCACCAGTGCTATATCCTTCTTATTAAATAATGGAAGGAGTTAGTCTTAAGCACATGATGCTGCCTTCTGCCTGGGACGTTCTTCTACCATGTGCACTCTCCAACAAACTATGGCTTCCATCACTACTGAAGAAAGAGCTTGCTTGCCTTTACTGATAACGTTGCACACAGGTGGGCCACCCACTGCCCACCTGAGCTCCATGCAGCCCATCACCATCTTTGGCGCAGCACCCAAACTCAGGATGGGGCAGGGAGAGAGAATGAATGAATGATGGATGGATGGATGAAGTGAGAGAGAGAATGGGTGTTTGTGTGTGTGGAGAGAGACTGAATGGATGATACATGAATTATGAGGAGACAGGTAGAGAGAGAGAGAAGTGATGTCCATTTCTTTTTCTTTTTACTCCACCTGCCACCACCTCCCAACCACCTTCCCCCAAGGGAATATGGCCCTTAACCCTGCATTTTGGGAGACATATTCTCCAGCATCAGGGAATGGAGCAGAATCCTCTATGTCAAAAGCCAAAGTGTTGTAATGCTTCAGGGGCAGGAGCAGATGGCTGGCTCCCCCCCCCCCCAAACCAGGAGGTAATACATGTGCTTTATTCAAACATATTCTCTCTCACACATGGCAGGAGCTAGTGAGGAATGCAAGATGCAATGTTTATTTATTTTTTAGTATGTGTAGCCCACCTTCCTTTTTCAAAAAAGAAATCCAGGACAAATAGATAATATGTATCAATAATAATCAAATATAAAGATAATTTTTTAAAAAAAATTCATCAGAAGTGCTAGCAGTTTTGCCACCTTCTTTATGGCAAGGCTCGCTTATCTTTAACAGCTGCACGGAGGGCCAAAATTCAATAGGTGTAGTTTTATCCAAGAACAGAGATGCAATAGTTGAATTCTGCCCATCATGCAGCTAAGCCCTGCCAGTAACAAACAGTGGCAACCTAAAATATAGTTATTGTAAATAACAGTTGCCAACTTTTTTTCTGGCAGTGTTCCTGTACATTTCACAGCTGCACAACAAGCACAAATTCAAGAGATCCAGGCTTTTCTTATCAACGTATCTCCATGCTGAGAATATTTCCAGCTGGATTTTCTGTGTGTCATGCAGCTATGAAAGGCACAGGAGCCCTTTCAGAAAAAAAGAATGGACTGTTGATGAAAATCTATCTTGCTTTTAGTTCTCCCATTCCCTATATACCACAGAGATACAATCTGGTGCTGATGTTTTAGACTACAACTGCCATTATCCCAGACCTTTGGCCATGTTGGCTGGGACTGATGGAAGCTGGTGTACAAAACATCTGGAAGGCACCAGGTTCAGGAATGATGGAGTCTAGAGCCATCAGTGGACCACACTGCCTGAAAAGCTCCAGAAGTAGGGGATGCATTCCTGAGCCTTGCTTCCTATGGAGCCTTCTTTCTTTGCAGGCTAAGAGCAGAAACTGGGAATGTACAGAATTGTAATATACACCATTTTAAGAAAAATATGTGCTGGTTAAGGTAGACACATGGAGTGACCAGAACCAAGGGAGAACAGGATCTCCTGTAACTTTGACAACGTTGAAGAAAATGTAATTTTTGCAGCTGGTCCTGTCACAGTGTGGCATGTTTGAGAAAAGAGGAACCTGCTGCAATTCCCTCTTCCACAAACTATGATCAAGTACAAAACACCAGGCACCTCTCGCATCCAGTCAGTCTAGAGCTGCCCATTCAAGCTTTTCGTTACGTCACATTCAAGTGCAGCCAGTGAGCAAGCCTGAATGTACTGTAGTTGGCAGGTACTGTATTTCTGTTACTCCCTACATCATGCTGACCTACAAGGCAGCTTTTGCAGGAAGCTGGGTGTGTGCATGTTCTCATTTCTTGCACAGCAGCCTATACATGTTCATGGGATATCTCTGCAACTGCACAGTCAGGGATAAGCACTGGCTCTTCTGTCCTCTCCCTTTCCCTCCAAGTCCCTTGTACTTCAGTCCATCTGTGAGTCTGAGTGTAGGAACCTATTCATTTTATTTGTGTACAATGGCCTGTGTGATGGCCTGGGAGTCAGACTCTGATGCTGAACCTGAGGGATCCCAGCCTGCACAGGATTCCCCGCCTCCAGAACCAGCTGAGCCGGGGCCAGGGCTTGAGCCTGAAGGATCCCCACCTGTGCTGGATCCCCAGGTGCAGGCATCAGCAGAGTCTGCTCTGGCTCCTGATGGGAGGGAGGACCCATTGCCTGCAGGTGCTCCACTCCCAGCCTCTTCAGAGGAAGCTGAGGCGTCCCCTGGGTCCAGTAACCCACCAGCCTCTCCTGAGCTACAGAGGCTCAGGGCAGAGAGGCGAAGGGAGTTAAGTGTCTGCAGGAGGAGTGCTCGCCTCCAGGCCCGGAGGAGAGGCGAGTCTCCGGAGGATCGGGACCGCCCTAAGCATAGGGCCAGATAAAAGCCAGCCAGACCCAGCCCAAGTTGCGTGAGCAACTTAGTTGCAAGCGTGTGCTCAACCTGCAACCTTGTGCCTGAACCTGCCTTGGACCTTGACCTGCTCCCTGCCTTGCTCCCCGCCGGATTGACCTCCTTTGGACCCCTAGACCCAGGACTGGACTTGGACCTCGCTTCATGGACAAACCCTTGGGGCCAGCACAGTTTGCTCACGCCACACCCGCACTCCCCCTTCGCTGGGGTGCGTTCGGGAGGAACTAGTAGCCATGGCTGACCAGGCGGCTGTGCTAGTGGCATTGGCCCAGGAGAACCAGGCCTTGACCCACACCGTGCAGCAGCTAAGCAATGCGGTTACGGCGCTTCAGCAGCGTTTGGATGCCCTACCGGCTCCTGGGGCCGCCGCCCCAGCTCCTGGCAAGTACCCAGTGGCCCTGCCAGAGAAATTTGATGGGTCCCCAGCCAGCTTTCCCATGTTTCTCGCCCAGGCCAAGCTGTATATTCAGGGGCGAGCTCGGGATTTCCCTGACGACCGCACCAAGGTGCACTTCCTGATCAGCTTGCTGAAGGACCAGGCGGCCAAGTGGGCGTTGCCGCTGCTCCGGCAAGACTCCCCCTTGCTGACAGACTATACGGGGTTTTGCAATCATCTGGAAACCACGTTCGCCAACCCTCAGAAGGGGAGTCAAGCCAATCGGGCAATTCGGCGGTTGAAACAGGGCAAGTCCACAGTGGCCACCTACGCCACGGAATTTCGGCTGCTGGCGCAGGACTTGACCTGGAACGACTCTGCCCTGCGGGACCAGTATCTCGAGGGACTTTCAGACGAGATACTGGATCAGCTGGCCACGTTGGATCGCCCTGCCACACTGGATGCCCTCATCCAACGGAGTCTGCAGATAGACGATCGGTTGGAGGACCGTCGCCAGGCCCGGGGCCGCCGGCACTCCGGGCTCCCGGCGCCGGTGCTTCCCTGCAGTTCCGTGGCCAGAGCTGAGTCATTGGAGGAGCCGATGCAGCTCGGGGCAGCGCGGCCTCGCCTCTCCCCCTCGGAAAAGACTCGGCGTCGGGAGGGGAACCTGTGTCTCTACTGCGGTGGGAGTGGACACTACGCCCGAACCTGCCCTGAGAAACGCCAGCCGCAGGGAAAACTGCCAACCCCAGTAGCCGATGGCCCAGGCTACCTGGGGACCCAAGCATCGCATGATGGGCCCTCACCAGTGGAATTGCAACACCTCATGATACCGGTGCGTCTATACCCCCCCGGTGGGCCCTGGATTCTCACCCACGCTCTGGTGGATTCGGGGGCAACCCGCTCCTATATGGACTCTGCCTTCGCCACTCAGCATCAGGTGCCGCTTCAGAACAAGCCGGAACCAGTACAGGTGGAGGCAATTGACGGACGGCTCCTACGCTCGGGCGCTGTTACTCGGGAGACCCAGCCCTTGGTCCTGTGCTACCAGCAGCACCGGGAGGTGCGAACCCTGGACATTGCCACCATGCCCCGGTTTCCCCTGGTGCTTGGGATGGACTGGCTGGAGTCACACAATGTTCAGATCGACTGGGTCAATCGGACTGTACGCTTCCCAGACCCGGGTTCCCGTGCTCAGTCCGAGTTAGTAGCAGCTGCCCCCATGGGGCAGGCTGTGTCAACGCTCCCTGCCGTGTACCAGGACTATTTAGACGTGTTCGAGGAACAGGGAGCAGACAAGCTGCCGCCTCATCGGTCCTTCGACTGCGGCATAGACCTACAGCCTGGGGCGCCCCTGCCTGTGAGCCGCCTATATTCTCTTTCGGAGCCAGAGCGTGAAGCCTTGCAGGACTTCCTTCGCAAGAACCTGGAACGTGGGTTCATTAGACCCTCTACCTCACCCACTGCCGCTCCTGTACTCTTCGTTAAGAAGAAGTGTGGGGAGCTTCGCCTCTGCCATGACTACCGGGCCCTGAATAAGATCACCATCCCAGACCGGTACCCCTTGCCCCTTATTGCAGAATTGCTGGAGCGGGTGCAGGGGGCGCAGATGTTCACCAAACTGGACCTCCGAGGGGCCTACAACTTGATTCGGATCCGTGCTGGGGACGAGTGGAAGACTGCATTCGGGACCCGGTATGGGCAGTTTGAATACCTGGTTATGCCGTTCGGATTATGCAACGCGCCCGCCGTGTTTCAACGGTACATCAACCACGTGTTCCAGGACTTGCTAGACAAATACGTGGTGGTGTACCTAGATGATATTCTGATTTATTCCCGTGACCCAGCCCGTCACGAGAGTCATGTTCGGTCCGTGTTGCAGCGCTTGCGGGAGCACCGCCTGTACGCCAAGCTCAGCAAGTGCGAGTTCCACCAGCGGTCAGTGGACTTCCTTGGACACCGACTCTCCCCTGACGGGGTGCAGATGGACCCTGGGAAGGTGGCTGCGGTTCGAGAGTGGGCAGCGCCCCGGAACCGCAAGGACTTACAGCGGTTCCTAGGGTTCGCCAACTATTACCGGACCTTCATTGCAGATTATGCTCATCGCACCACCCCATTAACCCGACTGCTGCGCCCCAAGACGCCCTTCTCCTGGGATGAGGAGGCTGAAGTGGCATTTCAGGGGTTGAAAGCCTGTTTCCAGAGGGCGCCGATTTTACAGCACCCTGATCCCTCTCGTCCCTTCGTGGTGGAGACTGATGCCTCCAGTACGGCTCTCGGTGCCATCCTGTCTCAGCAACACGGACCCGATGTGCCACTGTTACCCTGCGCTTACTACTCCCGGCAGCTCCTTCCGGCGGAGCGTAACTATACCGTGTGGGAGCGGGAACTACTGGCCATCAAGGTGGCCTTTGAGGTCTGGCGCCATCATCTGGAGGGGGCACGACACCCGGTGGAAGTGAGAACGGACCACCGGAATCTGGAGTACCTCCAGACCACCCGCAAGTTGAACCAAAGGCAGATCCGGTGGGCGCTGTTTTTCTCCCGGTTCCAGTTCCGGATCCGCTACATCCCTAGCTCCCAAAACCGGAAAGCGGATGCCCTGTCCCGGAAACCTGAGGACGTCGCAGACACTGTACAGCAGGCAGTACCGACGACTATCTTACCACCAGCCGCATTCCTGGCCACTCAGGAGGCCAAGCCGCTGCAGGCTCGGGTGCGAGAACAGCAACGGGTCGATGCTTGGGCACAGGAACGGCTCTGGGAACTGTCTGACGGGTCATGCCCTCGATATCCGGGGCTGGCCCTGCACCAGGGCCTACTGCTGCACCAGGGTCGTCTATACATCCCACCAGGACCATTGCGGGCTGAGGTTCTCCAGATGTCCCACGATGCCCCAGCAGCAGGGCACTTTGGGCGGTACCGGACCACCCATCTGGTAAGCCGGGAGTTCTGGTGGCCCCGCCTGAAGGCTGATGTGGCACGCTATGTTGCTGGTTGCGACGTCTGCCGGCGGGCCAAGGGTCCTACCGGGCGACCGCCCGGTCTGCTCCAGCCATTACCAGTCCCACCGCGTCCCTGGCACACGGTCTCGCTGGACTTTGTGGTGGACTTGCCCCCATCTCGTCACTGTACCTGCCTCCTGGTTTTCACGGACCATTTCACTAAGATGGTGCACTGTGCCCCCTGCCCGTCCATACCCACAGCTAAGGAAACGGCTCAGCTGTACTTGCAGCACATCTTCCGCCTGCATGGCCTGCCCGAGCGTGTGGTTTCTGACCGCGGCGTCCAGTTCACATCCCACTTCTGGCGAGCCCTGCACCAGACCCTTGGGACGGAGGTCTGTCTATCTTCGGCCCACCACCCGCAGACCGATGGCCAGACGGAAAGGGCAAATGCGGTGCTGGAGCAGTACCTCCGGTGTTACTGCAGCTTTCAGCAGGATGACTGGGTCGATCACTTGCCATTGGCGGAGTTCGCCTACAACAATGCAGTGAACGCCTCCACCCAGCAGACCCCGTTCCAGGCCTCCTACGGCTACCATCCACGTTTGTTCCCGGACGTGCTGCCAGCTTCCGCGGTCCCCGCAGTGACAGACTGGCTTCAGGAGCTTCAGTCCCAGCAACAATTATTGATGGAGCAACTGCGCCAGGCCAAGGACGCATACAAGGCCCAGGCTGACCGACATCGTCAGGAGGGGCCAGAACTCCATGTTGGCGATCGGGTGTGGCTCTCTACCCGTCACCTGCATCCTTCTCGGCCCTCACGAAAGCTGGATGCACGGTTTGCCGGCCCATTCACCATCACTGCGCAGGTGTCGCCGGTGGCGTTTCGCCTCCAGTTACCTCCATCGCTCAAGGTTCACCCAGTATTCCACCGGTCCCTACTTAGTCCAGTCGCCCCGCCCGACGAGTTCCACCCAGACAATCCACGACCGCAGCCAGTTTTGGTTGAGGGGGAGCCTGAGTACGAGGTGGAGCGCATTCTCGACTCACGATACCGCAGGGGGAAGCTCCAATACCTCATCGACTGGAAGGGGTATGGGCCTGAGGATCGTTCATGGGAACCAGCGGGAAACGTCCACGCACCTGCCTGCCTCCGTGATTTCCATGCAACTTACCCCAGCAAGCCTGGTCCGGCCCCTCGGTTGAGGGGGAGGCCTGGGAGGGGGGATGGTGTGATGGCCTGGGAGTCAGACTCTGATGCTGAACCTGAGGGATCCCAGCCTGCACAGGATTCCCCGCCTCCAGAACCAGCTGAGCCGGGGCCAGGGCTTGAGCCTGAAGGATCCCCACCTGTGCTGGATCCCCAGGTGCAGGCATCAGCAGAGTCTGCTCTGGCTCCTGATGGGAGGGAGGACCCATTGCCTGCAGGTGCTCCACTCCCAGCCTCTTCAGAGGAAGCTGAGGCGTCCCCTGGGTCCAGTAACCCACCAGCCTCTCCTGAGCTACAGAGGCTCAGGGCAGAGAGGCGAAGGGAGTTAAGTGTCTGCAGGAGGAGTGCTCGCCTCCAGGCCCGGAGGAGAGGCGAGTCTCCGGAGGATCGGGACCGCCCTAAGCATAGGGCCAGATAAAAGCCAGCCAGACCCAGCCCAAGTTGCGTGAGCAACTTAGTTGCAAGCGTGTGCTCAACCTGCAACCTTGTGCCTGAACCTGCCTTGGACCTTGACCTGCTCCCTGCCTTGCTCCCCGCCGGATTGACCTCCTTTGGACCCCTAGACCCAGGACTGGACTTGGACCTCGCTTCATGGACAAACCCTTGGGGCCAGCACAGCCTGGTTGACATATCACATTAAAACCATGGTTCAACAATGAGGGCGAACATCTAGCAGGCCACAGCTTCCCTATCCCTGGTCTAGAGTGTTGGGCTAAGGAGGCCTGCATTCCTAGTGAAGCTCAGTGGGTGACCTTAGTCCAGTCACTTTCTCTCAACCAAACCTACGTCACAGAGTTGTTGTGAGGGGAAGTACCCTATATGCCACTCTGAGCTCCTTGTAAGAAAGGCAGGACAAAAAAATATAATGAAATAAACAATAAATAATTCCTGGCACATTCAATGAGCTCAAACTCTAACTCTTTGAGTCCTTGCTGCCCTGGGTGGCAAATGCCAAGCAGTGCCCTTCCCCTGCAGCTGGAAGGCCTTGGTCTAATGCCCAAACCACAATGTGCCACTGGCTCCACAAACCTCCTTATCTTCCATCTTTGGCTCTGCTCCCTCTTTCGTTCTTTCTCCTTCCAGCCAACCTAGGCTGCTACTGCTGAGACTACCAAATTAGTCTGGAACGAAAACAACAAAAATCTTTCCCACTCACTAAGAATTCACAGGCCAAACATCCAGTTATGCCTTTGTTTGAGGAAAGCTCTCGTGGTCAACAGATGAACAATGGCTTTTGTTCTGCTCCTCGGTCTATGTATTTCATCTGTCACATGTGCAGTGGACTCCTAAGTGTATTTACTTGGATCGTCCAAATGAGTTCGACAGTTGCATACTCCCAAATATGGGTGGATAGGATTGCAGCCATTGCTTTACAGCATTTGCCACCGCGGCCATCTGTCTAGAACAGCCTTTCCCAACCTGGGGCCCTCCAGATGCTTTGGGCCACTACTCCCTGCATGCCCCTGCTGATGGGAGTTGTAGTCCAGTGTATCTGGAGGACACCAGGCTGGCACAGATGCTTTCCCCCTACTTTTCTAGCACCTCTCAGGTTGGACACCCAGCTTTCCTTCACCCCAGTCCTGCCTATTATAAGAACCCCATAGAAAGAAGAGAGTGAACAACATGAAATGGCCACCATCTTCATGACGCCTCTTATTTTAGGGGATTCTTCTGGCTTGCTGTTGTCCAGCCCACCATAGTCACACTAAACATGTATCATGTTAGTTGCCCATTAAGCTTTCAGTTTTGACCTGGTAAAGTTCAAAGAGGTCACCAGAGATAGTTCTCTTTCAAATAAGAGTGAAAGGGAAGTGATCCAGATGTCTCTTTGCTTGGAACAGCTAGAACACAAATTGGCTTCCCTAAAGGTAGGCACACCAAAAGCAGAAAGGGACGGTTCAAGGCGGTCTGAGAACAGAACTAGAACTGTTTGGAGTCACACTTTTGAGTGCAACGAATCCTTGCCCATTTCCCCTTGCTAGGCAACACTTAAAGCCCTATCAGCTGAGCCATGTGGAACTGGAACCAGCAAAAGTCTAGAAGACCCTTCCGCTGGAGACAGTTTTCCTGCCCAGATCGGGAGAATAGTCTGCAAGGTCAGCCTCATAAGGCTTGAAAGCAAAGTGATGTGTGTGTGTGTGTTTATCTGATCTTGAATGTCAAAGTACTTCAGATGCACCTGATGAAGTGAACAGTAGTCACGAAAACTTACGCTATAATACATTTGTTAGTTTTTAAGGAGCCATAAGACTTTGATCAAAGTACTTCCTAGTCCCTTCACACATACACCCCCCCCCCCCCGGTAATTCTCTTTCCTGTCTGAAAAAGCAAAGTGGCCTGCTTAACCCTTCAAAGAAAAGATGATCCAAACTACTTTCACCTGGCGCACGCACACATCACAACTTCTGCTTCAGTGACCGTTTCCCTCTGTGGCATGGCTCCCTCTTGACTCCTTAGACCTTTCTCCACCCTGCTATCTCTTCTTTCCTCTCTGCTCATTTCTCCCCATCTACAAATCCCCTTTCAACTTAACTTACATTTCTCTTTTCTCTCACATTGCCTCTCCCCTTCTCCTTCCAGTGCCCATCCCGCAAACAACGTGCCTTCCATTTCTCCTCCTGGCCTCTTTAAATTCACATTTTCCTATTACAGCTTTCCTCCGTTATTCCCAGCTTCTCTGTTCTCATATGATGAGGAGGATTTTATTAGCAGTTGCCATAGAGCTCTATTTCCTTTAAGGCCCCCCGATGTCACTCACCACCCCACAACTTCACTTTCCCCTTGCCAGCCCAGTCTGCTTCACACCCCTCATGTGTGACACGCATACAAATACCAAAAACTTTTGGACTTTACCTTATCTTGAGGGGACAAAAAAAGAGGAGACTTTCTGAGGAGCTTGGATTATTTTTTTTCCCCACAGCAAACTTGTTGGCACGCCCACAACACGGGGAGAGCGGTCTTCCTGGACTCTTGCCCCCCTCCCTTCGCCCCACATAGCCTGGCGAGGGATGCCAGTGACGTAAGAGACCCCCAAATCCTTCGCCCTCCGTTCCCTCACCGCGGGCATCCAGCACTGGAGCCGCTGGAGGAGGCACGAGAGGGATGTGGAGAGCGCGGGGCGGAGTTTCAGCCCGCCCTGACCAATCCGGAGCCGTCAGGGAACGAAGTCCGGAGGAATGGATTTCAAAAGTCCGGCCAGGGGGGAAATTCAGGAACTCCTGAGCTCCATCCTCCCCCCTCCCCCGTCTTTCCACATGAGACTTCCGCCTCACGAAGCGTCTGGCTTTCTGGGTGCCCCCCCCCTCGCGAAGTGGAATGGAGGGCCGCCAGCCTCTTCCCGCGCGCTCCCAACAAGACCCTCTTTTCGCCCAAAACTCGAGGGGGGGGGGAAACTAGACGATGCGCCACGCGCGCAGAGAGCAGCAGCGCGCATGGGACTTGAGAGCGTGGATCGCAGGCAGTGGTGCAGCGGGGTCCTTTTCGACACCCTCCGTCCTTATTTTATGGGAGGGAGGGATTCAAGCGCATACCGGGGAGTTTTAGGTCCGCGCGCCATCGAAGTGTCTTCAAGCTCTCTGTTGCCCTAGCGCAGTGTTTTTCAACCTTTTTTGGGCAAAGGCACACTTGTTTCATGAAAAAAATCACGAGGCACACCACCATTAGAAAATGTTAAAAAAATTAACTCTGTGCCTATATTGACTATATATAAAGTAATTCTCTTGAATAGGAATCAAATAAACACAAAGAAAGTATTTTATAATTACTCTATTATGAAATAGTAAGTAAACAGAAATTCTTCTCTCCGCTGCTGCGCACACTGTGCTTTGGCGGGAAGGAAGTTGGAAGATGATGTCAAAAAAACCCCATACCCCCCATACCCAGGACACAGTCCGGTGCCCGCAAAAGAAAAAAGATTTTTTTTATGGAAAATTCCAAGAAAATACACGTCCTTAATAGTCTTAAGCCAATTTCAGGCTATGTTCACTTCACTTGCCAAACTGCACTCCCACTGAACCGCAAAAGGAGGGCTGCAACCATCATAAACGCAAGTTTCCAGCATCCATGCTGGCAGCTTATGGAGGGGGCGGGGAAGGGCCCACGTCAAAGCGACGGCAAGGAGGAAAATAATACTATTATACCGACACCCTGTATCAACGCAAAAGATTTCGCCTAGTTTTTCTGTCAATCTAATTGGATGTTATAGCCGAGATACTCAAAGCAATTAATTAAAAAAAACCCGCATAGGAAGCGCACTTCACATACTTCGGGGCACAAAAGTTTAAGCAGGCGCGTGTAGAAGGAGAAAGGGGGAGGCCGCCGCTCCCTTTATTAGAGGCTCCTGGAAAGCGCGCCAACGAGCAGGCAGCCGGCAGAGGAAGAGCAAGCAGCGGTAACTGCCCTTCACGCCCTCCGGCGCCGCTTCTCCACCCTCGCACCGCCCTCCCTCCGCCGACGGCTCCGCCAAACGCACCGCCGCGGTGCCGCCCTCGCGGCTTCTTCCCTCGACCAGCCCGCCCATCTCATCGCTGCCGAAGGCGAGCGAAGCAGCCCTGGGCGCCGCCATCTTTGGCGCCGCCTCCATTTTGCCCGCGCAGCGTCAGTAGCGCCGAAGGGCGGGAAAACAAACCCCGCCAGGTCCGGCCACAAGCCCCGTCTGCCGTTACCCCGAGGGGAGTCCCCTCCTAGGCGCCGCGAATTTAGCTAAGCGGGGCCTCGAAAAGAGCCAAAGAGAGGCGTCGCTGCGGTCTCTTCTCCACCCGCGCCACTCACCTCCACCGTAATGGCCATACCGCGACATCTTCACCTGAGTAGGGGGGGAAATCCCAACCGTCTCCACGGCACACTAGGCAACATCTCGCGGCACACTAGTGTGCCGCGGAACAGTGGTTGAAAAACACTGCCCTAGCGTGACAAATCCATTTTGACTTCTGGTTAGGATAGGAAAGCGCGGGGGGTTGCACTGAAAACTGTGGGATCAGGGGTGCCAACTTGAATAAAATATGGGGGGAGGCAAGTAGGCCCCGCCCAGCATAATTAATCGCATGACATGGTGTGTGCGCACTATTTGAATGGCAATGTCCATCAACTGGGGGGGGGGAGCGCTGGACCCACCTCAAATATTTTGCCCCCCCCCCAAGGTACCTCAATCCCTAGGAGTTGGCTTCTATGCATGGGATGTACCAGTAAGTAAGGGGAAGGCATAGATAAACAAGAGCACAGGAGCAAATCAGGATGAATGTGTAACCAGCCCACAATCAAATCAGAACAAATCCTCAATCCTTCTGTGTAAGCTTTGGGCAAGCAAATCAGAACGAATGCTCAATAAGCCTTAAACTGTGGACCTTCAGCTGTGCAGCACACAATAAACTATTGTCTTGTCACCTCTCTTCTCCACCTTTCCATCCTTTACAGTTGCGTCTATATTGGCTATGCTGGCTGGGGCCATTGGGAGCTGGGCTCCACCACCTCTGGAGGGCCACAAATTCCCCATCCCTGCTGTAGTGAGTCTAGTTACTTCCAGAACAGATTGCCATAATGAGCTCCAGATGGGACTGCCCTTTGGTTCAGAATGCAGCTACCAGGTTTCGGTCTGGAGTCAGTAGATGAGATAATACTACAACTATTCTCTTCTAGCAAAACTGGTTAGCAAGTTGTTTCTGGACTCGGTTCAACCCAAACACAGATCTTTGCTATCTTGTCCTTGATTCTTTTTCTAACACTGGCATCCTGTACAGGCATTTTAAGGTAGTTCAGAAAACATACTTTCCGCTTCAGGTCTTATCCTGGAAATATGCAAATCCTACCATGGTACGACCAGGTTCCATGTGCGAAAACAGTTTGCTAAGTCTTTAGATAAAGTTCCCCGGGCAAACACACCCGTGCAGTGATTCCTGGTAAGTTCATAGGAGACTCTCGTCTGTAGCAGTTACTGAGTCCTTGATGCAGTAGGGACAGAAGCAAGGGACATTTGGCCAGATGTAGCAATGGATTGGTGTTTGGGGCAGGTGCTGCAAACCAGTGTCCATAATCGGAGCCAGCGCTGGGCAGGACCATTCACAGAAGCCCTGTAATTTAGGTCAGGCTGCATCGGCAGAGGTGGGGAACCTTTTGCAACCTGAGGGCCACATTTACTTGTGGGCAACCGGAAGGGGGCCACATATCAGTAGTGGGTGTGGCCAGGACACACCCCACCCTCCATGGTTCATCTGCCCATCCATCCAGGCAATCAAGCAAGAAGTCTTGCCACAACTCAATGATATATTCCACCCAGGTAATATCACTAGAGGAGGGTGCAGAGGCAGGACAGTGAGGGGTGTGGCATGTGGGGGATGACTTGGGCAAGTCTCAAGGACCGCATAGAGAGGACTAGAGGGCCACATTGGCCCCTCTGAGCCTGAGGGTCCCTATCATCAATCCTATAACAAGATAATTATTTCTCAGAAAGGGGGGATTAAGGGGGGGAAGGATTCGTGTATGTGCTGCATTGACTTCCTCAAAGTTACATAGCCTGAATAATGACAGGCTGTGTAAATGCAGAATGCAGGCAGATTGGATGATAACACAGGCCTGAGGACTGAGGAAACATTCTGAGGCATCCCTGATGCTGCCCTCCACTGGGCTCATGGTTGACTGGGGAGACCTAGCAGCTGGGAGAGCTCAGTCGGGAGAGCATGAGACTCTTAATCTCAGGGTCGTGGGTTTGAGCCCCACATTGGGTCAGCCCAGAGAAACCTCATGGTCCGTTCCAACTCTACAGTTCTATGATTCTAAGTGATGGCACTGGCAGCAGCAGCGGTGGTGGTGGGATCAGGAACCTGGGCTTTGTATTCATGTCCTTGAGGCTAGAAAGCATGATCCTGAGCGTGTTAGAAACTCAGAAAACTGTGTTGATGACACAGCTTCCTCCTTCCCCACACCCATGAGGAGGAGGCGCACTGGGCATTAAGGAAGCTCATGTTTCTGCATTTGGAATAACTTGATGGATCCTCCTCCTAGCATGAGAAGTGGAGCCTGTCTAAAGGCAAAGTGGGGCAGAGGTGCCTTTAAACACAAGGAAAGCACAGGAGCAGATGGCATCATGCAGGTGCCCTGTAAATAGTGAAGGAACTGGAGTGGCTGTTCTGGAGGAAACACCAAATATGAAAGTATCATAATGTTCTGTGAAATATAGTAGCTGTCAAGTCTCTTTCAGATCCTTCCTTGATTCCGTTGCTTCACTTTGGCTTGCACACCTCCTTTCTTCTCTCTCTGCTATCACTTTGGGGAAAGTTATTGATTGAGTGCCAGGATCAAATCAACATTTTCTCAGCATGGAGATGCAGCGATCCAGGGAAGCTTCACCTCTTGAATTTCTGTGTCTCATGCAGAGGAGTCCTGCCAGAAATGGGTGGCATCCCTATAAATCCCCTTTTCTCTAAAAATGATCTGGATTTCAAGATCTTTTACGGATATTGCATGCCGTTACCCCCCGACCTTCCCTATGACCCATTCCTTCGTCCATCTTCTCTCTAGGTAAAGGTAAAGGGACCCCTGACGGTTAGGTCCAGTCAAGGATGACTCTGGGGTTGCGGCGCTCATCTCGCTTTACTGGCCGAGGGAGCCGGCGTACAGCTTCCGGGTCATGTGGCCAGCATGACTAAGCTGCTTCTGGCAAACCAGAGCAGCGCATGGAAACACCATTTACCTTCCCGCCGGAGTGGTACCTATTTATCTACTTGCACTTTGATGTGCTTTCGAACTGCTAGGTTGGCAGGAGCAGGGGCCAAACAATGGGAGCTCACCCCGTCGGGGGGGGGGGGATTTGAACCGCCGACCTTCTGACTGGCAAGCCCTAAGCTCAGTGGTTTAACCCACAGTGCCACCTGCATCCCTTATCTTCTTATGTTTGTGTCCCACTCTTCTGCTAATAAGTTTAGGACAGTGTATATGGTATATCAGACTGTCTGATACAGTATTTATCTTCACAACAGGGAGGTCAAGCTGAGACTGAGACAGCTACCCCCGCCAAGTAGAGCAGGCTTCCTCAACCTTGTCCCTCCAGATGTTTTTGGCCTACAGTTCCCATGATCCCTAGCTAGCAGGACCAGTGGTCAGGGATGATGGGAATTGTAGTCTCAAAGCATCTGGAGGGCTGAGGTTCAGGAAGCTTGAAGTACAGCAGAGGCAGCAGATCTGTGTGAGTGAATAAATTTCTAAGAGTGTTGCCATTATAGATTGACACTTGTCAAATCCCTCTTCAACTGGCTGGATGCATCTTTTTGATGCGATGCTCATCCTCATCAAATGTTTTGTGTGGTTATTGTCTAAAATGACAGCTGGATCTGGGCACTGCCACCCACATCCTCAGAGCTACCCAGTCAGCATCATGACTGTGCAGGGGTTTAGCCCTCCGTCTTTTACATTTTTACAGTTCTGGAAATGTAATTCAGCACCCTTACCTCTATCCTATATTGTCAGGCCAGTTGATACCATGAGCCCCAGGGGCTTCGCTCGGCACTTAAAGGGTTTGGAGCACATGCTCCTGGTACAAATTGACATAACATTTGCCTCTCATAATATACAGGTATGTGTCCCTCTGGGTAAATTGAGAAGATGGATAGCTGGGGGTCTCACGCCCAGCACTTACTGTTCTCTGCCGCCAGCTGCCCCTGCCCTTTAAGCAAAATTGTAAAGGTTTCTAAAAGCGAGGCAGGAGCGGAAATTCAGGGCTTGGCACAAAAGGCCAGAGGCTCAGCCATCCCTGCTTCGCCATCCAGCAATGCCCCCAGTGAACTCACTTTCAGCCTTTGTTTCTTAAATTCAGCATTTCTACAATAACTTACCAGATACATGGCTGGTGTTTCAGACTAACGGCAACTGCGGCATTTAAAAGGTGGTTTTCCATGCTCGATAAAGCATGCTGCTTTTGGCCCTTGCTTGATGTGGCATCTGTCAAACGTTGGAAGGTTCGGATGGCTGTGAAACAGGGTTAACAATTACTTACCCCACAGCGGGGTTTCTGAGGCCAGACCCGCTAGACCAATTTATCATTAACGTGCAGGAGTGCTGCATTCTTTCGGCCTTGGCGGATGGGGTGGGGCTTTCTGCCAAACCCACGGATCTGGGTGCACCAGGGCGTGATGTCTGAGCAAGTCCTGGATAAAAGCAGCTGTCCATTCCCTCTGGCTTCTGAACCCACCCAGCCACCCATTCATCCAGGGGGATGGTACCTTGAGGATGCCATACAGCCCATCCCCTGTCACAGAACATTATTTCACTCTGTCTTTTTGCCCCAGCTGGCATTGCTCAGCAGACGTTTTAACTTTAGCCAGATCTTCGCTGGAAGATCATGGGATACCCTCCCCACCCTTCCCCAAAACTCTCTCATTGTTGTGGGGTGGGGGGTGGGGGTTGATTCCAAAGAAGCTGTAATCATCCCTGCTTGGGAATGCAGAACAAATCTCTTCCAGATTGGGGTCTGGTGGGGGGGTGGAGTCACAAGACTCTCAGCTGGAAGGGGCTGCAAGCCCTTTTCATCCCTCCCACCCCCCTTTTTCTCTCCCCACAACTCTCAGCATCTCTGTACTCCAGGGCAGCAAAGGCTCGCTAACCTTTCCAGTAAAATGAATGGAACGCTCCCTTGCGGTCCTGCAATCAGACCACCCGGGGTTGTGATTCCATCCTTATCTCCTTAAATATGAAGGTTTCCTATTTAGTCATGCTTAAATAGTGGACCACCATGGATCAGGCCACTGCGCTGCCAACACTGGTGCAGAGAAGTCACAAAGGGAGCAAGGTTACTCTCTTCACTCCTTCTCCATTAGGTCAGCCATCCCCAGCCTGGACTCGGCCGGTTGCTCTAGCAGCCTCCAGCTCCCATCAATCAGACTTGTTGGGCAAGGTCGTTGTAGGCTACAGGTTTGGGGAAGACTGCGTGGAGACCCTGCAAGACGTTCTGTTCAAATGGATGGTGCGTGAAACTTTGCATCTCCCTTGAGCCCAGATTATGGAGGAGAGGAAAAAAGTATAACCACACAGGCCAGAAAGATGGTTTGTCTCGTTTGCAATATTTCTTCAGCGTCTGTACAAAAATGTGAATAAAACTAATTTGCACAACATATAAATGCATTTTAAAAGTAATAAATAAACATAGCAGCAGAAAACTAGGAGATAAGAGGCAAATACCAAAACTCTGGGGGGAGGGGGAAATAAGAAACAGAATAGGACCAAATTCCAAGCATCCTCCAAAATCAAAAATGCTTTGGCAAACAGGAAGCTGTTTTAAATTGTTTTTAATGTTGTTTTTAATGCAGTAACCTGTCCCGGGACTGTAGGGCAGGGGTGTAACTAGGTTGGCCCCCCACCAAGGGCCCAGGCACATGCGCACTCCATCTGGGCCGGCGCTGCTGCTTCCGTGGCAGCTTGAGCAGCAGGGGCGGCACAGCCCCATAGCTGCGCCGGCGGACGGGACCCACACGGGCCGCGGGGCGGAGTGGCCTCGCTCCGCGGCTTGCTCGCATGCCGCCGAGCAGGTTTGTGAGTAGGCTGCGGGGCGATACTGCCTCGCTCCACGGCTTGCTCGGGGCCTGCCGGCGGGGCGGAGCAACACCGGCCCAAGTGTCACCCCCCTCCCCTGGAACCTGGGGCAGCCTGCCCCCCTTGCGACACCGCTGGTCCCATAATTCGGGAAGTGGGGGGGGGAGGGAACATTGCTTTTGGCAATATCAGTAATTTATTTTGGCACAGGAGATGTTTAAGTGTTTGTGTTTGTAATTCTTATGTTACGTTTGGAATAGAAGTGCTTGTTGTAAACTGCGTTGAGGGCCCCAGCTGAGCCATAAGGAGGGGTCATAAATCTGGGAAATAAATAGAGAGAAATAAATATAAATGCAAATCCAGCTTCCAGAAAGGTAGTATGGGAGATGTCACATTAAAATAGCAAAGAAATAGAAAAGAGGGACTGGCAAGGCAATCCTACACATGTCTACTCAAAAGTGTGTTTAAATTGCAATCCTAAACATACCGGTCGGTAAAGGTAATGCGACCCCTGACCGTTAGGTC
The DNA here is from genome assembly GCF_009819535.1 of Lacerta agilis. Taxonomy (NCBI): domain Eukaryota; kingdom Metazoa; phylum Chordata; class Lepidosauria; order Squamata; family Lacertidae; genus Lacerta; species Lacerta agilis. Next base: position 27,070,412 of record NC_046321.1, on the reverse strand, counting down.
CAGTCGCGGACGACTCTGGGGTTGTGGCGCTCATCTCGCTTTATTGGCTGAGGGAGCGGCGTACAGCTTTCGGGTCATGTGGCCAGAATGACTAAGCCGCTTCTGGCGAACCAGAGCAGTGCACGGAAACGCCATTTACCTTCCCGCCAAAGCGGCACCTGTTCATCTACTTGCACTTTGACGTGCTTTCGAACTGCTAGGTTGGCAGGAGCTGGGACTGAGCAACGGGAGCTCACCCAGTCACACAGGGATTCGAACCGCCGACCTTCTGATCGGCAAGCCTAGCGCCACCCACGCCCCTAATCCTAAACATACTTAATACTTATTTATTAATGTTTTCTGACATTTTAATCCCGGCTTTCTTCAGTCAAGGCATGGCTTACGTGTGGCTCCCCTTTCCGAAGGACTCGCTTCTGAGTGAACAGGCATAGGATTGTGCTGTTTAGGCTTGTACAGGGGTGGGGGACCTGTGGCCTTCCTGATGCTGTTGGAGTCAGGCCCACATCACACTGAGCTAGCATGGCTAATGGCCAGGGATGGTGGGAGATGTGGTCCAAAAACATCAAGAAGGCTGCAGGTTCCCCATCTCTGCCCTACAGCGTAATGAAATGGCTGGTCCCCCAAAGATGCCCCATTTGGACATTTGAAGTATTCACATACTGCCTATAACAAAATGTGGCATTTAGGCACATAAAGGTACCTCAAGGACTCCCCCCCATGAACCCACTCAAGCCCTGCGGCCACCATCTGAGGCCTTCTTCGAGTGCCCATTCCACGGGTGGTTTGGAGGGTGGCAACATGAGAACGGTCCTTTTCAATGATGGCCTGGTGCCATTTTCATGCCATTTTAAGCAACGGTGTTTCTCTTTTCTGGGTGTTTGGGTCCTAACATGAAGGGTGCCATTGCGGCCTCTTTTAGTTGGGCAGTAGCCCTGCAGTTAAGCCACAGCTGTGTTTTCAGCCCTTAATTTGTGTCGCTGTGTTTTTTTTAAAAAAATTTTATCGCTGGTTTTAATTGCTTTCAACGTATGTCGCTTTGAGTTACTTTGTCGGAAAAGCAACTAACGCACGTTTGCAATAATAATAACTCCTGAGCAAATTGCTCCTGTTTGATGAAGCTCTATTTGCCATTGGAAAGGTTTTAAACGGCCTTGTTATTATGCATAAAAACCGCACTAAGAGGAGGAAGAGTTGATTGAGTGTGGCGGGGGGAGAGGAATGATGTTGGGGTGGTGGGTGGGAGGGTGTCTAGTCTTGCACAGGTGAAACAAGTATCCTGTTTCTACCCAGAGTCCACTCCTGGCTCATGTTTCCTCATTAACCGGGAGCACTGCTCAGTTTCCGGGGGCTTCCAGATGTTCCCATTCTCCTCACAGTAGATGTGAGGCTGCTGAGAATAACTGCAGGCATTTGGTGAAATATTAACACCTGTCACCACAAGAAGAGCTCCACCCTCACACGGTTTGGGATTATCCTACTCCACCTTTCCTCAGCCCAGTCTATCACCTCCATCCCCCACATCACTGGTTCGGGACATTTCTCAGAAACAGGGTGGTTATGACTCTTAGGACAGAACTGCATCACACATTGACAGGACTCTTATACCACTTTAAACCTTGGGAGCTGTCATTTGTTAAGAGTACTGAGAATGGTTAGGAAGCTCATTTCCCCCTTCGCAGAGCTACAATTCCCAGAGTTCCTTGGAAAGAGGGAATAAACTGCTCTGGGCATTGGATGTGGCCAGTGGTGGAGCTTCATGCTCCGGCACTGGGGGGTGGAGAGTGGGTGGGGGCGGGGCTGGTGCGCGTCCTGGGGGTGGGGCATGCCACTCGCAGGGCTGTGACGCATGTCCTGGGGGCATGGTGCACTGCCTGCAGGGGCGAGGCACCCAGTGCTGGCAGGGGGGCAGCCACAATTGCAGCCCACCGGGATCGCACTGCCGGGGGTAGTGCACTCCCCCCCACTCCTCTTCCTCCGCCGGTGGATGTGGCCTGACATTTCAGAGGAGAATTCTCTGTCTGATGCGCTGCCTGGGCCAAGTCCAGTTTAAAGACTGTCGGGGTTTGGTTGCTGGAGCTCCTCGTGCACGGCCTTAGACTGGTTATGCACGAGGTACCAGTTGCGGGGAAAGCGGCCAGCGTTCCGCGTGCTTTTGAGCACGGTCGCCGGCCAAGCCTCACAGTCTGAAGGATGATGAGTAAGCCAATTGAAGACTCTGGTGGAGTGTGAGTTCCTAATCGCCTTCTTTAATGAACAGTTGCCTCGTGAAAATAAATATATACCCTGACTCTGAATAGGCGGATCAGATTAAAGAAATTAAAAATTTTACTTTACTCCCCCCTTAAACCCCAAAGGAAGACGGACACCGGTTGTATCTTTAGTGGCTTCGGCAGAACCCGCGTAGGCTCGTCCCCTAAGCTAAATTCCCCTAAGCTTAAAGACCCTGCGCGCCCAATCTTCCGCGAGGCTAACTAAATAAACTAAAACCGAAATATCTTCCGCGGGCCTAACCCTAGGCTAACCTAAAGAAAACCTAACTAAGGCTAAACCGAATGATCTTCCGCGATCTAACTCTAACTAAAGAAAAACCCATCCAACCCGTCCAGCCCGCTCCTAGCCCCTTAAACTAAACTTGACTTCAACTAAAACCCAACTAAAAGAACATGAACGAACTCCTCTGCCTAAGCGGGGTGCCTCTGCCTTTTATTAGGGAACAAACGTGACATCATCATTAGTACTTTAACCAATAAAATCACTGTTGCTGCCCTCCAAAAAGGCGGGAAGCAAGTTTAACGCTCATTAACAACTTTGAACATGACCGGATCTACAAAATAAAGGCGGATTAATCTCATAAGTGAACCACACTATTCATTCATGCTTTCACTTTCGCTTTTACGCGCAATTATACCAAAAGTAGACCTCGAAAAACTTATAAAATAACCAAATAAATATGAATCCATGGCGGATCCGTGAAACGTATTCCGACATATCATCTTTCTTTTTTTGTTTTAAATTAAATTATTTTTGATTTAGTTATATAAAAAAGGAAGGTTAGAGATATCATAAGCATTTATCTGACATAAACATTACCATTTGCTTTGATATAAACCTTGACATGAAAAGGCAAAGCGTCAACAGTGCCGACAGTGTCCACATCAAGACTGTGATATAAACACTAGCAACACCATCAACATCCACCCCTTTCATAGGAGGAAATACTTGTACAATAATGTAGCAATAAAGTCATGAAAATAACAAACCACTAGCCGAACATAAAAAGTGATCGATCCGATACACTGTAAACCTTTTAGGCATATATAAATACTTCAATATGTAGTGTAACACAACAAATCGTCTTATAAGCATGTATACTTTCGCGTGCAGCGTAAAACAACAAATTACTCCCCAAACACAAGAGAGGACCTGATACAGGTCCAAAATTAAAAATAACGGATAACGACTGCCCAAACATAAGAGAGGTCCCGATCCGGGACCCAAAATTAAAGTATAACTAGAGCTGGGGCTACATGGCCTACCCAGACCCCTCCCCCATTTTTTTTAATTTTTTATTTGGAAACTAAGGAGAAATGGATAAGGAAACATAAAGGTGTGTGGCACTGAGGCTACAGAATCGAGGGAACTTTCAGGAAGACAGATTCTGGACTTACCACAGCGACCACAGGTAACGGGGAACTAGGGTCCGATTCCAGAAAGGGGATTTAAGGCACCTAAGTACAAGTGGTTTGCGCCACTAGAGGGGATTTAAGCTACCTATATAAAGGTGTCCCAGCCAGGATGAGGATTTAAACCATCTACGCAAGGGTTTCCAGCGAAACGAAATTGGAATTAAACCAGCTATATAAGGGTCTCCCATTAACAGCAGGAAACAGAGTGAAGGGAAAAGCTGGGAACCTGGTTTACTGCCAAAAGGTAGCATATAGAGGGGGAATCTTTAAAGTAAATAGGGGTACCAAAAGGGTAGGATGCCACCAGACTTGACATATATATCTTGAACAAATCCGAGAATGACCAATTCTTTGACCAAAAGGCATATAAATGTTACCACATTTTGAACTACAACTTTTGCAAGCACAACGTGGAGATTTAGGATCATTGAAAATAAACATATATGTATAAACATATCTATGACTAGAACTGCACAAAGATGATGCTTTGACCTTACATAAACATTTCCATATCATCAAAATTGTGACGCTCTAAATGGAAACCATTTCAGAAAAGCTTTGCATATATAAACATCCATATCATTAATTATCAAGCTATAAGGAAAACACATGTAACATGCGAGGCGGATATTTCAAGAAGCATACAAAGGTAAATATGCAATTTTTACAAGTACAATATAAAGTACAAGACAGGTTTAGAACTGCAAAATGGTGTTGGAGAGGAGGATGAAGACGATGAATGAGTTGCCGGTCGTCTTCTTCTCCGACTACACACGACCATGTAGAAGAAATAGTCCTGGAACTCAGGAAAAGTTCATGGAGCTCAGGAAAGTACTGAAACATCGAGCTCTGAAGAAACAACGATACCTGTAGAAGAAAGGAGGTTAAGCAAGCAAATCAAGGTGATCTGCTAGTGAATGCAGGTATGAGAATAACTGGAACAAATCTAGGCAGCCAGGAACCAAGGGGCTGCCCAGAGGCAAACAAAAGGCATAGGTTGAGGATAGTTGAAGAGTTGCTGCATTTGACAGGAAACTAGTGCAGTCAAACAACGAGGTGGATATTCTCAACTTGGTTCCTTAGCTCTCCAAGGGCGCACACATCTGGCAGGCACCCAAACAGCCTTTTCTTCAAGGGCAACTGCAGCATATCCACGACCCCAAGTGATGAGTGGAACTGGTCCTCGCCATTCGATGTCAGGCAAGAGGCGATAAGAGACCAAAGGTCGAGGAAGCTGTTCTTCTTTCTTGAAGTGGAGATCCACTGGGGAATGAGGCTTGTTATGTGGAAAGAGAAGAAAATTTAAGGTGAACAGCACCTTTGCAACTGCCAAAGGGATCTCCGAGGCTGGAAGGTGACGTCCTGCGGTCTGTTTGTGGAGCAGAGTTTTGAAAGTGAGGTGTGTCCTTTCAATGAGAGCTTGGCCTGTCGAATTAAACGGAATCCCATGAGATAGGGAAATGTTCCATTGCACACAAAAGTCACTAAAGGCCTGAGAAGCATAGGCCGGGCCATTATCTGTTTTAATGGCTTGAGGCTTTCCCATAACTGAAAAGGTTCTCATGCAGTGCTGTATGACGTGCCTCGTAGTTTCTCCCTTCAGTGCTGTAGCCCAAATGAAACCTGAAAAGGTGTCCACTGTGACATGCAACTTAGACATTGGAGCAAGGGCTGGGACATGTGTCACATCCATCTGCCACAGCTGATTCGCCTCCGTGCCTCGAGGATTTACAGCGTAGGAGACTTGGAGCACGAAGGGCAGCATGAAATAATGTCCCTTGCTTGTGACATTGGAATGTTGAAGGTCTTGTGTAGAACCTTTGCTGATTGATGGAAAGTTTCATGGCTTGTCACAGGATTGTCGAACAAGGAGAAAGCTAGAGTCCTGAGGGCAGCGTCTGCTACTGCATTTCCTTCCACCAGGAATCCTGGAAGGTTAGAATGAGAGCGCAAGTGTGCAGCAAAAAAGGGAAATGAACGTCTCTGTAATAGTTCTTGAAGCTGCGTGAACAAATTAAAGAGATTTTCATCCATGGACGGAGACAGATAAGCAACTGGAAGCGATGATAACAGTCTATATACATACTGAGAATCTACAACGAGGTTGAAAGCTTCTGCAGTGAAAGTCCGAAAAGCGAGAATCACTGCTGCCAGTTCCGATCTTTGTGCTGAAAGTTGTTTCTCTGTAAACACAGTTTTCCATCGTCCATCCTCCTTCCATGCAAGGACACCATAGGAAGAGGAGCCATCTGTGAACAGAGTTTTTGCAGTGGGAATAGGTTGAAGCACCAACATGGATGAAAGGTGATAGTTTACTTGTTGCAACAAAGTGAATCTTTTGTCCTTAGGAGGATTATACAAGAAAGAACCGACAAAATCTGCAATAGCAATCTGGAAACTATCTGAAAACTGAATCAAAGTTAGCACTTGTTCTTGAGAGAAAGGAAGGTAGATGGAAAGCAGATCATTTCCACTCAGGCGAATTGCACGGCCTCTGCACTTAACAAGGAGATCAGCAACAGCGTCCATACTGGGGTACACATTCCTTTGAGGCGTGTGCGAAAGATGAATCCACTCCACGATCGCCACCTTTGAGGAAGTATCCGGAACGTATAAGGCTGCTGTCGGCAATCTTGGTGTAGTGAAGATAGCACATGAAAGAGCGCAGTTGGCTGTTGGCACACGATCTACAGCTATTTGGTGCAGTTTTGTGTTTACCCCTTGTAAAGCAAGACGCATCTCAGAGGTGCATGGAATAACATCTGAAGGAGATGTATGTCCCTTAAGAGCAGAAAACAATGGCGAGAGTTCAGATGTTGGAACTGCTAGAGACTTTCGAGCCCAATTTATCTGTCCCAAGAGATGCTGCAGTTGTGTCAAGGTAAAGGACTCTGGGATGACTATGCTTGGCATCTCTGGCAGGGCTGTGTCTTGAAGCAGTTTGTGACCCAAGTAATGAAATGGAGCAGTGCGCTGTACCTTTTCTGGGGCAATACAAAGCCCAAAAGAGTTCAGGATGCGCGTAAGATGCTCAATATGATGCTCTGAGACCTTTTCTCCATGGATCAAGATGTCATCCATGTAATGACAAACCTCTAAGGCTGGATATTGTGCCCTGAAAGGCTGTAATGCTTTATCCACAAAGTTCTGGCAGAGAGTCGGCGAATTCACCATTCCTTGAGGGAGTACCTTCCAAGAGTATCTGGAAGCTGGTCTGGTGTTATTGAACACAGGTAGAGTGAAAGCGAACTTTTCTTGATCTGCAGGTGCCAGTGGAATGGTAAAGAAACAGTCTTTAAGATCGATGATTGCAAGCTGATGGTTTCTAGGAATGAGGTTAGGGTTAGGAAGTCCACATTGAAGGGGACCCATTGGAACAATTCTTTCGTTGATCTTTCTCAGGTCTTGAAGCAAACGCCATTTTCCACTTTTCTTCTTGATGACGAAGATTGGAGTGTTCCAAGGGCTATTAGAGGGTTGCACACGATCCTGGTGTAGCAGCTCTTTGATTAGGGCCTCTGCTGCAGCGAGCTTTTCTGACGTCAGCGCCCATTGGTCGACCCATACAGGGGGTCCTTCCTTCCATGTGAGTGGAAGAGCATGTACTGGCGCTGATGCAAAGGCCCACATCAAAAATGTGTATGGACAACAGTTCTTGCTTTAGACAATAAGTCTCTGCCCCAAAGGGTGATAGGCACATCCATAACAAGTGGACGGAGCTGCACCATGGAGCCTGAGTCTGACTGGAAGGTAATCGGATGCACGCTCTGGTGGGCGGGTTCGAAACCTCCGACTCCGAAGACTTCCTGGGTGACAGTCGTTGCCCACTGGTCAGGCCAATCCTTTCTGGCGATCACTGTGACATCTGCGCCTGTATCAAGAAGATCCTTGATCTTTCGTCCACCCATTTCTAAGACGAGATGAGGGCGTTCTTCTGTAATCTTGATTAGCGCCATTGCTGTCTGAGGAGGCAAAGAGTCTACAGGAGCTGTAGGTGTAGAAGTAAGCAAATAGAGTCTGGCAATTTCCAAACCTTTTGTTAGGACACAAGGAACAGTTGAAAATCCTGGAATCAGCAACTGCGATGAATCTGTGATTCGAACTAGGCCTGCAGTCAGTGTGACTGTGGCAGGGAGGCGATCCATCCTAGGCAGGATAAGGCAAATCGAAGTGTCTGGGAATGGACCACGAATGGATGTTGGCAATTGCTGAGCAAACCATGGATTTGAAAAGTAACAGTCCTCTGTTAAGAAGAGTGGTATACCTGGGATAGAAGATTCTTCTTGTTCTTCGTTGGCAGTGTTTGAAGATATCTTTTTGGCTTCGGGTTTTTTGCACTGCTGAAGTTGGCAACTCTGAAGCTGCTTGGCGTTGAGTTGGCAAACTTGGGGTTCTTCCGTTGGTAAGAGTTGCTGATGCTGTTGAATCTGCTGGCATTCAGTCAGTTGTGCATCAAACTGGCAGGATGGAACTTCTTCTTTGACACGAGGCAGTAGAAGTTGTTGTTCCTGATAGTTGTTTGGTTGTGGCTGACTGAGCTTAAAAGCTGGAGGTGACACAAAGGTGTGGACATTGTTAACTGGAGTGATGCTTAAGCTTCCACAAGAGGGAGCTGTCTCACTCACTTGCATTCTTTGGCCACATGGAAAGTGATCATCAGCTGGGTTGCAACTTGAACACTGCTGTTTCATCAAGGGCAAATGTCCTTCAATGACAGATTGACCTTGACTCAAAGGTGAGTAAAGCTCAGGTGCTGCAAGGTTGACCTCAGTAGGATGTCTTCTCAACGTTGAAGGCAATTCTGCGATCAGAGGCTTGACTGTGATTGCTTGCTGCGAAGCAGGATCAACATCAGCAGGAACTGAAGGGCGGTCAGCAGAAGGTGAACTGAATGCTGTGTTCTCTACTGGAACCCTTTGAATAGGTAAGGCAGATGATGAAACCTCTGGAACCTGAATGCTTGATGAGGTCACATCTTTTCTCTGGACATCTGAAGAGTGGATATCTCTCTGGATCACTCTTTTTCCCTGATGACCTGGATAAGGAGTAGCGTTGTTCACCTTTCTGGGATGGTTGACCTTCATGATGTTCTTGAACTTGCACCCTATTGTTTTACCGGGGCCGGGGCGCGGCCCGCAGAACCGTTTCCCTGAATTGGAGATGAGGTAGGTGATGTGTTTTGTGGATTCAAGCGACAATCATTCGCCCAATGAAATCCTTTCTGACAGATGGGACATCTCTCTGGCGGCTTGGCAGCAGGCCTTGGCGTTGTTGCGCACTGCGACCGGAAATGCCCATCGCCTCCACACCCATAGCACTTCTTGACTGGCGTAGAGCTGTCTTGACGTGGCATCTGTACCGCAGCTGCCAAGAGCTGTGCTTTGTAGGAGTGGGTACCGACATTCTGGCAGACGCGTAGCATCTCAGTCAATGTGGCATCTGGACGAGCTGCAACTGCTGTTAGGGCATTCTTGCAGTCATCATTGGCATTTTCAAAGGCAAGTTGTTTTGTCAGCATGTTTCTGGCATGACGATCTTCTATCTGGCGTTCCACTGCAACAATCAGGCGATCCACGAAGTCCCCATAAGGTTCTTTTGGACCTTGCCTAACTGCAGCGAATCCTGATACTGAGCTAGCATCTGTGCGATTGGGTAGTCTGCGCCAAGCTTTGACTACAATGTCTGCTATGGTGACAAGTGCAGCATCAGGTATGGCTAGCTGTTGATTGAGATTGGAGTAATGTCCTGATCCTGTGAGCATATCTTCTGTGGCAAGTGGCGTTGCACGTCTGGCTGCTACTTCTTTCCACTCTTGCAGGCACAGAAGAGCATCTGTAGGCGACAGGAAGGTGCGAAGTATCAGCTTCCAATCAGATGGCAGAAGTCTACTAGTGGACAGTCCTTCAAGTAAACTTCTAGTATAAGGAGCTTGAAGTCCATTTTCGCGTATGGCTTTTCGCAGTTCACGTAATGTCTCGAAAGGAATAGCTTGATATCTTGCAGGTTGTCCTCCATTAGCACGAATCACTGGAAAGATGTGCATTGGATCAGCACTAAAGTCTATTTGTCCCAAAGCTGCTTCCAAAGCTTGGGTTCTGCAGATGGGCTGCATTGCTGTAGGGTCTGTAGGTGGCATCAGTGAGTTTAAATCTTCTTGATGCTTTCCAAATGATGAGCCACTAGATGGTGCTAAAGAGTCTTTGACATCTGGATGCCTTGAAGATGGCTGACTATGAAGACAAGATGGCTGACTTGAAGTTGGATGAAGACAAGATGGCTGACTTGAAGTTGGATGAAGACAAGATGGCTGACTTGAAGTTGGAGCATAAGGTTGTTGGCTCTGTACTGCAAGTCCTGGCATCTGGATCATCATTGTTTGGCTTTGCTCTTGTCTTGGAATCTGCATTGGCATTGGAGGTGCTGAAGGGTTGGTAAATTGCTGTTGTGCTGCTTGCATTGAGGCTTGGATTGCTGTTGATTGGAAATCAGCTTGCTGCAAAACTGGAGCTGCTGGCTTGAGCGCGGCCTGCAGGGCAGCAGGGTTTGCTGGCAAAAAGGCTGCTTGCTGCTGCTGCTGCTGGATCGCTGGCAAAAGCGCGGCTTGCGATGGAGGAAGCGGGACCGTTGCTTGGAGCGAGGTCCGCGGCTGCTGCTGACTTGAAATCGCTGGCTGGTAAAAGGCCTGCGATGACTGCTGAGCGACTGGCGGTGGGGCAGTCCGCGGCGGGGCTTGAAAGGCCGACGGCGTCTGCTGCACCGGCACAGGCGGCAATGAATCTGGCAACGACAAATTGGACAAGGGCGAGTGCGTGTACGACAACGGGGCCTGAACTGGCTGCTGCGAGGGGGCCGAAAATGGCACAACCGCAAGCGGCAGCACAGGGGCACTATTAAAAGCAGTATTTCCCAAATTCACTGTTCCATTAAGCAAAACATTTCTTGGAGCGATTTGTTGAAAGCAGTTTCTTACTTTGCTCCATACTAATTGTACAGGAATTCCGATTTTCGGGTTGGCCATAAATTCTAACCCGATCCTTTCCCATGAGGCTAAATCTTTCGTTCCCTCCTTAGGGACCCAGGGACAAATTTCCCCAATGGTTTTAACTAAAAGCTCTACTTCTGATTCAGAGACAGGATGACCATTTCTTTTCAAAAGGTACAATAAATCTTCACAAAATTTTACTTGAGCAGTTGAGAGTGAGGAGCCCATTTTTTAAACACTTTTCCAAAACTTTTCCTCCCCCACCCGTAGGCTTCTACTAGGGGACACCGGTTCTACCCGTAGGCTTTAACCGAAAAACCCTGGCACCCGTAGGCTTTAGCCAGAAAACCTCCGCCCCCACCCGTGGGCTTCTACTAGGGGCTACCGGCCCTACCCGTAGGCTTTGACCGAAAAACCTGGCACCCGTAGGCTTTAGCCAGAAAACCTTTCCCTCCCACCCGTAGGCTTTTGGGAGACACCGGCCCTACCCGTAGGCTTTGACCGAAAACCCTGGCACCCGTAGGCTTTTGCCAGAACCCTTCCCACCCGTAGGCTTTAGGGAAGACCTTACTCTGCCCGTAGGCTTACACTAAACTCCTTGCCGCACTACCCGGGGACCCCTTGGGGCAAAATATACGCGCGCGACTTCTATTTACACTACTTTGGGCAAGCGGTGGATTCGCGCTACTGCAGCGAAATCCTGGATAAACCGGGCCGTTATACCTCACCTCTCAATGTCTGTTTCCGAGCCACTTCCGATATGTTGCCTTTAACCGGAGTCTTCGTGGAAGCGATTTTTGACTACGCTTTGCCTCACACGGGGCACCACTTGTCGGGGTTTGGTTGCTGGAGCTCCTCGTGCACGGCCTTAGACTGGTTATGCACGAGGTACCAGTTGCGGGGAAAGCGGCCAGCGTTCCGCGTGCTTTTGAGCACGGTCGCCGGCCAAGCCTCACAGTCTGAAGGATGATGAGTAAGCCAATTGAAGACTCTGGTGGAGTGTGAGTTCCTAATCGCCTTCTTTAATGAACAGTTGCCTCGTGAAAATAAATATATACCCTGACTCTGAATAGGCGGATCAGATTAAAGAAATTAAAAATTTTACTTTACTCCCCCCTTAAACCCCAAAGGAAGACGGACACCGGTTGTATCTTTAGTGGCTTCGGCAGAACCCGCGTAGGCTCGTCCCCTAAGCTAAATTCCCCTAAGCTTAAAGACCCTGCGCGCCCAATCTTCCGCGAGGCTAACTAAATAAACTAAAACCGAAATATCTTCCGCGGGCCTAACCCTAGGCTAACCTAAAGAAAACCTAACTAAGGCTAAACCGAATGATCTTCCGCGATCTAACTCTAACTAAAGAAAAACCCATCCAACCCGTCCAGCCCGCTCCTAGCCCCTTAAACTAAACTTGACTTCAACTAAAACCCAACTAAAAGAACATGAACGAACTCCTCTGCCTAAGCGGGGTGCCTCTGCCTTTTATTAGGGAACAAACGTGACATCATCATTAGTACTTTAACCAATAAAATCACTGTTGCTGCCCTCCAAAAAGGCGGGAAGCAAGTTTAACGCTCATTAACAACTTTGAACATGACCGGATCTACAAAATAAAGGCGGATTAATCTCATAAGTGAACCACACTATTCATTCATGCTTTCACTTTCGCTTTTACGCGCAATTATACCAAAAGTAGACCTCGAAAAACTTATAAAATAACCAAATAAATATGAATCCATGGCGGATCCGTGAAACGTATTCCGACAAAAGACCAAGAACCATTAGAAGGGGATCGGAGGCCTTTAAGTCATCCATCAACAATGAGCATGCCCAAACGTCGTCAGGTCAAAGTCTTCCCCACCATAGTGAGATGCATTGTATTTCCATTTGAGCCTGTGTGGCATGGTGATTAGAGTGTCAGACTAGGAACTGGGAGACCAGGGTTCAAATCCCCACTTGGGCATGAAGCTCGCTGGGTGACCTTGGCCCAGCCACTGCCTCTCAGCCTAACCTACCTCACAGGGTTGTTGTGAGTATAATATGGAGAGAGGAAAATCCATGTTTGCCACCCTGAGCTTCTTGGAGGATATAAGAGGCCGAATATAAACATAATACTACTATTAACAAAAATAAATAAATAAATAAATCACAGTAGTTATTTCTATACTTGCATTTATATGTATAAATTAGCTTACAGTATATGCTAATTTTATGCAAATCTGCATCTTCTTTTTGGATGACGCATTTCCCCTATTTTGGTGATGCATAAGTGGTTGAAACCTTTCGCTGCTCAGAGAATGATCACAGGCCAGAACTTTGTGGGTTAGGAGATGGCAGTCACAAACATTCAGTTTCCCAGCGTTCTCTTGATCATGAAACAAGGATATCAAAGAAGGTTGCTTTTCACTTTCATTATCTGTTGCCTTCACCAGTTTGAGCTGAGTCTGGAGGCAAAAGTTTCCCCCGTCTTGGGCAAGAGGCCCAAAGGGAAGAAGGCTTTCAGGTCTGCGTGCTTTGTGCAGAAGTGAGTTGGTGTTGGCTACAGCTCATTTGGTGCAGCCTGTGGAGGCAGCAATAGTAAAAAATATATACAAGGATGGGAGAGAAAAGGAGGTTGGGAAGCTGTGTTCTGCAAAAGTGATTTATCAGGGTGAAATACACAAAGCGCCTTTGCTCAGTCAGTAGCAGCAGATCCAGCTGCCTGTGCATGATGCTCTGCTAGCGTATGAAATTTTCAAGGATGGACTCACTCACTCTCTCCCATGTGTAATGGCAGGGTCAGAGGAAGGCTCTGCGCTACCTGGGGCAGCGAAACGAGGCTCCCTGCCAATTGCGCACGGCAGCCCCATGAGCCGCCTTTTTGCTCTGCGGCTCAAAAGGGGGCGGCGGAAGTGGCGGTCCGACGACAGAGTGCACCTACGCAAAATGTCGCGCAGGCACACTCCATCGTCGGGCCGTGCGCTGCTGCTCCCAGGGCGGCGGAGTGAGCGGCGGCCCCTCCCACAACTCTCCACGCGCCGCCGCTCGCTCCGTCGCCCCGGGAGCAGCAGCGCTGCACAGACAGGGTGCCGGGCGGCGGGGCTCCCCTTGGGGAGTGGTGGGAGGGGCTGCTGCTTGCCACCCCCCTCCCCTGGCACCCAGGGCGTACCGCCCCCACCCCACCCCCTGTGTAATGGTTTCTGTGGCAGCATACATGTGATAGGAGATTCCTCAGAGCAGCAGTCCAGGTCAAAGTGACTCACATTGCTATTTTATACCCCAATGCATATGAATGCAGGATGAGTCCATAGTTAAGTAATAGAGCACATGTTATACATAGAGAAGCAAGAACTTGGAAAGTTTTTTTTTTTAAGGGAACTAGATCTAGTTCAAGTTCAACATGTTCAAAAAAAGGAACTAATTCCAGTTCACTTTTGTCCCTTAAGGCAGTGTTTTTCAACCTTTTTCGGGCAAGGGCACACTTGTTTTATGAAAAAAATTACGAGGCACACCACCATTAGAAAATGTTAAAAAATTTAACTCCGTGCCTATATTGACTATATATAAAGTAATTCTCTTGAATAGGAATCAAATAAACACAATTTTTCCCACGGCACACCAGGCAACATCTCGCGGCACACTAGTGTGCTGCGGAACAGTGGTTGAAAAACACTGCCTTAAGGAACAAATCTTTTCATGTTCAGTTCACAGTTCAGTTCAAGTTCCTCCATATAATCCTTGGCAACTCCCCCCCCCCAGCATTAAGAATGTTACAAGCTGCTAAGCTGAACCACAGAAATATACTGGGCAAGACTAAGAAAATATCCAAACACACACACACACACAGTGGAATGGGAATTGTTTTATTTCTTTCCCCCAAGTATATCTTCAAGTACAGTGGTACCTCGACTTACGAATTTAATCCGTTCCGAATGCACATTCGTAGGTCGAAAAATTCATAAGTCGAAAAAAGCGATTTCCCCATAGGAATGCATTGGAAACAAAAAATTCGGAAAAATGCGTAAGTCGAGTAAACCGCATCTAAAATTCGTAAGTCGAGTAAACCCCATCTAAAACCGCCAACAGATGTCCTTTGGATGTCGAAAAATTCGTAGGCGTGCGGGCACTTTTTTCATTCGTAAGTCGAAAAATTCGTATGTTGAGTAATTCGTAAGTCGAGGTACCACTATATAAAGGCCCAAAGAGTCAGCAGTAAAAAGCACATGGAACAGAATGAACTTGAAGAAGAACTAGAAATCATTCAGAGTTTTACCCCCAGATGAACTTAATTCACATTCGGTCCACTTGGTAATTATGAGAAATGCTTTCACGTGCAGTTCAGAGATTTTTGAACTACAGGTGGCGACCATTTAGCATGGGGGTCAATTGGCAGAGGTTGGATGGCCATCTGCCATGTATTATCTAGTTGAGATTCCTGCATTGCAGGGGGTTGGACTAGATGACCCTCGGGGTCCCTTCCAACTCTACAATTCTATGATTGGCCTATGCCAGCTTGGCCAAAGGCCAGGAATAACTGGAGCTGCAGTCCAACAATATCTGTAATGTAAATCATGGGTGTGGAGACACAGATTATGATGCTATAATGTTACGCAGAAACACCATGTTCTTAAAACATCTAGTCTGGCCTTTAATTTGTTAAGTTGCATCATGAGCCATGTCGATTCACTGCAGCATGAGTCACATTGAGGTTCACATGCCAACCCACATGAATCTCACAGGGTAGCATTGGTCAAGTCACTAGCTGTCAGCCTGTCCAACTTTGCAAGGTTGTTGTGAAGCTAAACCCCTGCTCTGAATATCTAAATCAGTGTTTTTCAAACACTGTTCCGCGGCACACTAGTGTGCCGCGAGATGTTGCCTGGTGTGCCGTGGGAAAAATTGAAAACTTCGAAAGATTAAAAAAAAAAAAATGTCAAGAGGACTTCCGGCGAGGCAAGATGGCAATCTGCACGAAGCCGCGGAGCTCCTGAAGGCGACCAGCGGCAACGGAGCCCCCCGACCAGCTTCTGCATCGCCGGAACCGCCACTGCCGCTGCTGCCGACGCACGACCGCCGACGGCTGCCGGGGGAAGCCGCCAGGGCACCGGGCGAGTCGGCGAGACCGGGGACACCCAGCCGGACGGAGCCCAGGACTTTGAGGCCTAGCGGCCTGTGGGCGGCTCGGGGCAGCCTGCCCCGCGGAGAACCGAAGCCCCAGGGACCAAGAAGAGGCAGAAAAGAGACGCCACGCTCCCGCTCCTACCGCTGTTTCAGCTGGAGCCCCGACGACCAACGGCCCAGGAGCGGCCTAGAACAACCCACTCCGCGGAGCGGCGACGCTCCGAGGGCCAAACAGGGACGCCACGCTCACGCAGCTGCTGCAGCCACCGTTGGACTCGGGGCCCCGAGGCCTGGCGGCCCGAAGCAGCCCGCCCCGCGGAGCGCCAACACTCCAGGGGCCGAGGAGAAACGAACCGCTACCGCCGCCGCCGCCCTTCCTCCTCAGGAGAGAGGTTGGAGGGAGAAGACCTTCCCTATCCCCATCACCCCCGCAACAGAGAAAAGGAGCTTTGGGCCCTGAGGCCTAAAGGCCCGAGAAGACTTGCTTCGCGGAGCGCCGGTGCTCCGGAGGCCAAAGAGGGACTCCCCGATCCCACCGACGCTCCCACCGCCGCTGCAGCCGCCCCGCCCCCCATCCAGGAGAGAGGAAAAAGGGAGAAGACGCTCCCTATCCCCATCGCCCCCAAAACGGGAAAGAAGAGGGACCCCTGGGAGGGAAGAAGTGCCAGCCCCCCCACTGCCATCGTCGCCATTGCCGTCGCACGGGGGGGGGAGTGAGGTGGTGTGCCTCGTGATTTTTTTCATGAAACAAGTGTGCCTTTGCCCAAAAAAGGTTGAAAAACACTGATCTAAATGAACTCCTTGGAGGAAGGGTGAGTTACAAATGTGATAAAGAAGGAACAGGAAGAGGTGTTGTCCCATCTCTTTTCATCTGATGAAACTGTTTTACCCTAGGATTATCTCAGAAGGAAGGGAATAGTAAAAGAGGAGGGGAGGGAGAGAATAAATTGCAGTCAGATCACTGTAAAACAGAAGCACTAAAAGTGAGTCTGAACAGCTGGAAGGGCGATAGAAATGTCAGTGGAATTCCAGACACTTGGGATAGGATCCCACTTACTCCCCCCCCCCCAAATCCCCTTTAATTCTCTAGATCGTTTTCATAGGCCCTTGGAGGGCTGGCATTTCAAGTATCTGCTTCCCCTCTTGCGGGAAACTTGGTGGTAGCATTAGATAGAATATAAGCCGGTAGGCACTTTGGGGCCCATTTGTTCTCACTTCTCCACGGTTCAACAAGCTGAAGTGTGTTTGTGTTTGTGACTTCTGTAAAGTGTGAACTGCACAGCTGCATTGAAAATCTATGCTGAGAGCTGAAAAAAATAGAGGCAGAGGAAGGCGGAGAGAGGGAAAGAAGGAATGGTTAAATATTAGAAAGCAGGGGCAGGACAGCAAACTTAAAAAAAAAAAACCTGCTATATTTAAAATAAAACAAATACCTGTACAGCTCAGTTGGCTAAGGCGTGGTGCTGATAAGGCCAAGGTTGCAGGTTCAACCCCCACATGGAACAGCTGCTTATCCCTGTATTGCAGGGGGTGGACTAGATCGGGGTTGGCAAGGCTTACTGGACATAGGCCGGATCACTCCCACGGACATCCTCCGTGGGCCAGACCGGCACAGCGCAATGCTGAAAATCACATCTGCGCATGTCCACAGCGCCGGAAATCACTTCTGCGATTTCCAGCACTGTGGACATGCACAGACGTGATTTCTGGAGCCACTGAAGAGAGTCCCCGCGCCGCGCTGCGCCGGTTTAGTGCAGCACACCGGGACTTGCTGAGTGGGCGGCTCAGTTTGGGGGCGGCTCATGGGCTGGTTAAGTGACCCTCATGGGCTGCTTCCGGCCCATGGGCCTTAGGTTGCCGACATCTGGACTAGATGGTCCTTAGGATCCCTCCCAACACTACAATTCTGACTCTATGAAATAAAAACTCTCACAAATACGTAAAAACTGCCTTACGTTCGGTTTTTGTTCAAGATTATCCAAGGACTTTTTTACGCGTGTTGCTACGCAGCCAGATATCCCTTATCCATATCTGTACACGTAATTATGATGGTGCTTAACCTTACATTTGTTTCTGTTGAGTTTAGTTTTGCCAGTTTCGGCCCCGTTGTCCATTCTGCAAGGCAATTTTGAATGACAAGGATTCCTTCACCTAAGGGCTTGTCCACATTTGAGCACTATTTAGCTGCTAATCCACTCATCTCTTCAAATCAGACCAGCGTAGTCCACTCCCGCATGTATTTGAACGGGGAGCAGCTTTGGTCTCTTCCATTCATACTGGGAGGCGTTCCTTTTTGCAGCTGTCCTTGCCTTCTGATTGGTTGGTTCTGTTTTGCCAATGAAGCACCAACAGGGCATGCAGGCCGTTAGCTGTGTGTGCACCTTGCTTTCTGAAACTATTTCCCTGCCCGAGAAGTGCACACAGTCCGGAAACTGTAAATTTGCTTGTGGACTTTTCTGGTTTTGTAAGGGATCAAAAGAATCTACATCTATATAGGGCCCTGCCCTTACTAGCATGCTGGAAAAGAAATAAAGCCATTATAAATTCTCAGCACACACTTTTTTAGATTGCTGCCCAATATATCTGATGTGGAATTTTTAAAAATGTGGTTTGCTTCTATAAAGAAAGCAGCCACTGCCACAAGAACAGTTACTCAGCCTGCCTAACAATTCTCTCTCTCTCTCTCTCTCCCCCCCCTCTCTCTCCCTCTCTCTCTATATATAATGAATGAAGGCATTTAAGCATGTCTTTCTCTGCCCAGAGTTACAGATGTAGTGCTTGGCAGCCAGTGTGAGTGAGGGGCTCATATGATGGCTGGATCAATGACTGACACTTTCGTCCCAGGTTTAGATCTGAGCAGAAGATTGCATGTTCCTGTACAGGAGGAGCATCATCTCTTTTATCTGTGTGTCAAAAATAAACAAGCACGGAGAATGAACGTGGCAGAGGAGGGCAGATGAGAAGAGCACAAGCAAGAGGACGACAAAAGAGACCGAGGGCTGGAGAATTTTGGAGAGTTACTTTATCTTAAGTACTTTGGCTCTCCGCTCCGTGCTGCTCATGTATTTTTGGCCTGCGGAAGCGGAGAAGTCGGGCAGCTAAAAATAGGCACTTTTCTGCCCCAAAATGACTGTCCATAATCCATCTGGGGTTTTTTTTGCGTGGGTGCTGGGGGCAGGGTGTGGTACGGAGGGGAGCAGGCCTGGTCTCCGCCCTGAGCTGTCTGGCTTTGCCTTTGTTTGTGTCCCAGCTCTTGCGAGGACAGGAAAAGGCCTGGAGGCTGCGGAACAATGGCTCATTCTGCTGGAGTCAATGCCTGGTGCTCAGCGATAGGGAAGCGGGCAAGTGGCCAGCCTGCTGGCATTGGGTCTCACCCCCCCCCCTCCAGACTCCAACTGTATGGAAGGGTGAAAGGAAGAATAGTTATTGATGCCTTGCACAATGCCACCCCCCCCCCCCCGCAAACCAGACAGCATCCTTTTCTCTTAACTGGCCAGTATGATGTGGAAGGGGAGAGAACAAACTCCTTTGCAAGACAGTGAGAACCTGTATAGAGGTCAGGATTGACTTCTTATAGAGCTCAGAAAATGAGCATAAGAAGCAACCCAAGAAGACCAGGATGTGGCTCCTGGGCTAAGTGGCAGTTAGATAAGAGCTAGAGGTGGAAGGGATAGCAGGAAATAAAGTTCATGCACTGGTTATAAACATTTGGGGGAAAGTGTGCATGACCTATCCAGAACTAGAACTCAGAGCTCCAGCATTGGCACAAGAGATGCAATATTTAAAACAGTGGTGTTTCTGAGCATATGCAGAGAGTCTTTCACTTGCAGCTGGGTAGCAACAGCAAACATTTGGGGTGAAGGGGCAGAGCATCCAGGATGGTGAAACTACGAAGATTTGAGCCCCGGCACCTCAAATTTAGAAATGAATGCAAGAAAGTAAGAAGGAGCACATGAAGTCGAACCAGAGACCTGGGGTTATTTTGTGTGTTGTGCAGAAATGATTAGAAGGGATACTCAAGTCACTTGTGGATCCTCTATTGCTGCTGCTTTGAAGTGTGAAAAATGACTCTCTGAACTTCTCAGAGTCCACCAGGTGGGAGCAAAGGACAGATTCCTTCCTAGGGTGAATGTGTTGCAAACTGGGGGAAACTGAGCATCTCCTATTGATAATACTTGAAACTGTTTATAGAAAAAAACCCTGCTTCTTTTCCCTTATGGGGCATCCAAGAGCCCATATAGAGTCCTTAAGTGGGTTCCCTATCGGTAGGAGAAAATAACAGAGGCCAACCAGAGAATATTGAGAAGCAAAGCAGCTAGTAAGCCTGATTTAAACTGTTGCAATAGGGTCCTCACTCACCACATGCAGGAGGGAGGAGGAACCTAAAACAATGGTGCGCAAGCCCTTATATAGACTTTTGAAATTGCCCACCCTGTAGCTCAAGACCACCCCCAAAAACATCATACATAATATAACAGAAGGAGGCGGGTCTACAGCAGAAATCCTGTTTACCAGGATATCTGTTAATGGTCACTGATTGCTTTACCTGGGCAGCCTGGCCATTCTTTTGTGATGGTAAATACTTTTAGTTCCTGAATCCAGGTCACAGGCTCACCCTATTCATACACAAATATGCCCTTAAGACAGGATTTGTAAGCAAAAAGACAAAGGGAATGCTTTCCCCATTTCCTCCCTCCTTGCAGAGAAATATATTGAGGTCAATTTGGGAGAGACAAAATGGTTTCAGGATTGCTCTCCTTTACTATTTCAGACACGTGGTTTATATACTTATGTACGTGTTTGCCTTGTACATTTATGAACGTTTATTTTACATTTGGGACCTTAGAATTCTTACAACAAAACAAAGAGACAAGCTAAGACTAGCTGCCATTGAAACCCTGCTAGTCAACGTGCAGACAGTACTGAGGTAGATACATCAATAGTCTGACTCGGCCTAAGACAGCTTTCAATTTTCCTATGGTTAGGCTCTTGTCTGCTCAAAAGGATGAGACAATCTCTCTTTCCAGTATTTGAGTCCTCGCATAAGCCTAAGCCCGGTTTGTGGGAAAATCTGTTTACAGAGTCTGTTTCTTTCATGCCTTTTTTAGAAGGTTTTACTGGAATGTCCCGAGCTTGGTCAACGACCATTCGGAGCAGAGAGGATTTCTGCCACCCGACATTTATGGTCTTGACAGGATGACTCGCCGGCCAGTGACCACCGTGGAGAGCAGGCAGGGCAGGAGGGAGGGAATGAGGCTTGTTAGACTTTGTGCCGGGGGACCTCTTTCCAACCCTTCGCTCAAGGTCTCCGATGGGTAAGGCCAAATTCCTGCCAGAAAAAAAACACCCTTGTTTACTCAACTGGGAACAGACACATTCAAGGTCTTTGCTGAGTCCATTTTCCCACACGCAGCTTGTTAGCTGCATTCCTGGGCTGAGGGGGGACACACAGCGGAGTCCAAGAATGTGAGGGGGCTTCTGTCAGGCACCCGGAGGCATTCCATAGCCGTTCTACACCAGACGGCTGACATGGCAGGCATGTGACACTCAGGCACAGCAGAGCTGTGTGGGCTGATTTGCAGCAGGAACTCTTCTGTAGCTGGGGTGGCGCCAACAAGTGATACACTGCTATTGGGCAATGGTAACCTCAGGCTTTTTGCTCTATGTTGTGTCATGGGAAGGCCCAGCCTCTACTGCCCCAGTCTTGGCCAAGCCATTCCCATGATGCTTTTAAAACTCCCAGTTCACCTAACCCACAAGTTTACCCTTTAGGCTAATCTGACCATTTCTCTCTCTCCATTACTCATTTTCCCCAATCTTAAATTCCGTTCTCCACATTTCCACATCAGTTTGTGGTCCCCCCCCCCTTTTCTTTTTAAAGTCATCATGAAATCTCACCAGCATTGTAGTGTGAATTTATGCTAACGGGCAAAAGTTTCTTTGCAATTTTCCCTAATATATACATTATTGACAAAACAATGCTCCCTAACACAATGCATTTGTTGCATTTCATTTTCGTGAATATATGCGTTTTTGTACGTACTACTTGGTTGGATAACTACATTGCAAAATTTGAAAAAGTGCAAAATTCAAAGGGCGGCCAGTGTTTCGGTTTGCAAATTGTTTTAGAAAGAGCAAATTAGCTCTTTCCAAGCTGAATAGAATTCATCCCCTATCTCTACATGCTGGGCAATGAACATTTTCATGTACGTAGATTCGTGGTTTTCTTTGTCAAATGCAAAGGAGTAGTGGGTCTATTTTTAATATATATATTTCCTAACCTTGTACTCTCCATGAAGTATTTTTGCACGCACACCTTCCCATTTCACTTTGATGACATAACTTACAGAGATTCTTGAGATTTCCCTGCAGTTAGCACTACAGATGAGAAGCTCCTCTTTTATCAAGTCTCTTACTGTTGAGCGTTTGTCTTTAATACCAAGTGAGCCTTTTTACAGGTCAGATTGACCTGTGCTTCAGCCAGTCGCTGAAAGCACCGGGGAGCTTTTCCAAAGTAAGTTTACAGAACACATTGCTAACACTTATGTCAACTGCAGTGTCTGATCCAACTTGTGTTACGCAGCAGGGAGCGTTAAACTTGGACTTTCTGAGATGGATTTGCTCACTCATCCACCGCCTCTGCATGGTGGCCTGTATTCTTCCTAGGTCTCAGCAGCACTAGCATTCATTAGGGAAATTATACAAGATCACAGTGCTTTTCCTGCTAGCCCAGAATTCTATGCTCTGACTGGTGGCAGTTCTGCAGAGCCCTCACTGATCTTTCTAAATAGAGATGCTTTTGCATTTGCCTGCCCTCTGGCACAGGCCTCTTGACACTGGCCCCAGCCTGGCTTGGGCATTCTAAAGTTGCCTGCCCATCTTGCCCTCCATAGTCTCTGTCAGGGACTGGGCAGAGGAGGAATGGTGGAGACCACCTCCCCAGCCTGACCCTTCCAGAGAAGAAGAAGACAGTTCAGAATTACAACAGGGGTTTGAGGGAGATCACAGCTCAGAAGCAGATGCGGGGGAAAGCTGGGAAATAATGGGAGAGGAGGAAAAAGAAGCACCAGAGGGGTGACAGCTGATGGACACAGTGTCTTTAGAAAGCGTTCCAAGCCCCGCCATCCCAGAACCTGGTGAGCATTGAAAGTAGGAGAGCAAAGAGCTCAGAGGCAGATGGCACTTCTCAGCACCCGCAGGAAGAGAGGGAGGGGTGGAGACTCACTCGGGGCATCACCATTATTCTAAGGCTGCATTTCCAACCCTCTCTCTGTGAATATTGAATAAAAAGCACTTTTCCTTGTCTTATCCGTTCCTGGCAACCTACCGTGGGGATTGGATCCTCTGCCGCCTGACAGACTCTGATCCTCAGCTTCTTGTTAAGGTTACTCTGATGACAGCATACTTCCCCTAGAACCTGTTCACACAAAGACATATATAAGGGACTGACTTTTGGTCTTTCAAATTTCACTGTCGCACTGTGTGAAGCCCTTCCACCTCTCACCTTCCGTTCTGCTCAATTCACTATGTCATAGTTGTGATGCCTTGCGATGCCTCCTAGACTTGGCACCAGTGGCGTAGCGGGACGGACGGACACAGGGGCAGTTGCCCAGGGTGCAATTTTTTTTGGGGGGACGACGTCAACACCTGGATAGCGCTGCCTTGAATACAGCTGCACACATCCATTGCTGGCCTCCGTTGAAAATGGCTTCTCCATGCAAACCAGGAAGTGACCTCTCCAGATAACAGAATGACTCTTTTTTACTTATCTCTACGGCTGCGATCTCCTGGGTGCCATGGATGCCATTAGACAGTTGAATACGCATGCATACTCCATCTGTTTAGCTAGCCTCAAGGGCAAGCCCAGGTTCCTGATCCCAGCACTACCACCACTGCTGCTGCCGGCACCATCACGTAGAGTCATGGAATCATAGAACTTTAGAATTGGAAGGGACCATGAGGGTCATCTAGTCCAACCCCCCTGCAATGCAGGAATACTTTACCCAACATGGGGCTCAAACCCATGACCCTAACATTAAGAGTCTCACACTCTACCGACTGAGCTCTCCCAATTGTTTGACGCAGCTGGGAATCAGGAAGTCCCAATGCAAATATTGTCTCTGCCATGTACTCATTAGGTGGGATCTTTAGGCAAGACTCTCTGTTTCCCCTCAATATGGGTAGGGTAGCCATTTATGCACCACCACCACAAGAAGGTGTAGATTTGCATAGGATAATTTATGGGTATCGATGCAAATTTAGAAATAATGAACATGATTTCAATAGAAATACAGCATGTTTCACTGTAGTGGGGAAGGCAGTGTCCAGTTGAAGAACTTTTTGCCAGTGGAGTTCTGTCAGGCCACAGCATTGCAGGCTTTTTGGTTGAGAAATCATTCTCCTTTTCGCTGGCTTTTTCGTTCTGTTCATTCAGGGGTTTCAGCTGCTAGGTTCTACTCTGTGCATGTGTGTGTGCTTGAGGGTCTTGGTTGTGCCGTAGCAATTTGGGGTCAGTGTGCTTGTTTTATGAGTTGCTGGTTTGTTAATATTTTATCCATGAGTAAATTGCATTGGATATTAATGTGTTTTTTTGTGTGTGGAAATTGCTTTGAGAGAGTTTTACTTTTACAGGTGGCATTATTTATTCATCACTCCCATTTATGGACCCCTCTTTATTGATGAAGATCTCAGGGTGGTTCATGATTCATCCTAAAGGCAATGAAATACAATCCATCTCGAGATCATCACTAAAACATGAAAATGAATTAAAACCTGCAATTTAACACCTAAAAGCAATAGCAGAACAGAAGACAGATTAAAGCAGCTACTCCAACCTCACATGAACATTGAGATGTCCCCAAGGCCTGCACGAATACTGGTGTCTTAATGACAAAAACCCCACAAGGAGGATAAATGACATACTTCCAGAGAAAGGGAGTTTCACAAATGGGGCCTAAACGTATTTTGAATAAAATAACTATTGATGGGTGAGTCACGTGACCTGCACCTTGCTCTCACCCCCTCCCCAAGTGCTTTTCCCAGGGCAAGAGCACAGTACCCAAAAAGGCTGCTGAGTTCTGGTGCGAAAAAGTGGGGTGCCCCTTTTTTTCTGGGGCACTTGGGAGATATGAGCAGAGCCACCACTCTGGAGGGGCAAAAATGGATGGAGGTATATTAATACTCCTTGTTCTGTTTTCACAGCTGCCTCTACAGTGGTACCTCAGGTTACAGATGCTTCAGGTTACAGACTCCGCTAACCCAGAAATATTACCTTGGGTTAAGAACTTTGCTTCAGGATGAGAACAGAAACTGCACGACGGCAGCAGGAGGCCCCATTAGCTAAAGTGGTACCTCAGGTTAAGAACAGTTTCAGGTTAAGAACGGACCTCCAGAACGAATTAAGTTCTTAATCAGATGTACCACTGTATAGCACAGTGTTTTTCAACCACTGTTCCGCGGCACACTAGTGTGCCGCAAGATGTTGCCTGGTGTGCCGTGGGAAAAATTGAAAAATTCAAGAGAATTACTTTATATATAGTCAATATAGGCACAGAGTTAATTTTTTTAACATTTTCTAATGGTGGTGTGCCTCGTGATTTTTTTCATGAAACAAGTGTGCCTTTGCCCAAAAAAGGTTGAAAAACACTGGTATAGCATCTGCACGCTGCAAGATTACCTCAGTCCTTCGTTTCAGCCTTTCACTCCCTGATGGGGTTGGCAGCAGCTGAGAGAAGGAGCAGGATCATGCCTTGTTCTGCTACTGTTTGTTTGTTTGGTTTTGCAGGCGCTTCCGTCTCCAACGAGCTGCTCACTCCCTCTGGTTCCTTTCCTCAACCCAAGCACACGGGGGTGCCAAGGGTTAAAACGCATTGGCCGTTGGCAGATGGTGGGAGCGAAGGCAAATCAATCCAGACTTGCGGGAGGAGGAAGTGGGGCCCCTCCCTTGTGGGCACTTTGGGAGGGTTTTTTTTTTCAGGCCTCGCCAAGTCCGCACCCTCCTTGGCAGCAGCAGCCCACACCAAACTTGAGATTTGGGTTTGACTGGAATAGCACCGCAGAGGTTCTATTTGCGTCCCGCCCACCCCTTCTCCCTTTGAACAACAGCAGCAAAAAAATTAAAATTAAAAAATCTGCTCCCGAAAGAGCCTCTAAAATGGACTAGGGTGGTGGAAGCAGAGTGAAATCCTTAGCAGTTTCCCCTCGCTTTGCCTTCCTCCCAGCGACCGTAAGAAAACAGCCTGGGGACCTCACAGAGCTGTAGCTCAGTAGGAGAGAAAGGGCTGCAGTGCGCGGCTCATTGGTAGAGCATAATAATAATAATAATTCATTTTGAATGCAGAAGGTTCCAGGTTCAATCCCCAGGCAGGGCTGGGAACACCATGGCATGGGAAATTTCCCTCCTCTCATAACACTGGACCTCGTGGGCCTCCAATGAAGCTGAATCTCGGAAGATTCAGGGCAGATAATTCTTCATAGTTAAACTATGGAACTCTCTTCCACAGGAGGCAGCAATGGCCACCAACTCGGATGGCTTTAAAAGAAGATTAGACAACGTCATGGAGGGGAAGGCTATCAATGGCTGCTAACCATGATGGCTATGCTCAGCTTCGACAGTTTGGAGACAGTAATGCTTCTGAATCCCAGACACTGGAAACCACAGGGAGGGAGATTGCGACATACTGCTTTTTCTATATTGTGAACTGCCCTGAGACCTGCGGATGAAATAAATAAATAAATGCATATAATTGTGCTCAAGTCCTGACTAAGGGTTTCCCAGAAGCATCGGGTCGGCCAGCGTGCGGAAAAGGATGCTGGGCTAGTGTTGGGGACTGGACTGAGGAGGAATAGTGGAGACTGCCCCCGCCCCCAACCTCCTGCACTTCCCAGAGAAGAGGGAGACAGTATAGATTTGGTTCAGAGGCTGCAGAGAGGGTAGAAGCTGGGAAATATTGGGAGAGGAGCAGGAGGAGGAGGAAGCAGCAGCAGCACCCGGGAAGAGACTGCTGACAGACTCAGTGTCTTTGGAAAGCATGCCAGATCCCACCCCCCCACCCCTCTCCCAGGTCCTGGAGAGCATTGAGAGCAGGAGAACAGAAAGCTCAGAGGCAGAAAGCGCAGATCAGCCGGCGCAGGGATGACGTGTGATAGGAGAGACAGAGGGGGTGGGACTTCCCTTGGAGCAATGCCATTACTGCAGTGGAGAGGCACTCCTCAAATCCTCTCTGTAAAAGTATCTGCTTCTTGGCTGCCCCACTGTGGGAGGGATTGGGTTCCGTGAAGCCTGACAGCTAGATGGGCCATTGGCTCTTACGCTCTTATGTTCAGATGTTACTGAGGGGCCATGGCTCAGTTGTTGAGCTTGAACCTTGGGTGCCTAAGGTCCTAGGTTCACAATCCCTGGCATCTCCAGATAGGGCTGGGAATATCCTCTGGTCTGAAATGCTGGAGCACAGCATCAAAGCACATCATACTGAGCTAGATGGACCCAACATCAGTGTGAGATGGCATCTTATGTTCCCTCTTCTCTGTGCAGGCAAAGAAGCTCAGGCACACTTGGGAGGGGAGGGGGAAGAGCAGGAGTTCACATGGGACCAGGTGATGTGGGATGCGGCTCCTTCCACTCCGGGGATCTGCCTACACCGAAAGGCCTTTCCCCCAATTCATTTGCCTTCCCATTTTTTATTTCATTTCAAGGGATGTTCCTTCTTGCAATCTGCTAGCCCTTATTCCAGCACATCCTGGTGCCATGGAACATAATGGATGTCCCTTATCTCAGACACCACAACACCAGACTGTCCCCTTGTTGTTTTTTTAAAATCGTATTCCTTGCCTTTGTGTGTGTGTGTGTGTGTGTTTTGCTTTTGTGTTTTCACGTCTCTCCCTGCCTAGAGTAAAGGGGCTTAAGCATCTGTCTCTGGCAGCCTTTTCAACTGCCACAGGAAATGCATGGAGGTCAAGGGCCAGCCAGCAGTCCCTCCTCTGGGATTTGGGGAAGGGGGGGAGCCCTGCACACATAACACAGGGCCTTGTTTAACTCCGAAGGGGGGAGAGGGCCAGGCATTTCCTGTTTATGCGACTTACAGACCCCAAGAACGGAGGGGGGGAGGGAGGGAGGGAGCCGGGATGGGTCTGAGTGGCTGCAGCTCAACCAAAAGCAATCTCAGCGGCCTGTTGTGGGTACACATGCATGTGTTTTGGCAGGGAGGCAGGCTGCCTCGCTGTCTCCGATGAAGGGCTGCAGCTGAAAAGCCTCCTTGTGACCGAGGAGTGAGGGATCTGGCATACGACTGCATCCCTAACCTCTCTTTGTCTGATGTAGTTTATTTCAAATGGTTCTCCCAACTTGGCGACCTCCTGATTTTGCCGAGCTGCAATTTGGTTGCTCGTTTTTCCAATCCACTTTTACTCCTTTCCGCAGCAATCTGCTGTTTGTTTGTTTGTTTGTTTGTTTTAAAAAAAACCTCATGGAAATCTTATCATGAATTTATCCTCATATATAGGCATCCCCCCAAATTATGCACGTCCTACTCACGCGCGACCACGATATACGTGGCGCTGGGAAATAAAGAAATCCTCACTCACTCAGCCATGAAGCTCACTGGGTTACCATGGTCCAGTCACTGCCTCGCAGCCTAGCCTACCTCGCAGGGTTGTTGTGAGGATAAAAACGGGGCGGAAGAGAACCATGTACGCCACCTTGAGGTGCTTGGAGGAAAGGTGGGAAAGAAATGCAAAAAAATAAGTAAGTACAGTATTGACTTAATGTTCAGTAGAAACTACCAACATACCTCTAATTCTAGTTCTTTCCCATAACAATGAGGACTAGAAACTAAAACAAATGCCTAGATTCTCCAAATTCTATAGAAGCTACTCAATGCCCTATAGGAGGGCACCATTTCCTGCTCCTTGTGTGTAGCTGTGTACCTTCTTAGAACTCTGCTTTTTGCAAAAGCAGCTATTGATTTTACTTATTTATTCTGGAGGTTTATATATCCTGCCCTTCAATGAATTCCCAGGGTGCCTACTGTCCCAGAGGCTGTGGCACAGATTCCATTGCTGCTGTGTGGCTCGGTTTTTGATTTTTCAAAGTGCAGATACTACAGTTTAATTAATCTTAAAGGTCGAGACCTGGGTCAGATTCTCCAGGGATGAATGTCCTTCTTCCTGGTACAGAAAAACTGGGTGTTTGTCTCTGGCACAAGGGCTCTGGCACAAAATATTGTCGCAACAGGGCTCCCTCGAGCAAGTTGTGTCTATAGATTTTTCTTTGTTTATCTTGGTTTGAATGTGATCTTGTCTCTGTCCTTGGCTGCTGTAGGTATCTGGGGGAGCGGGAAGAGAAAACAAATGTTGGTTTGGGACATCAAGCCCTGGAAATAGTGGAGAATGTAGCAGTGGAGGATTTGAAAAGAGAAGCAATAAATAGCACCAATTGAACAAGGACGTCTCTGAGCTTGTCTGAATAACTGAGGCTGCTTGGTTCTTCTAACTTGGGGAATGGGCAACCTTTGGCCCTACAGATGTTGAGAAACTATAACTCTCATCAGCCTAAACCAAGCATGGTCAGGGATTGTGGGAGTTGCAGTTAGGCTACATCTGGAGGGCCACAAGTACCCCATCCCTCTTAGAGCTTCTGAGCTTATAGCTGCTAACATAAATTAAAACCATCACTTGGCAACACATAAATAGCTACTGAAAGAGCAAGGAAAGTGATTTCCACTTTTGACCCTGGTGTGCCTTGGGGTTTTCTACTAATGGGAGGTTGACAGTAATCTAGACCCTCGAAAAACTTAACACAAATGGTTTCGATGGACATTTTTCTACCCCAAATTAAATGCCAATGTATCTCGATGCCCAGCAAAGCCATGCGTATTGTGTCAGGAGAAGGGCACCTAAGTGTTTGTCTGAAAAAGCTGTGTGACATTTTAATCCTGAATACGTTAATATAGGCTCAATTAGGAAAAAAAAAATCTGTGGCAAAAATCAATAGGTTTCTCAGAGTATTTTTTCCTCCCAGGCTCAAAAGCAAATTCCATCAGAGTATTTAAACCTGCAACACTGGATCAGGTTTGTTTGTTTTTAAATCTTTTACGCCAACAGGTTACAATGGCTGGGACAAAATGGCACCCAATGTGTAAAATTCAGCTGGTTTTCTTGGTTGTTGTTGTTGTTGCTGCTGCTGCTGTTCTAGGCTTTTTTTAAGAGAGAGAGAGAGAGAGAGAGAGAGAGAGAGAGAGAGAGAGAGAAAGAAGTGGAAATGGTAAACAGATCAGATTTGAGAGTATTGGCCTGGTTAGCACATAACACTGAACCATGGTTTGTTTGATTGTCCAAACACTGCCCAGTGGCTAAACTATGTGTTTACAGGCAACAAACCACAATCTGAAGCCATGGCTTGCAGCTGGCTTACCAACTTTGGTTTCTTTTAATTACCATTTGGCATTACATGTGGACCCAGCATTCCTTCTTTAACCATGCTTGGTTTGCCCATTCCACCACAGGTGCTCTTCAGTCTGCAAAGGTATGAAGAAAGAGCAGCTAGTGAATGAAACTAATTTTGGAGAAACTGCCCATGGTTTGTTTGATCATCTGTGGGCTGGCTTGTGTCTTAACATTATGCACAAACCAAGCTGCTGTTTACTACTGTGCAGGTGACAATTCCCTAGAAGCACTGCATGGTAGGTCTGCTTCTGTGTAAATTCTGCAGTGAAGTGCATGGGATGAGTAAAGACACCCCAAGGTTTAGCTTAGCTTATTTGCATGACTGATTGTACCTGTTGGCCTTTTGAAGTACCCCAAAGTAGTGTACAGAGTAAAATACAATAGTTAAAATTTAGCAGTGCAATAAAATTCAACAGTCAGTGAACTCCTCACCAAAATGCTCCCCAGCCTGAAATCGCAGCATATCTAAAAACAGCAGTTCCTTTTTATCTCCATATGTAGGAACACACAGAGCTCCCACAGAAACCTCCATACATGAAAACAGAGGGACGGCCTTCTGATAATTAGCCATTTTCTCCTGCTGGTGAAAGTTGTTAAGGGAGAAGGGTGGTTTCGAGTTCCATTGTGTGTCCCGCAAAGAGCAAGAACAATTGTAAGTGGGAGTCCCTCAGGATGCTTACATGAGCCAGCTGTTTCACATTCGTGCAGCAGAGAGACTCCACTTGGAATAGCTTTGATTATGTGTACAAAAGAGTAATTAGAATGCACAAAGAAATAACTAACCTGTGTCACATGGTTGCCCTAAAAAAGGTCCTTCTGAAATGTCAGCTGTCATTATAGTATCATAGAATTGTAGAGTTGGAAAATACCCCAAAGGTCATCCAGTCCAACCCCCTGCAGTGAAGGAATCACAGCTGAAGAATCCCTGACAGGTGGCCATCCCAGCTCTGTTTAAAAACCTCAAGTCAAGGAGAGTCCACTACATTCCTAGGTAGGCCATTCCACTGTCAAACAGCTTACTGCCAGAAAGTTCTTGCATGGCGAGGCCCCGAGCCTCACCCCTGCATTGTGTTGGGTTGGACCAGATGAGCCTCAGGATCCCTTCCAACTCTAAAATTCTATGACTCTATGAATTCAAACTCAGTTCCAAGTAAGGCCGGGAATGTCCCCTGTCTGAAACCCTGGAGGGTCATTGCCAGTCAGCCTAGAATAGACATTACTGAGCTTGCTCAACCAGAGACCTGACTTGGTCAAACACAGTAGCTGTTTGATCTGCCTCCAGCATTCTCTAGTTCCACTGCTGTTTCCATGTGCTGCTATGTGGTACATTTCCTCGTAAGAACGTCCCTTATGGACATTTTGAAAAGGCCAACACTCTGCATCCTTTTCAGTCTCCTCAAAAGCCCCTCTCCAGACAGACAGCAAGTGTGGCTGGGTGCATTTTGAGTTGCAGCTGTTCCACAATAAGCGCAGCCAGATCCAATGTGGAACAAAATAGTCTTAAATGCAAATGGTTATGATCAATTTCCAGATGGCAGCCGCGGTAGCCTGTTACAGCAAAAGCAGCCAAGAGTCTTGCGGCACCTTAAAGACTAACAAATTGGTGATGGCATAAGCATTTACGGACTTACAGTCTTCGGCATCAGATGGCCAGTTTACTACTAACACATTCTGCTCCTGAAGCTCGCTTGGGATAGGCTGCTTTCAGAGTAAATGAAAAAAGAAGAGGAGGAGAAAAGTGTGTGTGTGTGTGTGTGTGTGTGAGAGAGAGAGAGACAGAGAGAGAGAGAGACAGAGAGAGACAGACAGACAGACAGACAGACAGACAGAGACATGGCTTGGGCCATGATTTTTGGTTTGATGATAGTATTACAAAAGTATCCCTTTTTTCACCTGTGCAGTGCCATGAGGAAGGGCCACAGCTCAGTGGCAAAGCATCTGCTTTGCTTGCAGAAGGTCCCAGGTTTGGTCGCTGGCATCTCCATGTGGAGTCGGGAATGTCTGCTACCTGAAGCTCTGGAGAGCTGCTGACAGTCAGTGTAGACATCGTTGAGCTGGGTGGACCAGTGGCCTTACTCTGTATAAGACAGCGTCACGGACTGGGTGGATGAAGAGGAGCGGTGGCAGGAAAACCCAAGGAAAGAAGGCTCAGAGCTAGGGGATCGGTGGTGGGATGACGATGAGGGGACAGTCTGGGAGGAGGAGAAAGAAGCTGACGGGGCAACAGGGTTTAGTGAGCAGGAAGAGGCTGGGGCAGAGAGCAGTCCAGACTCAGAGGCAGGAGAGGAGTGGGGCCAGGAGACAGAGAGGAAGCTGGCTGCTGAAGAGTCCAGGGCAGGCATAGGCAAACCTGGCCCTCCAGATGTTTTGGAACTACAACTCCCATCTTCCCAGCTCAGGGATGATGGGAGTTGTAGTCCCAAAACATCTGGAGGGCCGAGTTTGCCTATGCCTAATCCAGGGAGTCTCCCCCTCCTGCTGCAACCAGCTCCCCTCCTCCCTGGTCTCCCAGGGAGGAATGAATATGTGGAGGAATGAAGAGGGTGGAGCAATGAGAGGCAAGACAAAGGAAGGAATCAGAGGAGTCTTAGGGAGAGGTGGGGAAGGGACTGCCTCATTGGGGCAAGACTTACCGGTACTTGGAAGAGTTGCTGTGGTCACTAGGCCTCCACTTTATTCTTTGAATACAGAGTTAACTTCACTGACACTGGTGGTTTTATTGCTGACCTCTGCCTGACAGATGGATGGCTTCCTCTGTTGGAGGTTATGCTAGATATCGGGTCTAACCACATGGTATCCACTCCTGTGTCACACACACTTAGGTTGCATGCCCCTTTCTCTTCTTAC
This sequence comes from Lacerta agilis, assembly GCF_009819535.1. Classification (NCBI taxonomy): domain Eukaryota; kingdom Metazoa; phylum Chordata; class Lepidosauria; order Squamata; family Lacertidae; genus Lacerta; species Lacerta agilis. Next base: position 27,037,358 of record NC_046321.1, on the reverse strand, counting down.
TGGGAAGCTTGTACCTCCCTTGCTTGTTTCACAGATATTGCCTACCCGGCAGTGTTTCTCAAATTTGGGTCTCCAGAAGTTGTTGGGCTACAACTCCCATCATCCCTCGCTAGCAGGACCAGTAGTCATGGATGATGGCATGGATGATGGCAGGACCAGTAGTCATGGATGATGGCAGTTGTAGTCCAACATAGCTGGAGACCCGAGTTTGAGAAACACTTGCGGAAGCTTTCCAGTTGTTAACAGTGACAGATAGATGGGCAGTGACTACTTGCAGATTTTAGGGTATCGAATCCTGCTCTCTCAAATATGAATTGTGCCCCAAACAGAGCTGCGGGGGGTGGGGGTGGTGTTGATTGAGGGAGGGGGGCCAACTAAGCCGGGTGGGTGTGAGAGCAGCTTATCTTGCTCTTCTGTGTTTAACAGCAGCCCGAAGTGCAGAAATCAGCAGGGGAAGCTGTTCGCAGCATGGAGCCAACCACAATCTATTGACTGCGCATTAAGCTGTCCAAGGCACAGCTAGAGTGGCCAGTGTATATATATGTTGGAGACCTTAAAAAGAAGAATGGTGTGTGTGTGTGAATAGAGTTTTAAGAATGAAAGACCTAGAAGCACAGAAGGATAAAGTTGAAGTGCAACGTGAGAGCCAGTGTGGTGTAGTGGTTAAGAGTGGTAGACCTGTAATCTGGTGAACCGGGTTCGTGTCTCCGCTCCTCCACATGCAGCTGCTGGGTGACCTTGGGCTAGTCACACTTCTCTGAAGTCTCTCAGCCCCACTCACCCCACAGAGTGTTTGTTATGAGGGAGGAAGGGAAAGGAGAATGTTAGCCGCTTTGAGACTCCTTCGGATAGTGATAAAGCGGGATATCAAATCCAAACTCTTCTCTTCTTCTCTTCAATGGAATAGATTTGCAGCATCTTCCGGGGTTGGAGGCATAGCTGTCAACTTTTCCCTTTTCTTGTGAGGAATCCTATTCAGAATAAGGGAATTTCCCTTAAAAGGGGGGGAAAAGTTGACAGCTATGGTTGGAGGTATGTTGCTGCTCCTATGAATGGCAAACCACTCTGATGTGGGAGGGGCTGTGAACAGGGCCAATGAAGAACATAAGAAGGACAATGACCCATCTAGTCCCGTATCCTGTTTTCACAGTGGGAAACCAGCGAGCAGAACACGAACACAAGGGCGCTCTCCCTTTCTGTGGTTTCCAGCAACTGGCATTCAGAAACATTGCTGCCTCCAACTGGGGAGAGCCGCAGCATACATTTAAAACACATCCAACACACTTTTAAAACACATGTCTCCCCACAAAAATCTTGGGAAACTGTAGCTTGCCCTTCACAGAGCTACAGTTCCCAGCACCTCTTAGCAAACTACAAAATGTGGAGCCCACCTCAGGGTTGTCCCAAGGCACCATGCAGCTCCTCCCAGCACAACAAATCGGGGGCTGGGGAAGGAAGGGGCCTGCTCTGAAAAACACCAGGCGGGTGCAGACTGAGCCTAGGAGACCCCAGAGGGCAGCCCCTGCTCATTCCCTCCCTAGGGGTTGGAAGAGACCAGCAGAGCCTCTGACATGCTAAGCGACAACTCTGGTCTCCAAGGATTTTGCCACAGCAGCAGTGGGCGATGCCTTCCTTGGAGGTCTGATCTGCTGCCCCTATGGATCCTGCCACCTGAGGCAGTTGCCTCACCTTGCCTCATGGGTGGGCTGGCCCTGGAGCAGGCAAATCACGGCAAACACTCAGGAAACAAGTTGTCTGGAGAAACCCTTGTTGTTTAACTGTTGACTAACAGTTACCCCTTTGAACAGCAGAGGGCAATGTTGGCTCAGATTAGGTACGCTGCCTTTGTGTCAAAGATTAGTTCACATTCCCTGCTTTTTCGGGGGGCCTTGGAATTTGATGAAAATTCGCACTCTTCCCTTAAAAGGGAAAAATGTGACAATTTTGGCCAGTCCTGGATATTCTTGACCCCGCAACTTCGTGAAATGTATTTTCTCCTCCTCTCAATTCCTGGGAAGCCAATTCATATACTACCCGAGTAGAGAGTGAGAGAGAGAGAGACACCTTGTGGCTATTTATGGCAGTGAAAGTTTTTTTTTAAGTTTGTTTTTTTTTTTGCAGGAGACGGGAGTAAATGTGAGCTGTCAATTTGTAATCCCGAAGGAGTGTCAAATATATTGCTGTCAATATTTGTCGAACAGCCTTTTCTTCGTTAAAGGTTGCTTATCTGTGCTGGGAGTATAATATATAAATGATAAATTATCTCTCTTGGCAAAAGAAGCCTGATTAGTCCTGATTTATATATTTGCATATGGTGTTAATTAATCTCCCAGCTGAGAATGCTGATACATAAAAAATAAAAAGTGTGTGAAATAGACATAGGTCTGTATGAACCTATTGCTGAATCTTTGCCTATTACTGTTATGGTTGGATCCTGCCATGGTTATGGTGGTTTATTGATCGTCAGTATTCTATTCATTGTTCCCCCCACCCCAATAGATTCACCAGTACAGCTGAGAAGGTTTTTGTAATAATGTGAAGTAAAACAATCTGATCAAGGAGCTTTATTTCCTCTTCTCCCTACCCGTCCGCCCACCACAAATGTTTAAATAGCCTTTAATATTTCATTTTCTGATTTTCTTCATTAAGACTCCAGGGAAACTCCTGCGAGACGCAGCGAAAACACCAGCCCCACCAACTTCACTCGGAACTAATAAAAGGAAAAGAGAACTTACAAATAAAAAGGGGGAAATAAACTTACAACCAGCATGCACAAAGCTCTGGCAGAGGAATAGGTCCTTCTCTGTCACCAAAATGATACCAGATAGCAGGCAGGGGCACTGTTATTCCACAAATGGGGTGCCATAATTGAGAGACACACCTCTCCAGCCAAAAGGCAGGGGGTGGTGGAGAAAGACCCACCCACCCCTACCGACCAGGATTGGGCTGCCTTAAGTGGTAGAAGGTGGTCTTCCATGTAACAGAGGAACCTAATATGAGCTCTGCAGGATTGGAGCAAATATCTTGCTTCTTACCATGGCCAAGCAGAAGCTCCTGATAAGCCCTCAAGCAAGACTTGAAGGCAACAAGTGTTCAGAGGGGTTCTGCCTCCCCCCCCCCGAGGTACAGACCCTCCAGTTGCCCCTATTTTCCAGAGACAGTCCTGGATTTACAGAAGCTCTCCTGCTTTCAGATTTGATCCCAGAAAGCCTTGCTTATCCTTAAAGTTAAAGGTAAAGGGACCCCTGACCATTAGGTCCAGTCTCTGGGGTTGCGGCGCTCATCTCGCATTACTGGCCGAGGGAGCCGGCGTACAGCTTCCAGGTCATGTGGCCAGCATGACAAAGCTGCTTCTGGCGAACCAGAGCAGCGCATGGAAATGCCGTTTACCTTCCCGCCGGGGCGGTTCCTATTTATCTACTTGCACTTTGACGTGCTTTTGAACTGCTAGGTGGGCAGGAGCTGGGACCGAGCAACGGGAGCTCACCCCATTGTGAGGATTCAAACCGCCAACCTTCTGATCGGCAAGCTCTAGGCTCTGTGGTTTAACCTACAGTGCCACCCGCGTCCCTTATCCTTATCCTTAGGTCGTCCCTATTTTCACCAGAGAAATGTTGGTGGGGTGGAGGAATAGGACGTCTCCAGGTCTTTATTTCAGCTGGAACTCAGTTCTGGCACCTCTCATGAGGGCACCATTGCCATTCTAAGAGAATACAGTTCATGGTGAGTTCCGGCACCTATTTCCCTAGAAAAATAACACTGGACACCCCCCATTTTCATCTGCGAAATGTTGGCGGTTATGCGGGTATCGTGGTTAGTAGCTGGTTTGATAGCACACAAACAGGTGGTACGTGCAGGAGAGAAATTAGTTTTCCTTTGCAAAATGTTTCTTTTAAGCCTTCAGCAAATAATTTAGTAATTAATACACTGGCTTTTAACTATGCCCCACAGGAATCCCTGACATTCCTGGCCAAATTTTGTTTGCTTTGAAACGGGAGGATAAATAGTGGCAGTTTGCAGCTAGGTCCTTATCTGAGGCACTTTTTGCTTAGGCCGGGTGTGGAGAGCCCTTGGCCGGCTAGATGAAGCTGAATGACAACTCCCATCCATCCTAGTAAGCAGGGCCAACAGCCACGGGTGATGGGAATTGTAGTTCAACAACATCTGGAAGGGTAAAGGTTCTCCACACCTGGCCTAGACCCAGGCCTCTGAGTTGCTTTTGTCTCTGAGGCCTGTGAAGTGTGACCATGGGCCCTGCTTGTCAAAAGATGGACCAAGAGAGGGGGTCTTGTTGACTGGGGAGCCCCGGACCTCCATGCCCACTGCCCAGGCTTGTGCCCCAGTGAGGTCACTTCAGATCTGCTAACACAGTGGTTTGACTTCACTTCTCTTGAGATGGACAGATGCCAACGACAATGATTGAACCCCACCCCAAAATAGTGACAGTCTGAAAACACCCTTCATAGCCACCCTAGGCCTGCACAGTTTCTGTCTTGGGGCTAGCAATCCTCCCAGCATGGACTGCCACATCCCATGTCTTCCCTCCTTACCTGTGACTGTGGCAATAAGCTGATTTTATTTTTTACAAACATTCTGTAAGGCTTCAGTGTATTTTTCTTTGAAAAGAACTGACCTTGGGAAGGCAGCTCTGAACACCCCGCTGCTCCAGAAAGAGAGGGAAGAAAACAATATCTTTCTGAATTTACACATCCAGCTGGGGGACGTTAAATATTTATTTTGGGCCTCGGAGGATGCCAACATGCATCCGAGATGCGGCAGTCATTAGTGGGCTACTGTGCGGTGTGGGAGAATCGCAAACAGAACCAAAATCTCTCAATGAATTCATACAAGCTGCTAGTTGGGGAGCTGTCGATGGAAGTGCAGAGTCAGCAGCAAGCCTCCTACGGCAGTGTTTTTCAACCTTTTTTGGGCAAAGGCACACTTGTTTCATGAAAAAAATCACGAGGCACACCACCATTAGAAAATGTTAAAAAATTTAACTCTGTGCCTATATTGACTATATATAAAGTAATTCTCTTGAATTTTTCAATTTTTCCCACGGCACACCAGGCAACATCTCGCGGCACACTAGTGTGCCGCGGAACAGTGGTTGAAAAACACTGTCCTACGGAGCAAAGTGGAGCAGGATTAGCCCCAGAGCCCAACAGATCATCTCGCTCTTCTTGCTTCGTTTACATCGCAGTTGCTGAAGTGTGTGCATTTCAGAGGGCTCCCTCCCTCCCTGCGGGGGCAGATGGGGGCTAGTCAACCTGGGAAGGTAACCCATCTAGAAGAAGGAAAACTCTGGTCCAAAACCTCCACTAACTGGCGTCATATCTTTGGGAAAAGAAAAGGCTAAGGAGCAAACACTACAGAAATCTCGAGCTGTCATTCAGAACTGCAGCTGTGCCATTCCAGGCAGAGGGCCTTCTTGGTAGCGGCGCCCGCCCTGTGGAACGCTCTCCCATCAGATGTCAAGGAAATAAACAACTACCTGACTTTTAGAAAACATCTGAAGGCAGCCCTGTTTAGGGAGGTTTTTAAGGATTGATGTATTTATTGTGTTTTTAATATTCTATTGGAAGCAACTCAGAGTTGCTGGGGAAACCCAGCCAGATGGGCGGGGTATGTATGTATGTATGTATGTATGTATGTATGTATGTATAAACAAACAAACAAACAAACAAACAAACAATTATTCCATTGCCCCAGTGCCATAGCTGTCAACCTTTCCCTTTTTCGCGGGAAATTCCCTTATTCCAGCCATAGCTGGAATAAGGAAGGTTGACAGCCTCCCCAGAAGGGAAGGCAAAAAAGGGAGGGTTGACAGTTTTTTCTCCTACCCACCCCATGGCACTCCATGGCCACTGTGCATGCTCAGTCCCCTATTGGCTGGTTGTTGTTTTTTTTAGCATATCTACCCTTCCTTGAGGGATGCGGGTGGCACTGTGGTCTAAACCACAGAGCCTCTAGGGCTTGCTGATCAGAATGTCGGCGGTTCGAATCCCTGTGATGGGATGAGCTCCCGTTGTTCGGTCCCTGCTCCTGCCAACCTAGCAGTTCGAAAGCACATCAAAGTGCAAGTAGATAAATAGCTACTACTCCGGCGGGAAGGTAAACGGCATTCCTGTGTGCTGCTCTGGTTCGCCAGAAGCGGCTTAGTCATGCTGGCCACATGACCCGGAAGCTGTCTGCAGACAAACGCCAGCTCCTTCGGCCAGTAAAGCGAGATGAGCACCACAACCCCAGAGTTGTCCGCAACTGGACCTAATGGTCAGGGGTCCCTTTACCTTTACCTTTACCTTTACCTTTACCCTTCCTTGAGATTTTTTTTTTGGTACTTTTACAAACCTCTGGTTCTCTCCCACCACCACCACAGCTGACTCTGCAGATACCTCGATCATAGAAGGAGTAGCTAGAACTCAAAGTGGTGAAAGAAAGCCACGCTCCGTCCCGCAGCCTTAATACTCCCATTGTGGCCCTTTCAATATTTTATCTGTCCTGTAACTTTGCCTTATTCCCTTTAAGCAATGGACACCTCAAGTTTTGGCCTTCTGTCCGCCAGCTACCTTTGAGTGCAATGTGGGTGTGGGTGTTGTTGCAATCAACAGTCAATGTGTAATTCCAATTTGTGCTTCGAGTCTACAGGGAGGATTCCAGCTCCTTGCTGTTTCAAGGCCAGACAGTGAAAAATCAAGCTCTTATGTATTTGCTAATAGAAATGGCAAAGCTTTTCGATTAAGCTGATGCACAGTCTCTGAACTGTTGCTTAGGGGAGCCGGAGAGCACACAGAGAGAGTGTGTTTAAACTGGATTAAATTGTTAATTTCTTTGATCACTTGTTTTGTTTGCCTTCATCTGGCACACAGGGCTACGTGTTGTTCTTTGTTCTGCCAGTGAACAAAACAAAAGAAAAACCCGAAGCAACTTCTCAGGCTCCTAATTTCAAGTTGGCATTATAGATCCCCAGTGCAATAAATGCAGTATTATAAAAATTCGGGCAGTGGTGTGGGAAGGATCGTGATTCAGGGGTAGTGCACGGGATTCTCATGCAGAAACACCCAGGTTCAATCTCAAAGAAATGATCAGGTAGTAGAGAATGGGGAGAATGTCTGAGATCCTGAACATTTCCAGCCAATAGGAGCAGGAAATAGGGAGCTAGCTAGATGGATGAATAGTCTGACCTGGTAAAAGTTGTATTCAGGATTCTCTTGTATGATAGTAGAGACAAGAGAGGATGAGCAGGACCGGTGCTAGGGTTTCTTGCGCCCTAGGCAGACCACCTTCTAGTGCCCCCCGCCAAAGCCTGCTTTAGCAGGAGGTGGGGGGTGGTAGAGAGGCAAGCAGCAGTTTCTCCGCTGTAGTGGAGAAGCTGCTGCTCGCCCGCCCCACCAGCCGCCTAAGCCTGCTTTAGCGGGAACCAGGGGGTGGTGTAGGGGGCAAGCAGCACCTCTCCGCTACAGCGGAGAAGCTGCTGCTAGCCCCCCCGCCCCCCCCGCCCAAGCCTGGCCAGCACCCCCTCCATTTTGGCGCCCTAGGCAATTGCCTAGTTTGCCTTAATGGATGCGCCGGCCCTGAGGATGAGACATACATAGAATCTTAGAATTGTGGGGCTGGAAGGTTCAACCCCCTGCAATGTAGGAATCTCAGCTAAAGCATCCATAGCAGATGGCCACCCAACCTCTGCTTAGGAACCTCCAAGGAAAGAGAGTCCACAACTGCCTGAGGCAGACCGTTCCACTGTCAACCAGCTCTTACTGTCAGAAGGAGGGAGCTGTGGGGCAGAAGAGGGGCAATTAAAAGCCTCAAACACCTGCTATTCCAGGAGCAATGAGCCCACCACATGCCATTGGGCTACAATGACCACCATCCCTGACCATTAGCCAGGCTGACTGCGGCTGGTGAAAGCAGGAACATAGGAACGTTCCTTACAATGAAATGGACGTTCAGTCTATCCAGCTCAGTATTGTCTGCACTGACTGGCAGCGGCTCTCCAGGGTTTCAGACAGAGGAGATTCTCAGCTCTATCTGGAGATGCTGGGGATTGAACCTGGGACCTTCCCCATCCAAGTCTGATGTTCTATCACTGAGCTATAGCCGGGACTCAGCAACACTGGCAAAGAAAAAACACTTTATATGCCTTGTTCATGCATTCTAACACTGTGCCACCAGATAGCGATGTGGAGTTTCATTTTTGCTTACCCGATTTCTCATACAAAGTTTGCAACGCGTTTAACTGAAATGCTTCTTTGATGTGTCTAGATCCTTCTCCTGTGACATCTGCGGGGCCACAGGTTCCCCTGTAGCATCCTAATCAGCTTCAATAATACACATGCTTCTGAATGCTTTGGGACCAGGGACTAAAGTCTGGTTTGAAAGTGTGTGTGTGTGTGTTTGTGTTTGTGTGAGAGAGAGAGAAAAGGAGAGAGAGAGAAAATCGGCTATTTTATTTTATTTTTTGCAAGCACAACAGTATTTTAATAAGAAGTCAGTATTTTAATAAGAAGACAATTCGGAAGCAGAGCCAGGGGTATACCTATCTGAAGATGGAGATTTATGGTTTAATTCTGATTCAGGCTTATTCATCACTGGCTGAAGGATGGGCCGAGCTTTGCACTGAGAAATGATACAGTTATGAAAAATGGATTCCATTTAAAAGACCGTATCTAAGATTTGCTTTTGCTGCAGGCGCTCAAGCCCTGCTTTCCTTTGCCCCGGCACATGGCCTGCGGTTCTAATGAACACAGGAGGAAACTGGCCATAATCTAGTAAGGGGCTCATAGCAATCCTTTTCTCTCCGGGGACTGGCGAATCGTAGGCCTATAAAAGACGTGGAGGTCATCTAATTCGGCTGCCTGCATGTAGACCAGTGTGATGTTTTCGGGGGGAAATGCAGTTAGATATGAAGCTGAACATCTAGTTTGGAACCCTGTTGTTACTTAAGGGCAAGTAAAGCCATTAAGTTGAACTGTGTTTCCTAAACTTTTTTTTTGTAGCTGGAGTACTTCTGGTTTAAGAGGGATATGCTACTCTTACAGCCAATTGTTGTTGGGTTTTTTTTGGACATTCTGCATCCCCCCCCCCCGAGAACTCAGGCATATTTTGCTTCTTGGGGCACAGCAGAAAATGCTACCTCTCCCCCACTCCTACCACGTAGTGCTTTTTTCCTCAAAAAAAAAAATGCTTAGGGGTACTCTCATTTTGACTCAAGGAAACCACCATTTTATAGTTCTGATTGGGAAGAAATAAATACAGCAAATGGACAAAAGTACAAAGGTTCACAAAATGTTTAGGGGTATGCGTCCCCCCAGGGAAAACAAGCACTGGACTTGGGTGTGTGGAAAGTGTTGTATGATGTTAACTGTGCTTAGCTTGTTTTTTTAAGTCACTGTTTTGTTAATGTTGCTAATAATGTTTTATAGATTATAAATGCCGTATTGATTTGTTAACCATATAATATGATTTTTGCTGTAATTCAGCTTATTTTTTAGTTGCTGTTTTGTTAATAGTGTTTTATTGATGATTTGCTAATTATTTTATATGATTCATGTGATGTTCTGTTCTGTTCTGTTCTGTTACTGTTATTGATTGATTGTAAGCCGCTTTGATATTCATTTGAATGAGAAGTGGCATATAAATAAAATAAATCAAAATCAAATCAAACAGGGTTAGCACTATATGCAAGAAATCTCCCTTGCCAACATAATTAGGCCTTCCCTCCAGGCATGGTCAAACTTGGCCTGCCAGATGTTTTGGGACTACAACTCCCATCGTCCCTGACCACTGGTCCTGTTAGCTAGGGATGATGGGAGTTGTAGTCCCAAAACATCTGGAGGGCCAAGTTTGGCCATGCCTGCTGTAGGCCAAGAGTAGCTAATATGGTGCCCTCCAGATGCTGAACTGAAACTCCCAACCAGCCAATAGGTAGAGATGATGGAGGTTGTAGTCCAACACCTGGAGGTCACTGCGTTGGCTGCCCCTGCTGTCGGCTCACCAGTGCGAACATGTGAACAGCTGCAAGCCACACTACCCAGCATAACACGAGGACCCAATGGCAATGAAATGCAAAATGTGCAGTCTACAGCAATTCAACTAAAGCCTAAAATGTATAGAAATTAGAGATTGCTGCTTAGACGCTACCAATTTAGAAATTATCAAGAGAATTGCTTCCATCACTTCTGGCTTAAATCAGGATAGTGTATTTTATCAAGTACTTTGTGAATTTAATTGACCTCTCTGTTTGCCCCTTCCCACCCAGCCATGTGTATATCAGCAACTCAGGAAAACACTTGGAACTGCAGTTTGTTAAGAGTGCAGAGAAGTGTAGCTCTCTTTGGGAGAAGTCATGTGTTTTAAATGTGTGTTGAATATGCTTTAGACGTTTGGTGTGTCTCTGCAGTGTGTATCTGAGCAGAAGGGAACCTTTAGCTATCCTTTAGTTGTTGCTGCACTACAACTCCCTCTTGGAGATTCATTCCTCGTGTGCAGTCATGGGTTTGTTGTCTATCACATGACTGGGTATGTGTTTTGATTCCACAGCAATGGGAAGTGACAAGACAGGATGTTTTGTCTTACTGTGTTCCCTTAAGTGGGACTATTGTCCTTTGTTCTTTCTCTTTGCTGTCTGATGCTAGAGAGAGAGGGAGCCATGTTGCAGTGCTCCATGTGTGTTTATATGTAAATAAAGTAGATTAGCCAAAATGCTGAGTTGCTGAGTTCTGTTACGCAACTGTGCAAACCTCTGCGGATCCCTAAGTGTGCTGATGTCTTCTGGCATCAGTCGCTGTGATGTTCGGGCTGAGGAACGCTTTTGAAGCTCCCAAACGATCGCCCAGGAGGGAGGGAACATGCCAGTCGGGCATGTGTCTCTGCCAGGGTTCTACTTGTGAGTAGGACGTCTCCTGACACTCCCATCATCCCCAATCATTGGCCATGCTTGCTAGTTGTAGTTATGCAGCATCTGGAGGGCTAAAGGTTCCCCAATCCTGATGTACCGGATGAAGTGGACTCTCGTTCATGAAAGTCCTTGTGCCATAATAAAGTTGTTTGTCTTTAAGGTGTTAACAAGACTCTTTCCTGCAGTAGACTAACATGCTGGCCACTCGTCTGGAAATTGTTAAAACCGTCCTAGCATTGCTAAGCTAATTAACACGTGTAGTGAAGTAAGGAATAGGGAAATTAACCTTATCATATGCTTTCATTTTTTTAAGTGTTGATGTTTGTTTTAATGCAGCATTTTACAGCGTTTTATGTGACTGCTTTGTATGCACTGCCTCGGTTAGCAGAAGCTGAAAAGAGGCATAGAGATCTTGAAAACAAACCAATAAAGGTTGTAGCTTTGGGGCTGACTGGAGTCAACCAACCCCAGGTGGGCAGGGAGAAAGTAATCCCCATCACTTTGAACTTTTCGGAGGCAGAATATTTTAAAGAAAAACCCTATTGAGATTAGTCCTCTGCTGCCTTGCGGGATATCTTTGGGAGAAGAAAACCCCACACAAATCTGGAGTGAAGTCTCTAAGACGGTTGGATGGCCAGGGGCGTCGCTAGGGGGGGCGGTGGGGGTGGTACGCCGCAGGAGCCAGGGGACGGGGGGTGACAAGCGGCAGCCTCTCCCCAAGGGGAGCCCCGCCACCTGGCACCCTGTCTGTGCAGCGCTGCTGCTCCCGGGGCAACAGAGTGAGAGGCGGCGCGTGGAGAGTGGCGGGAGGGGCCATCGCTTATCACCCCCACGTGCCGCCGCTCACTCCGTCGCTCCGGGAGCAGCAGCGCATGGCGTGTGCAGTTCTGCTGCTCCTGGGGCAACGGAGCGAATGGCGGCGGGTGGGGGTGACAAGCGGCAGCCCCTCCCTCCACTCCCACGTGACGCCGCTCCCTCCATCACCCCAGGAGCAGCAGTGCACGGCCTGGCAACGGAGTGCTCCTGCGCGACATTTCACACAGGAGTACTCCATCGTTGGACCGCCACTTTCGCAGCCCCCTTTTGAGCCGCAGAGTGAAAAGGCGGCTCGTGGGGCTGCCGTGTGCGATCGGCGGGAAGCCACCGATAGCGCTCGGCAGCCCCACGAGCCGCCTTTTCGCTCTGTGGCTCAAAAGGGGCTGTGGAAGCGGCGGTGGCCTGCCGATGGTGTGTGCCTGCGCGACATTTCACGCAGGCGTACTCCTTCGTGACATCGCACTGTGACGTCACAATGCCCCGCCCCGGGTAGCGCGGAGCCTTTCTCCGCCACTGTGGATGGCGCCTTGTATGCCTCCTTCTAGCAACTCCTGCAGCCAAGCTGGTGCCAAACACATTGCTCTGCTTTCCTTTGGACCACATCAGTGAGGCCGAGAGGAGGGTCTTGTTATCTGGGCAACCCAGGAACCCCAGACACACTTCCCAGGCTTGCACCCTGAGGAGGTCACTTCGGTGCTGCTAACACAGCAGTTTGAATAAATTAAAAAATTATACCCAGAACAAACTTAGTTGGTCTCTAAGGTGCTACTGGATATTTTTTTAAAATTTATTTTGACTGTGTCAGACCAACACGGCTACCTACCTGAATCTAGAATCACAGCAGTTTGACTTCAAAACACCCCCATTGTCTCTTGAGAGAGATGGATGCCAACAATTGAGATTAGCCCCCAGAACAAGCCTGTCTGAGGTTTGGAGAGAGGAACAAACAAATAAGATGCTAATTCTGTGAGTCAGGAGATCTGCTTGGAATACCTTAAATGGGTATCAGTCTCCTACTCTCTTAGGGACAGCCCGGTGGGGAAATTACCTGGGTACTTGACTATCTGGTACATAAGTAGGATAATTCCTCATTTGCTCATGTTTGGACATTCAGATGTGTCCCCCCCCCCCGCGCGCGCAAGAGATGTTTAATCTGGAATGTGCAAGTTTTAAATGCTGGATAAAAACCCAAAGAGTCTTCGGAGGGAAATGGCCAATGGTCAGAGAGGTGGGAACTGTAGTCCATTGATACCCGATGAATCAAAGGGTCCTCACCCATGACCTAGACTTTTGGGTGCTTGCCGCTTCAGTAAATGGGAGGAGGGCAGGGAAAGTTTTGTGTTGTTCAACAGAGTGGCATTATATAATGCATTGGCCTTGACTTCATGGTACACTTGCCATAAAGGTTCCCCATCTGTTCTAGTCAATATGCGCTTTGCATTTCAGTTACAGACACAGGGAATGCAGAAAGCTGATTTAAGTGTGACGCCTCGCAGCTGTTATCTTGCGGGGGGCTTATTTGTGACATTTGAGTAAGCTCGCTTCAGATCGCTGAATTAATTTGTACACAAAGCCCACCCCGACCCAGCGCTCTTGATGGATTTGCATAATCCCTCGCCCTGCTGACCCTTAATCTCACACAGAGCTGCGGATATTACAGGAGGACAAATGCAAAGTTACAATTCCGACAAGTTTAGAGGGTGCAAAAACTGATTGGTAAAACCTTCAGCCGGAGGTGGCCTGCCCCATATTGCAGGAGGAAGCATTCGCCTCGGGCAGTGTAAGTGCAAGAGGGGGCGCTCCGCCCTCCCACCCCGCTGCTTCTGCCGCTGAGAGGGAGGCGTTCTGGCGCATAGCATTTGGCATTCATCTTTTCCATCCCCAAGCGGAGAAGCCAAACGTGAGGCAGCACTTGGAGGAGTGGCCTGCCTCCTGCCAAATTTGGCAAGAACCGGGATGCAGTAGCGGAGGAAGAGGAATGCGGCAGGCGGGGCCATGAGGTAGCAATTCAGGGCCACCCACCCCTGCCCATGAACCTATATTGTAGGGAGCAGAGAGTCCAATGATATATTGAGGGCCACAGGGCTTCTTGCCACTGCTGTACTGTATCTATCATGAAACTAAAACTGAAGAATTCTAACAACAACCTATGCTGGGTAGACAAATTGTGCTACTCTCTATTGCTGCCTCTGTGAGTTTGATCACAACTATGTTTACAGCTAGGGACCCAGGTGGCGCTGTGGGTTAAACCACAGAGTTTAGGGCTTGCTGATCAGAAGGTGACCCAGAAGCTGTCTGCGGACAAACGCCGGCTCCCTCGGCCTATAGAGCGAGATGAGCGCCACAACCCCAGAGTCGGACACGACTGGACCTGATGGTCAGGGGTCCCTTTACCTTTTTATGTTTACAGCTATGAAGTTGCCATGAGATGTACACATGCACAAGACTTTACCGCGCATTGTGCACATATACAAAGGAATGTATGATCCGTCCCTGGTATACTTGGGTTCTCCCACATGTCATGTGCACTCTTTCTTATGGTGGCATCTTCATGCGCATGCCCAGCATGAACTGACCAATGTAGTGCCTGAAGAGAGCTTAGGGAAAGCAAGGAATCAGATGAGGAGTGTGTGGTTAAGTTTACTTTGGAAAAACCAGAAGCTGTCAGTGACAGCTTCCCAAATTGTTATCTTGACCTTGACCGGAGACAAATATCCAATGCATGGACTATTCTTTTGTGTATGTTTTCTGGTCTCAGATCTGATCCCAGGTCCTTTTTATCAAATAGATATAGGTCAAGAATGGTGAAAGTAGCATAGATTCCTAGTGAAAATTGTAACAATCAGGTCTGTGCGCATACTGTATTTCCATTTTGGTAGGATAATGCTATACTAGGAGTGAGCAACATCTGACCCATGTGTTGATCTTGGGCTGTTTGGCCTTCAAGACCTTAAAAAATAAAAGTCATGCAAAACTCTCAGTCGACGGTGATGGGCCAGTGGTGTCAGTTGATGGGGTGGGTGAGGATTATCAACCCCCACCCCACCCCTGCTCCATGATGATGGGGAGTTTAAATCCTGCACAGTTTGACTGTGTGAGTAAATTCCCTGTGGGCAACCCTCCTGACCGGTCAAATCTGACCTTAAGAATCTGGCACATAGTGGGGTAAAAAAAGGTTCCTCAGCCCTGTGCAATATCACCCCTTTTCAGGGGAAGCTATCATTCCTTCTTTGCTTTAAGTTTTGAACGTTTCTTTGCCACTTGCCCCCATGATCCTTGTGCAAATCTTGTTAAAAATTTTAAAAAAGCAGAGGGAATAAATGGGGGGCGGGGGAGAGAGTCATTCTGGTTGGCTGCTGTGGAATAACTAGCAGCAACAATTGCCAAAGCTCCATTTGGTCTCAGTTCACTGAAGACAGTACAGCTTGTACTGGCTTCTGATCATTCATTTGAAACTGGCGAATTGATTCTTCTGACTGGAGGCAAAGGAGCGAGACTGGAATTTAACGCTGACTCTCTCTCTCTCTCTCTCTCTCTCTCTCTCTCTCTCTCTCTCTTTACAGCTGCATCTGAGAGGGAGAAAGAGAGAGTGCACAATAGATGTGCGGTGACTGGCAGGGTGAAGACAGGAGATGCCTTGAACATGCTGCCCCCACCTCTATGAAACTCTGCCAGTGCCAATCCACCAAATTTTCCCTTCCCAAAGATGAGTCAGCAGCAGAGTTAACACCCGGCTGTGTTAACTGGAGCTTAATGGAGCAGAGGAAATGCAAATGCTGAATTGTGCTTGTTCGCAAAGGCTCTCCATTTCCTACACACACACACACCCCGCAGATAAAAGGCTGCACTTTTCAAGCAGTAGGGGATGGAGGTGTGTCTCTGCAAAGTCTGTAGTACAAGACTACACGCTGAAGTAATACAGGAGCGGCTAGGGGCACCGACTCTTTGGCCAGCTCTTGGTCCTGCGCTTAAAATTCCAGATATGGATTTGAACCAAAAAGTCAGATTTTTAGCTCAGGTTGCTAGCTGAAATTATTTGAATAATTAAAGAGGCTGTATTGATCTGGATGGATTTACTTCTGGGAATATGCATGTGATTGGCTTGCATGTGTACAGAAATATATGTTTATTAGCTGAGCCTGTAACAATTATCACTGGACGTTGATGTGCTTGTGGTGTCGATTTCCTCCAGAAGGATCTGGTTTGTTTGGGAAAGGAGGGAAACTGATCACTCATCTAAAGTTTGTCCCAGTCCTGTATACACTGTATTATGATCCGGTGTTGCCACAAACCTCTGCCCTCCCCATATTCAATGGCTGCCAGTTGATACAAGGAGGCTTCTCCGCTTTTCCGATATGCTGTGTCTTTCTCCTTAAAATGTGCTTCCTTTCCTGGAAGCCGTGCACATTTTGCAAGGAGGAACGGGAACCCATTCTTTGCTGAATCTCTGCAAGTGTAAATTGAGCTCCTAATTAACTAATAGGCATCCACTAGACTTTTGAAGAACTGCCTCTTCTGGTATTGCACTGTAAGTTGCATAAATTGCTTTGTGGAATAAGTCCCCAGGTCCACCAGTTGTAGCTCCATGACTGAGCCCATTTATGTAAATCCTGCTAATATGATGATCATTTCAAATATGGAAATCACCTGTGGCCCTAGTGATGAACAAGTTGCCCACCCTCTGAAATGGAACATCCCGCCTTGTTTCAGAAGCTCAAAATGTACAGCTTTTCTTTTTCTTTTTTTCTTTTTTTAAAAGCTTAACATTAATTTGCAAAAACCTGTGGGCATGGAGAAATGTTGGCAAGACTGACCCCGATATGTGTTATTATTACCAAAGGGAACAACTCTGAGATATCAGCTACAGCCTTTTCTCTTCCATTTAATTATAGAAACATTAGTGAAGGCAATTAGGGACAACAAAGAAACAGAGGGAAGAGGGTGGGGTGGGGTGGGGGAGAGGAGCAGAGGAAACGCTCAAAGTTCCTCTTTGTGCTTTTTGATACTAAACCGGAGGGTATGTCTAAATTAGCTGGTTTCTCAATGCAATTTGTACCTGGAAATATGTGAATGGCTTGGGAAGCCCGCACTTAATTTTTGCAGTCAGTTTTGATCAGTGCTCTACTTCCAGTATTGTTAGTGCAAAAGTTAGGAGATAGCAGGCTTGCAGCAGTGCTTGTTTCTTAACTATCACAATGTACCTCATCTAGCGCATTATCTTGCTCATTCTCATCCCTCCCCACAGTATTTTTCTTTACCATCATAGGCATCCTTCCAATTTTTTTCTCTTAATATTCTCCAGCAATCGTGGAAACTTCACAGTATCTTCTGGACATGTTACAAAGTCTCTTACTGCATCCCCTTTATTTGTACTTGCAACAGAGTTATGGTAACAAAGAGTCTTGTAGCACCTTAAAGCAGGGGTCAGCAAACTTTTTCAGCAGGGAGCTGGTCCACTGTCCCTCAGATCTTGTGGGGGGCCAGACTATATTTTTTTTGGGGGGGGGGGATGAACGAATTCCTATGCCCCACAAATAACCCAGAGATGCATTTTAAATAAAAGCACACATTCTACTCATGTAAAAACACGCTGATTCCCGGACCATCCGCTGGCCGAATTTAGAAGGCGATTGGGCCGGATCCAGCCTCCAGGCCTTAGTTTGCCTACCAATGCCTTAAAGCCTACCCAGTTTGTTCTGGTTATATTGCGGTGGCTTTTAACAATAAAAGTTTCATTCATTCAGTTTGTGAGAGCATAACCTTTTGGTAGACGACAGTCCATTTCATCAGATACATGAATTCTCATACACATGAGATAAGAGATAAGGAGGAAATGAAATGCAGAAAAGTACAGATGAGATGGTAATAATTACATTATCATGCAGTTGGGTGGATATTGTTGCCTGAGGAATGCCTGATGTAAATGTTTATGTTGGTAATTTCCATCTGACAAGTTCGAACATTTGTGGCTGTAGGGCTTGGGTTTGGTGGTATGTTTCGGGTGAAAGGTCGAAGAAATGTGTCAGTGTGCATAGTAGGTTTCTTTCATATGGTAGTGCTTACGTGCCTGTTATATGGTTCTACAAATGTTACTATACTACAACTCCCATCATCCCTAGCCATCCATCATGGTGCCTGGTGCTGATGTGAGTTGAACAACTGTGTGGTTAGAAAGCAAACTTCTTCAAGGGTAAAAGAGTATTGGGAAATGATACATAATGAATTGAAAAAATGTTCAAACATATTCTCTCTCCCCCACCCCAAACACACAGAGTCTTTTCTGTTGGGGATAATTCAGACTGAAATTCCCAGGTGTCCAAAAAGGTTATTTATGTATAATACTACTGAGACCCATGTTTGTTAGCCCCAAAATGGAAAATGAGCGAGTTCTCAACCAAAGAAGAATGGCTAATTAAATTGACAGAAAATGCGCAGCTTGCAGACTTAACATATAGAATAAGAGAACCAGAAGAACACACATTTAGAGAAGATTGGAAAACATTTATTGAATATATGTGAAATAACTGTGTACAGCTGAAAATGCTGGCATCATTAAGATAAATTCAACAGTGTAAATAAGTTTTGATGGATGTAATAATGGAATACTGAATGGTATCGTTTTTGTAAAATCTGCAGGGATTTATGATATGCAAAATGAACCATGAAAAGAGAAGAAGGGAAGTCATTGATATCTTAAGGATGTAAAAATGAGTGTTTAAAATTGTAAAACAGAAAATTTAATAAAAATTATATATAAAAAAGAAAGAAAGAAAACTTATTGCATAGCCTGATCTAGGCGACCCCTTTGGAAATTGTAGCAAACTAAGGGTATTTGTAGGGGATGGAGTGCTTGTCTGTTCTTACACATTTATCTGTAAAACAAATAAACAGTGGACGGGTATACAATTAAGAGTGGGAGGAAGCATACACCAGAGAAAGAAAGCCACTGTAGCATAGTGGCTTGCAGCACAATCCTAATCAAGTCTATTCAAAAGTAAGTCCTATTGAATTCAGTGGGGCATATTCCCAGGCAAATGGGGGTTAGGATAGTAATCTAAGTGATTAAACCACCATGCTTGTAGTTCAGATTTCAGAATTGCAATGACTGAGTTGCTTTGTTAGGCAAGTCACTATGTTCTGAGCTCTGATCAACAATAAGGAAATAATACTTATAGAAGTGTTTTATGAATTAGTCAGATAACATATGTGAAGCACTTTGGATACACATGAACACCATATAAATTCTGGTCATTTAACCAGTTTGGACTTAGACAATGGAGACTCATGGTCAAATCCCTATTGCTAACCCGCAAAACCTATTGGGTGATATTGGGTTAGTCACCATCTCTCAGTCTAACCTAATTTACAGGGGAAATAAGTGAAATCATTTATATTTCCAGGAGATCCTCAGAGGAAAGATGGAATACACTAAATGGGAGAGTCTATCTTAAATGTAAGGAATCTTCAAAGGGTTACAGCTGGCTATTAGGAGATAATCATCCCAAAATGAGAGATACGAGTAAGTCCCCTTGAATTAAACAGATTGAATTTACCTCTGAGTAGATATGAGTAGTGGATTGTACTGTAATGCAGCAATTCCTCACCTGTTTCTGGAGTATCATTGAACAAGATAGGAATAAACACACTTTGGGATTGCACTGCACAACACAAACTAATGTCAATGAATGGACAGTATTATCTGGAGATGCAAAATAACCCCCACAGATGGATGCTATTATCTTCTCTAATGCTGGTTGGTAAAATTCAGGTTTGGTGGAGTCTGAACAAATATGGTGGATGGTG
This sequence comes from Lacerta agilis, assembly GCF_009819535.1. NCBI lineage: Eukaryota > Metazoa > Chordata > Lepidosauria > Squamata > Lacertidae > Lacerta > Lacerta agilis. Next base: position 27,017,842 of record NC_046321.1, on the reverse strand, counting down.
GGTGGAAGAAATTAAGTCATAAATCTAGTGTAATATATGGATGGTTTTGCTGTAAATGTTTTATTATTCCATTAAGTGTTTTATGAAGACTTTTATGGCGAGTCACACTATTTATGGGATTATTTTACCCAGTTATCTTTGCTGTTTATTTTTACTTGTTCTCTGCTCCTGTTATAATATGTATTTTATCTTTTATCACAGTGATCAATAGCCAAGTCACTGGTAAATATATATGTGTTAGCCCACGAAAACCTTTACTGTAAATTATTGTTTATTCCAAGCATACACAGCAGAATGAGCTGTCTGTGTCTCCCCCTTTTAATGCAGTATAATGACTTCCCTGGATCCTTCCCTGGATCGCTGACTGTTTTAACAATGCAACTAAGGCTGCAGTCCTACACCCTGCTTGCCTGGGGGTAAGTCCCACCAAGCCCAACAGAGGTTACATCTGCATAGGCATCCATAATTGCTGGAACATCATTGTTTTTCAGGGTGAGAGGGGGCTGAGGAATAATGATTTTCTGAGTCCTGAGCTGGAGGAGCTATGAGCTGCTAGGCCATGGGTAGGCAAACTAAGGCCCAGGGGGCAGGATCCGGCCCAATCGCCTTCTAAATCCGGCCCGCAGACAGTCCGGGAATCAGCGTGTTTTTACATGAGTATAATGTGTCCTTTTATTTAAAATGCATCTCTGGGTTATCTGTGGGGCTTAGGAATTCGTTAATTATTCCCCCCCCCAAATATAATCCGGCCCCCCCACAAGGTCTGAGGGACAGTGGACCAGCCCCCAGCTGAAAAAAATTGCTGACCCTTGTGCTAGGTGGTCCCCAGTTCAAATCAGACTTTAGCAGTGAACTCCTTAGGAGTGGCCTTAAGCCACTGTTTCCTAGCCTCTGTCTCCCATGCTTCTTTATTTATAAAAGTGTTTCAATACCACCATATAATAAAATATCAGGGTGGTGGTGTGCACAGTTAAAACGTAAAACACCATTAAAAATTACAGAGAATAATTACACACCCTCCAACATTCCTCAGATGAAAATAGGGTCATTTCTCACTCCCCCACAACTGACCCTCCTCAACCCCCAATTTTGGTCCCCCTCCCCGATGCAGAACATTCCCTATCAGAAGAAGTGCAGGTGCCCCCACCAATATACCTACAGGACACAGCGCACCCACCCTCCACCATCCTGAGAAAACCCCTTTATCCTGTTTTTATTTGATTTTTTTTTATTTGGATGATTTACAAAAAGAAAAACATACACCAATAAACAAATTTTAGAAAGGGGCAAGGCTAGATGCGGATGCACAAAGCATGTTTGCCTGCCCCTCAGAGCCCTCGTGTCACACAGGGCTGGGCCTCTGCGGCCGCAGCCTCTCTCCTCCTCCTTGCCCGCTCTCCAGATGCCACTACGAGCTGCCCAAGGGAGGAGGCCGGCAGTGGCAGCCATGGAGAGGCAATGAGATGCTCCTGCAACCATTGCTTGGGACAAGGACCTGCTCATCCTCCTCCCTGAGCTCGGCAGCAGTGGAACTGGCGGGGAAAATAGGGACATTCCAGGATAAAATCAGAAGCCAGGGTGGCTTTTGTAATTCCGGGATTGAAAATTGGGACACTTGGAGGGTATGTCATTAAGATGACTGGCTAATCAACCTTGCTTCTTATGTGTTTGCTATATCCCCCTATCTTACAGAGCCTTTGCTAGGATTATAATGATAAGATAATGAAACTGGAAAACTCAGGAAAAATGCAATTTTTAAAGCCCAGGTATTGCTATTATTAGCATCAACTGCAGTGATTCTTTAGCTCAGATTCCTGCATTGCTCTACAATTCTATAATTATATGGCAAATGATTTTAAATACATAGTGACGTTAAATAAAGCTTGTCCTTGTGAGTTTAGGTCAAATAAAAGGGTGCCCTGCCACATCAGACAGGGATGGGAAATCTGAGGTCCTTGGCCTAATTTCATGTGGTCCTCAGTCTGATTTCTTGCAAATGGGGTGGACTCTGGAAGGGGAAAAACAGGGAAGGTTGGAATAATGAATGTGGAAGGGGAGCCCTCAGTCATCAGTTCAGATCTCTGGCAAAAGTGACCTGTTCCTTCCAATATGCTGGACAAAGTGGAATAGTGGGATGGGGGGGAAGGAAGGAAGGGGGCTGGAAAGAGAGAAAAATGGTACCTGATGAATAAGACTCTGCCATGTACCCCCCCCTTTATATGCAGTTGCCCCTTAAGGGGCTTGTTCTCTAACCCACGCTCTAACCAAGTGAGTTACCCACCTATGCAAATAGGTGAGTTTGTATGAGTGGAGGTATGTTGAATACTTCAGATTTAGTGAAATCTACCTTCAAACCTGCCATCTCCAGTATCTACTCTGTATTGTTTTTAAGTATAACTGCCATTAATTTCTGTGTTACTCTTGACTATTTTCTAGCTGGTTTATTGTGTTTTGCACATCAACTTGAGACATGTGGGGAAGGTGACTGATAAATATTAATAATTCCTGCCATAAGGCCAGGAATTCCCACCGGGACAGGGATTCTCGCAAGTAGCTGGGCGCTTTTCAACTCCGCTTAAAAGCTTGGTGGGGAGGCAGGCAAACTTGTTGGGACAATTTCACAGCTCCTTTGAAGTCTAGAAACCCTGTTATTGTCCCTTGGCCTTGAATCTGAACTGGGCTTATTGTGGCTACCCCTTTGCCTTAGCTATTTTCTGCTCTTTCCCTCACGCCAAGTTTGTATCACTAGTCTGCAATGATAAACACTTCTTTACTTACAAGAAAATGCACCTGTTGTCTTTTTGGGTGGCAGGTGGAATCCTACCAGCTTGTTCGCTGGCTCTGTCTTGCAAGCCATGGTGAGGCACAAGAGTAACCAGCAACAATGGCAGTAAGGAGAGTAGGCTCACTGAGGGAATGGGGCCACATTGAAGGTCTCCTGTCTAGGCCTCTCTCCCCCCCCCACAAAAAATCCGCTGCCTATTTTATTTTTGGAGCACTCCTTGATTGGTTAGCAACCCTAATGTGGAGAGGCAATAATTTCTCTCCTCCACTCAAACGCCACTGCAGATCAGACAAAAATATCTACATCTATTATTAATATTTTTTTACTTTAAAAAATCCAGAATCTCTACATCTAAAGCAGGATTATTCTGCACCCAGGCTTCACCTTTAACCCCAATCTTCAACATGGGATTTGCTTCATATTTTTGCTACTCTTCCTCATTTTCTCCATCTCTGTCTTCCTAGTTTTCTGCAACTTCTTTCCTCCTGCAGCCGCATCAGACCTTCCCTGTTTCCTTTAGGTGCCAGTTTCATACTTTCCTGTTTTCAAGCGCTTTTAATACTTTATACGGCTGCTGGGCTTTGAATGTATTCTTGTGTGTGTGTGTGTGTGTGTGTATGTGTGTGTGTGTTTAAAATGTTTTAAATAGTTAATGTTGCTGGGTGTTGTTGCCAGTTTCATATCTTAAATTGGTTTTATTGCTTTTTAAATCCCTTTCAGGTTATCTTGGATGCTTGCCTCAACACAATTCCTAAAATAAAATAAAAACAAATAGCAAATAGCAAGCGCTTTTGGATTGCCTGCTTGAGTCACCCCCCCCCCCGGCAGCCAAAATAAATTTCAATAGGCTACACATGCTTCAGGCAGTAGATTTCTTTGGGGGCATTATGAAAGGTCAAAAATATATCATTAATATATCATTAGTTTATTGTCATAATTATTTTTTTTTATAAAGATTTTATTATTTTCCATTAAAACAAAGAAAAACATAACATAAACATAAACATAAACACCATAAAAACACAATACATAAACACAATAAAAACAATGACAATATAAATGAACGTAAAGAAAAAACATATACTAACCTTAACCAACATTTATCTTTGTAGTTTACTTATTGCATTCTTCTCTATTTAGGGGACTTCCCCTGTTCCCTCCACTGTCTTCCAAATCATATATATGTTATAGGTAGCTTTATGTCTTATTCCATCCATATTTCTTGATGCACTTAGCTTTACTTAATCAAATATAGATCATAACTTAAACATATAAATCTTAAATTACTTTTTAACCGTTAAATCATTCATACAAAAAATTTCTTCTAAACAGTTTTAACTAACATAACCCTGCTAAAGCCAATCTTCTGCTTAATTCTGCTCAAATGTTCAATTTTACAGATTTAACTAAATAGTCTTTAAATTTTTTCCAATCCTGCGACACCTTCTCCTCCCTCTGGTCTCGGATTCTGGCGGTCAGTTCTGCGAGTTCCATATAGTCCATCAGCTTCATCTGCCATTCTTCCACTGTTGGAATCTCTTCACCTTTCCAGGTTCTTGCCAATAAAATTCTAGCCGCTGTTGTGGCATACATAAAAAATACTCTGTCCTGACTGGGTATCTCTTCATTGGTCATGCTCAAGAGAAATGCCTCTGGTTTCTTACTATTGTCATAATTATTTTATCACAAGGGGCACCACCAGTTGTGTTTTATTTTGCCTTAGGCAGCACAGTATCTTGACCTGGCTATCTGCATTTGTGTGAGTGTTCAGTGGCAGCCATTTTAGATTCGTTCCTCCACCCTGCTACCCACCTCTTTCCTCATGCCAGGCTGGTAACTCTGCTTCCTTTCTGAAGTTTGCATCTTTTGTTAATGTCCACCTCTCCCGCAAGGAGTTAGTTCAACCTCCGGCTCGACAGTAAAACTGAATTACTGTGTCGCGAAGTGATGCATGTCTAAAAAATGTGTCACCAATGTGAAAAGTTGGGAAAGCTCGGTAGTAGGGTGTGGTAGAATTTCCCCAAATGATCTAAGACAGGCACGTCCAACAGGTAGATTGTGATCTACTGGTAGATCAGTGGACGTCTCTGGTAGATCACTGGTAGATCACTGGCTCCCCCCAAAGAAGCTCAACAACTTTGGCCCCCCTAAAAAAACTCATTATTTTAGCCCTGCTTTGCTTCCCTCCTCCCTAAAAAAGCTCAATAACTTTGACCTGAACCCCCCAAAAGGGAGTAGATCACTGCCAGTTTTTAACTGTGAGTAGATCACAGTCTCTTGGGAGTTGGCCACCCCTGATCTAAGACAAGTGATCTATACAGGGGCAGGCAACCTTTCAGGTAACGTTCATTCACTTGGCACTAGTACTTGAAGAAAAGCAGATCTCTTTCTCCCCGTGCCCATGATTTCTTTCTTTCCAGGGTTTCAAGTTGGTGGCTCTACAAAACTGCACCCAACAATCCAAAACGGTGTTCTGGAGCAATTGCTTGCCTTCTTCAGCAATCAGCAGGCAGAAAGGGAAGAGGCTGGTACGAAGAACCAGAGAAAGTTCTGCACCACATCTCCTGAGGAAAGATGCTACAGGCCATGTCAGTCTTTGCCAAGCGGTGCAAAATTCCAGGGGTCTTGGCACTTAACCAGGGTACATGTTTCCTTTGGAATGAGGCATAGTGCAGACTGTAGTGTCTTTAAGATATATGGTTTTCTTTACACACCCACACCCGCACCCTCACACACACCAGAGCCTTGATGGAGGGAATGCAGAACTTTATACTTCAAGAGTGTCTCTTGTTGCTTCTCTTGTAGCTTCAGCAAAGCTTGTGTCCAGAGCAGAAGTCAGCTATGGTCCCCAGTCTCTGGGTGCAGCCTCTCCCTGCCAGTCCGCATGGCATTCTGCCCCACCTTTCTTCTTGCTCCTTCCAAAAACCTTCTGCAAAAGGACACAGCTCACCTTAATTCTCAACACACTGATTAAACCCCAGCACCCAGGAATCTAGGGGGAGGCAGGGCACTCAGAAACCTGGAGGAGTCTGGGCACCCACAAATCCATAGCAATAAGGACCTGATAAATGTCTTGCATGATCAAGCCAGAGTCGTATTTCCCATTGGTCTTAGTGCTTTGTTGCGCCAGGGCGCAGGCCTCTCAGGGGCGCCCAAGCAAGTGGGGGAGCTGCACGGCTTTGCTGGCAGCCTCCCTTTTCCCTGCACACCCGCCAGCTGCACCCCGCCAACTATATGGCTGGCGGGCATGCAGCTTCCTTCCCAAGCCTCTGCATCTGCTAGGGACGGGGTCGTTGTCCTCCTCCTGCTTCCTGGTGAAAGGCAGTGTGCAGTCTTCCCGGGCGCCCCACACTGAAGATCATGTCCGCCAGCACGTTTTCCTGCTTGATCGCCGCCACCACACTGGGGATTGGGGCGGTCGGGGAGGCAGAGGATATTTTCCACCGCCCCCTCCCTTGTTTTGGAGTTGCCTGGGGGGGCGTCGCCGGAGGGATCTTTGCAACACGGCGCCAGATATGCTTAAGACAGCCCTGGTCCAAAGGTATCTTCTAGACTGCTGCCGTTTTACCAGTAGTGAGCCATTAGATAATGGGAAGTAGGAATTGAGCATCGTAGTCTTCTCCTACAACTGATATTCAAGAGCATACTGCCTCTGATACCGGTACTAGAAATAATGTATGATCATAGTAGCCATTCTTGCTCTCTACTTATCTGCCCAATTCCCTTTTAAAGCAATCCAAAGCATCTTGTAGTAGAGAATTCTATAGTTCTAACAACCTTTTGCACAAACAAGTACCGGTAGTTCCTTTCGTCTGTCCTGAATCTCCCGATACGTATTCCGCTTAATTGGATGACTGTTACTATTATGAGATCTACTTTTCCCCAACCATGCATAATTTTATACAGCTCTTCTACTGTCCTCTTTTACTTGCCTTTTTTCTGAGATAAAGAGTCCCAAACACTGTAACCTTTCCTTGCAATTGAATTGCTCCAGCCCCTCGATCATCCAGGTTGCCCTTTTCTGTGACTTTTCAATATTCTATTTGAGATGTGACGACTGGAAGTGTACAAAGTATTCAAACTGTGTTTGCATCAAAGATTGGCATAAAAGGGTATTGTGATATTGGCAGTTTTATTCATTTGATTTTTTGTTTCCTTTTTTTCACAGCAGCCGTGCACATACTGGGTTGATTATAACTGCCAACTTTGCGTGGACATTAAGATGGACATATTGATGACTGCCTTTTTAATGTGAATGAATGGGTTTTTTCCTGCTTTTCTTTCACCTCTATTTTTATATTTTTCCTTGGTTTTGGCTTTCTTTCTGTTTTGGCACTTTATTATATATAAAAAAATACTAACAGAACTTGTAACTAAGACCTTGCACTTGGCTTCGCTTATTTCCTTCTCCCTTCCAACCCATTTTCCTTTCATGTGGCGTCTTTAAGAGTAGTTACAGATAGGGAGCCGTGTTGGTCTGCCTTAGTCGAAACAAACAAACAAAAATTCCTTCCAGTAGCCCCTTAGAGATCAACGAAGTTTGTTGATCTGATCAGAATCTGTAAGCTTCACGGCAGATCCGTGGGCTGCTCTGAAAACATTTTGGGGCTGACGGGCAGGATAAAAAACAAAAAACCACGACCAAATGCAACCTGTTCCTATAATCCGATGGGTCTGTTGAGCGACAAATCCCCTTGCTTGAACGCTGCCGGTGCCAAGAGGTCGCTCCATGATGCTTTCAGGCAGACCACCCTCCCCCCCCAAAAAAAATAATCCACAGAAAGGAATGACAACAACACGGACCTCCCCTACAGGGTTGTTCAGGATAATACAAGATGTGAAACATTTAGGCATTGTTACGTGATGGCTAAAATGCCCCATCGCGCCAACGGCCGAGCAGGGAGGAAGCGCATGTACTCTCCCAGTGTTCCCGCCTAAAGGATCTTGTGGACCGATCCCTCCGGACCCTCTTGGCTTTGGGGTCCCTCCTCGCTCCCTTTCGCCTCCTGTCCTCCCCGCCCCCCCGGGCGAGTGCCTGTCTCTCCCCGGGGAATGGCATCCACACGGCGCGCATTCCTGAGCCGGCGGAGGGGCTGCTGGGACTTGTTTTGGCTCAGAGGGCGAATTCCTCCATTCAAACGCCAGTGTGCAAATCTGCCCTTGCCTGCCTATAGCCCGGCCCCCTTTCCGGCCCGGGACCAGGCTGGTGACTGGTGACTGCTCCCGCCAGGTGTGCGTGTGTGTGCAAGGGATGAGTAGGCGAGAGTATGCATGGGCGAGAGGCGGACCGGGTGCGGGGCTAAGACGGAAGAAGGCGAGGAGGGAGGAAAAGGGCGCGCGCACGCCACGAAAAGACAAACGGAGCGGGGAAAGTGGACCAACTCCCCTGGCTACTTCTTCCGGCTCGGGAGTTTGCTCCTTGGGATGCCCCGATTCCTTGTGGAATTAATGAGCCGCTCAGCTCAGAGGCTCAAGGTGATAGTCCTCATGGTGCACAGAGGAAGCCGGTGAAGGGCTGTGCGGGGCCGGGCCTGCAGGTACACTTGGTGTGTGATACCCAGGAATATTTCCTGAGAGCCTTATTGTGAGTGTTTGTGGCTGATGTTCCCAAGTCCTACTGCAAAGTATCCTACATGTAAGTATGTAAATCGGAAATATTTGCGTTTCCTTCCTTCTTTTTCAACCCTGCCTCTTGTTTCCCTCCGTTGCCCCACCCCCTTCTGCCTGTTTCTAGATTGCAAACCCCTGGGAACAGAGAAATGGCTTTTGTATTTATTTTTGCTAACACCCCAGCATAGAGATAGTGTTATTTAAGTAATTGTGCGCGTAGTTATAGATCTACATTGATGTGAGTAGTATTTAATTTCTGCAGTGAGGCCCAAGATTGCTTGGAACGGCACTCGCCTTGCCCTGAGAGCATGAACTTTCTCCACCTTCCTCAATATCCGTGCTAGTAGCATATGCGTGGGAAGCCACCTGTAATTGATTTTTGTGAAGGAGGAGCATGTTTGCACATGCTCAGATGTATGCTCATTTTAAATTCTCCCAGCGTTGGATCTAGGATGCGCACACATTGCCAGCTTAAAATGCAGCTAGGTTGTTCATTTTTCTCAGTTTGGATCGAAGCCAGTTTGGGATGAAAGGCATCAAAATGCCATATGTCATAAGAAATGACAGGATACAGACAGGATAGATATGGATTGTGGCTAATGTGTGTGCATACACTGCTTTTCAAGACCGGCCATGGGAGTGCACCGGATGCAAAATAAGAGGGGAATGTGTGTGCAGAGCCCTAAATTGTGCAGCAAGTCCTACAGACCCCTTGAATCCTGTAAAGTGCTTTTGCCATCTCGGATCCTTCCAGTAGCCCACGTTGAGCTGCACCTGGCCATACTGAATATTTGAGCAGTGGCATTATTTAGGGAGGTGGTGAAAAGTTAAAATCACTGTGCCGCTTTCAAAAAAGTTTTTTCCTCCCTTCGATGGACCCAGAGATTTGTGGTGGGACGGCAGCATTTCTGCTGTGTGTACTTTCTACACACAGGAGTCCCAGGGAGAGAGATGCTTGAGGACAGAGCAAGAGGAAAAGAGAGCGGGGGGAGTCTGCATGTGTGGAGATGAAAAGAAGCATTCTTCATGTCATTAAGAATTAGTTAATGAAACAGAAGGGAAGGACCTTGCTGTAGAAAATAACACAGGCTTTTGTTGTTCTGTCGCCAGCTGTATTTAGGATAATCCACCCTTCCCAGAAAGTGAGATGGCATTGGCCCACGGATGCAGATCATAACTAAAAGGGGGGAAACAGAAGCAGTCACCAAAGTTGGAAGTTTCTATCCTGGGCTGGTGCTACCTGTGATTCTTCAGCATGACGGGTAAGCCAGTAGGGTCAGTGCAGGTGCAACGGGCTGCAAAGCTGATTGGCTTGTTTTGAGATTGAAGTTGTTCTATATGGAAGTGTGCATGTGCGGCTCAGAGAGAAATCCCTTCCTCTCTTAAATATATAACCCCATAAGTTACTTGGGGTTTATGGCAGAGAAGCCACTCACTGTAGGAAATACCTGCCCCTGGGGGGGAAGAGGCAACACCTGCCACTGATGACTCAGCAGGTCATTTGTGTGTCTGAGATTGATGACTCATGCCGGATCCTTGGAATGGCCCTGCCCTGTTTAATCACATCAGCCAGAATGGGGAGAAACAGAGCTACACTTATTCGCATTTAGTTCAAGGAGGGATGGGATTCCCCCCTTCCTTCTACTGTCACAGGCAAACTGTAATTTGTCAGCTTTCTTTAGCTTCAAAGGGAAGCTTTGGTGCTCAATAGCTGCCAGCCTATTGTGTAGCTATTAATACCACAGAATGTGTGTCTAGGATCATTCAGTTCCATCTCTTTATCCTATCTTTATCAACCACCAATGGGCTTATTGAGATGTTAGAACAAAGGAGTGAATGCTGACCTTAATGAATGAACCTATAAAGTTGTCTTACTCAGAACATTGTAGTGAATCAGGCCAAGAACCTTTTGGGTCCAGCATCCTGTTTTCCACAGTGCCTCATCTGGCGCTTAAAAGATTGCAATGTTGACAATACCTTGAATTCTTCATGGTGAAATACTCAATGCTCCTGTCTTGTGTTTGTGTGAATGTGGCCTAGAATTCCCCCCACCAGTTGCTGTTAACCCCCCCCCCCAATCCATTATCCCTGTTTTGTCTAGATATTCAGTAATATTGTGTGCAGGGCCAACCCTACTGTTAGGCAGAGAGAGGAGCATAGGAAGTTGCCTTTATACTGAGTTGAGCCACCTGGCTCAGTGTTGTTTACACACTGACTACATGGTGCTGTCTGGAATTTCAGACAGTGAACACTCCCAACACAAACTGGAGACACCACAGATTGAACCTGAGGCTTTCTGCATGCAAAGCAGATGCTGTACTACAGAGCTATACTGTATAGTCCATCCTATCTGAGCTCTGGCTTTCCTGCTGCCTTAGTCAGCGAAACCTAGGGATGTGCCCCCAGCGAGCAGTGGAAGCCACCCTGTCTGCTTCTCCTGTATGTTTCAGAGCTGTATGTTTCACATGCTTTGCTTGCCACCCCTAAGCTATCCTGCTGCCCTCTGGTGCTACAGAAGAAGCTGTCCCATCATCAGTATTGAAGTAGGATTCAGATGCCTGTCCAATTGGCTCTGATCATGGGATGTGAGAGGGGACGCCGTCTTGTGCTTCACCTCAGGAAACAAAATGTCATGGACTGGCCCTCATTGTAAGAAGATTGCAGACCTAGCCGCATTGCTGAAATATAAATTCCTTTCACAATCATTTCCTCTTTCCTGGGAACCATAATAAAAATAGAAATAAATTACTTGTACTCCACCCATCTGAGTGGGTTGCCCCAGCCACTCTGGATGGCTTCCAACATAATATAAAAAACACAGTGAGATATCAAACATTAAAAGCTTCCCAATACATTCCCGCCTTCAGGTGTCTTAAGAAAGTCGTTTGTTCATTTCTTTGATTTCTGATGGGAGAGTGATCCACAGGGCGGGTGCCACTACCGAGAAGGCCCTCTGCCTGGTTCCCTGTAACTCCACTTCTTGCAACAAGAGAAATGCCAGAAGGCCCTTGGAGCTGGATCTCAGTGTCCGAGCTGAACTCTGGGGGTGGAGACATTCCAAGGAATTGCAGAGTACTAGTGGTGGCAGCAGCTAAGATATTTCTTAACAAAATTCTCAGTAGCTCAATCCCTTGATCCTTGGGAGAAACTGTGACAATTAAAAGTGCTATAAAAACCAATATTAAGTTTGCAGACAGGTCAGCTAGGACTTCTGAGTCAAACAATAAGCTGTGTAAAAGTTCCATTTTAAGTTACTTAAGGAATTCAGCCCTGTTCATGACTTGGAGCCTACTGGTTACCATATGTCCATTTTATTTATTTATAAAAATATTCATACACAGTGGTACCTCGGTTTATGAACTTAATCCGTTCCAAACTGAATCCGTTCTTAAACTGAGGCACGCTTTCCCTAATGAGGCTTCATGCTGCCAGTGCCCTTCCACCGTTCGGATTCCGTTCTTAGACCGAGGTAAAGTTCGCAAACCGGGACGCTACTTCCAGTTTTGTGGCGTTTGTAAACCAAATCGTTCGTAAACAGGGCTGTTCTTAAACCGAGGTACCACTGTACCTCTATAGCATAAAAATATCAAAGACCTTTACAACAATATGAAGCGTGCATGAACACTCTCCTCCCCTTACAATACAATAAAGAGCCACATTAAAAATTGTAACTGGAGACCATCAATTTCCAGTTATGAGATGGTGCTTTCCTGATCGTCTGCATAAGCCTGGTGGCATCAAAAAGTTTTCAGGAGGCATTTAAAGATTGAGACAGAAGCCTCCTGCTGGATCTCTATGGGCAGAGCATTCCTCAGGATTGGACTGATGACACTAAAAGGCTTGGTTTCTTGTTCCTGCAGACAACCCTGGTGTTTGCTGAAAGAGGTTTCCGTGGGAAAGCAAACATTTAAATCTGGGGCTCTGCATTACATGTTTGTTCTAATCTTCTGCCTGCCTCTTCAATTTCTTAGAAAAGGCAGGGGAAATGAAGCTCCAGGGAGCTGCAGGTCAGGTTCAGGCCTGCCATTATGAGCAATGTTGATACTGGGCTGCTTTGGAGGCAATGAGGTTGGGGATTTGCTCCTGTTTGATGGCGAGATGGCAGTTTTGTTCCCTAGGGGATGCTGACTTTGCCCATGTAAAGATTGCCATTTTTGAGCTTTGGTGGGAAGGAGTGGAGGCAACATTTTCCGCTTTGTGGGAAGGTGTTTTTGTGGGGGGACTTTAAATGCTCTCACATTCCTGCTGGGTTGATGGGAACAGTGCACCACTCTGGTTTGCCTTAAGGTGGGCAGCTGCCAGAGAAGGCGAGGCTCCTGCTTCTTCTGCACAAGGTCCACTTTTGTGAATGCCAGCTGCTTGGAGTCACACCTGGGGAGGAGAGTGTTCATGCAATTAGGTCTGACATCACATAAGCATCAGGGTGTGGCCTCTGTGAGGGCAGGATGCTGGACCAGGTGGGCCATCGGCCCTGATCCAGCAGGGCTCTCCTTATGGTCTCAGCATGTTTTTATATGTTATGTAGCATTATCAATACACATGGTGCTTTATAGACTAAAACTGAGACACCTGCTTTGAAAAATTTAAATTTCTGTAAGGGTGCAGAGGAGGAAGAGCAGGATGTCCTTTTAGTAATTAAATGTAATTAAACGTTAATGCATGGCAAAAAAGGGAAAAAATATGAAATGCATCAGCACATGAAGAGGATAAACAAGGATATGCTAATCTATTTATATCAGGCATGTCCAAAGTCTGTTTTAGGGGTCTAATCATTGGGTAAAATTCCCAGAAAAAGCTCAACAACTTTGATTGGCCCTCATGCATGTTCACTTCATCAAATCTGGCCCTCTTTAAAAAAGTTTGGGCACCCCTGATTTATATAGATACAACTTTAGTAATCATTTACTATAATTTCATGGAGTCATGTTGAGTTGGAAGGGATCACGGGGGTTATCTAGTCCAGTCCCCTGCAATGCAGGGATCTTTTGCCCAACATGGGGCTCAAACCCACGACCCTGGGATTAAGAGTCTACCGACTGAGCTATACATCTCGCTATAGTGAGATGCTCCCTGTTGTTGATGGGCAATTTCAAGACCCTGCTCTCCCTTAGAATTCCCAGTTTACCCACTGGACTTGTCCTCTTGATAGCCCTTCAGATAGAGGGTTGTCTTTTGGAAATTAGGGCAGACGCCCACCGTAGGCAAGAGTAACAAAGATGAATAGGAGCAAATGCAGTTCTTTCTATTTAGTTCTCAGGTGGGAATGAGAACAAAAGGGTTAACCCAGCCCTTCCCTCACCCTGATCCCTCCAGATGTATTGGACACATAACACAGTGGGAGTTTTTAGCTCTATGGCACCAGGTTGGAGAAGGTTGGGTTAAAAACAAAAGGAGTCAGCCTTCTTTGTGGGCTTTGAGAAGGGACATGAAAGATGGTAAAGAGGAGACATTGTAAAGGCCTTTTGGCAGGGAGATTATATCTGTTGCTTCTGGGCGACTTCCAGACCATCAATAGTGTGTAGGAGGAAATTTAGGTTTTTGTAATTAAAGTGGCACAACAAATCTACTTAAAAACAAATAAAAAACCCAGATGTTTTGCAATTAGGAAACTGATGAGAAAAAACACTTAAGAAGTGTGAGTTAAATGATTCCAAGGAAGTCAGGATGAATACTCATTGTGGTATAACTACCCCACAAACAAATCAGACCTCATGCTCAATAAACAGCAAGCAAGTTGGGATGAATGCTGAATAAACTGTTTTGTCTGGAGGAGCATCTGGTCACTACAGCAGCAGCAGCAGCAACAGTTGTGTTGTTTCTTCCTTTGGGTTTGGTTTTGCAGTCAAAGGGTTCTTGCAGGCTGTCACTATTTTCAGGTGAGATTCAGTCCACATACCAGCAAATTCAGGTTGTGTGGTTGTGGTTGGCCGAGAGGTCTCCCACAACAAACCTGCTTCCCCAAAAGGTCAGACTTTTTTCCAGTAAGGAAGGTGATGAGTGAATGCTCTGGAAAATGTGGAATAATATTTGCTTTGACACAGCATCATCTAACCTCTGTCCAAGCAAGTCACAATGAGTGCTTGATAAATTGGATGCCTGGAAGCACCCCAAGAACTGGTGTCAAGTCCAATGCCAACTTTGTGAATTCCTTCATTATCCATGCAGTGTAGCCCATACTCTTTCTGTATCGCATACATAAGAGCACATCACTGCGCTCCCTGTAAATGAAAGGAGAACAACAGACACATACCCGTATATACTCAAGTATAAGCCGACCCGAATACAAGCTGAGGCACCTAATTTTCCTACAAAAAACCTGGGAAAGCTTATTGACTCGAGTATAAGCCGGTTCACCTTTGCCGCTGTGGAGGAGGAGGAGGAACAAGCAGCCCGAAAGCAGCCCTTTGGGCTGCTCCTTCCTCTTCCTCCTTTGCCACTGTGGATCTCACCCTGTCGTGGGGATTCGAACCACCATTCTTCTGATCGGCAAGCCCTAGGGCTCTGTGGTTTAACCCACAGTGCAATGTTCCCTTGTGGTATACAGAGAAGGCAGGGATCCTGTCCTGTTTAAGCAGGAGCCAGGGAAAGTGAGCACCTGTGGGGTTTTAATACTTCCTTAACTGATAGGCTTTCTGCCTTCTGGGGTCTAAAGTTTGCATTTATGTGAGCAGTTCAGGAATGGAACAAGCTGCCTGGGGAGAGTACGCTTCTTAAGGAATGGTTGACTGGGGTGAGCGGGTGGCGGCGGCACGAGTGGAGAGAAAGGGCTTCTTTCTCGCCACCCCCACTGCCCGCCTCACTCGAGTATAAGCCGAGGGCAGCTTTTTCAGCACAAAAAATGTGCTGAAAAACTAGGCTTATACTCAAGTATATAAGTACTTCCATGTTGTTCTAAGGCTGGCATTCTCTGCTTCACCCAGGAGCGTGCTCTGAAAGGGTGGGAAATAGCCATCCTGATTGTGAGTACGGAAGACTGGCTGAAAGCTCATAGAGGGGAAATGAGATCAAATTTAATGGCCCTGACTGTGCACCCCTAGGGCCTAAGGAGATGGTAAGCAAAAGCCTCTCGGAGGCAGAAGAGGAAGAAGATGCACTGTGGGAAAAGATCGAGAGTGTCCGGCACAAGCTGACCCGCTCTCTGAACCCGGCCAAGCTGACTCCATACCTCCGCCAGTGCCGTGTGATTGATGAGCAGGATGAAGAGATGGTGCTGAGTCCCCATCAGTTTCCATGCAAGAGCAACCGGACAGGTGAGAGAAGTTAAGAACTTGCGCTGGGGGGGTGGGGGCTTGCTTTGTATAAAGCAGTCCTGGCCCAAAGTCCTAATCCAGGAATGGATCCCAGACACATGTCTCTATGGTCCTGGCTTATTGCTTTTATTTATCATGGCTTCACATTGCGTTTTAATATGAAAAGAGCCCCCCCCCTCTCTCCCACACAACAATCACTATGATTTATGCTCTTGTTGTTCCCATTTTACAAATGGGGCTTAAGACTCATGCAGAGAGACGGAGACTGAAATGAAATTGGGCTCATGCCTTCTGGATCCAGCAGCTTCTGAATGGCCTTGCTGGTTTTGGGACAGCAGGAGAAGGTTGGAGTAGTATCTTTGGATACTTGAAGCTGCTTGGTTCTTTGGTTCGGCTCGCTGCTGATCGTGTGGCACACATTTGTTCTAATATTATTATTTATTGTCTTCCTCCGCAGGACTCCTCATGGATATCTTGCGAAACCGAGGTAAAAGAGGCTACGAAGCGTTCCTAGAATCCCTGGAGTTCTATTACCCTGAGCATTTCACCCAGCTGACGGGGAAGCAGCCAGTTCAGCGTTGCTCAATGATCCTGGGTAAGAAGTTGTGGAAGCCTCCTCCTTGGCACAGGAGGCCGACAGCTTGCTTAAGTGAAGCAGGTCAGGGTCGGGTCAGTGCCTGGGAATCGCATGCAGGGGTTCTGTAATGGGTGAATGGGCATGTGGTGGCCAACCTGGTGCTTCCGCTGCCTTTGCCGCCACCTCTCCCTGCCCCATCCCATTCTTGACAAGCAGCAGTGGTGCCACATCTGGGAAGGCAAGGCTGCCACAAAGTGTGAAGCAGAGATGTGTGTCTGTGTACATGTAGTGAGATGCTTCAGTTGGACTGCCTCTTCCTGGCACATGCCCAGTGTATGTTTATAAACAAACAACTCCACATGTGGCATTGTCTACTGCTGCAAATGCCAGCCAATGTGTGTTGAACATGTTCGTCCTGTTAATGTGTGATTTGAATGCTCTTGGTTAGAAACGTAGCAAGCTGCTCTACGCTGAGCTAGACCATTGCTCCATTTGCTCTGGTACTGAAAGACCTTCATTGGCTCCCAGTACATTTCCGAGCACAATTCAAAGTGTTGGTGCTGACCTTTAAAGCCTTAAATGGCCTCGGCCCAGTATAGCTGAAGGAGTGTCTCCATCCCCATTGTTCAGCCTGGACACTGAGGTCCAGCTCCGAGGGCCTTCTGGCTGTTCCCTTCCTGTGAGAAGTGAGGTTGCCGGGAACCAGGCAGAGGGCCTTCTCGGTAGTGGCGGCTGCCCTGTGGAACGCCCTCCCATCAGATGTCAAAGAAATAAACAACTACCTGACATTTAGAAGACATCTGAAGGCAGCCCTGTTTAGGGAAGTTTTAAATGTTTGATGTTTTATCGTGTTTTTAATATTATGTTGGGAGCTGTCCAGAGTGGCTTGGGAAACCCAGACAGATGGGTGGGGTATAAATAATAAATTATTATTATTATTATTAATTATTATTCCTAAACTTCCCTCCACCCCGTGGTCTGCTTGCAAATCACTGCTTAATGATTTTCCTGCCTGTTGCAGCAGTTGTGATGTGCTGTGATGGATGCGGCATGATTTTTAATTGCATTGTCAATTGCTGCTTTTATTTCATACGTTGTATTACAGTGTGAATTCCATAAATACAACACAAAATAAAAATCCATATGGGTATTTAATGCACTGTGCCCACTGTTCACATCTGCTGCTCCCTGTGTTCTTCACAGACACACCTAACCTGTATGAAACTTACGACCACAATTTGAGAACCCCTGGTCTGCATGATTGGTAGCCAACAGGACTACCAGTCAGATGTTAACTACAACTCCCAGATGTTAACTGCAACTCCCATAAACTTTGGATGTTGGGTGTGCTGGCTGGGGCCGATGCGAGTCGTAGTTCACAAACTCTGGAGACCACCAGGTTGGCTACTCTTGATCTACACCAGTGTTTCCCAACCATCTGTTTTTGGACTACAACTCCCATCATCCTTAGCTAGCAAGACCAGTGGCCAGGAATGATGGGGATTGTAGCCCCCAAACAGCTGGAGACCCAAGGTTGGGAAACACTGACCTACACCAACTGTTTTTTGGGCAGGAGGCTTATCCCAGTGCTACCTGCATATGCTGAACAAGACAGGCACTCTGCTACTGAGCTGTTGCCCTTGAGAGTCCATGAGTCCATGGGTTATCTGCAAAGCGAGTCCTAGAGTAGACCCACTAACTAACATAGGCCCATTAATTTCAGTGGGTCTACTGTGAGTGGAAACTTGGCTAGCTGTAAACCCCATGTGCCCAGTTTGCATCCTCTTGCTTTCCAGACGAGGAGGGCCATGAAGGCCTGACTCAGTTCCTGATGATGGAGGTGAAGAAGGTGAGGGCTCAGCGGAAAGGGCAGCTGGAAAAGGAACACGGGCTCCAGGCGAAGAACCGGGCCCTGGAGGAGGAAGGCGCCCAGCTGAAGCAGCAGCTCCAGAAGCTGCAGAAGGTGCAGGAACGTTACCAGAGGTTCCAGGAGGAGTGGGACTCCCACAGCATGGAGCTGCTGAAGCTGAAGGATGACAACTACATGCTGGCCATGCGCTACACCCACCTGTGCGAGGAGAAGAATGCTGCTGTCATCCGAAGCCGGGACCTGCAGCTGGGGGTATGGAGAGCAGGGGGGAAGAGAGAGGTGGGGAGTACCGGTGAATGCATGCAGGTGTTAACAGAGCAATGAAAACAGGTGTGCGCACCCAGGATAAACCAAGGCCGCTTCCGTGTGCCAGGAATCACTGTGTTAATGATGCACTGGCTGCCTGGATGTAGGTGCATTGGGTTCATTGGTCCCGGCCCGCCAGCCACTCCTTTTTAGGGAAATAGGGGAAAGGTGTCTGAAGGCAGGCCAGTGAGTTGCTTGACTGTTGTCTCATCTTTGAAGGTTTAAAAAAGTTTCCCCAAAGTAGTGCTCAAGGAAATTAGACTAAGGAATGCAGTGATTTGGAATGAATTCCACCACCAGTGGATTCTCAGGAACATAGGAGTATCTATACCAGGAAAGGGAACACCTTATATATTCCAAATGACACTGTGTTATGGGGTATGGGTGTGTGAGCTTTCGTCGTGCAGTCAGTTTTGGAGGACTGGCGTCATAAGAGAATATCCAGGCTGCTGTTTTTGCATGAAGGCCAGAGCGTGCGTACACTTTAGGAAAAGCCCTGGCAGGTACAAATAAAAGGTTCTGGATTATGGAGAAGTAACTGTGTTCTCCGGCAAGTCTCATAACACAATAATTCTTAAGCTGATGTTTACTGGGGTAGGGAGCTGTCTTATACCTAGTCAGATTATATGTCTTAGACATTTTTGGGATGTAGACCCATTGACATTGATTGCTAAACAGGACTAACTCACTGATTTCTATGGGTTTACCTTGAGTATAACTGAGTTGGATACAACCCATTGTGTCTGATCTGGCTGGCAGCAGCTCTCCAGGCCAAGGGTCCATCACAGGCATAGGCAAACTCGGCCCTCCAGATGTTTTGGGACTACAGTTCCAGTCATCCGTGACCACTGGTCCTGTTAGCTAGGGATCATGGGAGTTGTAGTCCCAAAACATCTGGAGGGCCGAGTTTGCCTATTCCTGGTCTATCACCTCACCTGATCCTTTGAACTGGAGACACCTGGGATTGAACCTGCTTCCTTCTGCATGCAAGGCAGGTACAGTGGTACCTCTGGTTACGTACTTAATTGGTTCCGGAGGTCCGTTCTTAACCTGAAGCACCACTTTAGCTAATGGGACCTCCCGCTGCTGCGCCGCCAGAGCACAATTTCTGCTCTTATCCTGAAGCAAAGTTCTTAACCTGAAGTGTTATTTCTGGGTTAGCGGAGTTTGTAACCTGAAGTGTATGTAACCTGAGGTACCACTGTATAGCATTTCCTGATGTTCCAAATATTCCCAGCCAGCCTTTTTTCACCTTCCACATCCCTCCTTGGGAGTTTTGTATTCTCTCGGGCTCCTCTCAAAGCTCTTCCCCCCCCATCCCACCCCCCACCCCGATCCTCAAAGCTTCAGTTAACCTAGGCATATGTATACACCCTGTTTGCTTGCTGTCTTGTGGTTTCTCTTGTGTTTGTATCCCTCCCCTCTTGTCCTCTCCCTCCTTTTATTATCTCTCCCACTTGTCCCCCTGTACAGCACGACTACTGTGGAGTAAGCAACTGTCTGCTATTTTGCTCCGTAAAGCCCTATGCATATTGATGACGCCGTAAAAATGATTGATGGCGGCAGTCCTCGCCTTCGTTGGTTAGATCTGAGCCCTGTAGTTACTTTCACATTTGCTCCAGGAAGGCATTAATACGCAGACCATGGCTAAGGCACTTTTAATCTTCTCTTTAGTGAACTGAAAAGGGGCTTCGTTTGTGTTTATAGCAGAGCATCTTTTCATGCAGGATGCAAGTACCAGAAAATGAAGGGCTGCTTCTAGGTTACGTTCGTGTATGTCTGCCTGCACTTATTCACAATGGAGCATGGATATAACATGTCATTCTTCTTGTAGATTATTTTAATATTTTCCACATTTCCCACTCTGTCCCTAAAGGTTCAGCATAGGATGCCAACAGCAATTAAAATTACGATATTTGACTTTTTTATAGTGGCTCACAGTATTCAAAACGCAGCATGTAAAATAATAAATTATTATTATTATTGGGAACCAGGCATAGGGCCTTCTCGGTAGTGGCGGCTGCCCTGTGGAATGCCCTCCCACCAGATGTCAAAGAAATAAACAACTATCTGACATTTAGAAGACATTTGAAGGCAGCCCTGTTTAGGGAAGTTTTTTAATGACTGATGTTTTAATGTATTTTTAATCTTTTGTTGGAAGCCGTCCAGAGTGGCTGGGGAAACCCAGCCAGATGGGCATGGTATAAATAAATTATTATTATTAATTTATTATTATTAATTTATTATTATTATTATTATTATTATTATTATTATTATTATTATTATTAATTCCCTTATAACTCCCCAGTTGGGTAAGGTTGGTTTTATCAAATATACCATGGGTAGGGAACTGGATCAGATTGGCAGGTTGGACCCAGAATTCCTTCACCTTCCAAGGGCCACTTTGGCAGCTGGGCAGGGCTACTCACCTGTCAATCAGCTGACATGATATGATGTCAGGTGTTCCAACTTTGAACCTGTAGCTTTCAAGAAGATGCTTCCTTTGCAGCCTCTTTAATTCAAGCTGCGACTGAAAAGAGCCGTCCTTTGTAGCCATGTCTTGACTTCAAGCTGTGGCTGCAAAGGTAAATCGCTGTAAGTGCACTCCTGATTCTATGTTTCTAGCTGTAGTCCGGTACCTTTTGAACGGGGTGTGGTGACCGAAAAAGATGCCAGCATTAAAAAGCTCTGAAATCTACCGGCAGCTGCAAAACAGGACCTGAGCTGCATCAGTGGTTGGGAAATAAAGAAAACCAGGTGGAGGGGGGGGGGACACAGAATGAAATGTTGAACCCTGAAGAAGAAGCATTTTTGCACTGCAACATTTTATTGCAAGTCCCACTTGTCACCCCCATTTTACAGAAGCGGAGGCTAAGGCTGGAGAGAGGAACTTGCCCCAGGCCCTCTGCTGAGCTCATGGCAGAATCTGGATATGAGCCTAGCAAAACCAACCCAGATCTGCAATACTGTATCAGTATGTAGCAGCAATTAAAGAAAGCCTCGTGCTTATTTGCTGTTGCTAAAACGTGTGTTCATGTGAAATCGTTTAGTGTGTGTGTGTGTGCTCATGAGAGAGATGAAAACTTCTTTATTTGCCCTTCTTGTGATTCATGGGACAGAACATTGATCTTTTCCACATTTGTTTTAATAAGATAAAGAGTTTGGTGTACTGTGGTTTAAGCATCATACGTTTCGTGTGTGCTTGTGTGTTATGCATGCAAGGCAAGCTTAGGATTCCCCCCCTATTGTTTAGAATGTAGGTGTGCCATCTGATCATTTTTGTGCTCCCAGTCACTTCCCAGCTGATGACTCCTCAGGAACTTTGCAGGTACTCCAGGTGAGATATAAATATGAATGGACCTTTATTAATTGACCTTGTAAGGCCATTTTGGAGATGCTGGTTAGAAAGTGGTTGGAAGCTTAAACGGTCCGGGTGACAAACCCACATCCTAAGGAGTCTTATCATTCCAAATACCTGAAGGAGTTTATGGGGCTGCAGCTTGGTCACCTGGCTTTCACCTTGAGCAACTGACATACCTGTTTCCTCTCTCCGAGACAGGAGAGTTTCACTATGAGCTTATCTGTTCTGATCTGATTTTACTTATCTGGAATAACTGCAGTGCTGTTTTAGTCTTCTGGGATCCTTGCCACAGAGCTCTTACTCACTGTTGCCCTCCAGTGCGGTATCCTCTTCATCTTCATTCCTAGGTTTACCTAAACTGCTCCTCCCTGTTTGTTGTTCAGTCGTTCAAGTCGTGTCTGACTCTTCGTGACCCCATGGACCAGAGCATGCCAGGCACGCCTATCCTTCACTGCCTCCCGCAGTTTGGCCAAACTCATGTTAGTAGCTTCGAGAACACTGTCCAACCATCTCATCCTCTGTCGTCCCCTTCTCCTTGTTCCCTCCATCTTTCCCAACATCAGGGTCTTTTCCAGGGAGTCTTCTCTTCTCATGAGGTAGCCAAAGTACTGGAGCCTCAACTTCAGGATCTGTCCTTCTAGTGAGCACTCAGGGCCGATTTCCTTGAGAATGGATAGGTTTGATCTTCTTGCAGTCCATGGGACTCTCAAGAGTCTCCTCCAGCACCATAATTCAAAAGCATCAATTCTTCGGCGATCAGCCTTCTTGATGGTCCAGCTCTCACTTCCGTACATTACTAATGGGAAAACCATAGCTTTAACTATACAGACCTTTGTCGGCAAGGTGATGTCTTTGCTTTTTAAGATGCTGTCTAGGTTTGTCATTGCTTTCCTCCCAAGAAGCAGGCGTCTTCTAATTCGTGACTGCTGTCACCATCTGCAGTGATCATGGAACCCAAGAAAGTGAAATCTTCCTATTTATCTTGCACCATCTCTGCACTTTCTATCACAGCACTAGGGAAAACAATGTGGAATGTGGGTCTAGTGCAGAGATAGCCAATGGGGTTGTCCTCCAGCTGTCAAACTACAACTATGGTCAACCCAGCCAACTTGGAACAATGGTCATGGATGGTGGGAGTTGTAGTTCAGCAAAAACTGGAGGGTGCCGCACTGACTGCCCCACGCCAAGAGAGAGAGGGAGGGAGAGACAATAACTTGATTGACCCTGCCTAAGTTGGAGTATTTCTGTTTTCATATTAATTTCATTTACAAAAGAGCAAACCCCCTCCTGTTTTTGCAAGCCATTTTTCCAAACAAGATTACATATTTCATAAAATTTATGCACCACTTGCTTGTTAAAAAAACCTCAAAGCAGTTTACAAAAGATAAAATCAAGAAAAAATTGCAAACCTACTTTGTCAGATCAACCCTGGTCTTCTGCTTTGTATCTGAGGCTGTCCAGGCATCTGACAAGACTCAATTCCTCCCCCAGTATGGGAAAAGGGAAAGACAGAGCCATGAAACATGAAAAGAAGGCCGGGGGTTGGGAACGAGGAGAATGCCATCCTTATAGGACCCTGATTTTTACTCCAGTAGAATCATCCAAGGCAATTAGGAATAGCTGATCTGTCCCAATTTCTATCTAATTTTGGCGTTCTTTCTTCTTAATCAGAGATATTGAGTGCATGTCCTAAAAGGAGAGGTGGTTGTTTTGGCATCCTTCCCTTTCGATCTGGAAGCTCTGATCCCGGTCGCCGGAATCGTAGGATGGGTTATGGGGAGAGAAACTCACTTTGCTCAGATTCATTCATGCTTTGTTCATCCCCTTGTCTTTATTATCACTTGATATGTTTGAGGGTTTTAGACTGCGGCTTTATAATTTGTAATTACATCGTTTTATGTTTCCAAAGTGTTGTGAACCACTTTGAGGAAGTTAATCCTTCGAAGGCAGCTTGCCAATCAATCAATCAATCAGTAAATAAAAGGGGGATTGAGCGGCTGTGGCCTTTGTTTTCTATATTTCAGGTAGACCAGATGAAATGCAAGGTCAGCAGCCTGGAAGAAGAATGTTCCCTACTTAGGAAGCAGGCACTGGCAGCTCCCCAGAGAGAAGTGGAGGATCGTGGCCTTGCTGACACTATCTGTGAGTTGCGAGCAGAGAACCAGAGACTGATAGCTTCGCTTCAGGAGCTGCAGAGCAGGCTGCAGGTACTTGCTGAAAATGTTTAATGCTAACCCGTGGAGGGGCTGTATTGAATTGCATCTAATGTCTCACTGCTGAAACTTGAGCTTCTCCTGGATGGTAAGAGCCAGCCTCTGTGTGCAGGAAGTTCTTCTCGGTCCAGCAATGTCTCCTCTAGTCTTGACGGGGATACCTCAAAGGCAGAGCATATGGTTTGAATGTGGAAGGTCCCAGGAAAATTAAAATACGCAGCCCTGCTGTATCATCTAGTCTGGCATCCTGTTCTCACAGTGGCCAACCAGATGCCTGCAAGAAGCCTGCCAGCAGGACCTGAAGGCAACCCGAAGATCAAAAGGGCCTCAGGACAGTTGGGTATAGGTCAGGATGGGCAAAACCAGTTGCTGGACTACAACTCCCATCATCCCTGACCATTGGCCATGTTGGCTGTGGCTGATGAGAGCTGGAGTCTTAACAACACCTGGAGGTAGTGCAGAAGGTATATGGTTGTGGGATGCAGGCTGCCGGAAGGTCTGGTTCAAGACACCTGCCCATCACAGTGCTTTAGCCTCATCTCGGTTGCCTCTACCTCTGTCTGCTATCTAGCTAGATGTTTGATTTTACGCGTAGCCTTCCAACAAGCAAAGGGTTGGACCCCAGCAAGGCTCTGTTCTCATTGCTGCGGTGCATTGCCTTTATGTGAACCTTTGTTTTTCCCCTGCCCCAAATAAACCCTTTTCAAAGCTCCTAATTTCACCTTTGTGTTGCTGGAGCTTGCACCGCCCACGATTCGTTTCAAAAGAGAAAATGTGCTGAACAGACAAATCTCCTGCAGCAAGGCTGGTCCCTGACACTGCATCCAAGGCGACCACAGACCACAATGCTTCTCATGGAGGATGGAGCTCGGTGCCCCTGTTGCTAGATCACGGCTCTAGCGCTAGTAAAATGCTAAGAGAAATAAAATCTGTTTAAAAGAAAGGCCTCTAGTGTTGGCTTAGAGATGTAGGTAGAATACCAATGGATGGTTTGAACAGCTGTGACTGTTTAGGAGATGAAACCTGCCTGTTGATATCTGGGTTACAAAATCTTAACCCACAGATAGTATGTGAACACATTATTTTACCGTTCCCCCCGTTGTTTGTTTAAAAGAAGGTATCCTGCATCACAGACCTCTTGTGGTTTGTGAAATCTCTTATCTCTCCACCCTAAATGCTGTTTGTACGACCTTATATCACGATATACAGCTTATTTGCAAAACCTGGAGAAAAATGTTTAAAATACATTTTCAGTTTGAGATTATTTCCTATCTCCCAGCCCCCAAAGAAGAAAGGTTTTTTTTTTTTATAAGATTTTTATTATTTTCCAGTAAAACAAGAGAAAAACATAACATAGCATAAACACCAACATTAACACAATAAAAAACACATTACATAAACACAATCAACAAAGAGAACAATTAAAACAAAACCAAAACCAATACATACCTAAACTGAAACGCCAATCTATCTCTTACTACTTAGCGAAATCTAGTTTCTGATCTTCTAAAGGGACCTCCCCCGCTTTCCCTCCTCTGCCTTCAATACTAATATACTTTGGTAACATCCATTTATAACATTACAATTCATTATCCAACCTTTTATACTATCATAAAAACTTAACATCTTATAGTATCATGAAATAATTCTTAAATCAATCTTATACTTCTTTTCACTTAAACTGCTGCTATTAGTCAGTTACATATCTCTTCACTAATTCAAAATTCCCAAAATCGTAACATCAAAGTCTTAAAACTTAACATCAAAATCCTAAAGTCTTAACACGCTATCTTCAGGGTACCATAAATCCGTCCTAATTCAATTTTTATCATTTTCACCCTATTCCCCTTCTTACCATTTTTCTGCTCTCTCCCATGCCCCCCCACCATTCATCTTTACATTCCCCTCTGTTGTCCTTGTTCAGTGTCATCTTATAGTTTATAAATCTCCTCCTTGGGAGCCTCAAGAGGCACCAACTCTCCTCTCCCAGCAACTCCATTTCGCAATTTTGATTTTCTTCCGCTTGTGTCTTCAGGAATCTTCTCACCTTCATCTCTGGACTCCCACTCCAGAGACAGGGTCTTGTAGCTCCAGTCAAAACATCAGCCCTGTGTCTCTCACTACGCCAGGGCCGTCCATTTACCTGGGGTTGCTGAATCAATTCGTCCCATTTCTCCAGCACCTCCCCCAGCTCCCTGGAGAAGTCTGCTTCCAAGTTATCAAAATTCTCCCAAATCTGGCTGGTTTCTCTTGCTCCAAAACAAATTTCTTTGAAATTACGCCCTATCCAGACCATTTTCCGATTCACAAGCTCCAATTGCAGAAGGATTGTTCTTTGTTCCTGGGTAATACCCGGATCTAGAATCAGTTTAAAAGCGAAAGCAAGCATGGTTGGAGAAGACAAAGGGTGTCAAATGTCAGTAATTTTCCATCTTGCGTACTAGTTTTCCAGCGCCATTTTCCCTGAGACAGGGTGCCAAAAATAATTCCAAAAGCCACAGAAGAGATATTTCCAAAATCTTCAATCCCCTCACAGGGATTTAATCCATCTTCTCTGTCAAAGTGCTTCGTAACAACATTGTATCTAGTGATGCAGCTGCAGCCACTTGAAACTTAATTACCTCCTCTGCACAACAAAGGAGAGGGACGGGCTTCCTTTTAACATCCCTCCCGGTTGCCAATTATTCAAATGTAAATCCAATTAGTCCCGTACTTACAGCAGCCGGGGTTCTTCTTTTTTCTTTGAAGTTAGCAGGAAAGGCTTGGTGCTCAGGTCTGGCAGAATCGCTGCTTTGATCTCCTGGGGGGGTGCATCCGCCTCTTCAGTCCCGTGTCGGAGCTCCGCTCGCTTGATTTCCCCCCCTTACGAGGGTCAATCAAGAGCAGAGACGGCACGTCTGGGACCCACGAGGCCGCGGTCCACGGGACGCTCTTCCCGTGGCTTTAAGGGGCCCTTGGCGCAGACAAGGAGACCCCTAAAACCCCCCGGGAGCCGGAGCTCTTCAGCTCCGCTCCGCCATTATCCGGCACCAACCCGGAAGCCCCTCCCAAAGAAGAAAGGTTTAACCAGGAGAGGATATAATTTAATTCGGGGATGTGAAAATAAATTGATTGGGGGGGAGGCAGCATCTGGATAGAATCAGTTCGTTATATAAATCTATTACATGCTCAGCAAAATGTTGATATTGCCATTTAAAACTGTGTAATTTAAACTTGGAGTGGTTTAAGAACAGGGCCCATAAAGCATGAAATTATAAGGTTCTTATCTTGGAAGACATGACCCCATCTTTCCACGTTCCTAATGAACCGTAAAGCATTGCTTAGTTACTACATTTTGACATTACAGCTTCAATCATTCACAGTTTGGTTCTTTAGTTTGAGACGGAGGGAATATTTTCCATTCACAGTCCTCCTCTTCGTATCTTGGATATTCCTACCGGCATGTTATGTGCAAACAGAGCTAGCATGTGAACCAGCTGTTAGGGCACATCCACCCTGCAGACTCCCCATCATTCC
The DNA here is from genome assembly GCF_009819535.1 of Lacerta agilis. Classification (NCBI taxonomy): domain Eukaryota; kingdom Metazoa; phylum Chordata; class Lepidosauria; order Squamata; family Lacertidae; genus Lacerta; species Lacerta agilis. The sequence continues at coordinate 26,990,354 of NC_046321.1, read as the reverse complement.
TTTCCCCAGGAAACCTTGGGAGTTGTAGTTCTGTGAGGGGGTGGATAGGGAGTCACCAAACTAGAATTCCCAGGATTCTTTGTGTGAAGCCTCGTTGAGAACATAAGAAGAGCCTGCCGGATCATCCCACTCGGCTCATCCCACCAGGCAGGTGATTCTGTGTTTCTGTCGCTTAGGTAGCAGGTGAAGGTCCGGTCCCAGGCTCTGAGAGGATCCTTCTTGACATTCTGGAGCACGACTGGAAGGAAGCACAAGCCGACCGGCAGGAACTGTGCCAGAAACTGGACTCTGTGCAAAATGAGCTGCAGTGGGCTGAGGAGCTGAGAGATAAGGTCCGTTGCCCCTTCCCCGGGCATCCGTTTTGGGGGAAGCTTTGATACAGTTGTGGTCTGAACACATTCAGTTGTTAATGTCTCAGCCAGGTTTTGCAGGGCCCTTCACCAAGTTGCTCTCAAAAGTCACCGTTCCCTAAGTGGGTCCCCTCCTCGCTATGGCTCTCTTGCTTTCCCCTCGCCCCGGCCCCGGTACAATCTGCTTCACAGAAACATTAGGAGCTGACTGATACCAAGACAGGCCATTGCATCATCTCGCTCAGTGTTGTCCATAGTGGCAGCAGCTCTGCAGGGTTTCAGACAGGGGTATCTTTGTCAGCTGTACCAGAGATGCTTGAGATTGAACCTGGGACCGCCTGCATGCAAAGCTGATCTTCTGCCGCTGTGCCATGACCCTTCTTGGGCTTCACTGCCCAGAAGGAGAGGGCAAGATGAGTGGATGCTGCTGCCTGCCCCCTTCCTTTGCTCTTGCCACTGCTCACTTGCTTGGAGAGGGGAAGGTGAACAAGCAGAGGTATCTGGGAAGAAGAGGAGCAGGACCAAAGTGCTGGCACCGGGTGTGGCTCTTGGCAGCTGCCCATCAATGGTGACTCCTGACACTGTTCAAATCTACTACCATGAAGCCCGGCTCTCTACCCCATTAGCTGGTGTATGTTGAGCTGTGTGTGCTTGCAAAGAGGTGACAATAAATATTTGCACGTGCATCATTCTTTTTTCCCCACTTGATGTGTTACAGATCTGGTTGCACAGGTTGCAGGTCTAAACCTGCAGCAGTTTTAAGCCCGAAATATATTCCTTGAAAATGTAACCCTCTGGATTCTCTCTCCCACCTCTCCAGTATCTGCAAGATAAGGAAGATCTCCAGCTGAAGCACCAGACTCTGCAGAAGAACTGTGACCTGTACAAACACAGAATGAATACGGTGCTGGCTCAGTTAGAGGAGATCGAGAAGGAAAGAGATCAGGTGAGCTGCTTTTTTAAGGCAGTCTCTCCTTATGGTATAAGTAAGGGTCCCTGATAAGAGATAGAATCCCTCTACTATCATTCTGGGTTGCTGGGTGAGGACGAGTGGTACTGATGTAGTTAGTCATGAGAATCAAGAAGCCTCAAAAGGACTGCTGCTGCCTCTGCTTTGCTGCTGGTTGCTGCTGCCCAGGAGGACCCCCCTGCCTGAGTGCCTGAGTGCTGCTGCTGTCCAGCTCTTTTTTAAATGTTTTTTTTCTTTTTTTTCTTAAATGTTTTAAAATGTTTCTATTATTATTATTATTTCTTTTCATCTTTTTAAGTTTTCTTATTGTGGGGGTGGGATAGATGTTTAGTGGGGTTTTGAGTTTTGTATAATTTTGGTTACTTGTAATTTTTATAGTTTTTGGTTTGTATTGTTGTGTTTTGTTTTCTGTTTTTATATAGGTTTAATTTTGTTCTTAAGGGGTGGGGTCAGGGCTGCCTGGGAGGGGGTCCCGGCCAACAAAATGGCTGGGGCAGGTTCCACAGGGTGGGATGCACTGGGACAACCGATCTCAGTGATCACGGGCAGGAGGAGGAGTTACGCTGAGACCAGACCATGTCATTGCCGAGGAGGCAGGTTTAGTCGTTGTCTGAGGACTATTCCTGCCTCCGGGTCTGGTCCTGACCGGACGGATACTGGATTCAGCAAGGGATACCCACATGACCTGAAGATGCTGCTGTGCAATGCCAGGTCAATGTTGAATAAAACCACTGCCATCCACGACTTGATTGTGGATGGTGGACTTGACCTGGCATGTGTAACAGAGACTTGGTTGGATGAAGCGGATGGGCCTGTCCTTGCCGCTGCTTGTCCACCAGGTTTCTCTTACGCACAGCAACCCAGGCCATCTGGGCGGGGAGGGGGGGTTGCAGTGATTTTTAGGAAGTCATTAGTTTGCACCAGGCGTCCTATTGGGAAGACCCAGTTCTCTGAGTGCATGTTCTGGAAGTTGGGCAATAGGGGCAGTACAGGATTCCTTTTGGTGTACCGACCTCCCCGCTGCACCAAGGATTCCCTGCCCGAGCTGCTTCAGGTCGTGGCGGATGTTCTCCTGGAGTCACCTAGTTTGGTCGTCCTAGGGGATTTTAACATCCATGCCGACACGACCTTACAAGGGGCCGCTCGGGACTTCGTGGAAAGCATGGCCTCCATGGGGCTGTCCCTGAATAAGTCTGGTCCAACTCATAGCCGAGGACATGCCTTAGACCTGGTATTCACCTCTATGGATGTTGGTGATCTGACATTAAAAAAAAGTGAAACTAAAGAAGTGCCATGGTCAGATCACTTCCTGGTACAACTGGACTTCTCCGCAACCCTTCCCCTCTGCAGGGAGGTGGGACCAATTCGGATGGTCCGCCCCCGCCACTTAATGGATCCAAATGGTTTCCAGAGAGTGGTAGGGGATACTTTATCCCATGTTGATGGCCTTTCAGCCGATTCCCTGGTGGCCCGCTGGAATGTGGAGCTAACCAGGGCTATTGACTGTTTGGCTCCGAAGCGCCCTCTCCGGTTGCATGGAGCCCGGACAGCCCCGTGGTTTTCCCCGGAGCTGAGGGCGATGAAACAATCGTTGAGACGGCTAGAGCGCCGGTGGCAGAAAACCCATTCTGAATCCGACCGAACACAGGTTAGAGCTCAACGTCGAGCCTACCAAGTGGCGATAGCGACGGCGAAGAAGACTTTCTTCACCGCCTCTATTGCATCTGCGGAAAATAGCAGCAGGAGACTCTTTCAGGTGGTTCGGAATCTATCAGAGCCACCTTCGTCATCGGGGCCTGGTAGGGACCCCAAGATCTCCTGCAATGCGTTTGCAAAGTTTTTTGCAGATAAAATCGCTCAGATTCGGAAAGAGATAGACTCCACCGTGGGAGCAGGGCCAGGGCGGGAGAGTGCCAGAGTCCTGTCTAGTCCAGTTGCGTGGGATCAATTTCAGTCTGTTACCTCCGAGGATGTGGACAGGCTGCTTGGACGAGTGAAACCAACCACCTGTCTCCTTGATCCTTGCCCATCCTGGCTTATAAAAGCTAGCCGGGAGGGGCTGGGCGATGGGCTGCGCGGGGTGGTGAATGCTTCCCTCTGTGAGGGAGCCTTCCCAGCCCCGCTGAAAGAGGCGGTCATTAAACCGCTTCTTAAAAAAACATCTTTAGACCCGGCCAATATGGCCAACTATCGCCCAGTCTCAAATCTACCATTCTTGGGCAAGGTGATTGAGAGGGTGGTTGCTGAACAACTCCAGACACGCCTGGAAGAAGCGGACCATTTGGATCCCTTCCAATCGGGATTCAGGCCTCACCATGGGACTGAAACCGCCTTGGTCGCGCTGGTCGATGATCTCCGGCGGGCTAGGGACAAAGGTGAGAGCTGTTTCCTAGTTCTGCTGGATCTCTCAGCGGCCTTTGACACCATCGACCATAACATCCTTCTAGACCGGCTAGAGGGGTTGGGAGCTGGAGGCACTGTTATACAGTGGTTCCGCTCCTTCCTCCTGGGCCGTGTTCAGAAAGTGGTGGTGGGGGATGAGTGTTCAGACCCCTGGGCTCTCACTTGTGGGGTGCCTCAGGGTTCTGTCCTCTCCCCCATGCTTTTTAATATCTATATGAAGCCGCTGGGAGAGATCATCAGGGGGTTTGGGCTGGGTGTTCATCAGTATGCGGATGATACCCAGCTCTACCTCTCTTTCAAATCAGAACCAGTGAAGGCCGTGAAGGTCCTGTGTGAGTGCCTGGAGGCGGTTGGAGGATGGATGGCGGCTAACAGATTGAGGTTGAATCCTGACAAGACAGAAGTACTGTTCTTGGGGGACAGGAGGAGGGCAGGTGTGGAGGATTCCCTGGTCCTGAATGGGGTAACTGTGCCCCTGAAGGACCAGGTGCGCAGCCTGGGAGTCATTTTGGACTCACAGCTGTCCATGGAAGCGCAGGTTAATTCTGTATCCAGGGCAGCTGTCTACCAGCTCCACCTGGTACGCAGGCTGAGACCCTACCTGCCCGCGGACTGTCTCACCAAAGTGGTGCATGCTCTGGTTATCTCCCGCTTGGACTACTGCAATGCGCTCTATGTGGGGCTGCCTTTGAAGGTGACCCGGAAACTGCAATTAATCCAAAATGCGGCAGCTAGACTGGTGACTGGGAGTGGCCGCCGAGACCACATAACACCGGTCCTGAGAGATCTGCATTGGCTCCCAGTACGTTTCCGAGCACAATTCAAAGTGTTGGTGCTGACCTTTAAAGCCCTAAACGGCCTCGGTCCTGTATACCTGAAGGAGCGTCTCCACCCCCATCATTCAGCCCGGACACTGAGATCCAGCGCCGAGGGCCTTCTGTCTGTTCCCTCACTGCGAGAAGCAAAACTACAGGGAACCAGGCAGAGGGCCTTCTCGGTAGTGGCGCCCGCCCTGTGGAACGCCCTCCCATCACAGGTCAGGGAAATAAACAACTACCTGACATTCAGAAAAAACCTGAAGGCAGCCCTTTTTAGGGAAGTTTTTAATGTTTGATATTGTTGTATTTGGTTTCTGTTGGAAGCCGCCCAGAGTGGCTGGGGAAATCCAGCCAGATGGGCGGGGTACAAATAATAAATATTATTATTATTATTAATCAAGAAGCCAAAATGGAAGGAATGGGCCTAGTGAAGAGAGCAGGCATGCTAAGAAAAGTATTTGGAAGCAGAGGAGGTCAACTGGGATGGAGACCTTTTTGGTGGGTTCCTCCTCTTCTTAGTCCTATGTCTAAGGCAGTGGCTGAAAACCTCATCACTGAATTGGGCCACAGTGGAGAGAACCTGCCTGTTGTTGAACTCCAGCTCCTATCATTCTTGACTATTGGCCATGCTGGCTGTGGCTGATGGGAATTGGGAGTCCACCAGTATCTGGAGGGCAGCAATGTCCAGTGAGAAGGTGCTCCCATTACAAGACGTCATGTGGAAGAACCCCCCCCCCCAACTCTATTCCTGAAGCTGCAGGGAGTTGAGGATTGGTACCCTACCTGCCAAGTGTGAGCCTTGCCGTACCTGTCTGTGATTTGTAGTCTGTAAGTGTGGGATATGATACTGAGCTCCAGAGTTCAGCATCTGGGGAAACCCAAAATTTCTCTAGAAAGCGGGCTCTCTAGTCCTTAGGACACTAATGCATACAGATGGCGCCTGGTTGGCAGAAGAGGACCTTGCAGTAGCCAAGGGTGGGGCTGTATTGTTCCTGATAATGCCTTGTCCCCGTCCCTTGGCTATGGAAAGCAGAATCGATAAGCTGTGCAGGATAAACAGAGGCATGCAAAGTTGCTTAATTTGTATGCTCCATTACAGAACTTAGCTTTGTAGGAAAAAAAAATCAGAAGAAAGCGTCTATCTGCGTGCAATCCCACCTTCGCAAGGTATGTCAACCGCCCCCCCCCCAACCAGGAATGTGTTTTGTTTCAGGCAATCCAGAGCCGAGACGGCGTTCAACTGCAATACTCCCAAATCCTCATTGAGAAGGACCAGTACCGCAAGCGTGTCCGGACCTTGGAGGAAGAGAGGGACGAGCTGCTGGGCAGACTCACAGAGGCCGAGGGCAAGATTGGTACCCTTGAAGCTCAGGTGCAGCGATGCCATTGCACCAGGGACCTGGGCAAGAAGGTGCATTTTGAAAAGAGGAGGAAGCCTTCAGGCAGAAAGGAAGAGGAGGTGGAGGTGGAGGGGAAGGTTAATATTTTGGAGGAAGGGAAGGCAAAACAGCCTAGACTTGAGTTGAATAAAGTTAGGAGGTGTAACGGAAAATCCCAGGTGTGGAACTGCCCAGGCACCTGGCCCTTGGGGATAAGCCCACTGGTTTCTGCGGAGTTAAATAAAAGAAGCCCAGCCACTGGAGCAAGGACAAGACAGGGTTTATTGTGCAATAGGTTACAGTCAAACTGCATCCCGAGAGCAGCGTTACAAGAACTTTTAAAAACTCCTACCATATCCCAGAATACAGTTTGGAAACATCATTACTAAAACATCATCACTACATCACGAAAGGGAGGGTTATACATGATTAACATATGGGGAAAACAGAGCAATATCAGGGAGATAGCCCTGAGCAAATGTGAATGGGTGTTAAGTATTGAGAAGGATACCTTGAGCACTTATCTGGGAGAGAACAATGGGATTCCGGTTGAGGGATATTAGCCGAGTGGCTTCCTGCAGCACCCAGAGATTACTTGCTGAGGCACTTCTCTGTACGTGGTCTCTCGCCTACTGGATCATGGCAGAGAGATGGGTTCCCTTAAGGGCATCACTCCATACCCCAATGAGTTTACTCGGGAGGAGACTTTGCTTAGGTGACCCCCCCCCCATAATTTCCGTAACAGGAGGGAAGGACAGAATTCCTTGCATGTTAAGGGGATGGGCTGAAGGTAAACTAGCAGCCGAGAATTTGTCAAGCTCTTGGTTTGTTACTTAGGCCCTCAACTGCAAACTTGTAGTTTTATCAGCTTTCAATCTTCAAACTCAAGTGGGTCTTTCCTGCTTTTCTTCTATGGAGCTCGAGCTGGCAGGCCTGGGTTTCCAAGGTGGTCTCCCATCCAGGCCCTAACTCAAGCCACACCTGCTTTGCTTCAGCAAGTTAGCTGAATCATGCGCCTTCATGCCACAACCTGGGAGGGACCTTGCTGCGTTGTGAAGCACATGCCATAATAAAGCAGGCCATGGGTATCTGCCGCGTACATCCGTAGTGGAGGCTTTCCTACCATTCAGTAACAGAATAGCTCTGTTGCAGCTCCACCTGCCCAAACAATAGCTCAAGAGTGTTGAAGATGGTGTGACTGCGGGGAGCCTCGTTACCTGTCGTATGCACATGTATTTTTGAACCACGCATAGGAGTGCAGCCTGTGTGTTGGTTACTTTCAGTTGTGCAGTCTAGTTGACCTTTGAAGTGGTCTGTGGTCAGTGTGGTCAGAGATGTTGTGGCCTTATCTAATGGCCTCTCCTCTGTCCCCCCCCTAGAATCACTGCAGGGGGTGCAGCTCGGAGAGGGCAGCTCCTAGCCAAGTTTCAACAGCGCCACCTCTCTCGTTGAGGAGCTGACCCCTGAGACGTCTTTTGCTTTTCGGCCCTGCAGATGTGTTCCTCCTCCCATTCGCTCTGCTCCATCCTAAGCAGCACTTGGAGCATGGTAGAGAAGCCTCCATCGCTGGAAGGAGGAGTGGTCGATACGCCAGGCGTCTTGGACGTCGTCTTCCCTGATGACTGTATAAGCCAGAATGAGGTAAGAGGGCGGTTGGATAAAGCCAGAATGTAGTAGATGGGGAAGTTCCCAGGTTCAATCTCTGGCATCTCCAGTTAAAAAGAATCAAGTAATCAAGTGACTTGGCAATATATTTTGGATCATGATGTGTATGTTAAGGTTACCAGACATCCCTGTTTCCCGGGGACAGTCCCCGGATTTACAAACCAGTCCCCATACAAAATCCATTGAAGTTGAAAAGTGTCCTTGGATTCATTGAAAATAATCTGGTAACCTTTGTGCTACGCAAAAATTACAATGTGGGGAAAACCATGAAGCCAGCCAAAGCTTCTCTCAATTCCTGCAGCCCCTTTAACTTAGCCAGCTCAGCTCTCCCTCGCCTCCTGCAGGGGCCAGTGAGCAGGCGCTGGCAAAAATCACGAGGCGGGAAAAACCGTGAAGCCAGCCAGTGGCCTCTACATAGCTCCATCCTCATTTCAGACATTGTGATATATTGGTATATCGCAATGTTTAGCTGGCGATATATCACGATGTTGAAAACCAGATATTGCCCAGCCCTAAGTCCTGGTAGGAAGGACCTCTCCCTGGGACACTAGAGAGCTGTGGGGAGTCAGAGGAGACAACACAGTCCTAGCTGGCCAATGATCTGACTTGGAATGAGGCAATTTCCTATGTTCCTAAGAGTTTAGGCAGCTGTTTCGCTGTTTTGCAGAGCAGCGGGTGTGGTTGTAACCTTTGTACGCGAGGCTAGTTTCTGCACACTCCCCTGTTTATCCAGAGTTCAAGAACATATTCCAGTCAGGCTGCAAAACACTAAATGAGAGTGTGAAGCAGCGGCTGGGAAGGTTATATGGTCTGAGAAGAGTCTCAAGGGCCACGTAGGCTTGGAGGGCTGCATTAGGCCCCTGGGCCTGAGGTTCCCTGCCCCTGCTATAACTCCTGCATTGCAGGGGGTTGGACTAGATGATACGCGGGGTCCCTTCCAGCTCTATAATTCTATGATTCTAACTCTTCAACCCACGACCCAATTGGTGGTGCAACTCTGCCCTTCATGTTGCCTGATATGCACTTCCATCATCCAGAACCAAAAAAAAGTAGGCTTTCTCCTCCTACACAAACTTATACACACACTTGATTTACAGTTTACTGGGTTTTAATCTCGCTGATGAACAGTGAGACAAGGAAGTTTGTGGTGCGTCTGTGGTGTTGTGGCTTTCAGGTCTTTTCTCCCTTCTCCTTAGGAAGTGACTCCAGAGCGCGAGAGAGAAATAAACCGCCTTTCCATCTTTCCCTTCCCCCCCTGCACGGGCTCCATTCTTCGGCGGCAGCGTGAGGATGGACCGACCCCCATCAAGAGGTGACACTTGGAATCCCAGCACAATGGCACTCTCTCGTACATGTTGGTGTCTTCAGTCTCACGCAAAGCCCCGAGGGATTTTTTTTAAGCATTGAACTTGAATGCTTTAAAATCCCAGTTCTTCCCCTTCTCCAAGTCTCCAGCTTCCTAAGGGTTGAGGAAGAAGGAGGAGGGAAGAAGAATCTGTGGAGGAGGGCAGGAGAGTAACTATATAGGGCCTTTCATTGGATGTGATGGTGCTCATTTCATAGTTTCCCATCGCGGGCCCTAGGCTCTTATCCCTTTTCTGCTCTCCCACTGTCCTGTTTCCTGGACATAAAGTTTTTATTTAAGGTGGGGCTGGCATAGAGAGCAAGGAGGCAGTGCGGGGGGGGGGGAACAAACCCCATTTTGAGTTGAGTGCAGCTTGAAAATGGGTGGATCTGACTCCAAAGCCAGCCTTCTTTGAGCAGGAGAAGATTCCCTTTCAGACTTTCCCCTCCCCATGTCTACATGGGACAGCAGCTGACAGGCAGGTAGAAAGAAAGAAAAAGGGACTCCATGGGCAGGACCTACCTGAGACCTCATGGTCTGTGCATGCTGCAGCATGCAAGGGGATGGCAGGCAGCAAATGTGGAGGACCTAAGAGGTTTTCATAGCAGCTAGGTAGAGATAAGGGTGCACCAGTTACAGTAGATCGCAGGGATAAATGACTGACTGCAAGGGAGGAAAGGTGGGGTGAATTGAATATGCCCTCTCCGGAGAAAGTGGGGTATCTTTTTGGGTAGGACTTGGGACCAGGTGGTGCCTGTGTGCAGGAAGATGGATGAGCAGCTGTCATTTATGAGAAGGGATGCAAAAGCTGGCTCTATGAGCATCTCTGCAATGATAAGCCCTGGAAGTGGCTTGATGGTGCTGCAGGCAGTCCCACCAAAGCCTGTTTTCCCCTTGGCCAGTATTTGGGATGGCTGACTGTTTAGGAACATCGTGCAAACCACCCTGAGCTGTTGGGAGACAGGGAAGGATCCAAATGCAACAAAAGACATTAAGAGAACACTGGAGAAAGGCGGAGGGATGGTTTTGATGTATGTATACTTTTGAATTAATGCCTCCCCTTCTGTGTTTCCTTTGTGCTTTTAGCTGGTCCTGTGGGTCCTTTGGCAGCATGGAAGACTTAACAGGTATTGCCAATCCTTCTCCTGCCCCCACCCCCCCACGTTATATAGAGCCTCTCTTCTTGAGTGCTGTGGGCTACCCCCTGCCAAATCAGCTGCTTGCCCGTGTGCCCACGAGGGGGCACCCTTGCCCCACACTTCCCCTGCCAGCTCTTGGGAGCCACCTCCAGGGTCTCGCCAGCACATCGTTCTGAGGCTATTCCGGTCTGGTGTGTTTAATTTACAGTGGGTTTTTGTCTGACAGTGAATTTGATTCAGTTTCAGAGGAGTGGGAACCGGAAGAGATAAATGCTTCAGCTTCAGGCTGTTATCGGTTCTTGGTGACAGGCTGTAAATCTCCAGAGCCTGTCCCACTGTATATCTCAGGCCTTGGCTAGATTGTAGAGTTTTCCACCAACGCGACTCCTTGGGGCAATTGGCACGTGTGCAAAGAATGTCTGGCTTCTGCAGTCGGAAGCTTTGAAAAGTGGGGAGATTTTCCCAGAGTCCACTCCAACATACTCGGGGAATCCACTCCTGGATTTGTCCTGCTGCCTCCTTTTATGGGCATTTCGAAGAATCCAATCTAGGTATTGGCTGACCATCCTTTCGTCTGCCTGCCGCTCTACTTGATACACTGTTCTCCAGAACTTACAGTATATACTGAGGGGTCTCTTTAGAGATTACTCTAGCTCAGGTGTGTGTTTGTGGGGGGACTTTTTTCAGCCCAAGAACTGCATGAAGAGGACCAGACTCAGAGCACTGAATGTAGGTTAACATTCACAACACACAGAAGCCAGAGGTTTCCAGAGGTTTCCACACACACCCAGCTCTCCATTCAGGCAAGCTGGATTCATAACCACAGTTCGGGGACACATTCCAGTCAGGCGAATGGAGGGTGTGCAGCAGGGCCGCTGAGGGGGTGTGGCTTGCATAGGAGGTGTGGCCGAGGAAGAGCCCCGAGGGTCAGAGAGGGAGGCATGCAGCCCCTATCCTAAGGTTTCACTGCCCTTACTCTAGCTGTCTGGGATTTGCTTTTCTCCGCATCTGTCCATTCCACAACTGAGCTGGTGTTAAGTGACCTAATAACTTTTTGAGTGTGAATCCTAACCTACATGGCCAGGTGCCCATGTAGCTGGATCATTTAAATGTGGCTCTGGAGCTTGGGGTTTTCCTGGCCCAATGACTTCAATGCCTTTCAGATGAAAGGGTACTTGTGAATCCTTGCATGTTGCCCATGGTAACTTCTTGTTGTTCTCTCTCTCTCAATCTCTCAGGAAGTGTCATCAACACTCCCTCATCTGCCAGATCCCGTTCCTCTTCCAGCAGTGCATACACCAGGGCAAAATCAGAAATCTGCTTGTCTAGGACCTCTGTCAAACAGGACTTTTCCAGGAGGTCTGTTTCCCTTTCTCAAACAAACACTCCTGCCTCCCTGATGGTTTGGAGAGGCAGCCCTATGAATGCAGGCACCCTAGGTGGGGCAGCCACTCTGGGTAGCTGTGCCCGCAGTTGAATAGCATCCGTTTCCAGGACTCATCTCCCCTCCCTGCTACTGGTTCCTGCAACCGCTGCTGCTTCTTCCACCGCTTCACCTGGTTGTGAAGATAGGAACATGTAAAGCTGCCTTTTATAGACTTGTTGGCCAATCTACTCCAGCAATGCATGCTCTGACAGGCAGCAGCTCTCCAAGTTCTATTGCATGGGTAGGCAAACTAAGGCCCGGGGGCCGGATCTGGCCCAATCACCTTCTAAATCCAGTCCGCGGACGGTCCAGGAATCAGCGTGTTTTTACATGAGTAGAATGTGTGTTTTTATTTAAAATGCATCTCTGGGTTATTTGTGAGGCATAGGAATTTGTTCATTTCCCCCCCAAAAATATAGTCCGGCCCCCCACAAGGTCTGAGGGACAGTGGACTGGCCCCCTGCTGAAAAAGTTTGCTGACCCCTGTTCTAACGTAAGAGGAGCCCAAGGTCACTCTAGTCCAGCATCTTGTTCTCAACCGGAAGCTGTGGTTCTTTCAAAAGTTGTTGGACTTCCAATTCCAAGGAGCTAGAATGGCCAGTAAACCAGAGATTATGGGATTCGTAGTCCAAGCAACATCTAGAGGGCCACAGGTCCATCCCGGCCGCATATCCTGCTCATCGAAACAGAATGAGGGGCACCAGAGTCTGACCCCTGCTGTCTTCCTTCCCCATTCAGGTCTGTTGTGGTGCATCTGCCTCGCACGGGGCACATGGCCGTTCCAGCGCCCCAGAGCAGCGGACTGGCTGGGGACATCTCCATCCTTGGAGGAAACACAACTGGGATTTATGTCCAGTGGGTGAGGCCAGGCTCAGAAGCGGAGCGCGTGGGGCTCAGAGAGGGATGCCGACTCCTAGAGGTATGAATGAATGTATGGAATTGCAGATAATGTCTGAGTGGAAAGAGTTATAAGGAAGTGGCATGGGTGGGGGGACTGCAGTAATAAACCAAAAGGTGACTGACTCCCCTTGTTTGTCTCTCGGTAGTCAGATCGGTATACAATGCAGAATGACACCTAGTGGCTGAGTTCTATATTGCCAATGTCTGTCTTCAGACATTAAGCTGCTGCCTAGTTCCTTTTACACGGGTCCCCTCATACTTTTGCACAAGTCCTGCAATGGAGATGTCATTTATGCCCATGCGTAACTAAACCTGGCATCAGGTCATAAGTGGTTTATTTGCATAAATCCCCCCCTCCCAATGGAGGATGGTGCTGATATGTGGACGTGGGCTTGGTCCATTCCAAGACTATACTAATTATACTTCACATGTAACTTAACCTTTTCGAGCAATCAAGGTGGTTAGGGAGGGATGTAACTTGGTGACAGAGCACATGCTTTCCATGAAGAAAAGCCCCAGGTTCAACCCCTAGCATCTTCAGACAGGACTGGGATATATTCCTGTCTGAAACCCTGGAGAACCACTGACAGTTTGTGCAAGCCAGCTGGGTGGGGAGCCTGTGGCATGGTGCTCCAGGTGTTGATGGACTCCAGCTCCCATCAGCCCCAGCCAGCAGAGTCCAATGGTCAGGGATTGTGGGAATTGTAGTACAGCAACATCCTTAGGGGATACTGAGCCAGGTGGAGCAACGGTCTGACTAGGTACAAGGCAGCATTCAGTGTTCCCAAAACACTTCATATACATTAACTCCTTGTCCTTCTTGCAACAGCTGGGTAGGATATGTCAAGTATTGCTGTTGTTCCCGTTTTGCAGATAGAAATCTGAAAGAGAGGCTTGCCTAACAAGTTCATGGTAGAGGCAAGATTCGAACCTAGGATTTCCGGAGTCCCAGCTCTTAAGTCTTGTACCCACCAGGCTACACCAACCATGGAAAGTTTGGGCATCCTTTTCAGTTTCTGAATCTGATTAGCACACCTGTGCCCACCTAAATGCCATATTATGGCTGCCTGACCCCCATCACCTGCCTTAGCGATGCTGGGGAGCCTTTTTCAGCACAAAGGTCACATTTCCACCTGGGCAACCTTCCATGGGCCACGTGCTCTTGGTGGGAGGGGCCAGAGGCAAAGCAGGTGGAGCAATATATGCAGATTTTACTTTTGTTCAGCAGGCTAGTTTCACACAGCTCTGATCTATCCTCCATCCAGGCAAGCAAGAGGCATTAGCAGAGTTAACGGACATATTCCAGCCAGGCAAAAATGCTCTAGGAGGCTGTGACTGGGGAGAGTCTCAAGGGCCAAGTTGGGCCTAGGGCTTCCCCCCCCCCTTTGTTCTATTGCTGCTCTTTAATGTCAGTCCATGTGCTACCCTAGTGGCTGATATTCATCTAGGCTGCAACAGCGAGCTTCCTCTGTTCCTGGTTCTCCCCAGAAGTTGTGCCATACCCAAGCATTTACATGGGCATTGGGGTGAATGTGCATGGGGCACAAGTCCACCTCTGAACAGAGAGGCTTGGAGCCTGTTTCAGTAGCTCTAGAAAGTTCTTCAGTTTAGGACCTCCCAATTCCCTGCACCCCTTCTTTGAAGAAAGATAAAAGAATCCAACAGCAGTCTGTTTTTTCAGATCTCCTGTCCCCTGGGAAACCTGCTATCAAGTGTGCATTAACAGCCTACAGCTTGCTTGTTTGCTTGTTTTGTTTTAAAGATTGCAGAGGGGATGGATGGAGAGGTAGCAGCACAGTTCTCTTTTCTTTTAAGTCCAGAATGATATTTTTTTTTACAAAGCTAATTGTAACTGATCCCTGCATCTCTGCTCTGTTTGTGTTTCTGCGGCAGCTTAGGGGGACGCAGCTAAACGGGGAAGTGCTCTCTCTGGAGAACTGCACCCAGGAAGTAGCTTACCTGAGTCTGCTGCACTGGGATGATCCATCTGCTCTGCTCTTCCTCCCTGATATAAGAGGTAAGCCACTTTTACCCAATCCTGCATATGTGATTGTTCTATCCTTAACTAATCTGGACAGTCAAAAGCTGTGAGTCTACTGCACAGCTGTGATGCTGCTGCAGAAATATTTCAGCTGAATATCTGGCCTAGGGTGCCGCCACTTTTCAAGTTTTGATTTGTTTAGAAAAAGAAAGCACAAACCAAGTTTCTAGTCCCTGTGGCTATGGAATGAAATCTCAGAACCCTGACGTGAGACCTGCAGTTATCCAAGAGTGGCAGTTCAGTGCAATGCCCCTGTTGTAGCTCTATGCTTTTCTTTTGCACTACTTGAAGTACACACCACACCATTCATATTGTATTTAGGGAGTCATATATGTTGCCATGCTGGGACAGATTTCCCATTGCTTCTGCAAGTCTCTGGTATCCCATGGCTTTTAAATTTGCTTGTACAGCTTTAAGGATTACCCGTGCGGTGATAAGAGCCCCTGATTTTAATTTAAGTCACGCAGATGGAACTTGTCCAAAATCTGGCCAGCTCAAGCCAGACTCCCCACTAGCTTGGATTCCAGTCATGGGAGTTAGTGCCTGGAGGGCAGTTTGGGTTGGAAGCCCAGATGCCTCTCCTTCCTTTGAGTAGCAGGGCCGTTATGGAGCCCTCTTTCCACAATCAGCTCTTTCTTTATAATCAGCATCTTTAAACTAGTGCTTGTTTTACACACAGAACCTCACTTTAGAGGACTTCTCCAAGCAGCCTTGTCACAATGACGGAATTGCAGAGTCCCATGCAAAAGAGCAAGGAGAGGGGACCAGCCGCAGGCTCTTCCTGTTGCTCCTTTTTTGGAGCAAGGCAGTGTTTTCCTGCTCTCATTCTGATCAGTAACAGGATACAGAAGTTCTCTCTCTCTCTCAAATGCTTTTTTTGAGCACCAAGTTCACAGGAGGGGTAGGAGGAGTAGAGGGGCCACTTATTGGGCCTCCTAAGTCACAGCTGCATATCTGATCTTGGAGAGGGATACATGAGGCTTCTAGATCTCCCATCTTTTTTTCTTTGGAGCTCCTGTGAGTTCCTAATTTTATGTGGAACTTTCTTCTGGTTACACAGAATTTGAAGACTTCTATCATTCATTGCTCTCTTGTGTGACTTTTTCTGTGCACTTTACATAATGCATCATCGCGATGAGCTCCATCAGGTTCCTTCCTCCATCAGCAATAACTTGGAGACATCCGCTTCACTGAGCTCCAGCTGTTGGAGAGAAAGGAAGCAGGGCGCTCCATCCATCTGCTCTGCTGAGAGACCAGCAACTCCTTTCCTTGGAACTCTTTCCATTCCAGCTGGTCATTACAAGAGCTTCCTTACAGCAACTTGTTTCTTATCTGCAAAACCGAAACAAAAACCAAGTGCAGAGGGGCCCTTTGTTACAAGATTTTGCTTTTTTCCTCCTCCTTCCCAGTCACTTTTCCTTTTGTGCTGTGTCATTTAGATGGTAAGCCTGAAGGCAGGGACTGTATTGATGTTTGTGAGCTTCTCCTTGAGCCCCCTTTTGTTTTCCTGAAGAGGATGGTAAAACATGCTTCGGATCAAAAACGTATGCATTTATTTGGGTCTCTCAACTGCTATTTGCTGTCTCTTCTGCATGCTAGGGGCTGTAGTGGTGGTGGAGGGGGGAGCAGCAACAACAACAGGAGAGAGCTGCTGCTTCCATGCCTGGCTTGTGAGCTACCTGGTTGGAAAATGCAGGAGACAGGAAGCTGGACTAGATGGGCCTTTGGCCTGATCCAGCAGGGCCCTTCTCATTTGCATCCTCTTCTCTTTTACCAGGATACCAGCCTCTCAAAGAAGCACTGGATGCTGGGAAGAAGGTTCCTGGCGACTCGTTTTACGTGCGTGCCAACCTGAGCCTCCTGGAGCTTGCCGATCCTTACGCCTTGTGCGTGAAGCAATGGGAGATCCTTCACGTCACGAACACTTTGTACAAGGGGCGGTTAGAGTGGTACTGTGCCCGCGTGGATCCCTTCACCCTCCAGGACTTGGACAGTGGCACGGTACCTAACTACAGCAGGTAATGGGCCTCTGTCCCTTAGGTGTGATTTAATGCACAAGAACTTTAGTGGGCAGAGGGCTGCTTTGCATGCTCAAGGGATGCTTCCAGTCTTTTGGGGTGGGATTCAGTCACATACTGGCAAATTCAGGCTGTGCAATTATAGCCGAATGAGAGAATCATGGAATTGTAGAGCTGGAAGGGACCATCGGGGTCATCTAGTCCAACCCCTTGCAATGTAGGAATCCTTGCCCCAATGTGGGGCTCGAACCTATGACCCTGACATCAAGAATCTCATGCTCTACTAACTAAGTTATCCTATAGGCAAGGGAGGCCTTATGCAACCACCACATCCTCCTACCTTGCCCTGCCCTGCCCCAATCATACTAATTGCAATGAGGAAAGAAACTGGGAAATGCAATGGAAAGTGTGGGATAACGCTTGAGGCAACATCCTCTAACCTCCCAGCAAGCAGATCAGAATGGATGCTCTGTAAACAGCCACTCGTCGTCTAATCTCCCTGCGAACAAATTGAGATGAATGATCAGTAAGTGGGTTGTCTGGAAGCAACCAAGGTCAATGCCTGGCATCTCTAGTTTAAAATGGGGAAAAGGACACAGCAGCAATTGATGTAGCCGAAATTTGTCTGAGACAGAATTTTCAAACTGGAGGGAGGGAGAGAAGGGTCAAGGGGTCACCTAGTGCAATCCTGTCCTTGAGTCTGGGAATCCATAGGATTCAAGCGTCCCCAATAGATGGCTGCCCAGCTTCTGCCTGAAGATCTGCAGTGAGGGAGGATCCCTCCACACCCTGCTTTGGTCAATGGATGCCTTCTAAGCTGCTCTTAGGGAGCACAGGGAACTGCCTTATAAGAAGTCAGGCCCACTGGAACATCTGGCTGCGTCTACACTGACTGGCAGCATCTCTCCAGGGCTTCAGGCAGGGGACATTTCCGGCGCCACCAGGAGATGATGGGAATTCAAAGCAGGTGCTCTGCCTCGGCATTACAACCCTTCCCATAACCCTTCAAGACTTTTCTCCTGGTGCTCAGTGGAAAACTCCCTCTCTGTAAGTTAAACACATTTAGATGCAGTCGTGCTCTTAGGGCAGCAGAACCTGGAGAACAGCTGCTGGGCAAATTAGGGACCATAATAGAGATCTAGAACAACTAATACCAAGAGATGGCATAAGGCAGCTTCTTAAGACTCCCCTCCATTTTTTTGGTAGTTGCAACACTTGACTAGCACAAGGTACAGTGAGTTGTAACCCATAGATCTAAGCACCACCATGGTACGTAGATGCTGTAGGAGAAGGGTTTATAGGGGAACCCACAACTGGGAGGAGGGGAGATTGTTAGTGAGTGTCTCCCCGCCCCCATTTAATTTCTTCTGGTAAGGCCCTCCTCCTTTGAGGAATCATAACAGTTGTAGAACAGTGCAAGAGCTTTGTGGAACATTTCTGCCCCCTGAGAATTGCCCAAGTCTAGTCTGCAGGTTTTTAGCAGGATCTGCAAAAGCACCCTTGTTTAAACTGGGTTTTTAAAGGTATCTTGTAATATTTATGTAGCATTATTGGATTAATTTTAGATGGACTCAGGTTTTGGAGTGCTAATTGAGTTTTATTTGGTGCCGTGCTTTTTATTGTGTTTCCATTGGATTTTTAGAGAAGGCTGAGTGGATGGCAGGCAGTCCTGCATAAGGCAGCGGAGGCAGAAATTTGGTGGGGGGCAACCAGGTGGAGAGGCGGCCACGTTGCTGTTGCAGAGGGAGCTGTAGGGAACTGGTGAATCAGTGGATGTGAGCCGGGATTCGGGAGAACCGGGTTCAAGTTGCTGCTCA
Source organism: Lacerta agilis (assembly GCF_009819535.1). Lineage (NCBI taxonomy): Eukaryota > Metazoa > Chordata > Lepidosauria > Squamata > Lacertidae > Lacerta > Lacerta agilis. Next base: position 26,972,083 of record NC_046321.1, on the reverse strand, counting down.
GCACTGGAATACCCATGTGGCCTTCCCTGGTTAGGATCTGTGTGCTGAGCTCACCTCCAGTATCATTAGAGATGAACGAGAAGAGAATTGTGTTAAAGCACTTGGAACAGAGTGGAAATAAGTAATGACCACACAGTCCTGTGGCATCTTAGAGGCTAGCGGAATTTGCCATAATAAATGGTTCTTGCTGCAAAAGACTTAACACGGCTGCCCCTCTGGAAGTAATGATGTGTATATAAAAGCTCAGGCTGCAACCTTTAATAATTTAAATTAATTGGTTAGGGCCATTTTAATAGACTAAAAAAAAGAAAGCACCTCTGGTTTGATTGGGTGATAAGTTTTTATTTATTTATTTATTTATTTTAAAGTTAAATGTAAGTTTACCCTAAATACTTGCAAAAACTGAAGGTGGCAGGCATATCTTAGAAGTGGCACCCCCTCACATCACTTTCCTGCTGAAGCATGCACTTCCATCACCATGCCTCCCCTCACTTACATAAGCTACCGGTATTATTGTAATTGTACGCACATTTATGCACATTTGATTTATTTTTAAAATCCATTTGATAAATTGACTTTCCTTAATGAAAGCCCAGTTGCACCTCCCTCTTTCCAGTGTTGAATTCTACCCTGAATTCCCCATCACTCTCCAAATTGCAGTAAGCCTGGCTTTTGTTTTGGTTTTCTAAACTTGATTTGTTCTGCTAGGCTGACAGAGTCCCTTTATCCACTTCAGTCGCACAGACCTAAAGTTCCGATGTGCACTGGAATCCTGCAAAACGCCGACTGTTTGGAAGCACTGACGATGTACCTCTGTGTTTCCATGCCTTGCTAAGCAAAACAGGAGCTGAGGCTCACCAACCTGGCTGTTTGTGAGGATGAGAGAAATCTCAATATGCCTTCTTCACTAAAAAGGGCATTTGGAACGATCAATTCCTGTGCCTCTTGAGAGCAGTTGGCCACATGGCGCAGCTTCTCTCTCTCTCTCTCTCTCTCTCTCTCTCTCTCTGTGTGTGTGTGTGTGTGTGTGTTCTCCCAGCAAGCTGGTTTTCAATTGCTGTCATCTTTCAGGGCTCATCAGCTCTTGAAGATACAGGAGAAAGGTCAAGTGGCAGCCCGGCAAAAAGGCTGCAAGACTAAGGTAAGCTGGAGGCGAGAGAACGGGGGGATGTGTGGGTTGGGAAGAAAGGACCTGTGGTGGTATTATTATTGTTAATCATAAAAGTTATTTTATTCCACTCTTGGAGAGCCCCCATCTCCAAAAGGCTTCCATAAAAGCTTGCACTAGTAAGGGAGTCCCTATCCTCAGGGTTGCAATCCAAAAGGAAATAAGGGATTGAGAGGGAGGAGAGGGGGGAAAGGCAGATGGAATGGTTGCTGCTCATTGTTCATTGGTGATTTTGGTATAACTCCTTGGCTGCTTTGCCAAAGTTGTTGAGAGATGAGGCTCACATTTGTAAGCTGTGCACGAGGGGAATTGTCTAGACTCAGCCCTGGAGCCTGCAAATCAGTCTATCTATCTATCTATCTATCTATCTATCTATCTATCTATCTATCTATAACTGCCCTTCAACCGAAGATCGCAGGGTGGTTTACAGTATAAAAACACAAAATGATATGGTGCAGCCAGTGTCGTGCAGCAGATAGAACGAAGGACTTGGACCACAGAGGACCTGAGTTCAAATCCCCACTCAACTACAAAACACAATGGGCAACCTCGGGCCAGTCAGTCTCTCTCCAGTCTAGCCTACTAAACATTTGTCCCTGGGATGAAGGGCTGAATATGAATCTTTGCTAATAGTAATAAGAAGGTTCTTTGCTGCAACGTGTGACGTACCGTCAAGGAGGGAGTGCTTTTGAACATGCAGGAAGTACTTTTATCTCAGCTGTAGAGTGATCAAGTCGCACCCATCTGGAATTGCCGTGAAAAGTCTAGCGTTCATAAGCCACCACGAGTGCAGGATTGTGATGTTTGAGACCAATTTATAGGCAGAAGGTTTCTGCATTTTAGGAAATCATCGCAGCTGTTGACTTAGGGGGGGCTCACCATGGCAAAATCCAGGGGTGCGGTGGGGAAGGGAAGATGGAGAGAGAAAACCCCGTCCTGGTCTAAGCCTCTTCCCTTGTCCACAGGCTGCAAAGCTTGGAGCAGTGCTCGGGTCCCACTTCCTGGCCTCAGCGTCTGGTTTCTTGGATCGGGTGTGTCACGCAGGGAGTGTGTAGCTGCTTTCTTGCTGCCTTTCTCTCTCTGACACACAGCCTGGGCGAAAAGTGCTACACTTCCCTGTGTGGTAGCTGTTGTCTCTGCTGGTGCAGCGTTTTCTTAGGGACAGGCCTTCCCTTATGGGAGATGCTGAGAAATGCCTTGCATTGTTATCTTGAGCAGTTTTCTCGAAGGACCGGAGCTCGCGAGAGAGGAAGGCTCTTAATTGCTGCTGTGCCCTGCCTCACTCGGGGAGTTGTATCTCAAGGCACAGCCTATTTAACTTCCAATAATAAACATGTAGCTGTCATTTTGCAAGCGCCTGACTGATGCATGCTTTGTTCTGTCTGTCTCCTTCCCCCCCTCCCCTCTCCTCCCTTTCTCTTTGTTCTTCCCAGCTGAAGAAACGGGCCCTGGACCAGCTTCGCCTGGTGAAACATAAGCAGCAAGGGGGGCAGAGTGAGGAGGAGGCCCCTTGGCAAGAGCTTTGCCCAGGTGAATTGGCAAGCCTCTGCTCCAACAGAAAAGAGTTGCTCTTGAGTTAACGCCGGATAAGTAACTCCCACGAATGGTCTACTTGCTGTAGTGTGCGGGCTCTCTATACAGGGGCAGTGTCTCTCCGTGTGTGTGTGTGTGTTGCATATTCATGAGGATTTGCTTGATTTATTCAATATGCAAAACAACACCCAAAGATCACAGGGTGGCTCACAACATACAAATGCAAAGTAAGAACCCAAAATGCAAAATAGAAAGGAGAACAAAAGCAAGCCAATAACCGCCCCCTCCCACAAACACATTTTTAAAAGGCATAGAATGTTAATCAGCCAAAGGCCTGGTTGTAGAGGAACATTTGCACCTGGTGCCTAAAGATATGTAATGAAGGCACCAGGCGAGCCTCTCTGGGAAGGGCATTCCACAATTGGGGGGGGAGGGGCTGCAGAAAAGGCCCCTGGGAACATCTTGTGAAGGAGGCACATGAAGAAGGGCCTCAGATTATTATCACAGGGTCTGGATTAGTTCATATGGGGAGAGGCAGTCGTTGGGATATTGCGGTCCTGCTCCGCTTAAGGCTTTAGAGGTCAAAACCAGCACTTTGAACTGGGTCTGGAAACTAATTGGCAGCCAGCACAGCCAGGCCAGGATTGGCATTATATGCTCTGACTGGCCCCGGTGAATTCATTCATTCATTCATTTGTGGATACGCCACCCTTTAATTACATCTTCAGGGTGGCTTTCAATAAAATGAACAGGGGGAACCCACATTAAAATAGCTAGTACTTAAAAATAAAGAATAACAGCCAATCTAGAAAATCATAAAAATGGGCCTGGATTAAATAGATCAACAAATGTAAAAAAAAAAGAAAAAAGCTTTTTAGCTAGGCACTGATGAGGCATTTGAGTGGGTTCCAGGTGAGCCTTTCCCTTGGGAGAACGCTCCATTGCCACAGTGCCACCACTGAAAAGGCCCTTCCTTTGTTAACCACATGTTGACATGGTAGGGGGATCTTGGCGAAAGCACTCTGATGATAACCTTAGAGTTGGATTATGTCGGCATCGTGTGCCTGCCAAAGAATTGGGAACCATGGGAATCTCATTCCTTCCCTCTCGTTTTCCCCAGGATAACTACAGAGCAGGGGTGGGGGACCCTTTCAACCCAAAGACCCCATTCCTTCAAGGGCAACCTGAGGGTCAGGAGCAGATGCAAAAGTGGGCAGGACAATGGATGTGATTCTTGCCTTTGTTGATTAGGTTACATTACAGTCAGGCATAAGCATTTGAAGAGGGTATGGCCTGTGGGAGGGTTGTGTGGCCTGGCACAGTCTCATTGAGGGCCAAATGGAGAGCTGCATGTGGCCCCCAGGACTGAGGTTCTTTCTACCTTGCAGTAGAGAAAGATGAGAAATCATGGATGATGGTGATAGGCACTTGCTGTTGCCTGAATAAAGCTTGTGCTTTATTCACTGGTTTTATTCTCTAGTCTTTAGGGTGGTAGGGATGGGGAAGCTGTGGCCCTCCCGGTTGCTATTGGACTCTAATTCCCATCAGCCTTGACCAGCTTGGCCAGTGGTCAGGAATTATGGGAGCTGCAGTCCAACAACACCTGGAGAGCCACAGTTACCCATCCCTGCTTTGTGGTGGGTCACAGGACTCCTTGTTCCGCTTGGAAAATAAATAAGCAGGCCCTGTCCAACCAGAACAGGGCTGAGCAGAGCTTGCAGGGGTCAGGGAGTGGGGACCTCAAAGGCCCACGCAGCTCCCAATCATCACCATATTAAAGACATATAAGGATTCACTGAAGCCAGCAAGCCTGCCCTCGCTTCTCTTGCTCATTGACACTACCTTTTTATGTGCAGGTGGAACTGAAAAGCCCTACAGCCCAGTATGCCCTCTGGTGGTTCAGACCCGTCGTCCCGTCATGCTCTCACCTGCATGCTTAGCATCCCGTCTCATTAAGAACCTTCTGGCTCTCCCTTCCTCCCATCAGGACTTCTGCTCGTGCCCGTCTGGTAAGCAGGAGAGGCTGAGTGATTTGACGATGGGCCGGTGGTGGAGCCGGAAACCCCAAGTGGGTCTACTGCCTCTACTCTGGCTCTGAACTTGCACCTTGAGACCATGCTTGGAAATGAGTCTCTGGTTTAATAATCTTTACTCCTACGGGAGTAAGCATGAAAGCCTCCTTTTCATGCCTCTAGCTCAGAGTTGGGGTGATCCAGGCCTTGCAGAGGTTGCAACTCCCCGTCATCTCAAACTGTTGGTCCTACGGGCTGGGGTTGATGGGAGATGTAGACTAACCACACCTGAAGGACCATAGGTTCTCCACCCTTGCTTTGAGCAAGGATCTTCCTTCTGCATCTTGAAGGGAGGGGGCTTTTGAGAAGCCTTTCTGCATTTTGCCCTGCCGTACCTGAGCCCCACAAATGCAGGTGCCACACTTTGGGTGCAGGAAACAGAACTCTGAGGATCTCTATTCATGGAAAGCAGAGGTGGGAGACCTATGGCCTTCCTGATATTGTTGGACTCCAACTCCCAATGGCCAGGGAAGATGGGAGTTGGAGTCCAGCAACATCTAGAAGGCCACAGGTTCCCCCACCCATGATGTAAAGAAGAAAACCCTCCACTGAGCCATGTTCATGGCCCTTAGTGTTGCTGCAAAGGTTTGCTGATACGAGATTAATGCCTCCTAATGGAGTGAAATGTGGGACCTTGAGATTGTGCTATGATTCTTGTACCATGTGGTGTGGAAAACAAAAGGACAGGAAAAGGTTACAGGTCCATCAAGGGCAGGGCTAGTAGATGGATCTTGGAAAAAAATGGCTTTCCATTGGTCAATCCCCTTAACAAAACTACTGGGAACTATAGCGCTAAGGTCATAAAAACAAAAGATGTTGCTTCTGTTTTCCTTCCCTTGCAAAAGAAAAAAAAATAGGGCAATTTTTTTGTGGAAAAGTTCTGCATTGCAACGTGCATGATTTACAGTGCAATTCAATGCATGTTTATTCAGAAATATCTCCCAGTGTGTTCAATGGGTTTGACTCGCAGGTTAGCCTTAGGCTGCCACCCCCTGCACTCTTAATTGAAAGTAAATGTAACTGAATTCATTGGGACTTAATTCTGATTAAAGAAAATTTCAGATTGAAGGTGCATGTCATAGCCTAGGCTTTGAAAGCACCCCCCCACAATGATAACTCATGCTTATTGGCACATCTCCTCCAAGACCCGCCTTTTGTGGTTTTTGCTCCCTGCATTCACAGATGCCCCTCCTGACCAAAGACCCTCCTCTGCCTCCTCCAAGAATATTCTTATTGCTGATGGGATCTCCGAAAGCCAGAGGAACTGCGGGAAGATGCGCACCATCAAGGAGGCTATTGGAAAGGTGAGGACTAGGGGACTGCAATTTCAAGGCTGAGAGGCAGGGCGAGACGAACGGTTATGCTAAATACGCCTTATGGAAAAACTCGAGACAAATGAGATTCCCCTTTTATTGTAACACTACCCAGGCAACTCTTTGTGGAGAGAGCTTCTACACTGCTACTCCCAATTACTAGACTGTTAAAATTCCTCTTAGAGCAGGCAGTGTACTAGCGGCCATCTGGAGTCATGTAATGGCTACACTTTGGCCCTGTTTCCAGGGAAGGGGAATCCAAATTGTCTTCCTCTGCCTCAGACCAGTCCCACCAAGCTGTCTCCACAACTTCCTATGTAAGCTCCATGATTGCCATTTTGCGAAATATCTGTTCACATCCCATTTGTCCTCCTTCTCCAGAGAAGAGGGTCTTTTGAGTGCAGATCTGCAAGCTGGTGGGCTCTGCAGGTCTGTGAGGTGATTCTCTCCTTGACTAGCATGGGAGACCGAGTGTCCCTGAAGGTGAGTGCCGGGATCCCCTTCCACCCAGATGTATCGGACACCCAGCACACCGCTGTATATCAACTGACCCTGCCCTTCAATTCTCTTTTCCTCACTGGTTTGGTTGTAAATCCCATCCTTTAATGGAATTACTATTGGAAAAGCAATGATATTTCACAGTGTAGGGTTTGATTTAATGTAACTTGTCAGGGACGGGTTATTTCTTTTCCATTTGAATCAGTAAATCTGTTGGATTTCCTTGCAGAACAAACACTGCCTGCTGGAGCTGGAGGTCCAGGTGGCGAGGGAACTAATTAAAAGTGAAATATACCCCATCGTTATCCATGTCGAGGTCACAGAGAAGAACGTCAGGGGAGTCAGGTATGAAAAGCTCTTCTCAGGATTGACACAGGTAGTAATGCAGATGGGAAGAGCTGGCCGTCTCCAAAAAGTAAGGCAAGGGCATGGGATGGACTTCAGATGGTATAGGCAGTCCCGCGCCCTCTGCTCTACCATGACACAGCTCCAGATGAGAGCCCTTCTGTCTCTAGCTGAGCCTGCCAGAAGAGACATCAACCTTTCCATTGTGCTTAGACCCAGCTCTGCGACCTGTTGAATTACTGCCTGGAGAAGGGCAATAGTGGAAGAGCATCTTCTTTGCATGTAGCACGTCACAGGTTCACCCTCTAGCACCTGCTACTAGGAGAGACCCTGTCTGAAATCTGTGTTGCACGCACAGTGTCCCAGGTTCAGTCCTTGGCATTTCCAAGTAGGGCTGTGAGATAGCCCTGTCTGAAATCCTGGGAAGCTGCTGCCTGCCAGTGTAGACTGAGCTAAATGGCCAAACAGCCTGGTACAGCTTGCTCAGTAGAGGATGAGGCTCTTAATCTCAGGGTCATGTGTTTGAGCCCCATGTTGGGCAAAAAAAGATTCCTGCATTGCAGGGGATTGGACTAGATGGCACTTGTTGTCTCTTCCAACTCTACAATTTTATGATTCTATGAATATAAGGCAGAGGACTGGGGCATTGAACCGTCTAAGGAGGTGTAGCAAGCTATGTTTGTTGAAATTTCCTCTTCTGCGCCGCAATTAAAGCTGCAGGGGCCATGTCCCCTGTCTTGTTTTGGCAGCTGACCACCCTAGAACGCAGGTGTCTCGCAATGAGAAGATGAGTGTAATAGCTGACAAGATTCCCTGAAAGACAATTTCCCCATCTTTGTTGGTCCTCTCCCAAACTCCGTAGCCTCAAGGAAGTGTTTTTTAGGGAACTATTCTCATTCTGTGCAAGAGGACAATAAGACCCAATAGGCCGAGCCAATATTCTGAATGAACTGACTCCGGGGACCATAGAATTGCAGAGTTGGAAGGGACCCTCAGGGTCATCTAGTTCAACCCCCTACAATGCAGGAATCTCAACTGAAGCATCCACGACAGGTGGCCACCCAACCTCTGGTTAAAGACCTGCACCTTCATTGCTTCAGTTTTTTTCTGCAACTCCTTCACAAGCAGTGCTGATGCAGAAAGCTTTTAAAAACCACCACATTAGAAGCCATATAGGTAGTTGCACCCATCTCAGTTTTCTCTGTATATGGATTGGCAGTTTCGGACATGCAGTCTTTCCTGGCCTTGGGTGGAGATTGAACCAGGGACCTTCTGCACATGAAACGGGTGCTCTACCGCTGAGCTGCGGCCCTTCCCCAAATACGCTATGGACCATAAGGTTTCACCGGTTGCCCAGACTCTCCTTTGGGCAGTTACAGCGTCTGCTGAATTTTTTAAAAGCTCCTTCTGCAAAAATCCCGAATATTTTCCTTCGGATGGGAACGCACGTGGACTGTGATTTGTGACATCATCCTGGTACACTGGGCGGAGGAAGCTCCCAACTGGAGCATTTGCTTGGCGGTCCATCAGTTCTTGGGATCAGACCATTAGACTTCAACATGCTTAAGCTAACATGCTTGACTTAGCCCATCTCGGCGAATGCATTATTCATAGCGTCTCGAGGAGTCTACTGATGGCGTGTTTCTCTGCTCTTCCCTCCTAGGAGCTTGCTGGGGAAGCCGGGGCTGCGCGACTCAGAGGTGCTGAAGGAGTGCCGGAAGGCCAAGTGGACTCTGCACACTTTGCCTTGCTTGGGGGCCTGGGTGGATCCTCACGCCTGGGGCAGTGCAGAGGAGCTGGTGAAGGTGGTGCGGGCCCACGTCTTCCAGGAGCAGACCAGGATTGTGTGGGTCGAGGAGAATGATTTGTGATGGGTGTCTGGAGGTGTCTGCAAGCAGAAAAGCCTCTGCAGGACAGAGGCTTCGACCCATGACCCACTGATGATGTTCTGGATCTGTGAATCACTCCAGATATCCTACAGACATAGCCCATTTCCTTTGTGGTCCAGTCGTTCCCTCAATTAGCCTGAGAACGGGCGAAATGCGCCTCTGCATTTCACTGCCTCCAGTATCGACTCCACTCTCCCAGGCCCTTCCTCGTTTCCTGTGTTCTCTGTGGCTGTTGTCTCTACCTCCATTCACATCCTGATGGAAGTATGCGTGTGCGTTAGTGTGAGAGGGGGATGGGGTGCCCTCGCATGCATGCTCACAGACATACAGTGTCCCCCAGAGGGACCGTGTGCAGGCAGGAGAGACACCCTCTGTGCCTGCCGCTTTCTTGTGCCTAAATTATTGATGGACCCTTTTTATTGAAGACCGGAATATGGAAAGAGAATTAAACAGCATTAACAATGGAAATGAACGACTGGCTGCTTCTTGAGTTCGCTGGAAAGGAAGCACATTTCCAACTTGTTCCTAGGCCTGCCTCTGTCTCCACTCCTTCCTTTTTGCCTAATAATAATAATAATAATTTATTTATACCCCACCCATTTGGCTGGGTTTCCCCAGTCACTCTGGGCAGCTCCCAGCAGAATATTAAAAACACGGGAAAACATCAGTCATTAAAAAACTTCCCTAAACAGGGCTGCCTTCAAGTGTCTTCTAAAAGTCAGATAGTTGTTTATTTCCTTGACATCTGATGGGAGGGCATTCCACAGGGCGGGTGCCACTACTGAGAAGGCCCTTTGCCTGGTTCCCTGTAACTTGGCTTCTCGCAGGGAGGGAACCGCCAGAAGCTGTCGGAGCTGGACCTCAGTGTCCAGGCTGAACGATAGGGGTGGAAACGCTCCTTCAGGTATACTGGGCCAAGGCCATTTAGGGCTTTAAAGGTCAGCACCAACACTTTGAATTGTGCTCAGAATTGTGCACAATTCTTGAATTGTGTCTCTTTGCAGTTCACTTGCTGCCTCTTGTGTGGCTAAAGGCACAAACTCTGTAAGTAGGAATCTGCCTTATACCAAGTCTGCAGTATTGTCTGCACTGACTGGTGGTGGTTCTATAGAGTTTCAGGCAGGGGTCACTTCCAGCCTTACCTGGAGAAGCTGAAGATTGAACCTGGGATCTTCTGCTTGCAAAGCAGATACTTTACCAGTGACCCATGGCCCCTTCTAGGGAAAGAGTGGCTGTCGTTTCAGTTCCTGGGAAACTTCCTGTTCCTCTTTGATTCATTCCCCCTCAGTCCCCAGGTTGTCAGCAGAGAAACAGCTGTAGTGCTTTGTCAGAAACAAAGGGCCTGGCTCCACAAGGGCCTCCAGAAACTCAGCTGTTGCACTTACTCAACAGAAGCTGTCTTCACTTAAATCTCATGAGCTGGGGTTGCCAACAGGGTGTCCTCCAACTAGAGCTCCCATCATCCCTGACCATTGGCTGTTCTGCCCTGGACTGATGGGGAGTTGGAGTCCAATAACACCATGTTGGCTGCCAGTTGATGTAGGATGACATGCTAAGATCACTTGATTTTGAACTCTTCCATCTTATCCCTTCCCCATGGACATTGGGCCAAGAATGGGGTGGAGCGGAAGAGGGTGAAGCACAGGAAATGAAATGCACGGAGGGGAGAGTTAAGAGCTACCATGCAGAAGTCAGCCCCAGCTGGCTTTTGGTACATAATGGAGCTCTTGGCTTACCTTCTGAGTTGTGTTCTGGAAAGGATGTGACTTTGAGAGAGAGGGAGGAGGTGGTCTGCTCCCAGAGCTTGTCTTCTGTTGCTTCTAGGGGCCCACTGACATTTGCAAGATGCCACAAAAGTATGGCAAGGGTTTGTAAAGGAGGGCTGTGGAAAGTTGGTATATAGCAGCTCCTTAGACTCTTCCTGAGTCAAACCATTGGCCCTTTTAGCTCAATGCTGTCTACACTGGCTGGCAGTGGCTCTCCAAGCTTCACCAGCACCTTGTTCCTGGCCTGAAGAAACTCAGACATTTTTTAATTTTATTTTTTGCAGCCATATCCCACTGTAGGAGTCACACCCCACACTGCTTCTCTTCCCTGTGTTTGTTTCGGAACCTGTTTCTGACGCCCACAATTTCTTCTGGGGGCCCACTTGCGGTGGCTATTTCTGCATTTGTACTTTACCAGTTCCTTTTGCGCCAGCGGCCTGGTTCCCTGTGTGGGTAGAGCTGGGTTAAAGGAGTCTTGGGTAAATATTAACCCTGCAAGTTAATTTGGCCTGCCGCAGAGCAAGGGCAGCTACAGGCTGGTTAGCAGAGCAATGCCATTTGCCTCCTCAGGCAGCTATTCTAAGGGTAGTAAATACCTTGTAGAAGTCATGTAAAGAGTCATTAATGCACCCGCATTTGGGCAGGTGCAAAGGGGTGTGTGTGTTCTGTAAAGCTATAAAACAAAAGGAGGAGGTTATTTCTCAAGAGCATCAACAAAAACACCACCAAAAGATGAAAAACGGCAGCAAGGATAAGATAAGCATTAACACAGTCCTATGCATGACTTGTTGTAAGGCATCTTTCTATATTCCTAATCATAATTCATCTCAGTTACAGGCCATCACAGTTTCTCCGAATTCTCGATTTAGACTCGAACCCAATGATATGGGTGTTCTGAGAACAGGGATTAGATTTATGTTTGGACTGCGGACTGTGACTTTCTAACACTCTTGTACAGACGGGCTTTTCAGGCTTATAGCCAGTCTGTTTCATAGGTTCAAGAACTCTGATATATTGGGATACAAATTGGAGAGGAAGGAGGAAAACGTTGCTTGCCTGCTGCTAGTGTTGGACACATCTGACCTTGGCTGTTTTGGATTCCCTCATTTTCAACGCCTTGGTTGGCAGATTGAGAGGAGCACTTATTTTTTTATTTTGTTCATTTGTTTAAAATATAAATATCCCTCTTTTTTTTAATTAGGTGGCTAAGAAATAGTAGTACAAATAAAAACGTCGGTAAAAACATTTCAGCGTTGAGTAAAAATGCAGGCTGGATAAGGAACAAATGAACCTATTGGATTATAAAACAAATCCTTTAAAAGCCCAGTGGAAAAGGAAACATCTTTTAAAAGTCGGCAGGATTGGACTGTGGGAAAACTAGTGCCGGAATGTCAGGAATATAGAAGAAAGGGTCTAGCTTTTTCCAACTGAGCTTAGCACCTGTAGCAAAGGGGCTTTATGTGTGTCCTCTTCCGCAGCTGTTGAAGGGTAGGGAGGCTCCTGCAGTGCCCCCAGGTATTATAGAGCCTTTTCAAGTCAAAAGCCAACATGTTGAATAGGTAACTTGTGCAACTGATCAGGCTGAACACACTCACATGTGTCATTCACCTTGTGAGGAGTCGGGCTCTGACATGCTGCACAAATTGGCCCTGCCAGACAGTCTCCAAGGGTTGCTCCATGAAAAGTGCCTCCTGGCAGCCCATCCTTAAAGACACAGAAACATGAATGATGGTAGCCAGAGCCTTAGTGGGCGGGTTGGAAGGATATTAACTGAAGCTGTGCGAGAGAGAGAGGAGGCCAGATGATTTTGTGCCGGGAGAGTAATATAATAATAATTTATTAAGCACCTAAACAACTAGGTGCTGCACAATCAATGAAAAACAATACAACAAATGGCTCTGCCAACAGGCTTAGTGTCTGTAAATCAAATGTAGGGCAGACATGGTAAATTATCGTCAGAGTAACACTGATAGCAGACTTGAGCAGGCTGCTGGCCTCAAGCCAGTCTCAAAGCAGAATAACAGCTGCAAATTCCCACTGGAGGCAGCAGGGACACCCCACCATTTTGTCTGGGTCCAAATCTTAGGAGGGTTGAGGGCTACCATGTATGGTTATCTACATCACTCTGGGAGTCTCCTGTCACACTGGGCGCTCCAGGGACCTGTCAATGTTTCTCTTTAGCTGCTTTGGGTCAGAAAACTGCATGCGAAACAAATGAGGGGACGAAGTGACTCCCCTGCAAAGAAAGGTTGCGGCATTCGAGACAATTTAGTTAGCAGAAAAGGAAGTAAGAGATGACACAATAAAATTATGAATGGCATGGAGAAATCGGTGGAGGAACATATTCCTTATTTATTTATTTGGCTTTTCAAATTAAAATTTTACAGAGATATATCAAACATAAATCATAAAAACAAGATTCCAAGGAATCTCCTGGACTTCCATTCTCCCATAGTAAACATTTCCTGCCTCATCTTTTATGATGATCCAAATCTTTTAAATCTCCATTGTGTCCAGAATTCACCCTTAAACTACAAGTGATATTCCAATCCTACTAACAATTTTAACTGTCTTTAAGATAAGTTATAAATTTTCCCCATTCCTTATTAAAATTTTGGTCTTCCTGATTTCTGACTTTTCCGCTCATTTTACCCATTTCAGCATCGTCCATCAACTTCATTCTTCTGTGATAGGAACTTTATCTTCTTTCCATCTCTGGGCCAATAACATCTGTGCAGCCATCAGCAGCCTATGGGAACATCACTAGCAGGGTTATCTGAAGATTTGTAAGATGAAATTACTACCTATTCAGGATGAGTAATGTACCGGTAATAACTTAGGTAATGATGTAACAAGAATAGGAAAAACGAAATAAAAAATAAAAAAATCCTTCCAGTAGCACCTAGAGACCAACTAAGTTAGTTCTTGATATGAGCTTTCGTGTGCATGCACACTTCTTCAGATACCAAAAGAATAACAAAAGAATAGGAAAGGAAGTGAAATGCAAAGATGCAAAATTTAAGTTTGTAAACCATTAGGCGGGAGGGAGGGAGGGAGGGAAGTCGTTAGGCTCAGTTGAGCCAAAGAGATTTAATAAGAAGATACGATGTTACGCAATGTGATTATATGTAAAACTAATAAAATTATTATATAAAAAAATGACATCTGTGCAGCCATGGTATGCGACCATGGCAAATTTTCTTCTCATATAACACTAGAACCTGTGGACATCCAACGAAGTTGAATGTTAAGAGCATTCAGGAAAATGCTTCTTCACACAGTGCATAGTCAGACTATGGAACTCACTGCTACAGGAGGCAGTGATGCCACCAACTTGGACGGCTTCAAAGGAGGACTGGACAGATTATTGGAGAAGGCTATCAATGGGTACTAGCCATGATGGCTGTGCTCCACTTCCACAGACGGAGGGAGTAATGCTTTTGAGTACCAGTTGCCGACAACCGCAGGAGGGGAGAGTGCTATTGTGTTTGAGCCCTGCTTGTGGGTTTCCCACAGGCGTCTGGTTGGCCACTTTGAGAACACCGGTTCTTCCCATGCTCTCATGTCAGTTGAACGCCTCCAAGGATTTGCTTCTCTGGGGTTGCCAGTTTGACCCATGCATAGTGCTGGAGCTTCGCAAATGTGAAGTTTATCAGGCCACGGCGGTTCCAACGAGTGCCTATCACCTTCGCATCTCGGGGCCTAAGGCACGTTGTTCCCAATAAGTCAGTGAAAGAACATGCTGATGTTCAAAGGGAATATAAAATAATATATACATTTATATATTAAAATACCAGGGGAGCACCAAAGAAATGGAAAGCTGCCTGGAGTTCTTTGAAAAATCTGTGGCAGATAGAATACTGTGCCTTTCTGAAGAGCTCAGCTATGGCTAAAACGAAAGGGTTCAAGTATTCTTTCACTATACATTTTAGTTATTAATTTTATATCCCATTCTTCCTTACAAAAGAAGCCCAGGACATCTGTGATAATGCAATGCAATTACAAATATTTTAAAAAACATTTTAAAACAAATTAAACGTCTAAAAAACACATAACTCTCACAGCCAGTAATTTCAAGGTTGCCAAGAACAGTGTTTTTCAGCTATCAAATGCCTGGGTCAACAGAAATATCTTAAATGCATCCTAAAAGTTAATAATGAGGGCATTTCAGAAATGGGGATCTGCCGAGAAGGTCCTGCCATGGGTCAAATGGGCTGTATCCTGCAATTATGGGGTACTCTGCTGGGACTTTGCTGGGACTATGCTGATTATGGGGTACTCTGCTGGGACTTTGGATGGGGGGGAGGGGTTGGAAATAGGAGCAGTGTATAATCTTTGAACAACAGCAACAAAAGAGAAAATAAAATCCTATTGGAGAAAAAGTAAACACTGTCAGGAATATGATGTGGAGTGAGCCTGGGACTAGGAGTCGGGACCAAACAGAAATCAAGATCAAAGAGCCAACCAGGACCAACAAAACTGGGTTTGCCACAGTTCATGCAGCCTCTGTCAGACAAGCAAATCACTGCTGAGACAGGAATATGTTTTACACTCCTTCCTGTCCAGGAGAAGGCAATCTGAAAGGCTGTTCTTCAATGAAAGGCTTCAGTTACGCATTTCACCACACGGGGCAGTGGTCAGCAGTTCCTAACACCGTTCCCAAAATGCTGAATTCTGCAACCTATATAAATTATGCAAATAGAGCAGATTTGCATAATTTCACTTGTTTTGCACAATTGTTTATCATCTATTATGTTTATTCTTTTGAATAATTTATTCCGTCTGCGGTGTTTTGTTTTTCAAAAATAGAATTAATCAAGGGAAGAGGAAAAAATATTGGCCAGACAAGCTAATGCTCCATTTTCAACCACTGGACATCTTATTCATCTGCTCCTTTGACTTCCAAGAGTTCAGCAGACTTCGTCTAACACTTTCAAATATACATTCAAAGCAATAAGACCTAGATACCTGCTCCCCCCCCAAAAAAAATGTAAGCTAAGACCTTCAGGAAGCTGCATGAGCCACCTACAAACAATTTTTGGTGCACTTGTGTATTTCTGTGGAACTGTTAGCATCCACAAAGCTGTTAAATATGGGTCTCCTAGATGAAGGAATCGGATTGGATGGTTAACTCCATCTGCAACTGAACTTGGGGAGGGGTAGCTCGGCTTGGTGTATGCAGCAGTACTCACTTAAGCAGCTATTGATTGCTGAATCGTAAAAGTGACTGCAAGTAACAGCACTACATTATGAGCACTGGGAGTACGTTGGGAAATATAGCTTCATAAGCTGGAAGGTGGCCACGTGTCCTGTCTTAAAGAGGACAGTCCTCTGTTTGAAGGGCTGCCCGAGTCCAGCCCGTCTGGTTTAAAGAAAAAGAAGAAGAAGAAAGAAGAGAGGCAGGGGCCTCGAAGATGCTCTTCCAGTTTGCAATTGGACAGCAGACTGAACAGGCACACAGGTTATGCAGGCATTCCTCATCCCGTTAAGATGTATTTCCATTTAAATCATAGTAACCCTACATTTCCATTTCTTCATATGAAATAGCATATGCAGATCCGAGTCCTCTGAGTGGGCGTGGATGGAGTGTGGTAGGCAAGGGGCCACCCCAGTGTGGCCTGGCTTGGCCTCCTCTCTGTGGGCTTCGGGGGGGGCTGTCCTGCCAAGGGCCGCATCGGCCAGCCAGGCTCCACCCTGCGCAGGTGGGCAGGCAGGCAGCACAGTGTGGGCTCTGGTGGGGGGGGTCACTCCGGTGGTGTCTGCAGTGAAGTCTGGGCTGACATGGCGGACTCCGTTCACCCTCCTTGCCCCGCCCCTGCCTGGCACACACACCTGGGGCACCGGCAAACCAACCTACGCCACTGAGTAGACGATCCTTGTGGTCCCTTCCAACTCTATGATTCTAAGAATTGGGGTTCCTTACGGAATATTCTGTCACTGATTGTTATGCTGTATAGTTTATTTTATTTCAGATTGTGTTTTTAGCATTTGTATTTAAAAGTTTTTGTGTGTGTGATTGCTGTTAGCCACCCTGGGCTCTTGTGGGAGCAAGAATGGTGTGTCCGGAAATAATAATAATAATAATAATAATAATCACAATCATAATCCAATTTGTATTCTCTAGCAAAAACCTAGTAATTAAAACAACAACCCTGTTGCCAACAGCCTGTCTGTGATATCTGAATGACCCATTTTCATAATTTAGAATCCCCCATCCGGCCATCTCAAAGCACCCTAAGGCAAGAATCTCACAAGATGTGAGCTAACGCACCATCCCAACAGGTGGTCTGGGGGAACACGGACCAGAATTGATAGATTGGTAAGCTTGCATGGCTGGGCACTATTGCAGCTGGGGAAGCTGGAAGGGATTTGAAAGCTGGAAGGGAATCTAAAAATCTAGGACAAAAAGACTAGATGTGCATATCTTCCCTTCAAGATGCCATTGATAATATTCTAAAAGGCAACATGTTTTAATTAGGTCACTGCTCATCAAAGCATGTAACAAAGAGAAGAATGTGCATAAAATCCAGAGCAGCACGATCTACTTGGAATGAATGACTGTCCCTTATGGGAAGGTCTTTAGGAACAGAGATGTGGGTGGGGGGAAGGGGGAAATTATCAGTTTCACTTCTCAAAAGTAGGGAGCAGGTCAGCTTCCAGCAGCCAGCCTATAAAGGCAAGCATGTAAAAATAGAAATGTACAGTGTGTGTGTGTGTGTGTGTGCACGCAAATGTGTCTGAGTTTAACTCACATGAGCATTTTTTCATTCCTTGCCAAACTAGGATCGCCAGATGCTCTGGTTTTCTGTTCCTTATTGCAGGAAAATCATTCACAGCAGCAGAAAATGTGGCCGGTGAACAGCTCCTGTATTGTTATTCAAAATGCTACAAATTCCACAAAGCGCAGACCATATGACTCTTTTTTTAAAATCGTGGTCCTGGCAGCCTACTGCAAAGGATCCTTATCGGCTGAAACTACCTGTGAGTATTGAAAGCAGCAAGCCCTTGGACTCTGCATTTGCAGCATCAGCAGTGAGTCAAAGATGGTTTGGCAATCTTCAGACTCCAGGTTTAATGGCCTTGGCATCCCTCCATCTGTGGATGGCAGAGTGCATCGCTGCACGTAAGAACCATCCTCATCATGAATTTAAAGCATTCTTGCACCCCCACCCCCACCCCCCGAATCCTGGGTCAAAGATCTTTCTCTCCATGGTTGCGGTTTGGCTGTGGA
Source organism: Lacerta agilis (assembly GCF_009819535.1). Classification (NCBI taxonomy): domain Eukaryota; kingdom Metazoa; phylum Chordata; class Lepidosauria; order Squamata; family Lacertidae; genus Lacerta; species Lacerta agilis. The sequence goes on along the minus strand of NC_046321.1, from coordinate 26,954,268 downwards.
GTCAGGGAAGTCTCCATCCCAATGCACAAACATGGCCCTTTGCCTGATATGTTCCAGTACCTTTCACAGAAGACCATCGAAACATGCTAGTAGCAGGGCTTCTTTTCAGCTGAAACTCACCAGAACTCAGTTCTGGCACCTCTCAGGTGGGCGCTATTGCCATGATAAGAGAACAAGGGGGGCATTCCTGGTGAGTTCTTCTGGCACCTCTTTTTCTAGAAAAGTAGCACTGACTAGTAGCATCTATTCTCAAACCAAGAATTGTGCTCTGACCCAGCATCCCCTTCCATCGCTATTGCACACTGTAGAAGACTGAAACAAAAACGAAATACATTAGAGCTAGTTTGCTACATTTCAAGAGGCAAGTTTGCTACCTTGACTCTTGTTTGTAAGAACTAAGCCTTCCTTCTCCCCCTAGATGTTTTTAATGTATGCCTAAGCATGGATGCGGGGTAAGGGGGGAGAGACAGACGTTTGCAAAGATTATCATACAGCTGTTCTTGCCAGGGATAGCAGTGGCTGCATGCACACCGTGTATTTAATTTGAAAATTGCTTAATTTGGTTGTGTACTTTTTGATGTTTTTATTGTTCATGACTACTTTTGTTATGTTTGTAAATATGTACTTTTTCATGTTGAAACCTGCCTTGTGCATGGTTTTAGCTATGAAAATGTGGCATGCAAATAAAATGATGTATGTATGTATACAAACTGCGGGAGGCAGTGGAGGATAGGGGTGCCTGGCGTGCTCTGGTCCGTGGGGTCATGAAGAGTCGGACACGACTGAACGACTGAACAACAACAAAAATGTATATATTTAAAGCATATCGCTTTTTCCAATGAATCCTGGGAATGGTCGTTTACACCTCAGCGAGCTACAGTTCACAGCACCCTTAAACTACAGGTCCCAGGATTTTCTGAGAGAAAGCCATGTACTCAAAATGTGCCTTATAAGTACAATGTGCAGTGCTGGATTTACGCATAAGCTAAACAAGCTATAGCTTGGGGCCCCACTCTCTTGGCCCCCCCCCAAAAAAAAATTTAAAGGAAAAAACCTGGATGTACATTTCCAAAATATAAGATAAAAAACAAATAAAATAAAACCTACATACAGCAACAGTGTTTTGTGTTGCGTAGGCTCCTATGATGTAAGTAATGGGCCCCGCCTGCTAGCCTGCTCCCTAAAATCACATATAAAGGACCCCATTACCTTCAGTAGCTTAGGGCCTCATCAAACCTAAATCCTGCCCTGACAATGTGCACCCCTTGTGTTGCTGCCCCTTAATATTTGAGATGTACCAGGAATTATTCCTGATATTTAAACTAACATATTCTGGTTTCTGTCCTCTCAAGCAAACTCAGCCCAGCTCTGTAATGCAAAGAGCAAAGGAATTGCTCCTTTTTACCCCCTTAATTGCTTGCAACCCACAGGTTATCAGGTGTGAAGGGAAACTAATTTCCACCAGGTGATCTTGGCTTGCGCACCCTTATTTACTAGTGAGCCAGCCTGAGAAATCAATGTTTGCAATATGCGTGCCATTTCCTTTACTGAGAAGATAAATCCTCCATTGGGAAGGGGGTGCTTTTCACTGCCTGACAAAGCCGGTCAAAAGGGCAGCAGCTGGGAGGGCAGGCAGGCGGCTGTTCAGATGGGAAGATTTCCCCGGAGACACACGGGACCTGCCTAGCCATGAACCCATAAAAGCCGTGTACCCATAAAAGGGACTGGGCGGAGTTTGCCTCCTTGCAGCCAAAAAATGGAGCTGGGAGAGGGAGGGCAGCAGACAGCTGGTGGGACTGGAGAAAGGCAGTTTCCTTTGCAGCCCTGGCTCTAGCCTGTAATTGCTGGGAGACAAAAAGGAGGCAATCAAAAAAAGGAAAAACCTGCCTTGCCTTTTAGGTTAGAAGCTCTGTGTTCTAGCTGGGAAAGAGAGGCTATTATTTGGGCATCTTCGCTCTGGAAAAGTGGGCACTTTCTTCCCTGCCCTTGGGATGGGCATTTGTCCACAGAGTCTTGACTTGACAGCTGAAGCTCATCCTGTGTGACTTCAGATGGTACCCAGCCTTTTTGGTTAACTAGGCTCAGGTGACAGGGGTCCTCCTCTTACCTCCTACCTAAAAGCCTCTGTCACCTGCCCTCTTTGATATCTGGAAAATCAGGTCTCCCTAGATCCCATGCCTCTGCCCTCCAGGCTTCCTCATCCCTTGAGGTGTGAGTGGGGGAGAAAAGAGTGAGGCAGACCTCTTTGGTAATTTCTGCTTTCCTGGAGAGCCACATAATCTCGCTCACTGGCCCCTGACTCTTGCATTCCCAGGGTATTTATTTGACAGGCCTTGGCCTATCTCCTTGATCTATGCCATTCTCAGCTTTGTGGGAAAGCACACAGGCTAGAGCAGGATTTGCACTTCAAGCACTGGCACAGGAAGAGGGGCTTTGAACCTTGCTCATCTCCTCCCTGCCAGATCGAAAGCCATGGGCCGGCGTCTCCTCCAGGCCTCCTCTGGAGTTGTTCTCTTTCTCGTGAGCATGGTGCTCCTTTCCACGAGGCGTTACGGCATCCAGGAAGCGGTTGGCAACCAGAGACTTTCAGGAGGGATATCTGGCAGATGGGCATGGAGGGAGATGATGCTGGCGGGTGTGGCAGACTGGAGAAACAGGAGGGAGACTGAGCATGGAAAACAACTCCAGGGCCACGATGACGGTATGGCACATTCTGCTGCTGGGAGAAGCCTCTTGCTGGAAGAGCTTTTTATCGCTGTCAAGACAACCCAGAAGTTCCACCAGTCCAGGATGGGATTGCTGCTGGAGACCTGGATCTCCCGGGTCAAAGGACAGGTTGGTACGAGGGTGAGAGGGAGGGTTGAATGGACCCCTGACACCAGAATGCCTAAGGGAATAACCTGTGTGTGATTCTCATATGCACTCAAGCACACGCATTGCCTAGAACCAAACGATGCCTTAAGCCAGGACTGGTCATTTGGAAGCCTCAGGGCTGGAAACGTCCCCAGATGTGATTTGATTTAGCCCCAAGCCCTGGTGTTGCCTGCCTTTAATCAAAGCATAGTAAAAAAGAAAAAAAATAAGAAAAGTGCCTGCTGTTGCACTTACAAAAAAAGAGTATGTTTTTACAATGAAGCTGCCTTATACCAGATTCTAGTCTTTCCACCGTCCATTATGCTGATGGCCATCTGTCTCATCCATCATTTTATTTTACCCAAGAAAAGTAACACCAGTGAGAACTTCAAAGCAAGCCGAAGGAGCAAGCCGCATAGATTTGGAGGAGACTGATAATGGGGGAGGGAGGAATGCAGAGCAGAGCATGGCAGTGTTTTTCCCTCTCTGCTAAGCTTCACTTCTCTAGTTCACTGTTGGGGGGTGACTGAGGATGATGTGCCCTGTTCTGTAGGGCTGTGCACTGGACACAGCCAAATCCTGAGTCCTGAATCGAATCAGGCTAGTTTGGATCAACACATATTGGGTTGAGGTAGCCCCTGGTCACTCTGGGTTGGATCAGGTCCAGCTGAAGCAATCTGGGGCTGTCAAAAGGGCTGCAGGATCTGGTGGTGGCAAGAGGGTGGGAAGGAGATATCTATTGGGTTTTAAACCTTAAATGGACACTGTGCAAGGTCCTCAGATTGGTTCAGAGTCTGGTGCCGAGTTGAGTTGGTCTCAGGTTGGACTGGTGCCTCTTCAAAGTGCCCAACTGAGCCCCAAATTGGATCAGGGAGAGGCATGCACAGCCCAACTGTTCTAATTATGCTTATTTTGTGTGGGAAAGATGGTCCCTGCACTAGCTCCCCAATGCCTCAGGGCTTTTTAAGCTGCCTTAGGAAGCTGCCTTAAGCTTGCTTAGGAGCTTCTCCACATGTTAAAGGTGTATTGGCAAAACATATTTGGCGAGGCAGATTTCATACTGTTTTCACTCATGAGGAAGGTGGAATTGGTTGACTCTGAGGCAGACAAAGGATTGCATTCTTGTAATGTGTGAAACAGGCCTAGGAATTCATACATTCGTTTCTGTATGAGTATATACTGTGCTTTTTTTCTTTAAAAATTTGTTTAGGGGTACTTTCATTTTCCTACTCATATTGAAATACTGCCCCTCAATGAGGCCAAACTTAGATTCACAAAATGTTTAGGGGTATGCATACCCCTGCGTCCCCCAGAAAAAAAGCACTGAGTATTTATATCTCTGTCACACACATACACAAAGCAAAACGTTGAGGACCTTGCAAAATGTACGCCGATAGTTTGCCATCACACCAGCACCGAATGCTCGTTCAGGGGCGGACAGTTCTGGTTGACATATCATTTAGAAATTCACGTCTCCAATTGGTGATTTAAGAAGCGAATGTGCCATTTTCAGCCCTGCTATATTCCCAGCAAATGTGTTTTTCCTCCCCTCCCTCGTATTTTTTGTTGCGGTTGCTCCTTTTCTTTATCACTGTCCCTCAGCTCCTTCATTCTTCCAGAGACAAGAGTCCCACAATAAAACCCAGGCTGGATTTGTGAAAAGGCCTCGCCACCGCCAGGCCCAGGGGAGTCCCACGTGCCTGGGCGACTGTCTGAATGACTTTGCCCATATTTCAGTACATAATGCAAGTACACTGTTTAACCAGCCTGCAGGCAGCTGGTGGGGAGATTGTTTAAGGCTTGTGTCTCTCTCTTTCAGTCCCCTTGGCTTCTTGAAAGCCCATTTTCCGCTTGAGAGGAGGTATTCTTTGCTGGACGCGATCCCCACTCTGCCCTTGGGATGGAAGAACATGCCACATGATGTTGTCGGGAGGGCCTGGGAGGGACTGCGGGGAAGAGGAGGAGGAGGAGGAGAGTAGGGAAAACAGCAGAGAGCTTATAGGTCTTTTACACACGAACAGATGTTCTTTTCTGAATTCAACTTTCCTTTCACTACAAAGCTTCTGTTTAATCTGCTGTCAGATATCTTGCAAACATCACAGCAGGATTCTCGGGGGACAAACCTGAGCCTATTTGATGGTCACCCCTTGGGCTCATGAGTTACTTAGGGACGCTGGATCAGACCAGGTTCTCTAGCCCCAGGCTGGTGACTAAAAGCTCAGTGTGAGCTGGCTCAGCACAATGAAACCTATATATTGAAAGCATCTGTTCTACAACAATGACTCATACCTATATCAGATATTATTGGGGCTCCAGAGCCCTAGCAGAACCCCCTGGTGCTACAGTAGGCGCTTGCACATTGCCCCCCCCCCAGGAAATACACCCCCTCTCCAAAATAGGCCAAAAGAGAACATACATTTGCAAAAACAAAACAAAAACCCACCCAAGCAAATTTATATCCATAGATAAAAATCTAGAAGGACTATAAGTTAAATTGAGCAAGGAATACTGCTATGAGTATGTGCATGCCTGTTTGGTTTGCTGTATAGTTTCCAACTGTTTCCCCCCCTCACTCATTTGTTATTGAATTTTAATAAGGACAAACAGGTGACAGGAAAAAAGAAATGAAGGGAAAAATAAATACAGTTAAGTTGTCACAATTGCCAATAAAGAAATGCAGGAAAAAGTCAGTGCAATAATAAAACGTATCAAAAGGAAAAGGATGCGTAGCCTATAATTGCAATGAGTTCTGCAGTTTAAATCAAAACAATTAGAAATTTTAATTCAAAAAAGAAGATAAAAAGTATTCTATTGAAACACCCGCATAAACCTGTGGTATCTGACACTCCTATGCTTGTATATAAAATAGAATTAGACCAAATGGCAAAGCTGTGATCACTTGGGAAGCCTGGATGCTTTTAGGTTACGCAATATTTTTTCAATAAGAGTGATTTGTCAAGTCTTGGAATAACAATAGTCTAGATTACTGAGATCAAAAGTTCTGCAAACTTGGCTGTTGTGGCTCTGACTGCTTTCAAAGGATGCAAAATCAGTTCTTTGTTGTTTAAGTCTTGATCCGAATCTGCAAACAGATTCAAAAGAAAAGACAAGGGGCGGGGTGAATTGTTTGTCCAGTTATCAATGGATTCTCAGAAAATACTTCTATCCAGAACCCATTTACCTTGAGGCAGTACCATCACACATGTCAGTAGGTTCCAGTACTCTGGCACCCCATCTGGCATAAGGGGGAAAGACATCTATATGGGGCCTTGAACCAGAGCAGTTACCAGTCTTCTTCTATCTGCACTCCACAGGCACTAACTCCTACTCTCCCCTGTGGTGGTTCTTTAGCTTTAAACTCCACTTGAACTGGACCGCCCTCCAAAAAGAGAGCTCCTTCAAATAGAGGGCTATCCTTTGATAGCCTTTCAAACAGAGGACTGACCTCAGTAAAGTAGGCCACACTAATAGAGGCTGGTGCCTGCCCTGGCCAAACGTCATGCTGATCTGGGGCACTGTGGAAAATTGAAAATGGCTGTCCACAACTACTGTCAGATAAACATGCATCCAAGGAATTGCCAGAGAAGACACTTTGCTGAAATCCCTTTCATAACTGAAGCTGGCCATGATCTATCTATGTTGTATTTGTTTTAAAACCAATTTCTCAATGGGTGAGGTACTCAACACCAAAACACTTGCTGGGGTGTGGGTGGGGTGCATGCCATTCTACAAAGATGTTAGTGACCTGTTCCACTGAATGATCAACACCTTCTCAAAACCACAACATGCAGGGTCCTTTGGGAAACACCAGCTTCAGATCCATCTGAATTTTTTCAGCACAGAACAAACAAGCATTCAAAGACCGGATTTCAAAAGATTATCAGCTAATCAATCAGCAACGGGAAGCATGAACCAATCTCTCTCTCTGCAAAGAAGCTGGGTCAAATACTTACTTTCCATCATCATATAGCACTTAAAAAAAAATATCAGAACTTGTTACAACCTCTATTTTGCCGCATCTCTGTGAGATGGGGGCATTATTATTCCATTTGTACAGATAAAACACTTTCTGAGTGTTCAAAGCATTTCACATTCATTACTTCAGTAATAATCTCATATGACGCATAGCCACGGTGGAGAGAGTTATGTGGCTTGTCACTGGATGGCAGGTATGGAACTCAGCACATTTTAGGCACTGGAATAACCCTTCTCTCTTCTTTTCCTCAGACATATGTCTTCACTGATAAAGAAGATGATGAGCTACGGGAAAAACTGGGTAATCCGGCCTTTAGTGTTGAGCAAGATCTGGTAACTGACTTCTGTAAACTGTGTGTCAGGAACGCTTGGGTAATAGCATCTTTACATGGCTGACCGTGGGAAAGGGTTATAGCTCAGCCACAGGGCACATGCCTTGCATGCAGAAGTCCCAGGTTCAATCTCTGGCATCTCTGAAGGAGGTCTGGGGAAAACATTTGGTGTGTGTGTGTTTGTTGCAGCTGCTCCTCCCATCATTTCTGGGTTGAATCGAATGATTTATTTATTTCCTGGTATTGCGCGCATATGCAGTTGTGTGTGAGATGATCGCATGAATGGGGGGGGCACCTATATTGTAATAGATGGGGTAACTCAATCTTGACTCAGGGCTCATACATACATCTACTTGTTCCGTGCTGCCTAGACATGGGCCTGAGTGGTTTTGTCTTTGTCCCGCTGCTCCCTCCTGCAAAAGTCACTCTTTAGTGCTAAATCGGAACAAACAGCAATGTATGGGAAACCCGATTGCTATTTGTTCTGATTCAGCCCTAAACTGCAAGTTTTCTCTGGGAAAAGTGGCATTGCAAGAGGAAAACTGCTTGGACCCATGCATTCTAGGCACAGGAGAAGTGAAAATGTGGACAAGCCCTAAGACTGGGGAGACCCAGGTTCAAGTCCCTGCTCAGCCATAGAACTCACTAGGAGACCCGATGAGGGGCAGTCAGTTTGACTGTCTGTTGGACTATGCTCAATCTGTGCTCACTTGGTACACTATTAACAGTGATCTCCTTCCAAGGGAAACCAAACAATGCATATTTCCTTAATCTGAGCAGCATTGGACAGATTGGCCTACCTCTGTAAAGGTTTCCCAGACATTAAAGGGCATTGTTATTGTTGTATTCCACCCTTCATTCAAAGATCACAGGGCAGCTCACAACATAAAATAATAATAATAATAATAATAATAATAATAATAATAATAATAATAATAATATAATACAAATCAATATAACTGAGTCTATTCTGGGCCTATTCTGAGTATGACTTAAGGCTGTCTGGTCCAAGTCTGGTGTAAAGATAAAGAACCCTGAGAAGGAAGAGCCATATCAACCATCAGCACCTGGAGAACAGACTGAGCAAGCACACAGGTAACCTGGACATAGTCTTCTCCACTTTGGTGAGATGTGCTCTATTTCTATTTAAATTATACTACTTATTTCTAAATTTGCATGTGTACAGTATACATATCTGCACATTTAATGCAAATTGTCACCTCTTCTCCCCCCCCCATGTGTTTCCTCTTTATTGGTGATGCAGAAATCTCCACCCCAGGCTTACTTCTGCGTAGACATGCGTAGACTCGCTCTGGCATCACCAGTTCCAATCCAAATCTGCTTAATTGCCAAGGTCCTCAAGGTCAAATACAGCTATGCTTGGCTCTTCAGCTATCAAGTAATTAGTAATTTCATTTACCGCAGCTTGTGCAGTTCTCCAGAAACACTGAATTAATGGGCAGAGCCAAAAAATGACATAAAATCTGCAGGTATTGAACTGCAACACCAGCTAACAATCTGTTTTTGGTAAATACAACAAACAGAGCAATCCAAACCCCCAATCTATCCACTGGAATAAGTTTTAGAGGAGTTGGAGTGGAGGTATCTCTTCTACACCCTGCCTTCACTTGACTTTGCTGACCTGCTCCAATGGCAGGGAAGACCCAGCAGTGAGGAACAGCTCAGTGAACCACCCAAATGGCAAGTAAGTAGAAGCTACCATCTGTGGTATCTCTGCTACCAGTAGCATTTCAGGGGAAGGGCTGGACTGGGTCTATACAGGATCTGCTGGATCCTGAGCTGGTCCTACTGCTGTCATGTGTTGACAGCATGCTGGATCTGGGCCTTCTCTTATTTCTTTCTTATTAATAGCTTTTAAATACAAAAAACCAGCATGGATCATACAGGTTTTGATACAAAGGAACTAAGGAAAACTGGGTAAGCACAGGGTTATTTATGGATGATATAGAAGCATGTAGCTTGTATACGAAATCCATCTATAAGCAATATGAAAATACGTAGATTTGACCTAGACAGGAAGGAAAAATCATAGATAAGCAGGAAGAGTAGTTACACATAATTTCAAATAAAGTCCAAATATTTGGTACATAGTTTTTATGAGGCTCATGCGACATATAATTTAAAAATGGCCACAAACAGTTGCAAAATCTCCTGGATTGCCCTCGCCTCATTGTACTTTCAAATTTTATGTTAATTTTTCAGAAACTGCAATAAAGTGTTTATATATATATATATATATATATATATATATATATATATATATATATATATATATAAACTGGGCAATACTATCTACTGATTATGGAAGATCTGGGCCTTTTTGCTGCACCAGCCTGAGAGCTGGTGGAGCAAGGTGCCATTTTTCTGCCCCACTCCCCCCGCCCAGCTGTTGTGAGTAGTGGGGCAGTGGATGTTGTGGTGGCTGTGCTGCCCCATGAAGCCCTGTCTCTATTGGCCAAGGGTTTGGATTACTCTATGTGATGTTAACTAGGTGTACCACTGCTATTGGGTGGGGTTCACCGAATGAGTCCTGTCATCAGAAGCTACATGCAAGGATTTGAACTCGAGCAACAGGGTCCCGCCCTCCTCCCATGCCCCAGGCCCCCCTAATTGGGGTCAAAAGAACCCCAAGAAGAGCACACAGGAGGAGGGGAAGGAAGATCATTCCATCTGGAAAGCTGAAATAAAATCAGAAGACGGTGACCTTGAATTCCCCCCAAAGTTTTTTTTAAAAATAGGTTGATATTCAACGCTATTTCTACTCAGAGTATACTCACTGAAGTTAACGGACATGAGTAATGTAGGTTCATTAATTGCACTTGGTCTCATCTGAATAGGGCTTAGCTGAATACCACTCGTAGATTTTAAACTGTCAGATTGCAATATTGGAAGCACAGCATTTATTATTATTTTTGCACCATAAATCCATTGTAGTTGTTCTTTCGTTGCCGCCATTTTCTCTCCAGATGAGGCTTCTGTTAAGGATCTCCTAACTCATTTCCCCAGCTCTCAGAACCTCAATATCATTTTGCTGAGAAAATGAGATCCTTTCCCTGACTAGCGCTATCATTGCTAATGTGATTACTATGCAGAAGGTAATTGGCAACTGTTGTCAGCACCCCCTTGGGTAGTGCCTGGGAGGAGAATAATGACCATCATTGAACTCCCCTACCAATGCCATTATCTGACTTGGCTTGATGAGCACTCCCTCGCCTGGTTTTGCTTATCAATAATCTTACTAGGTATTCAACAATAAAATGTGGGTTTTTGTTTTTTTAAAAAAAGAAGTTAATACAACTTTGAACTACTGATTCTACTTCGCTCTGTGCTTTCTAGATAGTGAAACAGGAAGGAAGGAAGTCCCTTCACTTTACAATTCCAGCTCAGGCATGCTAAGCCAATGCCTGCAAGCTACTGTGCACAGCTGCCTTTTCAGCTCCTACTTAGGGGTGAAATTGGCAGAATGTCTGATAAACTATTGGGGAAAGCAGTTGCCCAAATGCATTGTGGGTCTGAGATCTGGGGCATGGGTAAACAAGCTTCACTGGAACTGCTACAAATAGTTTTGTTTTGTTTTTAAATCTAGAACTATCCACATCAGTCCTGCAGAGAGCAGAAGAGACCTGTATCTTCTACGAAATCAAGAGTTGGTAAAGGGAGTGATTCAGTCTTGGTGCACAACTAGGGGGTTACGGACAGATCTGTCAGGACAGAACATGGCAGTATTCAACACCTGTAGAGCAGGGTGGGGGATCTGTGGCCTTCCAGAAGTTGGTAGATTACAAGTCTCATCAGCTCTGTTGGCTGGAGCCGATGGGAACTGGAGTTCAACAGTATCCGGAAGGCCACAGTTTCCGCACCCCTCCTGCATTTATTTATTTCAGTAATACTGCCTAATGCAGTAGTTTTGACGTGTTGTACGATGAAGTCACAAAGGAGATAAAAAGGATGAAATCAGTAAAATTAACCACACAATCAGAAAAGTTTACTTAAAATGCCTGCTTGAAAAAAAGAAAAGTCATAAATCTGATATCAGGAATCACAAGACAGAGAAACCAGTAGGAGAACACTTCAATCTCCCAGGACATTCTATAAAAGATCTCAAAGTAGCTGTCTTAATACAAAGAAATTTCAGAAATAGACTGGAAAGAGAAGTGGCTGAATTGCAACCTGGAGAAACCTGGTCTGAACAAAGACATTGGATTCTTATCTCATTATACATAACAAAGCTATCTTTAACCATCTCACCCCTTGCGGTTCCCTGCAAGACTAATTGCAGCCGTTAAGAGTCGTCAACAGGTTTTCCACACCTATCAGCTGATCACCCATTCCCACCACCCTTCTGAGTAATACCCCTCCCCACTCCCTCACTATATTTAAGGATCTGGTGACTTCTGTTTCAGCGTATCTGAAGAAGTGTGCATGCACACGAAAGCTCATACCAAGAACAAACTCAGTTGGTCTCTAAGGTGCTACTGGAAAGAATTTTCTATTTTGTTTCGACTATGGCAGACCAACACGGCTACCCACCTGTAACTTAAGTTTAGTAGTGAGGCAGGCCTGCTTGATCTCAGTCAGGAGGGAAGTCCACAGAGTTGGGTCCATGATGCTCAAGGCATGGTTGCTGGTCATTGCGAGCTGTGCGACTGACCGGTGGATGACCACTAACAGCAACTCTGCTCCCGACCTCCGTGATCAGGCAGGGACATTAGGAATCATGCAGTCCAATCACGCTGGACCCAAGTTCTTAAGGGCCTTGCAAATTAAGAACCTTGAAATTGGACTCATACCATATGGGCAGCCAATGCATGCTTTTAATCGCCAGAGTTATTTGCTGGTGGTAGTCTGTCCTCTCACAAGTAGTCTAGCTCCAGCATTTTGCACTGGTTGGAGCTTCCAGACCAGCCCCAAGTGTAGCCCCACAAAGAGTGTACAGCGGTAATAGTCTTCACATTCCCAATGCATGAATTAGGATCCCTGTCCAAGAATGGCTGTAGTTTCTGTACAAGGCACTGCTAGCCATGCTCTCTGAGCTTCCAGTGACAAAGATGCATCCAGTAGACTCCCAAACTATGAATCTTTTATTTCAAAGGGAGTCCAACCCCACCCAGAGCAGGTAACTGGGCAATGTTTGTCTTACCCTGTATCTCAATTTATGGGGTGTCTAATTCAAGATATACCAGCATTCTTACTTCTCAATGAGCATGGTTGTTGTATCTAGTTTTATTATTTGGTGCAGCAGCTAAGAAAATTTGAGCAAATATCTTGAAGGAAATACCAGTGAATTGCAAAGGTGATTCACTTGAGTAAGCTAAGTCAAGCGTAATCACTAAGAGCCTTTATTAAGGATTTATTTTAGCAATGCCTTTTACATTAAATGAGAATTGGGAAGCTCAATTGGTCATGGTTTTTTGCCTTCCAGACATTTTACTTTTTTTTAAAAAAAGCTACTGTTTGCAATGGCCTGTGGCTTCAAGCAATAAACACTGACTGAGTTCCTGACTGCCTCTCACTAAAATGGTGACTCTTTGGAGCCAGCAGACTTAAAACAGTCATTGTAGCAAGCCTCCCTCCGTTCGCTGTGTACTCATGCTTATTTAAAACCATGGTGAGCTTTCCCCTCATCTAGGCTATTCCCACTCCACACTCTAAATCATGGGTTGCTAACAGGATCTTGCCCCTGAGCCCCTAACTGCTGATATGAGGTTTGAAAGAAGTCTTTTGTTGCGCACACTCGTGTGTGCATTGTTGTAGTGCATGTGCAGCTCCAGTGCATGTTTGGTGCAACAGTTTCCCTCGTCTGCAAATGTGCCCAAAGGCTTGAAAATGCCAAGGAGCCCAGCTGGATTATTACAATGTGCCCTAAATGGGGCTGCCCTTGAAGACGACTCAGAAACTTCAACTAGTCTAAAATGGAGCAGCCAGATTACTGGCTGGGGTTCCCTTTAGAATTTCTGTACCCCTTGTTTTAAAACAGCTTCATTGGTTGCCAGTTCATTCTGGGGGTGCAACTCAAGGTGCTCACGTTAGTATTTAGAGCCCCAAGACCCCAAATATCTGAAATAACACCTCCTTCCCTACAAACACTCTTAGGTGTTAAGAGACTGTCAGAGGCAGCCAACTTGGAAGTGCTGGGGCAGCGGCGGCGGCGGCAGCAGCAGCAAGAAAGGACATTTTCTGTAGCAGCCCCTAAGTTGTGGAACTTCCTCTCTGGCACCTTCACTATACAGTTTTCAATGAATGTTGAAGATGCACCTCTTTATGCTGGCATTTGATGCTTGAGATGTATACTTTTAGGACCCACCCTATTCTTGTGTCTGTGAGTTCTTTTAAACTGTTTTAAACATTTCATTTTAAATTGTCGTGATGTGCCCTGGGACCTTAGGGTGAAACGTGGGTTAATGAAGATAATATACAAACTGGCTTATTGTATTTACATCATCCCCACCCCTGCACAATGACCCTGTGAGGTAGATAGCTGAGAGAAAGTGATGGGCTGAATGTCACCCAGGGAGCCTTCATGGCTGAGTGGGGATTTGAACCTAGGTCTCCTTCAGTGCTCTTCCAGCACTCTGGTCACTTCGCTGAACTGCTGCAGAGCATTGCTGTGGTACGGAAGACTTGGAGATGTACTGCACAAAAATGCCCTTTGCACTGGGGAAAGGTCTCCCATCTTTGTCTTGTTGAGGGTGTAAGCTTGTCTGTGTTTGAAGTTTTTGTAAATAAATCAAAATAGGTCCAGGAACCCATCCAGAAAGCATTTCTCCTTTTCCCATTAGGTGATCACGTGATCATCACAAACTGCTCTGCAGAGTACAGCCATCCAGCACTTTCTTGCAAAATGGCGGCAGAGTTTGATGCCTTTTTGGTTAGCGGCCTAAGGTGAGCAAATGTACTTGAGTTGGGAGATGTGACACGGGAGTCCATTTCTGTCCAAGCTTAGTGAGATTATTTATTGACATATGAATGGTGTCAATAAAAGTAAACACTTGTTCTCCATAGTTGGCTTTTTGTGGTCTAGTTATCCAAAGATCCATTCAAACTGTAGTTTGCCTCTGCAAAATTGTCCTAGGAGGGAGCCACTATTTGGAGCCATCTGAGATCACTCAGGAAATGCAAACGGCATTTAGCATAGGTAGCATAAGGAGTCAACTCCCTCTGATCAACATGCACTACAGAACAATTGCCTGCTTGCTCCAGGTGGTGAATGCCAAGGTTAGTAAATTAAACTGTGTACGACAATGACTCAGTGACAGAAGTGCAGTTATACCAACCATGAATCAAGTGGAGCCTAGATTTAATTGGTGGGATAAATGCCAAAAAACTGTTCAACAGCTAACTGCAACAGGGTAGTCTGTTCCATTAGGGCAAATGGGACACCACCCAAGCAACCCAGTCTGCGCTCAGCCAACCACCAACTGCTTGTCTTCTTTCTTACAATTCATGTGAGTGTGTGCTTGTGTGCCTGTGCCTCTTGGCTGTGGCTCCACTCACTGTTGTTCTCCCTGCCTTCCACCCTACCAGTCCCAATGGGCAGCAACCGCCATTGTTATGAAATCAAGTTGAAATTATATTCACCTCTTGAATCCACCGGCTGTGCATTTCTCCTTCTCCTTCTCCTTCTCCTTCTCCAGCTGGTTTTGCCACCTTGATGACGACAACTACCTGAACCCACAAGCTCTGCTCAAGCTCTTGTCTTCTTATTCTCTGGACCAAGATGTGTATATTGGGAAGCCCAGCTTGAACAGGCCAATTCGTGCCTCAGAAGCTTCGCCTAACAATCAGACAGTAAGTCCAACCCCTTTACTTCAGGAATAAACAGCAGGTTGGCTGGGAATTCCAACGGCAGCTAGGTGAGCTTCTGCACCTCAAACAACAACCTGTGGTTTATCACAGTTACAATTGCTTTGAGGGGAGAGAAGAATGCATACCAGGTTGATCTCAGGAGCAAATGTTGGGTTCCTATCATAAATTTCAACAAAACATTGAATCTCATCTGCATTCCACACTTAGCCTATAAGGGAAGGGACTGCATAGCGCAGTGGTAGAGCATGTATGCTGAATACCCAACATCTCCATTTTTCCTCCTTTCAGAAATCAGTGTATTTTTGGTTTGCTACTGGAGGTGCTGGATTCTGTATCAGCAGGAAGCTGGCCCGAAAGATGGCTCCCTGGGCAAGGTGAGCAGTGACCCCTAAAAGATGTTGTATGAATGTCTCTCATTTCACATCTTCCTGCAATGGCTGGAGTGGGGAACCTGTGGCCCTCCGGATGTTGTTGGACTCCAGCACCCATCACCTCCAGCCAGAATGGCCAGCGGTCAGGGACAATGGGAGTTGTAGTTAAACAACTTCTAGGAGACTACCGGTTCCCCATCCCTGTGCAATGCTGTGACCGCTGCCCCAAATCGCATCTTTGTGGCCAGCGCTGTCTGCAGATGTGAGATCAATTTCCCAAGTGGTGAGTTTCGGGTTGGTTTCTCATGTTTCATTTATTAATTTGATTGCCACCCTTTATCACATGTGATCCCATGGCACTCTCCAAGCATGTGCATGAAAACGATAAAAACACAATAGAACAAATTAAACCCAAACTTAAAGCAAACCATATCATACAAGTTACAGGTGGGTAGCCGTGTTGGTCTGCCATAGTCGAAACAAAATAGAAAATTCTTTCCAGTAGCACCTTAGAGACCAACTGAGTTTGTTCTTGGTATGAGCTTTCGTGTGCATACACACTTCTTCAGATACACGAAAGCTCATACCAAGAACAAACTCAGTTGGTCTCTAAGGTGCTACTGGAAAGAATTTTCTATTTCATATCATACAAGTGGGCCTCCCCCAATTAAAACTTCAGCCTGTGGTGCAAAGCTTTCAGAGGTGGCAACAAACATACCTCTGAGGAAAGGGAATTCCACAATTGGGGTGCCAACCATAGAGAAGGCAAGCATCAGGTCTGCCAAGCATCATGGATCTATGTGCAAATTCAGACATTACTGAAGGCATGCAGACCGTGACCATGACAAGGCAGTGATCATGAAGTGTTGAGAACCTTTGAATCTGTTGTGAACAGGGTTGTTCTAAAGTCCTTAAAAGACTCAGGGGACAGTCCTGTAATTCAGATTTGCATAAAGTTTGCATCTGCTAATTTATATGTATGGAGGCACATTGAGCCAACTGTCTGAGGGAAAGCTGCTCTGCAAGTGAAGTTTTAACAATTAACCCCCTGAGCCATCCCTTAACAATGCTCCTGAATGGGAGGTTAATAGATGTAAATGAAGATGGAACATTTGCTGAAATGTGTCCCTGCACCCACTGTATCTTTCAAAGGCATTTGTATGTGCACACTGTAGGGATCAGACAGTCCTTAAGGTACTTTGGACCCACACTGCTTAGGGCCTTGTGAATTAACACAAGAACCTTGAACCTGGCCCTGTGGCAAATCAGCAACCAGTGCGGGTCTCTCGGTAGTGGAGTAACAGGCTGTTGGTAGTCTGTCCCTGTGAGCAGGTTGGCTGCTGTCTTCTGTACTCGTTGCTGCTGCCAGACCAGATACAAGGGCAGCCCCACATAAAGTGTCTTACAGTAATCGCATCTTGAGGCTACCAATGCATGGGTGACTGTGGTCAGGCTGTCATAGTCCACGAATGGTCGCAAGTGGCATACCAGCCAGAACTTACAAAAGCACTCCTGGACTCAGAGGTCACTTGGGCCTCTAGGGATAGTGGTGGATCAATGAGTACCCCCAGACTAAACATCAGGAAGAACTTTCTGTCAGTAAGAGCTGTTAGGCAGTGGAATGGTCTCCCTCAGGAGACTGTGGACTCTCCTTCCTTGAAGGTTTTTAAGCAGAGGTTGGATGGCCTTCTGTCATGGATGCTTCAGCTGAGATTCCACCATTGCAGGGGGATGAACCTTGGGGTCCCTTCCAGCTCTACAATTCTATGATTCTATGACTGTTACAACAGGAATGACATGTTTTGGGCCTTTGGCAAGCTCTTAGAACTCTCCAGTGGTTAAAAAAAAGAAGGAAACTGATTTGGAAACAGGTGCAGACTTTCTAAACGGCAAATGAATATGCATGACGTTGGTCAGCCAAAGGTGATGGCAACCTTTGTTAGAAAACCGTATGTGTAGGGAAGAAGTCATTTGGTATAGAGCAGGGATGGGGCACATGTGGACCTATAAGTTGTTGTTAAACTCCAGCTTCCATTAACCCCAGCTGGCATGGCCAGCGGTCAGGTATGATGGAAATTATAACCCAATAATGATCTGGAGAGCCAAGGGTTCCCTTCTCAGCCCCTGATGCAGAGTGATATTAATGCACATGGGTCAATCTCCATTGCAATTTGAAGGGTGTGTTATTAGTAGTATTAGTATTACTACTTTTTGATCTCAAAGCACAATGTTTACATAAGATGAAGAAAAATTGACAAAATATATATGACACGAAAGCAGGGAATATACCAAGGAGAAATAAAAACAGCTGTTTCAGCAATAAATTAGTTACAAAAACAAAACATATGGTTGAACATTATCATTAAATTTTTCATTCCAGTAATGAATAAACAATGCCCAGTGTTCTACAAACTTGTTATCTAACTGGCATCTTTCCCAAACCCTTATATAATATGTCAGTTCAGTCATTTTGGCTATTTGCCCAATCTTTTCCTCACAGCCGTTAAACTTGGAAACGGTTGCCCTTTTCCTCTTAGTTGCCAAATTAATCCTGATTGTGCACAAAAGGTTAATAATAAATTCAAGATCACGTGTCCCAACCTTTCTAGGTATATCACAAAAGAGAGAGTCATTTGTGAATCAAATGGTAATTTGAAATCTATAACATCTTTTACTATCCTAAATTACTGCTTGCCTGCCAATATATTTGTATTTTGGGGCAACATGACCAATTATGAATAAAATCAGCTGGAGCGGAATCATCCCACTAGAAATCTAAAACACACAGACACACATACACACCCTAAAGTAGCTCAAAAAGGATCTGGTTGCATGGATCCTTAATTTTGTATACATTTTCTTTCAAGTTCACACAGAATTATTTTGAAGCAACATTGTCCCAAAGCTAATTCCATGCATTTTCTATGAATGTTTGAATCTTTCCCCTATTTTCTTTGGCACCACTGAATTTTGTTGCAATTAACATCCAACACTGATCATGGCCCGACTGCACTAGCTACCAATTTGTTTCTGGGCCCAATTCAAAGTGCTGGTTTTGATCTATAAAGCCTTAAACGGCTCTGGACCACAATACCTCAAGGACCAACTCTCCTTGCCTCTCCCCATATGAACCAACCCATACCTCATGATCAACATTTGAACCCTTCTTCGTTTGCCTCCTCCATATGAGGTCCAGAGGGTGGCAACACGAGAACGGGCCTTTTCTGCAGTGGCTCCCCATTTGTGGAATGCTCTCCTCAGGGAGGCTTGCCTGGCACCTTCATTACATTTCTTTAGGTGCCAGGCGAATTAAACTATCTATAGCTTTTTAAACTGTGTCTGTGAGGGTATTGTTTTTGTTAGTTACTATGGCATGTATTTTTGCTTTCTATATGGTAAACCACCCTTTGATCCTTGGATGTTGAGCAGTATAGAAATATTCATCATCATCATCATATTTGACCAAATATTTGTTTTTGGTCTCAGTAGGAGATATTTATCTTTCCCACTGCAGACAAACTAAGAGTCTTGCACACCCTATGCCTGATATCTACACTAGAAGACAATGTCAGAGGGTCAAGGCCCTTTCATGTTGCCCTTTGCTATGGCTCACTGGCATGCATGCTAAAGAGGAAGTCCTTCAGGAAGTCCTCCCCAGTGACCACTAAAGGAAAAACAGAAGATAACGATGTCCAGGTCAGGCACTCAAGGCTTCTCTTGCCATGTATTTCCTCCCATAAACTGGTTTGATGGCTTGCCCCTCTAAAATGCTGTGTGCTTAACAAATACCATATCTGAAAATCCTGGGGTGAGGAAAGCCAGAAGATCTCACACTAGATGTTCTTTTTTTGTGGCAGTGTATTTCCATTATAGACAATTCTTCCTAATTAAATTATACCACTTCAGCAATTTAAAATTTCCTAACAGTCCTAAATCAGGCAGGACCTTATAAATATTGAACAGATGCTAATGGTGAGACATTTGATTCAGTTTAGGTTTGTAAATCTTCCATGTCTCCCATACAACTAATATGTACTAAAGGACAGCATATTTTCTTTAAAATCTACTCTGTCTTATGGCATAATATAATAAATAGTTCAGGGGAAGGGAATTTTTACATCCTAGTGTCCCAATTCTGTGCTTTTATCAGTACCAAACATTCCCTTGCTGCTGCTAAGGGTGATGAAAGGTAGCAAAGAAAAAGATTTGATACAGCTAATTGCCTGCTCCCAACTCCTACTGTATATTGCGAAGATTCATGCCAGTTTCGCTCTCATTTTTTGCCTCTAGCCCAAATGAACTTAGTAATATATTGTTGCCAGGTCTTCAGTTTACAGTTATCAGTATAGATAGGAAGAACCATAAATAATGGTTTGACAAAATTATTATCTTTACTGTACAGATTGTTCCAAACCATTAAATCTTTAAATTAGCCCGTAACAGAAACTTCTGCATTTCCTTAATCACGTTAAAAGAATTATCCTCAAACAACCTATTCAAGGAATCGGAAGACTATATTCCAGGTATTTAATGTCATAGGTTTCCCAGGAAATTTCAGAAAGCAGGTGTGCTTCAACTTTCATTTGTTTTTCTGTGTTTAATACCAGAATTTTGGATTTAAACCCCCCGAACTTATAACAAGATACTTCATTGAAAGAAGTAGCAGGCAAAGTCATTGTAATTAATTTTCATTACTCTAGTAAAGTCCATCCAGTCCAGTCCATAGGACTTATTAATTTTAGCATTTTTCATCACTTTCCCCCTAGTAAATAATGACTTCTGGTTCTATTGCATTTTCAGGAATGAAATACTTTACTTAAAATATCATATATATTGTCTAGATGACTATGAGCACAAGCCTAACCAAGCCTATTAAGAAGTAAGTCTTACTGAAGCAAATGGGGCTTTCTCCCAGCTAAGTTGCGTTGGGACTGCAGCCTCAACAGATGCTTCAGATATGTTTCACATACAGTCTCTCCATTTTTGCAAGACGAGGAGTCATTTCTTTTGCTACTTTGATTGCCAGGATTTTTGCCAGCCTTTCTTAAATTCCGTACAGCCAATCTTCCAATCTCTGCCTACAATCATCTCACCCTCAACAATTTTTTGCAGGCATTGAAATAGCCCTGGATTCCCTCCCTCTCCTTTGTATCAACAATTAGATATATAAATACATCCTAAGGTGCTGTTTTGATCTACTACATATGTGCCTTTCACAAATTGTCTATTCTCATATGCAAAATAATATATTTTCTTATCTTTTTTAAAAAGACCAATTTGACATGTATTTTTAACAATTGCTACTCTCCTTTTTGAATAAAATAGGCTGCAAAAACAGCTTCTAACTTTCATGTTAATTGGTTATGAACAGCAATGGGGACAGATTTAGGCACTTTGTAGATTTTTTATTTCCAAAATATGGGGGGAAAGACATTATTATTTCTTTGTCCCAGCAGCCCCCAGGGCCACTGAAAATCTATTTTGTGTCTAGCAGAAACTAATCCCTGGGGTCCACCAAGACAAAGGGCAGGTTATAAACAAACAAACAAACAAACAAATTAAGGCCGCAATCTTAACCTATCAGCTTGCTATAAGTCTTATTGAATTCAGTTTCTGAATAAAGAGTATATAGCAGGGTTGGGGAACCTGCAGCCCTTCAGATGTTTCTGGACTTTTCCCTGTCCATTGGCCATGTTGGCTGGGGCTGATGGGAGTTGGAGTCCAACAACAATTGGAGGGTCACCTTTTCCCCAACTCTGAAATAATAACACTTCATGCAGCCAATGAACTGAAATGTGGGCCTTCACTGGTTCTGATTTGAAAGAGAGGTAGAGCTGGGTATCATCCGCATACTGATGAACACCCAGCCCAAACCCCCTGATGACCTCTCCCAGCAGCTGCATATAGATGTTGAAAAGCTTAGGGGGGAGAGGACAGAACCCTGAGGTACCCCACAAGTGAGAGCCCCCACACCACTTTCTGAACACGGCCCAGGAGGAAGGAGCGGAACCACTGTATAACAGTGCCCCCAGTTCCCAACCTCTCTAGACGGTCCAGAAGGATGTTATGGTCAATGGTCAATGTTGTCAAAAGCTGCTGATAGATTCAGCAGAACTAGGAAACAGCTCTCACCTTTGTCCCTAGCCCACCGGAGATCATCGACCAGTGAGACCATGGCAGTTTCTGTCCCACGATGAGATCTGAATCCCGACTGGAAGGGATCTAAATGGTCCGCTTCTTCCTGGCCATGCCAGGACTTGTCCTCCTTACTCTCCCTCATCCCATTTTGCTGTACAACCAGCCTGAGACATTCTGGAGAAGTCAAAACTTTGCTTACTATTTGTGATATTTTAGTTACTCCCAATAAATGTATTACCCCACAGTAGTTTTCAGCACAGCTACTTCTCTCTCTCTCTCTCTCTCTCTCTCTCTCTCTCTCTCTCTCTGCATTCAGTTACCATCTCTCCCACTTCTAAATATGGATTTCTTGCAGGAAAAAAAACCCAGCAGCTTCCCTTCTCTTTTTGAAGTTTTAAACCAAATAATGAACTCATTAATTTTCATATTATACAGGAAGTGGGCCAGGAAAAGGAAGCTGTCCTGTTGAGGAACTTATTAGCACATTTGTCTCCTTTACACAGAGTATTGATTCAGACATCTGATTTGCAGGCAAACGGGGTTCAAAAGCAATAGGGTGGATTTGTTGAGCATGCATTCTAAGAGTGAAAAGACAGCTGAATCTAGAGGCTTGGCCATTGACTGGTTGCAGTTTAGAGGACTACAAAGCTAGCATAGTTCATTGGCTTTCCCCAACCTGGTGCCCTCCGCATGTTGGTGGGCTATGTAGCTTTGCAAGAGTTCCCCCCTAATGGATTGATGTATGCATAAATACAAGGGAAGCCTTTTTAATCCCAGAGAACAACTCTTAAGAACCTGAGCTAGAAGCTTCCTCCTGTTTGATTCTTCGAGCAAACATCGATGGGCCAAAACTAGCAGATGTACAAGAATTGAATGAAGCTTGACCTTGAAGTCATGATGGCTATATATTACTGCCAGGAATGTAGGCACATCATCATCATCATCATCATCATCATTATTACTGAGCCAGACATTGGTCTATCTAGCTAGGTATTGTCTATACTGCCTGGCAGTAGCCACTCAGGATTTTCGATGGGGGTTTCTCCCAATCCTACCTGGAGATGCTGGGGATTGAACCTGGAACCCTCTGCATGAAAAGCAGTGCTCTACCTGGGGAAAATTGCAGTCAAATCCGACAGTGCATATTCTTGTTACTTGAAACAAAATAGGAAATTCTTTCCAGTAGCACCTTAGAGACCAACTGAGTTTGTTCTTGGTATGCGCTTTCGTGTGCATGCACACTTCTTCAGATACGACTATGGCAGACCAACACGGCTACCCACCTGTAACTGGAACTCTTGTTACTTGGTAAGCTTAGGAGCCAATGACCCCAGAGCTGTATTGCTGATAGGCAGAGACTCAGACCATAGAAATGTAATTGGTAGAGAGGGCTCTGTGTGGTGTCATTTCCGCCTCCTCTCTTGAGTGGGAAGAATCAAAGAAGTATTTCCTATTCCTTCCCTCTCTCTCTTCGACCAGCCATGCAGGAGGACGTCTGACTGTTCCAGGGGCTGGCAGGGCTTTGAAGAATGTGTGGTGGAGGTAGGGGACCAAAAGAGTGACCTGTTCTCATCTAGTACATTCAAGAAATCCAATAACAGAGTTATGCACAATTGCACACAATTATCATCGTGCGATGCTAATTAAAAATAGTATTTAAACCCAATAAAATGGCTATGATTGTAGTGGCATACAACCTGAGGCCACAATTACACAGATGTTTATGTATGTGTACCACCTCTCAGCCTTACCTGCCCACCATGATGTAATTCACATTCCCTGGGGAAACACGGGTCTTCCACCATCCCCACTGTCAGATTCCTTTCCTTAATTTTATGAAATGAATGTATCTGGCCTGCTTTATTTTCCAGTGGCAACAACTTCCTGATCACATCTGAGCTCATCCACCTCCCAGACGACTGCACTGTGGGGTATATCATTGAACGTAAGCTAGCCGGTCACTTGGTCCCTAGTGACCTGTTCCACTCTCACCTGGAGAACTTGCACGTCATCCAGGGTCCCCAACTTACTAAGCAGGTGAGATGATGCAGGAAACACCATCTTGCCCTTGTTGGAGAGAGTGGGCACTTTCCAAATGAACTGTTTTTGAATGACAGTTCAGATGCATGAAATTGACCCTCCACTATGCATTTGTTGCCCAGAATCCAATCATCTCCTCTTGAAGTTGCACATCGGTCGCCATGATATAGCATTTTCTCAGTCGAATTGGGATGTGTTGTATTTTGTACCTGGGGGTAACATAATTCTTTCCCCAGATGAACTCATCCATTGCTGCTGAGATTGCTGGGGCCAGCCTTACACTTTTCGCTACCGCCTGTGGCATGATATCTCCCCATCCATTATGTGTGACCAGATAGCCTGCTATTGTCTTTGAATGGGGATTTGCAAGACTATCAAAATGCGGCTGGGGTTGTCTGGATAAGAGGGAGAGAGAGAGAGAGAGAGAGAGAGAGAGAGAGAGAGAAGGAGAGTCAGGAGAAGGAGAGAGGAGCAGGCAGGAAAGCAGTCATTCACATCATCTCCTCAGTAATTGTGACACTGATTGAATCAATCATGCATTATTTAGAGGAGGCTTTCCTGACAAATGCTTCCCCAGACACTTCTCTGCAATAATAGGCAAGGGGATGGAAAAGCAATTAACTAGCCAATAAAACTTCTGCCAGTCAAAGTCCAAGAAAAGGCAACTCCTCCACTCCAGAATAGAAGTCCTAGTGCCAATAACTTGCCCCTTTCTCCCCTGAGGGCAGTGTGACCCAACCAGCAGAATCACAGAGCGAAACTCTTGCTGGACTGTACCATTTTAGAAAGTAGAGGGTAGGCCACATGTTTTAGGGGTGGGGAATTTGTAGCCCTCCAGATGTTGTTGGACTCCAGCTCCCATCAGTCCCCTTCAGCACGGCCAATGGTCAAGGGTGAAGGGTGAAGGGAGGAACACTTAGCAGCCAATGAAAAGGCTTGGTAAGTTACAAATGTATAAACTGCTTCATAGCATGAAGCCATTGAAGCATTGTAGAAGATAGAAAATAACATTAAAAATGCAAGCTTTAAAAACAATGAAATAATTGCAACAAACTCTGAAAGCAACGAAACAAAACAAAACAACATGACACTAGGCACCTGTCTAATTTTGGCAGGTGATTGATTCCAGAGGGCTGGAGCTGCGACACTAAAAGCCCAGTTTCTAGTACAAGCTAAGCACACACTCTCTCAGCAGTGCCCCATTATACCTGGCATAGTAGTTTCTATGTTGTTGTTTTTAAAAACCCAACACCAACAGCATGGGAGTGGGGATGGCGGCAGAGAGGTTTCATCTTGAAGTGGTACATCCCAACTAGAACTGCCCTCATGTGATTCTGCTGGTTATGTACTTCAGCTCTTCAATCTGATCCCTTGCATGGCAATTGCTTGAAGGCAGAAGAGATTTGAAGAGCCTGGGAAAATATGGCTAAACCTGTGTTCCCAACAAGTATGGGGAACCTGGAGAAAATAGAGGTTACTAGAAACTACTCAGGCATTGTAATTTGGCTTTGAATAGTTTTCAGGTAGCAGAATGCATGTGTGTGTAATAAATCTGAGAGGGCAGGAGACTCGTACAGCTGAGAGGTATCTTTGGCTGTGATGCGTAAAAGGAGTTTGTTGCCCACAGGGCATGTATATTCCTAAGTCATCTCTCTTCCTTTCTGGTATTTCCTTGTAGGTCACTCTCAGCTATGGCATTTTTGAGAAGAAACTCAATGCTATTGAGCTGTCTGGTCCTTTTTCTCCACAAGATGACCCTTCCAGGTATCTCCCATGAGAGCAGATCGTTCACAACATGCTGGCAATGTTAAGAGGGCTTGAAGGACAAGGGTAAAAAGCCTGAATAGAGCCGAACTGGGGGTACCAGCAGAGCTTTGGGTAGGGACAATGATGATGTGGAGCAGAAGCCTGCAGTCCTACGGCCAGAGCTGAGCCGAGCATTTCTGCTGCTCATGTTTTGCTCTCTTTTATCACCCTTGAAGCTCAGCCTTTATTGCAAAATCTGGAACCAAAGCCAAACATTCAAGGTTATTCAGCCCCAAGGGGATGGGCAGGGCGTACTTTGGCTGAGGCGCCTATTAAATCTACACAGGATTAGAGGGTGAGAAGCATCCATCTAGACATTTCGCTGCAGTGCAGTGTGAGAGCATCTGGTGTTGGATGGGGCACTGGGGAGCATGTGCTCCTCGCACGCAGCCCTTTCCCCATCTGCAGCAAGAGCCGTCTCTTTACATCCCTTCTCTCTCCCCCCCTCCTTTTTAGGTTCCGATCGCTTCACTGCCTTCTTTATCCAGACACTTCCTGGTGCCCACAGCCAGTCATCCTGTGAAAACTGCTCAGAAGGTCTCACCGTGAATGGTGAAGAAGAACATGAGAAGAGCCCTGCTGGACCAGGTCAAAGGTCTACCTACCTAGCCCAGCCTTCTGTTCTCACAGTGGCCAACCAGATGCCCAGGGGCTGGCCACAAGCAGGACATCAGTGCAACAGTACTCTACCACTCCTGATCGCCATCAACTGATGGAGATGCATGAGGCAGTTCACAGCCATCAAGGCTAGGAGCTCTTGATAGCCTCACCCGTCACAAATTTGTTTATTCCCCCTGTAAAGCTGTCGACTATTCCAAATCCCTGTTCAACAGAGACCACAGTAGCTGTGTGTTGACTTAGCTGAGGACTTTATTGATTACTGAAGGAAGAGCTGAGGCAAGAGGGGAGATACGTTAAAGTGTGTGGCAAGAGGATGGATTGAGAGCTGCTCTTCCAAGTTATGTCAAATGGGGTAGTAGACTGCAAATGTGATTGCCCTTGGGCCAACTCACATAACATCTGCTGTGAATCATATCTCCTTACATGCCACATGTACACTTTCATGTGGGACTCAGTTCATATGCCTTGCCTATGCTATCGCTTTTCATTTTGATGGACATATCACACTGATGCCTTGGTTCATCATGTGGCTCTACATGTGGCTGAAGATATGTTGGAATACGCAAGCCTGGTATTTTTTCCTTAAAGTGTCACATCACTGCTTTTGAACTTTGGGTTCACAGATGTTGCCAGACTACAAATACCTTCATCCATGGCCATTGGCCGAGCTGGCTGTGGTTTGTGGGGACCCAAGGTTCAAGAACACTGTTCTGTATGGTTTAGGGTCTTGTCAGATTAGCATTCTACCCTGTCATTGACAGTAGCAGACAGCATCAGTTGTGTCACTGCTGCCTACTGGGATGGACAGGTGAGGCAGTGGGGAGATTGGGGCAGTGCAGATGCACCAGCAGGTGTGCCAGATTGGGTCTGCCAGAACATTTGCACTGCATGGACTTTGCTGCCAACTTGCCCCTCCTCCTCTGCCTCTCAGGAAGCAGCAATGATGTGACTGATGGGTGGTTACCACCCCACCACCCTGTCTCCTGCTGGTCATTGAGATAACCATCAGAGACTTCTCTGGGTGTACAAATTGCAAAGATTGATAACAGTCAAAGAAAACCCCAAGAGCAAAAAAAGTTGTGAACCATGTCTCTTGTGCAGTTGGCCTCTATTTTTGTTTTCCTCCAGGTGACCTAAGGCAGATTGTGACTAGAGAGAGTCTCTGGGGCCATAAGGCCAGTGGAAGAGCTTCTGCTTTACATGCATAAGGTCCCAGGATCAATCCCCAACATCTCCAGGAGGTCCTGAGAAAGATTTCTGGCTGAATCCATGGAGCATCACTGTCGACTCACTATATTGCAGTGCCCCACCCCATGGAGACTCACCTGCCATTCTGGTACCCAGCTTTGTCTTCCTAGGCTTCGCCAGACATTGCATGTCAAGGACCCGATCCCTCCCCCGGTGAAATAAGACACAAGACACCATATGTAAGGTTCAAATGGGAAATAAACGGCCACAACTTTATTGGTTACGGATGTTGAGCGGTATTGGCTTAGGCATTGGATCAGCCGACTATATCAGACTCCAGTACGTCGTGCTGGCAGTCCGGGAAGGGTTAACCACAGATGGATGAGCCCCTGCTGCTGCACATCAGCTAGGGACTCACCCTGCGATCACCGGCCTGGGGCGTGCCTGGGGCCCTCACCTTCCACGGCTCCGGACAGTGGCCACGCCCCACCGAACTCCTTTATTGAAGTACCCTTCAGCCCTTTGGGGGGAGGTGATGGCCAGTCCTCCCCCCCCCACCTTTCCAACCTACCCTAAGATCCAATGCCTAACCGCCAGACCAAAGTTGTGATGAATTGCTACGAGGTAGGCGAAAAACGACCAGGCGGAGCCAATTTGCCAAGTGGGAAAATTCCTACCAGGCCCCTCAACGGCGACCAACCGTAGTCCATAGCAGCATCAAATCCTGCCTAAACTACTACCCAAACTTAAGGGAGGGTGGGCCGGGAAAACGCAACGAAGGGAGCAGGAAGCAAGAGGCCGAGCCCTGGGAGCGTCCTGCTTAAGTGCAGCAGGCACGCCCAAAGCCGCCGCGCCAGTTGGCCGGCTGCCTGGGCACCGCGCCCAGGGCTCGGCCAATCTGTGCCAGGGGATGACCCCATCCCCTGAGCACGTGCAGGGCTCGTGTTACCTGCCTGCAACCCCCCCTCCTTCTTATGGGCGGAAGGGGCATTGTAAGGCACTGAGAAAGTTTTGTTTTTATCTGCTGTGTTTTTACTCTTTTTTATCTTTCATTGCCTGTT
This sequence comes from Lacerta agilis, assembly GCF_009819535.1. Classification (NCBI taxonomy): domain Eukaryota; kingdom Metazoa; phylum Chordata; class Lepidosauria; order Squamata; family Lacertidae; genus Lacerta; species Lacerta agilis. Next base: position 26,926,056 of record NC_046321.1, on the reverse strand, counting down.
CAAATATTATTGCATTTAATGTTTGATTGTATTGTTCTGTTTTTATTGCGAGTCACTCTGGGAATGCACACTTGTTGAAGGTATCAGATGAACAAAATTAATCAATACATAAAATGCCCAAGAATGACTCTCTACCCACTGAAATCTGAAAAGGCACCATTAGCTGTATCTGCAGTAGCAGAGTGTAACGGGAGGCACTTTTGTTTCTCTATCAACCAAGGCAGCCTTCTCAGTTATGTCCATATGTGCCCAACATGGCACAATTCAAGGCTCTGGCCTTGACCTATAAAGACACAAGGATGTATGAAAAGCCTGATGGATCAGGCTAAAGTCTGAGTATCCTTCAGAAGTCCTGAACTGGGGTGGTAATAATAATACTGGTAGCAACAATAATTACTTTTAATTCAGTACTTTGCATGGGGTAGGGTTAGGCTGAGAGATGGTGACTGGCCAAAATGAGCATTATCACTCTGCCAGAATTTGAACTTGAATTCCAGCTTGACACCCTAATGACTTAACCACACTAGTGCCATTTGGATTTTGAACATCAGGCACCAGATTGTTTTGGGCCAGCTCTGCCTCTTTGTGAATCAAATCTGTTGATTTTATTAAACCACTTTCTAGGGATCTGGAACTTTGGCATTTCCTACCAACTTCTCAAGCAGCAGATTTTTTAAAGGGCTGCCCTTACTCTAACATTTTACGTGACTCTACACCTTAACATTTTGTCTCTAAGGAGCCTGTTCTTTCATCTGAGAAGTTTCTGGCGACAATCCTGGCCTCGTAACTTCCAGCTATTCCTCCCTCTGAGTACACAGAGGCATGTGAATCAAATAACAGGGCACTGATCAAAAGCCCTGGAAAAATGAAGCCTGCACTTCAATGAAATGTGAATCAGCGTGCGTTCTGAAGCTCTTGGTGTGAAATGAACCTTTTAAATAAATAAAATAAATTTGAGTGAATGGATGGTGGAGAATTCATTATTTATTTTTTGATCAGGACAGAAACTTAGCACCTTTTTGCGGAATAATCCACAGTCTGTAAAAGGAGGTCCCTGTCTTTGGTCTGTCCAATGCTTTGAGCTCCAAAACTTTAAGAAGAACCATTCCATCTCAAGAACGGAAAAGAAGGATAAGAAGTGCTTTCTTCTGGGAGTACTCATGAGTATGCAGTACCAGCAACTATTTCCCCCCTAAAAGACATGCACTGAGGATAAGGAGATCAATGACCGCCAACCTGCCCACAGTGGAAGTCCCTATGCACAAGAATGCAAGGAACAAGACAACCCCAATCATCATATAAAAAATTGTAGGTGTAATATACCACACAAACAAACATGCCAATTGCTATGAAATACCAGTAATACTCAATTTCAGCTAAATGTAGCCTTTCTCAAATTTGTATAATTTGTATAATTTGAGAAGAATTATTTTTGTGTTGAGCTTTAAGGCAGCATATCTCCTTGAAGTTCAACATGAAAAGAATCTTACCCGAGGGAGTAGGACTGGGTTAGGCAAACTCAATAAAAGACTGTATTTAGGGCTTGTCTACACTGAAGCAAAATGTGGATTTGCACCTGCCTGTCTCCCCATTAATGTAGGTGGGGGTGCATCTGCATGTCTTCCTTATCTCAGTGTTGTCCTGGACCTGGGATGGGGATGATGCTGGGATGGGGGAGGGCATCATGTGGATGCCCCATCATTAATGGGGAGGGGGGTTCAGATAGGGGCAAATCAGTGTTTTGCAATGGTGCAGTCAGCTTTTAGTTGAAATGGGACTATTACTGGTGTTCCATTGGCATGGTTATGTATTGTTTCTATGTCAAATTGCAACAATGAGAATTGAATACACATTTTTGTAAAGTTTTGGGTTTGTTTTTGTTTGTGCGGCGGCTAACCATGACGACTATGTTCTGTGCCTCTGAATGCCAGTTGGTGGGAATCACAAGTGAAGCGAGTGCTGTTGTGCTCAGGTCCTGCTTGCTGGCTTCCCACAGGCATCTATCTATAGGATGATGTTGGATGAGATGGCCCTTTGGCCTGATCCAGCGGGGTGCTAGTATTTGTACTGTATTTGTTGGAAAATGTATTTTGCAAAGTATAAAGTGTACTGGGGAAAAGAAACCTATGTAATGGAACAGCTACAAAATATTGTAACTCTGAACAAGGTCACAGAAACTCTGGATCATTGCCTTTAAAAGTGTGTGTGTGTTAGACAGTGAGGGGTGGAAGTTGAGGGTTGGCTGGTTGTATTGTTGTGTTGCCGTTGTTTTGCTAATTGAGAATATGGGAATGTGAAGGCTTCAAGCAGATGCTGTCCAGAGGAGTTTGTGAGGACAGGCAAGCCATGAACGAAGAACCTATGCACTGCTATGAAGGAGTTTTGAAAGCAAAAGGACTAAACCCTCTCTTGGGCTCAAGGAAGAGAAATGCATTGCAGTGAAATTAATATATATGAAGAACGCAAATGGCTCAATTATTGCCATCCTGATATGTAAAGATTCATCTTCAAGTCCTGTGGGTGGAGTCTACTTCATCACTGAGGTTTGAGGGTGAAACTGCTGCATCACTCTGAATAACTAAAAAAAAAATAGATAACCAGGGCTCATGGAACCCATGTAGTCAAATGCACCCTGAGTACTTGGGTGGGGGAGTAAAAACTGAACATTTCTGTTTTCAACACGTTTCCCCAAATGGTTAAGATATTTCAAAACCAGCTAGAGAGCACAATTGGGGATAACTGTCTAAACTTATTTCCATTAAGAAGGATTTGGGGATGTTGTACTTGGATCATAAGCAGAATAAGACTTAGAAATACAACGTTTGGTTATGATGTTTCGGAGAGACCTGTCAGGAGTAACCATGGACCAATGGTACCAAGTAGTGTGGGAAACAGCCCTACTAGAAAAACTAACCAGTAAGCTGAAACTGACACAGGGACAAACAGAAGAAAACGCCTTCACCCCGGTATGGCTCCCCATCATCACACACACAGCCCAACAAAACAATGACAAAAATCTACCGAAAGCATGCAAATCAATATGGCTAACCTGATCAAAAACACTCACCCACCCCACTCACACAGGAAACCAAAGACCACCACAGCCAACCACAAATGAACAATCACCCTACGCCAACCCCAACCTCTCTCACCACCAAAGGATCACAAGCGAACAACAGAGAACCTGTACAAACAATGTTGACACCAACCCCTACATATATTAAGTAAAATAGAAACACTGTCACCCCACCCCACCCCACCCACCTCCCCCTTTTCTTTCTAATGTCTCAACAAACGAAACTGACGTGTAAAAATGTTACATGGAAAAAATACGAGAGAGACATTGCACCTTTGTAAATCAAGAAAATCTTTAATAAAAAATACTTTAAAAAAGAGAGAAATACAATGTTTGCTGTGAATAAGGACCAAAAAACTATTCTGAAGTGCTTGATTGTAGCAAAGCCTGAGAAGAGGGTATAAAATGCCTGTAATGCATGAGGTAGGAGGGAGGGAGAGAGAAAAAAATATCTGGGCTTAGAAAATTACTTGGCTTTGAAAAAGAAAATTAAATGGGGAATATAACATTCACCAGGTTTTAAAATGCTACCATAAAGATGATGTAGAACACCCGGTTGTCCACTGAGGGAAAGATAAGATCAAATTAATTGGAAGTACCAGCACTGTAGACCAGATTGGTTGTCTTGGGTTATTCCGTGCATATAGAATTTGCTGCAGAATATGGTAGCCTGTTCAGAATCCTAAGTATCTATCTATCTATGAAATATGCCAAATCATCCCATGGCTATCTTCCAGCATGACCAAGAGGTAGGGGGGGACTATGAAGATTGGGGGTTGGGGAGTAAGTTAGCAGCAGTTGCAGCAGTAGATTCATGCCAATACATGAGGAGATGAATAAAGAGAGGTTACAAAAGAAGCCAAAAGACTCTTTCATAGCCGCCAAGACAATGACTTGTCGGAGGTCATTTTTGCACCTCTTGCTCTGGGTAATGAATGAGACACCAGATTCTACCTTTGTTTCTCTGAGTGGAACAGAGGTCATGTTTGTGGGCTAGGGCTCACATGCCTCTTCTTTCCCTCCACAGCCGCTGAAGCACCCCCTGGCCACCAAGATTATGGCAGGGTGCCAATTACGCTCTCAGGGCATGATTTCCAAGCATGTGGCATAGCAGCTGTGTTCAAGCTAAAGGCAATGACCCTGGACACAGTCATCCCTTCCATAGGGAATAAAGCTGGGGATTGAGGCCACGAGAGGGAAGTGCTCTCAGGGCCAGCCTCAGAATCACCTAACCACAATGAGAACTTGTGGCATCACCCCCTGAAGTGGCCTGAAGACATTGTATAGCCCTCCTCTGACTCAGAAGCCCTCAGCTCAGAAGCCCTAGAGCAGGGCAGTCCAACACATGGCGTAGGGGCCGCATGCAGGTGGCACTGTGGTCTAAACTACTGAGCCACTTGGGCTTGCTGATCAGAATGTCGGCGGTTCAAATCCCCAGTACAGAGTGAGCTCCCGGTGCTCTGTCCCAGCTTCTGCCAACCTAGCGGTTCAAAAGCATACCAGTGCAAGTAGATAAACAGATACCATTGTGGTGGGAAGGTAAACGGCATTTCCATGCACTCTGGTTTCCATCACGGTGTTCCATTGCACCAGAAGCGGTTTAGTCATGCTGGCCATATGACTTGGAAAGCTGTCTGGCCAAATGCCGGCTCCCTCGGCCTGAAAGTGAGGTGAGCACTGCAACTCCATAGTCGCCTTTGACTGAGCTTAACTGTCTGGGGGTCCTTTACCTTTATCTTACCATGGAGGGTTTTGAGCAGAGGTCAGAAGAATGTTGGGGTGTTTGCCTCATAGGGTTGTGGAAGGTCGCTTGAGGCCTAATGGGGAGCAAGGGAGAAAGGATGGAGTTGCTTGAGGAAGCAGGAGGATGGTGAAGTTAAAACAAATGAAGGTCATGTGTCAGGATATAAGGATGGAGAGATAAAGTGGGCAGGCAAGGACATGGAGGGTTTTGAAGATGATGTGATGTAATAAATAAAGAATGATGTCTTGGGTGTCTGTTGTTATATAGCCTTAAGTCAACAAACTAGATGTGGGAAAGCCAGATTAGTGTCCTGCTATTTTGTACAGAAGGGGCTCTTTACAGATTTGCTTCATATCGCCAGGAAACCTATGGACAGATGCTCAATATTAAAAATATACACGTTTGCTTAATAAAAGGATTATAAAGGTAATGTGAATATTATCAGGCTACAGAAACATGTACATGAAAGAATGTGATTCCTAAAATACAAGAACAACACAGCCTACAATTACAGAAATGCCAAGGTTCTCGAACTTTACTTAATTATATCCGTTATAAATTCTCTTTGCAAAAACAACAAAACAGGTTTATTATGAACACACTCCCCGAAGGATTTTAAAGTCTTTGGGTAGGTACAGATTTAAGTACAGGTAGCAGAAACAAATTAATTTACCTTTAGGCCAGTTGGCCAGCCTTCAAAAAAAGGGAATTTCAAGAATATTTAGGAGTTCAAACCCCAGGCCTTATCCTTGCAGTAAAAGTACCAAGTCATTTTAGTTTTAAAGATGAATATTGTTATGGGAAGTGTATTCTTATAATGCAGGGGGGGATGCAAGAGATCTTTACGGTTGCAAGTCATCTATAGCAAAAATGCTTCAATGCTCCATCGGAGAGGTTTTTAATCTTCACTTTGAGGGTTGAGATCTGACTGGCCCCTCTGTTGCTCATAAGCACATAGCCTGTGGATTCCATCAGTATCCAACAGATGGTGATAACTTCTTATGAACTTCCATTAAGAATTCTCTGGGAGCTATATGTGAAGTTCCATTTAGGACATGCAACAAAATGTTGCTGCATGGACTGCTGCTGTTCAGGCATCCAACCACCCAGCCAGCCACTGAATAATCTCAGCCACATTTTTATACACCCCCACCCCCTCCTCATTTGACTGTTTTCTACACTAGAAAGCCCCTTGTTTCTACGGGGGAGTTCCTACAGCCGCTTGGTATTTTTTGAACCCATTTCTTGCCTGCCTAGGTTTTGTTGGCCTCTGTCAATCTTCTTCACTTGTGTGTTCCCTTCTGCACTTTCAGGTGCAAGTCCCTGCAGGCCAAGTTTATATTTTCAAAACTGGATTGTGGTTATAAATAAGCAGAGTCTCTTTAAAGCTGTTCCTGTCGCAGCCCCGCTCCCCTGCAAGTGACAGGAGGGAGGGGAAATCTCCTGCAAAAAACTAATTTATTTCCATGTTTGAGATGATGCGTTATTAATTACTGACCTGAGATCTGTTGAGCTGCTGATCTCTGATGTTTAAATTGCTTCCCAGGATTTAACAAGGTCACGGAAGTTAGTCAAATATTTAGACTGAACACAGTAAAACATCATTTTGTGCCTCTTCAACCAGATGCTTGTTATTTAACAAACTCTCTGGGCAAATTAAGTTGAATGTCTTGTTCATGACTTCTTACAACTTGCCTCTATTTCTGCTGGAACACTGACATCTCTGTGGCAATAGACCTTGGGAAAGGAGAAGCATGTGTCTGCATTAACTCTTCTGGCTACATCCAAGGTCCAGCAGCATTCACCTTTTCTTGCAGCAGTAAAACACGATCCTCCTCATCCCACCAGATGTTGCAGCTTTTATGCTGAGCGGCCATTGTTTAATCCGCCAAGGCCCAATGGGGTCTTCACCACTCACCTCTTTCAATAATGTTGGCTAGCTCAGTTCCTCCTGTAACTGGCGATGAGCTCGGACACACTGGAACCTTTGTCCCCATGAAACGTAATGTCTGAATCTGACACTGCTGAGCTAGGTGGGCCGCAGCATAAGGCAGAAGCAGAACACCCTACCTTCCAACATTCCTGAGAAGGAAATTGTGAAATTGTGGGTCTTTTGGTGCCATGCTGCAGCTCGAGTCAGCTCGCCACCCCCCGCCACAGCCCCTACCTGGCAGCAGCATGCTCCCTTCCCTCCCCGCTCGCTTCATCTGCCCACTCCACACCTCATGCTGGTATGGCAGAAGCAGCAGCTATGGCTGTGGCAGAGAGGGGCCAGCAAGGGCGTTGCGCATGTCTGCCGCAGGAACTGCCTCTCCTGTGCACGAGGATTCCGCTTCACGAGGGTTCCACTGCAAGCACAAGTGCTGGGTGCAAATGGTGGCTCATTCTCCTCCTGTGCTGTCAGGCTTTGGGGAATTCCATCCCTCCCCCAGTGGCAGCAAAGAGAAGAGAAAAACAAGGAAGAATTCTTACTAATGAGTTTATTCAATCATCACAGTGAGAGACAAAGAAATGCAGTCTGCTCCCCATTAATGGCATTGCTCCAACTGAGCTCCTCCCCCTCCCTTCCTAGTAACAGCACTTCCCCATATAGTAGCCGCCAGGGGCTAATTGTCTCTAAGTCCGTTGCTCTTGCACCCTTAATGAATGCCGTGGTTCTGGGAGAAGAGGGATCAGAACTACTCTCCAGTGATAACATGTCAGCTGGCTGCTCTGTCTCTGCCTTCTCTTCTCCCAACACCTCCCAACTCTTCTGTTTTCCTGTCTCTGAGCTGTGACCTTCCTCAAACCACTGCTGCAATTCAATACCACCTTCCTCTTCTCTGGGAAGTTCAGGGGGGCAGTCTCCACCATTCCTCCTCAAGCTCGTCCCCTTCAGTCAAGGTGGGTAGCCGTGTTGGTCTGCCATAGTCAAAACAAAATCGAAAATTCTTTCTAGTAGCACCTTAGAGACCAACTGAGTTTGTTCCTGGTATGAGCTTTCGTGTGCATGCACACTTCTTCAGATACACTGAAACAGAAGTCACCAGATCCTTAAATATAGTGGGGGAGTGGGGAGGGGTATTACTCAGAAGGGTGGTGGGAATGGGTGATAGGCTGATAAGTGTGGAAAACCTGTTGACGACTCTAAACGGCTGCAATTAGTCTTGCAGGGAAGGGGTGAGATGGCTAAAGATGGCTTTGTTATGTATAATGAGATAAGAATCCAATGTCTTTGTTCAAACCAGGTTTCTCCATGGTTTTAAGTTTGGTGATTAGTTGCAATTCAGCCACTTCTCTTTCCAGTCTATTTCTGAAATCTCTTTGTATTAAGACAGCTACTTTGAGATCTTTTATAGAATGTCCTGGGAGATTGAAGTGTTCTCCTACTGGTTTCTCTGTCTTGTGATTCCTGATATCAGATTTATGTCCATTTATCCTTTGGCGTAGGGTTTGGCCTGTTTGTCCAATATAGAGAGCTGAAGGGCACTGTTGGCATTTGATAGCATACACAATGTTGGAAGATGAGCAATTAAATAGTCCTGAGATGGTGTGTTTGATGTTGTTGGGACCAGTAATGGTGTTATCCGGGTTTATGTGGCAGCAAAGTTGGCATCTGGGTTTATTGCAGGCTCTGGTACCAGTGTCCATGTTGAGTCCTGTTTTTGTATTATTGTGGGTGAGGAGCTGTTTGAGATTGGGTGGCTGTTTGTATGCGATGAAGGGTCTTCCTCCCAGAGCTTGAGAAAGAGAACTGTCATTGTCTAGGAGAGGTTGTAGATCTCTGATGATGCGTTGTACTGTTTTAACTTGGGAGCTGTATGTGATGACTAGTGGTGTTCTGTTATTTTCTTTTTTGGGTCTGTCTTGCAGCAAGTTCTCTCTGGGTATCAGTCTGGCTCTGTCGATCTGTTGTTTAACTTCATCAGGTGGATATTTTAGTTCTAAAAAGGTTTGCTGTAGATCTCTTAGGTGAGAGTCTCTGTCTGTAGAGTTGGAACAGATGCGGCTTACCCACAACAACTTCAAATTTGGTGAGGACCTGTTCCTTCAGATCAACGGCACAGCAATGGGCACCCGCATGGCCCCACAGTATGCCAACATCTTCATGGCAGATTTAGAACAACGTTTCCTAAACTCCTACCCACTCAAACCTCTCTTGTACCTGCGTTACATTGATGATATTTTTATTATCTGGACACATGGTCAACAGACCCTGGACACCTTCCACAAGACATTCAATGACTTTCACCCCACCATCAACCTAACTATGAACCAATCTATGGAAGAAATACACTTTTTGGACACTACTATAAAAATACAGGATGGACACATAGACACCACCTTATACCGCAAACCAACTGACCGACAAACATATCTACATGCTTCTAGCTACCATCCCAAACATACCAAACAATCCATTGTATATAGCCAGGCCCTACGTTACAGCCGCATCTGTTCCAACTCTACAGACAGAGACTCTCACCTAAGAGATCTACAGCAAACCTTTTTAGAACTAAAATATCCACCTGATGAAGTTAAACAACAGATCGACAGAGCCAGACTGATACCCAGAGAGAACTTGCTGCAAGACAGACCCAAAAAAGAAAATAACAGAACACCACTAGTCATCACATACAGCTCCCAAGTTAAAACAGTACAACGCATCATCAGAGATCTACAACCTCTCCTAGACAATGACAGTTCTCTTTCTCAAGCTCTGGGAGGAAGACCCTTCATCGCATACAAACAGCTACCCAATCTCAAACAGCTCCTCACCCACAATAATACAAAAACAGGACTCAACATGGACACTGGTACCAGAGCCTGCAATAAACCCAGATGCCAACTTTGCTGCCACATAAACCCGGATAACACCATTACTGGTCCCAACAACATCAAACACACCATCTCAGGACTATTTAATTGCTCATCTTCCAACATTGTGTATGCTATCAAATGCCAACAGTGCCCTTCAGCTCTCTATATTGGACAAACAGGCCAAACCCTACGCCAAAGGATAAATGGACATAAATCTGATATCAGGAATCACAAGACAGAGAAACCAGTAGGAGAACACTTCAATCTCCCAGGACATTCTATAAAAGATCTCAAAGTAGCTGTCTTAATACAAAGAGATTTCAGAAATAGACTGGAAAGAGAAGTGGCTGAATTGCAACTAATCACCAAACTTAAAACCATGGAGAAACCTGGTTTGAACAAAGACATTGGATTCTTATCTCATTATACATAACAAAGCCATCTTTAGCCATCTCACCCCTTCCCTGCAAGACTAATTGCAGCCGTTTAGAGTCGTCAACAGGTTTTCCACACTTATCAGCCTATCACCCATTCCCACCACCCTTCTGAGTAATACCCCTCCCCACTCCCCCACTATATTTAAGGATCTGGTGACTTCTGTTTCAGTGTATCTGAAGAAGTGTGCATGCACACGAAAGCTCATACCAGGAACAAACTCAGTTGGTCTCTAAGGTGCTACTAGAAAGAATTTTCGATTTTGTTTTGCCCTTCAGTCAAGTCCCTGACATGTGCTCGGTGGTGGCGGTGCTGGAGAGGGAAAACAGGACATTCTGGGATCAAATCAGAAGCCGGGATTGGCTTCTGTAATTCTGGGACTGACGTGGGGAAATCGAGACACATATGCCAGAACTTTGAAAGAAGGGTCATTGTCTGCTGGTACCAGGTTCAACCTGCAGCACTTCCAGGGAGAACTGCAAAAGACTCCCTGCCTGAAGAGCTGCTGCCGGACAATGCAGGCAATGCTGAGTTGGTGGATCGGTTCCGAGGCAGCCTCCTTTGTTTCTATGTTGTTTGCTGGTCAGGAAATAACAGCTCCCTTCTTCAGGTTAGATGAAGGTAGGTCCACTTTCACAAACCTCTCCTGTATGAAAGCAGCAGGGAAAAGGATGAAAAAGAGAGAGGTCTGGCCAGACACGGGGGCCAGAAAATGCTTCCATGCTCCGCTCTCCTTTGGCACATCGAGTTGGATTCCTTCTTTCCTTCCTCGTGGGCTGGGTTACTCGTTTGGGCCTGCACTCTGCCTGATTTATGATGTGTTTCTCTTGCTCTGGGGAGCAATTGCGCATGCTGGAGCTGTCATTATTTACATTCCCCTTCTCAGCAATGGCTGTGTGTCTCGCAGCAGGGAAGGGATGGCTGTGCTCGATAAAGCACGTACGCCTTGCGCTGTATCGACACCCATCAGCTTAGCTCTGTTATTGCCACAGCTCCCGCGAGGAGCACCATAACCGGCGCACAAAGATGGATCGCCCAGTCCAAGAGCAAGCCAAGCAGAGGCGGGAAACGCTCCAATCCGTGTGATTTGGTTCTTTCCCCAAATGGAAAGATGGGGTTCTGTTCACCCAGGAGATGCTTGATAGGACCATTACCCCGGGTTTCTCTCCATGCCCCATCAATCCCATCATCTCAGTGGGAAACTTACACCCCAAGCTTAGAGGCTCTATTTTGCATTGGTGAAATACCTCTTTCTTTCACACTGAAACCTCCCTTCCCTGCCCTCAAGGACTTCAGGTTGGTGTACATGGGGAGTGTCCCATGTTACCAGATAACAACCATCTGAGTAGGGTCAATGCTTCTTTACACCTTTGCAAATTTAGCTCCACTTTCTGAGGCATAGATTGCCTCTGTTGACTCTGTTCACATAAACAGGTGCCTCTGCCTCTGCACAAGCCTTGCAAATAAGCTCACAGAAGTTGCTAGCCTGCAAAGTATTATTATTTTACTAGCCTGCTAAGAGGCTAGTAGCTTGGTGGAGAGGAAGCCCCTCTATAGCCAACATGGAAACAAGCTACTAGCCTTTTAGCAGGCTGATGTAAAAGGAATATAGGAACATCTAGCTCAGTATTGTCCACATTGCCTGGTAGTGGCTCTCCAGGGTTTGAGGAAGGAGTTTCTTGCAGCCCTACCAGGAGACATCAGCAATTGAACCTGGGACCTGAAGGCAGATGCTCCAGCATTGAGCTACAGCCGTTTCCCATAGGGAGAAAAGAGAGAGAGAAAATACTTTTATGAAGTGGACTTGTGGAAGATGGATGGAGTGTTTCATCTCTCTTCAGCCAGCCTGGTGCATTTCTGGGCTGATCATTGAGGAAGGCACTTTCCTTCATTTGCAGTTAGCATGGATCTATCCCCCCCCCTCCAACAGTCCACTCACTCACTCACTCACTCACTCACCTTTCATGGAATTCCGAAGAATCTCATGAACTTCCCTTTGTGGTTCCTTATATTAACCTTTTCCTCTTGGATCTTATCTATTAATCTGAATCTTTTAAATCTCCATTACTGTATACCCAAAATCCAACATTAAACTACAAGTGTTATTCCAAACCTACTAATAATTTTAATTCTTTACAATGGTTTTTAAAGGTAAATTATATATTTTCCCCATTCCTTATTAAAATTTTGGTCTTCCCGGTTTCTGATTCTTCCGGTCATTTTTGCCAATTTGGCATAGTCCATCAACTTAATCTGCCATTCTTCTCTGGTAGGGACTTAAAACCAGAGATTAATATAGACCTTATGGGAGGGAGCATGACGTGGACATGGTATAAGGCAGCTTCTTCTACACCTAAGGTAGGTCATTGGTCCATCCAGCTAGCCCAGTAACTATCTACACTGACAAGCAGTGGACTTTGAGGGCATCTTTCTCAGTCCTACAAGGAGATTCTAAGAACTGAATCTGGGACCTTTCCTATGTAATGCAAAAGCTCTGACACCGAGCTGTATGCGAAACACAGCACAAACGATTTTTAAAATATATATGTATATTCCAGACTTCAAAGTCCGAACTGAAAGTCCCCCACTCCTTTGAAAGGAGCAAGTTCAAAATGAAATTGTTTTAAAAGTTTATTGTGGATTTCTGCTTTTGTGCTCTCATTTAAGATTTTGCTGGCAAAATTAGTTGAGTCACATTTGCAGGGCGATGACTACACACATGCCATTTAAAGCAAGGGCCTGCAATCTTCCATTGTTGGACTCTCAACTCCCATCTGCCCCTGCCAGCATGGCCAACAGCCAGGGGTGATGGATGTTGTTGTATTCCAGCAATATCTGTCCCCCTGCACCTCATTGTCAAAGGTTTCCATCCTTGGTATGAAGTCAAATCCCCCTCCAACATACCCTACGACAAAGAAAACTAAAAGTGAATTTAAAAAAATTAAAGTGTGAATGTTCAATTGATCCTTGATAGAAGCATATCAAATTCTGCATTTGGATTTGGTGGGTTTAAACTGGGGTGTTTTTAAGAGAGGGTTAGACAGATTCATGAAGGATAAGGCTATCAATGGCTACTAATCTGACAGATATGTTCTACCTTTGCTGGAAGATGCAGGTGGTTTCATTCTGTTCCATTCATGTCCTGCTTGCAGGCTTCCCATAGGCATCTGGTTAGTCCTGTGAGAACAGGATCCTGGACTAAGTGGACCACTGGCCTGATCCAGCAGGCTCTTCTTCTTAATTCTTAACTTTTGCTTCCATTTTGCTTAGATCCAATTCCCTGGGCGACGCTTAAGCCCTATGATAATGGAGGCAGAGAGGCTGCTACTCTGTTCTCCTCCTATCTCTGTAATCAGTGTACCAGCAGCTTCATCTGCAGCAATTAGCAGGTGATAATAGTTAACCCCATGCCTTGAAATGCTTTGCCTACCAACTTCTCCAGATCAAGCTGTTCTCAAAGGGACAGGAGTTGCCTGGCCGTTTTGGCAACAGCCCAAGAACTAAGCTGTATCCTTTTAGATGCAGAAAAAAGCACAATTCATCAGGACAGGGGAAAGTGGAGGGTGGGGTGTAGACCACCACCGCTGCTGGCAAGCCAGCGTAGGTGATATTCCAGAGCCAAAGCCTCCTCCCAATTGTCTTAATGCTCAGTTTAGCATTAGAGAGCACGTCTGTTTTTAGAAACAGCAGCAGATTCCAGCATTGAACTGACTTTCTGAAGCAAACCACTCGCCATCTGCTCTATTGTCCTGGAGTAGCAGCTGAGGGGGGGGGGGGAGGATAATGCGGAAGTGAGAGCACATAAGGAGAAAGGGAGGGGGAGATGGAAAGGTGGAAGAAGAGAAGGATAAAATATGGGGGGGGATCCAAAGTGATTTTAAGAGAGGAGGAGAGGACAAGAGAAAGATGGAACACAGGAGCTTTGTTTGGAATGGTGGTCATTCAGCAATGACATAACAATGAGCTGATTGCTCTGAGCTTTTCGGGTCATCCTTAGTGTGTTCTCTGAAAATCCAGGACCTAAGAGAAGGGGAGTTGCAAAGAGAGGAGAGAAGTTCCTTCCACCCTGATTTCCTTAAATGATTCCAGAGGACTTGCAATAAATAATAAATAATAATAATAATAGAAAACGTATTTTAAAATGTACACCAGCACACAATGCAATCTTACATGCAGTTCCGTTGTGAACAACAAAGCATCAGTAGTGTAGTGGCAAATTCAGAAGGACAGAGTCCTTTCATGATGATACAATAATCTTATAATTATACAATAATAATAATTAGGGATGCTTTGCAATGATCAATGCATCAACAACCCCAGCACCACCAGGGCAAGCCCTACCATGACACAGACTGAAGCAACTGCCTCAGGCAGCAGATGCTAGGCAACAGCAGCAGCCCCAGCTGCTCTTCCTGAACTCCACAGCTTCATTTACCCCGATTGCCACACAGCCTGTCCTGACCCCCTTAACCTGGTGGTTGCTATCCTGTCATCAGTGTTACAGGCAGATTCAACTTATAGTCCAGTCTGCTTCGGCTTGTAGAATGGAGAGGGGATGCCATTTTCCCCCTTTACCTTAAACAACAGAACGTCTTAAGCAAGCCCTGGCCAGCATGGATGTTTTTCAGGGATGCTGGGAGTTATAGTTCAGCAACATCTGGAGGACTGCAGGCTCCCCCCCCTTCATTGCAAAGGGTAGTGATGGGGAACCAAAGGCTGGGGCTGAATGCAGCCCTCCAAGGCTTTCTACCTGGCCCTCGAGACTCTCGAATCCACACCCCCAACTGGCCCTGTCTTGCCCCCTCCTCGAGTGTTTTTGCCTAGCTAGAATATGCCTTGAATTCTGATGATGCCTCTTCCTTCCCTGCATGGAAGATAGAGAGGAACATGTCTAGGAACTTGCAGACTGCACAAAGGAAACATTTCCTTTCCTTGCTGTGCTCGCTTTTGCCTTGGTCCCTGTCCAGCACAGGCATGAGCTCCCAGAAAGTTACGTATAAGAGAATGCAGCCTTCAAGCGGAAAAGGTTTCCCCACCCCAGAAGGGCGGATGCATAGCTGACGGCCCAGTGCAGACAACTGCAGTATGCCGGAGAGTCAGCAGAAAGAGATTATTGCTATACCTGGGGCAGTGCCCTGAGCGAGTCCTCGGGGTCACAGCAGCCATTCTTGACCTGGCTCATAAAGTTGGCATGAGATCCTGCTTACAAAACAAACAGGGAATGGAGGCCTGCCCAAAAGCCTTGTTTCCTTCTCCCCACCCTCTGCTTCTCTCTCTCTCTCTGGCTTGTACTGAATACTGCAGGCCACAGATTGAGCTCCAGGCTTGGCAGCAGAGTACATAACAGCAACATTGTCCTCCTGTGTTGCTCAAGAGGGAGGCAGGCCGGCTTTAATCAAAAGGTAAATAACAGCCAGGATCCTCTGACCCTTAATCCAATTTCTTAGAATGAGGAAACATCTTTCTAGCTCAGCCACGTGGCCCCTCGTCCACTAGAGGGGAACGGCTGCCAATGCAATAGAGTCCTTTCTGCAGCCAGCTATCCATCAGAGGCGAATCGCACAGAGCCAAGATGGAAAAGCTCTGGGTCAGACAGTCAACATGCAGGGCTCTTCACAGCTGTCGGTTTGTCTGCAGATCTAATTTTAAAATTGTCCCAAAGCAATCTTTCACATGACTCAGGAGACATTTCCATAGCTCAACAGTTCCTCTGTTAGGAACAAGTTCTTGAGATCCAGCCTCCTAAAGTGATTTTCCGTTATTCCATGTTGGGAAGGGAGATCCTTTTTACACACAGATATTCCATGTTTGTGCCTGCTGTTTAGGCAATCATGATTGCGCTCTCTCTCTCTCTCTCTCTCTCTCTCTCTAAATGTATATGCAGTGATTGCATACCCTCCAACATATCTTGATGAAAATAGGGACATCCCATTCCATAACGATGATTTTACTATTTATACCCCACACATCTTACTGGGTTGCCCCAACCACTCTGGGCAGCTTCCAACATATATAGAAACATAATAAAACATTAAACATTAAATAAACTTCCCTATACAGGATTGACTTCAGGTGGCTTGGGGATCAGAGAACTCCATACATTTCTCCAATGAAAATAGGGACATCCTAAGGAAAAGCGGGACATTCTGGGATCAATTCAGAAACTGGGACAGCTTCTCTAAATCAGGGACGTCCCTGGAAAATAGGGACACTTGGAGGGTCTGTGATTGTGGTGAAAGGCACATTTATCACACATATGTATCACTGTACATATGTATCACTGTACATATGTCGTTTGTACACTGTACCTTATTGTTGTAATACAGTGGTACCTCAGGTTAAGTACTTAATTCGTTCTGGGAGTCTGTTCTTAACCTGAAACTGTTCTTAACCTGAAGCACCACTTTAGCTAATGGGGCCTCCCACTGCCGCTGCGCCACCAGAGCACAATTTCTGTTCTTATCCTGAAGCAAAGCTCTTAACCTGAAGCGTTATTTCTGGGTTAGCGGAGTATGTAACCTGAAGCGTATGTAACCTGAGGTACCACTGTATACAGATACCTGGGAAGGAGATTCATCACAATGGGAAGCCAAAACAAAGCAAAAACTGAGACTGCATCAGGGCTGGCAATAGCCTTCATAACTTTAGAGGGTGACATTTGATTGGTGGGTCTACTGCCACATTGTTGGGTGCCACCATCTTATATGAACAACTGAAGGTGCTTTCTATTGAGTCAGATCTTTGGTCCTTCTAGCCCAGAAATAGGGATCCTGTGGCCCTCCAAGTGATGATGGCTGAGGTTCCCTTTCCCTAATCTAACTAAAGTGGCAGCTCTCCAAAGTCTCACATTCCTGATATTTAAAACCAGCAACACAACTAAAAATGCAGGTGGTTGAGCCTAAGAGCGTACCTTTCTTCTGATACACACATTTTGCCTCATATAACACATTGTTGCAAGCCATTTTCTGGGAAGGAAAAAAACCCTTTTATGATATTTTCATGAGTATATGCATTTTTAGGCACACTTCTCAACCAATTTTTGGGTTGGCGAACTGTATTACAAAATTCAGAGATGTACACATTTTAAAGGATCAGTGCATTTGGGTTCATTGATGGTTTTGGGAAGTGCAAAAGGTTCCAGAGCAAATTTCTCCCTAGACTTTGTGCACAGCAAAGCAAACTACCGACCAATGGATGTTCTCTTTCCATAAAACTATAGGTTGTTTTTATTTTATTTTATTGTTTGCTTGGGGAGCCCAGTCACTCAATGAATGTGCTACCTGGCTGTAATAAAACCTCTAAGCTGTTTACAAGGAATATTAAAATTATCAATAAAAACAGTTAAGCATTTAAAGATATTTCTGTCTCTCCCTCTCTTTCACACACACACACACACACACACACACACACACACACACAGAGAGAGAGAGAGAGAGAGAGAGAGACTTATAGTGTGCATCAATAACTTTTTAAAAATCTTTCTCCTTGTAAATTTCTCAGACTCCCAGAGCCCTACTCTTTCAGGCAGAAAAGGTTAAAAAAAAAATCTTTCTCGCTCTTCAGCTGCGTATACACCATAAATTTAAAGCACGTGGTTCCCCCCCCCCCGCCAAGAAGCCTGGGAACTGTAGCTTACCCATCACAGAGCTACAATTCCCAGCCACCTTAACAAATTAATTTCAGAACCCAGCTGCCTGGCTCATCACAATTATCAAATTCAGGATGTTAAGGGGGGTGAGGAGAGGGAGAAACGAGAAGGAGAAATGGAGAGATATAGAGAGAAATGCCTTGGCTTTTCTCAGTGGATACATGGGTTGATCAACCAATTATGCTATTTCAAGAGTTAAATAAAAATAAAGGATTAGATAAAGCTGCACCCAAAGTAAAAAAAGAAAGTAACACAAAGAGAGCATGTAGCACTCCACATGCTTAAAAGCACGTCTTCATTGTCAATATGCACATATTTACAATCTACGACATTTGTTGCAATAATGTTTGTTTTCAGTTTCTTGCAACTCTGAATCTAACATATTTCTCTCAGTTAGAATGGTAAATTATTTTAACTGAATTGCCTGTTTGGACCAAACTATCCAATGGTGTCTTAATACATTTCCTCCTGGGATATAGATATAGATATAGGAAATATATATATGAGAGAGAGAGAGAGAGAGATAGGAAGCAACGTCAGGACCAATGTTGCCAGTTGTGTGAGCTCCACAGATATAGAGCTGTTAGCATGGGTGTGGGTTGGTGGGTCATGTGATATTGTCTCTTAAGCACTTATGCAGGGCATAAGATCATGGAAATAGCTTTCAAGAGCATGCTCTGCTTTAATGAAATGCAAAGCAGATGGTCTACTACTGAGCGGTGGCCCTTGCTTCACAACTTGTGAAACTGTTATCTACTGCACAACTGCAGCTCTCTGCAAAGGGGAGAAAAGAGGTCTGTTGTCAGGGTGCTCCAAATGCCAGTCACTCTCTACCTATCCAATCCCATTGCCTCAGTTTTCCCATAACAGAGAAATCAGATACCACGTACCATAGCTTTGGAAGTACCTTTATCCACTCCACCCAAAATAACAGGGTGGAAGAGAGTGATAAATCCCCCCACAGGCACTGTAGACTATTTATGAGTTTACTCTAGGTAAAGGACCCCTGGATGGTTAAGTCCAGTCAAAGGCGACTATGGGGTTGTGGCGCTCATCTCACTTTCATCCCGAGGGAGCCAGCATTTGTCCACAGCTTTACGGGTCATGTGGCCAGCATGACTTCTGGCGCAAGGGAACACCGTGACGGAAACCAGAGCCCATGGAAATGCTGTTTACCTTCCTGCTGCAGTGGTACCTATTTATCTACTTGCACTGGTGTGCTTTCAAACTGCTAGGTTGGCAGAAGCTGGGACAGAGCAACGGGAACTCACTCTGTTGTGGGGATTCGAACTGCCAACCTTCCAATCAGCAAGCCCAAGAGGCTCAGTGTAGAGTTTACTCTACACAAGTATGGTACAAAATGGTTTCTCCAACACCATGGATGAGTGATCTCTAAAGCTCTGCCCTTGCTTTTGCTTTCTCTTGGCATGAAACTCTTTAGATAATTTGAGTCTCTCTCCAGCAAAAAGCGCCTTTGCTTTCCCTCAAAAGCAGAGATTTTGTTTTATGGCCTTTCTCCCTCCTCCTTCATCTTAAGAATAAATGCTCCACACTTTTTATGGGTCTAAATACAGCAACTCTCAAGCTGCAGCTTAGATTTGGGTTATTTTTTGCAGATAAATCCTCTTTTTCCATTAGATTTGACATCCGACAACCACTCTAGGCCCCCTCCTTCTTTCTACTTGTAACTTTCCTCTTTTCTGATTTTGTTTTTTAGAGGATGTATTTCCTTCTCCTGCCATTTCCCATTACCTGCATCTGTTTTACTTCTCTCCAGATTTCACTCTCCCATTGCTTTTTCTAGTCTGTTTTGCTGGGTTATCGGTCACTCATTCCACCATATTTGTTCCTTAGGGCCAGCCCCACCATTAGGCAGAGTGAGGTAAATGCCTCAGGCAGCAGATGCTGGAGGGGGTTGGGAGGAAGTGGCAGCCCCTTCAGCAATTTCCCTCAGTTGGAGTACAGCCCTGTGTGACACAATGACTGATCCTGCACCCACTAAGGTAGCCTGCTGCCCATGGCTGCAATGGTGGATGCTGTCCCATTTCTAGATTAAAATGTCACAGCCAGACTATACATGGGAATTGGGCCTGGGGGGGGGCAGGGGGAGAGAGATATTTTATAATCTGCCTCAAGCAGCAAAATGTCTTGGGCCAGTCCTGGTTCCTCTATGCTCATGTCTACTGCAGCACCTCTCTTCTCCATTCAGCCCTATTTATTTCCCCTTCTCTCTGTTTCCACTCCTGTCCTTCAACCCCTTCAGTTGACAATCTCTAAAGGTGTGTGTGTGTGTGTGTGTATGAGAGAGAGAGAGAGAAAGCACACTGTGTTTTTGCCCTAGAGTGCTGCACACTGAGATCAGGCACATTACTCCCAGTGGGGCCTCCTTTCATTTACCATGACATTTATACAACTGATGGAGCTTGGAAGAGTTTGCAGAGGCATTAACCATTTTTTCCCAGGCCAGTTTCTGGCATCTCTATCAGTCGAATGTCACCTTTTAAGAACGGAGCTGGTTCATCATTCTTAGACAGAGGTGCTTAATACCTGAAGGAGGCAGGCCCCACAAAAAGCCCATGGACAGATTACCTGACTTCGCATTATGGTTGTTTTGTTTTTTTAAATACTGTTGCTAATCTTCATCACACTCCTTTGCATTAAAGGAAGTTTTAAACTTAAAGTCAAAGATTGTCATGCAGCCAGAAATGGTATGGTTGAGAGGAAGAGGTGAACCAAGGTTCCCAAATCCTGTTGCCAGCCACAGACCTAAATATTATTAATTGTGAGCCCATCTTCCCATAGCCTGCCACTGGCTGCCTCTTCCAGCACAAATGTTCTTCTCTGGAGTTGGGTGAGCTCTGTTTAGGGAACAGCCACCACACGTTCCCTTGAATTTCTCAGATCTGCCATTAAAGCCATGTTTTGTGCAGCTGAGACTCTCCAATAACTGGACCCCAGAGTTCTGCTATGTCAGGATTATTGATTCCCTCCTTGTGTGCACATTTAAAGCTAAGCTTATTGCCTGATGGTTCACTGTATGCTTACAGGCCAATCCTATACAGCAGGGACATCCAACTCCCAAGACACGGTGATCTACTCACAGTATTAAAAAAAAAATGGCAGTGATCTACCCATTGTCATTGGTGGATGGACCAGAGTTGTTGAGCTTCTTTTAGGAAGCCCAAGTTGTTGAGCTTTTCTTTTTCTCTTTTTTTTGGGGGGGGGGGGCTTGTAATGCTTAGGGGGTCCAAAGATCAACCAGGATCGACCAGGGGCACCCCGTGATCGACCGGTAGATCGCGATTGACCTATTGGACATGCCTGCTCTACAGTTAGCAGAGTTCAAGCCCCCTGAATTTTTTAATAGGCAATTAAATCTGCCCATTCTAGTGTTGAATTCAATGGGAGTTACTCCCAGGGAAGTGGAATTTAGAACTGCAGCCTTAGTGTGCCAACAGTGATATGTGGATTCTAATAATAGTTTGAAAAAGACTACCCAAGATGCTTATCAGCATTAGGAGTTTCTGTTTGAATTGGGAAAGGAAGAGTAGCCTTATTCTGAAGCACCCTTTGATTTTAAATGCCAGTATTGCAAAGAGTCAAAAACCATCATTAGGAAAACACTAGCAACCAACAACAACACTGGGTTAGGCTTGTTGAAGAGCTGTATCCCTGGTGAGAGCTGTTCTTTATAGGACACTATAAAGCTAGCGCTCATCTATTTTTACCAAACATTTCATAACCTGTGTTATTCATCACATAGGCCAATAAAGCCTGAGAAGATACAACAAAGCTTCCAATGTAGCCCGAGACTCTAGGGTGTTCAATATTTGATTTTGGTTTGGCTCATATCTTCTTAAAAGTTAAATAAATCCAATTTTGTTTCCTGACTTCTTTTCTCCCCTTACTTTACAGCTGGAGGCAAGGAAGAAAGGCAGGTCAGTTTCTCTCCTTTCTCAAGTTACTGGCTTGTCAATTTCATTTTCTGGTTCACCTGAACTACCCGGTAGCAGAAAGCTGCTTTGTTAAGGCTGTCCCAAAGGTTGCTAGGAAATACCCCCCCCCCCTCTAAACAAGGTTTCTCACAGAAAATGGGTTTTTATTTACTCACTTTAAAGCCCTGGAAACATTCCTGCTGATTTTCTTCTCTTTACAAAATTCTGGGCTTAAATGAACCTGATATATTCGTTTAGTACCAGTAGGGAATAATGTTTGGGGTGGAGGGTGGGGAGAGGTTGTGTTTGTTTGTTTGTTTCCTTCAGTGTGTTTATTCTATGGGAGTTAGTGGAAATTCTCAGTGCTTCTTATTTCTCATAATGACCAATTTCTCACTTACCTTCCATAAATGTGGAGGGCAAGACCCACTCTCTGTATGAGTGACTGGAGGTGGTTGGAGGATGGATGGCGGCTAAGAGATTGAGGTTGAATCCCTGCAAGATGGGGGGACAGAGGGTGGGCTGGTGTGGGGGACTCGCTGGTCCTGAATGGGCTAACTTGCCCCTGAAGGACCAGGTGTTCAGCCTGGGAGTAATTTTGGACTCGCAGCTGTCCATGGAGGCACAGGTCAATTCTGTGTCCAGGGCAGCTGTCTACCAGCTCCATTTGGTATGCAGGCTGAGACCCTACCTGCCCTCAGACTCACCAGAGTGGTGCATGCTCTGGTTATCTCCCACTTGGACTACTGAAACGTGCTCTACGTGAGGCTACCTTTGAAGGTGACCCAGAAACTACAACTAATCCAGAATGCGGTAGCCCAGACACTGAGGTCCAGCGCCAATGGTCTTCTGGCAGTTCCGTCACTCCGAGAAGTAAGGTTACAGGGAACCAGGCAGAGGGCCTTCTCGGTAGTGGCGTCCCCCCTGTGGAATGCCCTCCCACCAGATGTCAAGGAAATAAACAACTACAGTGGTACCTCTGTCAGGGTTGTCAGATTGTAAGAACACTGCTAGGATCCTTACCTGCATACTGGCTGCCAAACCCCACAGTGTCAATCATAAATGCAAATGTTGTGCTCAAAAGCAAAAGCAGACCCCCCATTATCTGTGGAAACAGAAAACATCTATCTTTACATCCTTTAAAATACGCCACCATTGGCTGAGTGGGACACCAGGTGAGCTGTTTTGCACTGGCTGCAAAAAACAAAACCAACCAACCAAACAAACAAACAAACAGGGTACCATATAAGAGTATTTACAAGGGATGTGACAAAGCATTAGCTACCAAAGGATGAAGGTGAAGTAGAGAAGGTTTTGGCCCCAAAGAAGTATTGCAGATATTAATGTTGCACTGCTTGAAGCAACTGGATGGATTAAAAACTGAGTCCTTTTGGAATAAAAACATTGTCAAGGCCCATCAATTTAATTCAAATCTTTACTTTCAGAACTTCCTTCCAAAACAAAACAAAGGCATCAAAGATACGTCAAAAATATCCGCACAATATCAGACTCACCATCTTAGAAATAGCGATAATTAATAATTGGAGCTGACAAACATAGTTCTCTCACACACAGGTTCCATGGCCTGCATTCTAGCCTCCATTAGCCTTAGACTGTTTACCTGGAGAGCTTCATTCACATCCTCACTCCACGGAGCTTTGGGAACAACAACAGCAAAACCCCTCAAAGGCAACTTCCTTCAAAATGGCGATTTGTCCAAAAAGTAACGCATTCAGTTTAAGAGCAGAGAACATCCCACAGTTAATTATCAACTCAGTTAAAGCCTGGAGACCACTGCTTGCTCTTCATTTAGTTTCAATGTAATCTTCCCTTGTTAAACCTTTTCACCAATACACAGGCCTTCCCATTTCAGTGTCAATTAAACTAATCATACTTAACACGAAGAAGGTGTTTTAATATGATTTGGCAGATTAAGTATGGAATATAATTTGTAAACGTTGCCCGTCATTTAAGTGGTTAATAAACATCCCTAGAGTGTCTGGATTTCTCCCCATTTTTCAAACAGTACACTACCAGCTTCCAACTGCATATTTTGTGTCCAACTGCACACTAAAAAAATAAATAAATCCCGGCTCTCTGCCATAAATGCTGGGGTGCAAGTTCAGATTAAATCAGCTCTCAACTGAAACTGAGCTCTGCTAGCAAAGATTCAAGCAAACCTACTGATGGTTGTTTCTTTTGTAATTTGTTACAGTTATAGTATGTCATTATATGAATATTCTTCTGTATCCAAGCACTCAGGTACTAATTGGAGTGCTTAATTTTGAGATTAATTTTGTGTGCATGTATTATTCTTTGTGTAATTTCTTTATGTAGGTGGATGCCTGGGTTGTCTGGGAAGAAGATTTTGAGTTAATACTCACTTTGCTGCCATTGGCACAGATTGCATAATTTCATCTTAGAAATTGGAGATAGCACCACCCTTACGGGATTGGTATAAACGGATAAGAACATTAGCTCTTTTAACTAAAATTACATAAAGAGGATTAAAGATGAAACATCATCAGATACATTTATGGAAAAATGGATTTATCTGTAATACATTAGAATACTAACTTCCAAAACAATGTTTATCCATGTACATCATTTTCTTTTCTTTCTTTTTTTGTAAGAAACATTCCATTTTATCATGATATTAAATTTAATAGCAAGATGATGGTGATGATAACAGTAATTTAATTTTGGAGCCTCAACCTCTAAAGCCCCGATGCAGCTGGAATTAGTTATGATGTTGCATTGAAACAAATGAAACAAATCAAGACATTTATGATCAACTTATGTCTTGTTGCTTTCTATGGGATATAAAGGTAAAGGTAAAGGACCCCGGACAGTTAAGTCCAGTCGCAGATGACTCTGGGGTTGTGGCGCTCATTTTGCTTTACAGACCGAGGGAGCTGGCATTTGTCCGCAGACAGATTTTTGGGTCATGTGGCCAGCATGACTAAGCCGCTTCTGGCGAAACCAGAGCAGCGCACGGAAACGCCGTTTACCTTCCCACTGGAACGGTACCTAATTTATCTACTTGCACTTTTTGGCATGCTTTTGAACTGCTAGGTTGGCAGGAGCTGGGACCGAGTGACGGGAGCTCACCCCGTTGCGGGGATGCGAACCACTGACCTTCTGATTGGCAAGCCCAGGAAGATCAGTGGTTTAGACCACAGCACCACCCGCGTCTCTATGGGATATTTGTTGTTGTTGTTTAGTTGTTTAGTCATGTCCGACTCTTTGTGACCCCATGGACCAGAGCACGCCAGGCACTCGTGTCTTCCACTGCCTCCCGCAGTTTGGTCAGACTCATGTTAGTAGCTTCGAGAACACTGTCCAACCATCTTGTCCTCTGTCGTCCCTTTCTCCTTGTGCCCTCCATCTTTCCCAACATCAGGGTCTTTTGTAGAGATATAGTAACAACTAATTTTTGTGGATCACTTATTTGCTTACAAAACCCATTTACTGTGAACGTCACAGTGAAAACATTATCCCCATTTTACAGACTGAATAATGTCACTTCCCCCGTCCCCACTACATTATACAACATTCATGGCTTTGGGGGATCATTATCCAGCTTCAATAAGCTATAACTGAAGAATCAGATCAAAAAAACTTATCAAACATGCCTCTCAGTTTTAGCACCAAATAGGTTCTTTGCTCTCCCAGCTGTTCTAGTAAGACTGTTCTTTAGAACACCATTATAATTAGAATAATTGTTAGAATCCGTCTGCTCACAAATCTAAATTTGTTGACAGGCAACATATATCCATATCTCATAGTACTCAAATTATGGTGTTTTTTTAAAACTTAAAACTTATTTGCAGACGTGCTAGGTTGTGTGTTTTGCTTTCTCTCTTGGTGTTTTTGAAGCATTTCGATACTGGACTTTGCAGCTTGACTGATAAGTTCTTTTCGTTCTCTCTGCTGTTTGTAAGTTTTTAATTGCTACTTTTAAAGTGCTTGGTTTGTTTGTTTTCAATACTGCATTCTTATCTGTTGTTGCTAGACACTTTTTGGCACACTTGGTGGAAAGTCAAGATAAAAGATATGAAATACATAAAAATCAAATGCTGAAAACAGGTAACATCAAATGGAAAAACCCATAAAATAATAGTATAATACCGCTGATAACAAGTGAAAAAATAGCAAATAGAACTGAATCAAGCCTGCCCCCCATCTAGGGCTATGGATCAAAGGATCCAAATCAGACTTGTGCAGAGTGGGGCGCAGGCAACCAGGTACACTTGCCCCAAGCATTCGGAAATAAATAAATAAATAAATAAATAAATAATTTGTACCCCACCCATCTGGCTGGGTCTTCCCAGCCACTCTGGACGGCTTCCAACAAAGATTAAAAATACATAAAAATGTCACACATTAAAAACTTCCCTAAACACGGCTGCCTTCAGATGTTTATCTCTTTGACATCTGATGGGAGGGCGTTCCACAGGGCAGGTGCCACTACCGAGAAGGCCCTCTGCCTGATTCCCTGTAGCTTTGCTTCTCACAGTGAGAGAACTGCCAGAAGGCCCTCGGCGCTGGACCTCAGTGTGGAAAGTGTAGAGATGACTTGTACCTGTGTTCAGAGTAACATGTGAACAAGCCTATGATTAATAAGTTAAGCGGGTTCTTCATGTCATCACAATCCCATTAGTGTCACCTTCTGCCATGCAGATAGGCATTAACTCAGGAATTGGGGAGCTTGAAATCCTCCCTCCCCAGATGTTGCTGAACTCCAGCTCCATCATCCATGACCATTGTCCATGCTAGCTGGGGCTGATGGGAGCTGGGAGTCCAACAATATCTTGAGGGTCACAGATTCCCCCTGCATTTACTAATCTGAGTCATGTGATCTTGAGCAGGTTCCCTACAGCCATTATGAATTTTGCCATACCTTTTAGAAGAAGTTTCATATTGTTGTAATAGATAGTTATTGACTCACACTTGTGTTCATAAATAGTGTTAACCTGAGCTCATGTTGAAAGTGGGTGTGACTTTGTAGGCTCTCAGC
The DNA here is from genome assembly GCF_009819535.1 of Lacerta agilis. Classification (NCBI taxonomy): domain Eukaryota; kingdom Metazoa; phylum Chordata; class Lepidosauria; order Squamata; family Lacertidae; genus Lacerta; species Lacerta agilis. The sequence goes on along the minus strand of NC_046321.1, from coordinate 26,899,398 downwards.
AGGCTTTGCTCCTTCCCTTCTTACCAGTAATTCCCCCCCCCCTTTGTGCTTCCCGGAACAAGCAAAGAACAAGCCATGTGGCTTGGCTCCCAACTCAGCAAATGCTGCACGTGAATGAAGAATCTCTCTAAAAGGATATTTTATAGCCTGCATCTTTGCTAACCCAAACATTTCACAATCCTTTTTGTAAGGAAACCAAGTACTTTTCTTTTAAAATTGTTTGGACCTTTTTTCATCTTTGTTTTGCTCTGTGAGTAAAAATTTCACTTATTTGGAAAGTTAAGTGACTGTAATTTATTCTAGCCTAAGTATTTTTGTGGGGAACGTTTGTTTAAAGGTGGAAGAGGGTAGATGTAATTCTTACCCAGTTTTAATGTGCTTGGAGCAATTGCCATTGTACTCAACTCTGCTATGAGAGAGAAAGAAGCTCTCTTCCAAACCTCTCCAACACACATCACGCTTGTTCTGGATTGTTTATGACTATATGCACTCTTTGGAGCAGCGGGGGAGGTGACAGTTTTGATGGCTAGGAATGCAAACAGGCGTTGGGGAGGGAAGCCTTGTACACAGGCAGCAATTATTGTTGTTGATCAGGAGATGCACACACAAATACAGAAGCAAGTGCAAATTTATTGCCAGTTGGCTCTGTCTCTCTAAGGATTGCTTATTGCTTCTTCTCTGCAGCAATGTTGGCTGGGTTCTGTGCCACTGATGGGCTTATTTGCGTAACTGATCAGGCAGCAGCCGTAAAGGAGTGGTTGGGGGAAGATATTCAGGATGAAGTCTTTTGCAAGAAAATCTAATGAAAAATAGGCTGCTTTTGGAGGTGATATTTATGCTTCTCTCGGTATGTGAAGAAGAAGCACTGAGGGTAAATGTGCAGGCAAAGGATCTGGCAGTTGAACTTGAGGGACAGCAGGGGGCAGTCCTACACCACCACTCACCCCCAGGCCTGACCGCAACCTCAGGACAGACAGCCCTTCCAACCTGGTGTGTTTCTTTTCCAGTTCTATAGGAAGAGGCACTATAAGTGATAATTAGAGGGGTTGTGATAAGGATTTTGAAAACATACCAATGCATTGATATCATCATGTGTCTTAGCTTCAAGGAAAAGTAACAATATTGAGCACAATGGTATCTGATTCCTTTGTTTGTTTTTAAAATATATCCCACCACATATAAACGTAAGACGAGCCTGTGGGATAAGGCTGGGGCCATCTAGTCCGATATCCTGTTCTCATGATGGCCAACCAGATGCCTGTGGGAAACCCACAAGCCGGATCTGAGCATAGCAATTCTCTCTCCACCTGTGGTTTCCAGCAACTGGTATTCAGAGGCATTGCTGCCTCTGACCATAAGGAGGCAAGGTTTAAAATGGGAAATTCGGGCAGCAATCCTATACTGTCGTACCTTGGTTCTTGAACAGAATGCATTCCGGGAGTCTGTTTGACTCCCGGAACCATTCGAAAACCAAGGCACGGCTTCAGATTGGCTGCAGGAGCGTCCTGCAGCCAATCGGAAGCCACGGAAGCCGTACTGGATGTTTGGCATCGGAAATTGCTTGAAAACCGGAACACTCACTTCCGGTTTTTGATCGTTTGGGAGCCGAAATGTACGAGTTCCAAGGCATTCGGCAACCAAGGTACGACTGTATGAATCCATTTGGAATGACACCCCAGTGAAAGTGGGGCATAATTCTGTGATGACATGCATAGTATTACAGTTGCAACATTAAATATAAATATGTATGTAGTGATACTTGGGCCTCACTGAATGACATGACCGAACAACAATTATCACCCTGGGCTCCTTTGGGAGGAAGGGTGGGATACAAATGTAATAAAAAAAATGAACTCCTTTATGGAAGTCTTGACATTTATAGGGGGACTTCCACATGTATTGATGAGACAGCTGACACATGCATAATACAAAATGTTCTGATTCCTGCCCCCCCCATGACAAATCTGAACTTCCGATATTTGCACGTTATTCTCCCAGAAGAAAGGAAACAGAACAAACAAATCTAACAGCATCTCCTGTTTAACCTGCTCACCCTAGGACTAAATGTTTTGCCACACTTCTGGAAAACATCAGAAGGGATTTCGGTTAGTTTGTAGAGCTGGCGGTTCACAATCCTATTGCACATCACAGGAATGGCAGCAGCAGTGGTACAGAATCTCTCATTCCAGGATATCCCAGCCCAGCAGTACAAAAGACAGTTCCACTTATCTTTTCATTTTCTGCTTGGAAACCTTACAGAAAGGGTGTCGGGTACGAAACACCAGGAAGGTGGAGTGACGATAAACAGTGAGAAATAGCATTGTGAGAAGCCTACAGGCAAAGTGGGGTAGACACTGAGTTGCACCCTGTCAGAATTCTTGCAAATGTTCACCCACACTTCCCTGGCAGGAAAAGTCAAGCTGTCTCGTTTCATACACATACACATTCACACCCAGAAAACGATTACACATGCTTTCATAATAAGAGACAATAAATATGAATCTCGGGGACACAATAGGCAGCCTTTTCTATTTTAGCTATGGAATATGACACCAGTTTGGGGAACGGGAATTTTAGGAGCATTATGGAAGGAGACACTGAAACTTCATTACCAGGTTGCCATACAAAAGCTCATTTCTTCTGGGAACCGTTTCTGGGACACTAAATCGAGATCGGTTTTCTTGGGTATAAGGCCCCCTGACTTACTTTAACCTCCTTTTGTACATTTTTGTGCTGTGGCACACTTTGGTAACTTCAGACCGCTGGTGGCCGGTGCCTATCAGGACTGGTAGAGCAGAAGGCAAGGATGCCATGGTAGGTAGAGCCAGAGGTTGACTTACAGGCTGAGTCAACTCATTCTGATTTTGTCCACATATGCCTACTTGCTCAGCTCTTCGAGGGCAAAACTCAGACTAAGGAGGAGGAACCTGACAACCAGGGCTGGTTATAAGTATGCAGTCAGGTAGGCAGGGGTGGCTGAAGGCAGGCTGAGGTTGGTGGGACACTGCCCCATTTGCCCTAATGGACCAGTCTCCACTGTTTTAGACTCTGGACTTAATGGTCTTATGAGGGCCTCTCTTCCCATGGTCATGTGCATTGCATACCCCACAATGCATACCCTCTAAGTGCCCTGATTTTCCAGGGACAGTCCCAGAATCACGAAAGCCACCCTGGCTGATTTGACCCCAGAACGTCCCTATTTTCCCTGCCAGTGCTGCTGCTGCTGCCAAGCTCGGGGAGGAGGATGAGCTGGCGCTTCCCCTGGGCGGCAGTGGCGACTGCGAGGGAGCATCCCGTTGCCCCTCCGTGGCTGCCGCCGCTGGTCTCTCTCCCTTTCTGGAGAGCAGGCAAGGAGGAGAGGCTGCCACCGCCATGGCCCAGCATGGTGTTTTGCACTGGCTCTGAGGTGTAGGCAGGGCTGCCCTGGGCAGGAAGAAAGGGGAACCCGTGGATCCAAGGTGCCACTTCCTCATGATGGGCCCACAGCTGTGAAAAGAGCCTGATCCACATTTGCAACTGGGCATACAGAAATATGGTGTGGTTAATGCCTCAACTACATTTGCCAGTCCCACTGTTCCCTTATCTTCTGTCTCCACTCTTCAGATGCTCATTTACTATCAGCCACCTTAATTCTCCCACTTTGAAGCTGTCTAGACCTGTGCTGGAAAGAACCTTCCTCTTCCATCCATCAAACCCCCATCTCTCTTCCCCCGTTAACATTCTTCTCTGAAATTCATTTCTTTTGCAATAGAAAACTCTTACAGCATTAGGTTAAGTTCTTTTTACCTTTCTGCCAACCCACTACTGCTCTGACCTCGCCACTCCTTTATCAAATCTCGCACTTCATCTTTCATCTTCTCTCTATGCCCTGACCACGTGTCACAAAACCTAAATATTTCTGCGCAAGGAATGTGCCATAATTTAAATAGCATCTAGTACACCTTGATTGAATAAATCTTGAGCAGCAATAGTTTCTGTAATAATTGATGCTGTTGTGATGTAGAAGCAATTGTCTGTTGCTCTCTAGAGTGCTTAACTGATCCGTATGTACAACAAGCCCGTGAAGTACTGTGAGAGATACACAGAATCATAGAATCATAGAGTTGGAAGAGACCACAAGGGCCATCCAGTCCAACCCCCTGCCAAGCAGGAAACACCATCAAAGCATTCCTGACAGATGGCTGTCAAGCCTCTGCTTAAAGACCTCCAAAGAAGGAGACTCCACCACACTCCTTGGTAGCAAATTCCACTGCCGAACAGCTCTCACTGTCAGGAAGTTCTTCCTAATGTTTAGGTGGAATATTCTTTCTTGTAGTTTGAATCCATTGCTCCGTGTCCACTTCTCTGGAGCAGCAGAAAACAACCTTTCACCCTCTATATGACATCCTTTGATATATTTGAACTAGGCTATCATATCACCCCTTAACCTTCTCTTCTCCAGGCTAAACATACCCAGCTCCCTAAGCCATTCCTCATAAGGCATCGTTTCCAGGCCTTTGACCATTTTGGTTGCCCTCTTCTGGACACGTTCCAGCTTGTCAGTCACAGGTTTCATTTCATACTCTATGGTCATGAACCTTGGGAATTCAAATGCTAAGGCAGGTTTGGGGACCCTGTGGTGCTCTCCAGCTGTTGCTGAATTCCAAGTCCCATCAGTCCCTGCCAGCATGGCTAGTGGTAACTGATAATGGGATCTGTAGTCCATATACATTTGGAGAGCCACAGGCTCCCCATTGCTAATCTAAGGCCTCAAATGCACCCAGCTGTCTTGGACAAACTTGGCTAGCATTTCTGTTGCAGCAGCAAATGTAAGCCAATGACAATTTGCCATGTGAACACATGACCCATTTTGACATCAGAGCAGGTCAGTCAATGGCATCAAGAGGTGGATCATACAGAGGAAGGGCGGTATCTCAGTGGTAGAGTATTTGTCTTGCATGCAGAACTCCCCAGTCCCTGGCATCTCCAGGTAGGACTGGGTGAAACTGAGCTTCTGCCAATCAACATAAACAATACTAAGAAAGATGGATCAAATGGTCTGATTCAGTATAAGGCAGCTCCCTATGTTTCTATGAACAGAACCAGAGAAGGATAAACCAAAGCGATCAGAGCAGATGTGGAGTGCAGGCTAACAAGAAGGAGACTCAACAATATGCCTCATCCTGTCTATGAATAAACCTAATAAGAAAACTAAAGTTTGCATATCAGAAGAGTTTGAAATTTCACCATTGCTGTGCTATAACCGTATTCAGCCTTTATATATATATATATGCTTAGATATCAGAGTGATGGTGAAATCTACAACACTTCTGATATCCAGGCTTTTGTTCTCTAATGCTTGCATCAAAACTCCAGGAGGTATTTGGAATTAACACAAGTAGCAAAAGCTGAGCTATGGTGCATCAAAACATTTTAGTGTGATCGATAGAAAGGCAGGAAGCCCAAACAACCCCCTTTAGCTATGGCTTGTGTATAGTGCTGTGCACCACCACCAGCTGAACAACATGCTGCAAAACACACTCCCAATGGGTGACCCATGCTGATTCCAATGATTCTCTCCCTGCAGCCAGTTTATGGGGCGTATGGGGGGAAAGCTATAATCCCAGCTCCCAGCTGAGTGGTATTATGACATGTGGCATTCAGACCGATTGCTTGCAGCGCTGCCTGTTGCCCAGGAGGAAAATATGAATTTGTGACTACAGAGCCATGACTGATGGCTTTCAACCACCACTGAAAACACATAAGCTGTTGTGACAATAAAATACTCGGGGAGCCAGGATGGCCTCCGTCTAGCTATGAACCAAACCACTGTCTCTGAGGCTAATCAGCAGGATACCCTCGACCAAAAACAACCGAAACAGATGTCCTTGGAAAATCTCTGAGGAAGGAGATGCTCTTCTTAGGTGTTTTATCCCACCACAGCCCAAATGCTCCTATGATTTAAGAAACTGTTTCAAACATTTCTCAATGGCATGTAAATTGTCTATTGTTAAGGTGATCATTTCCTCCCCTCTTCTTAGCTGAGAGAACAAATCATTTGTTCCTTCTTCCTCCCCCACCCCCAACATCCTTTTAAATTTTGGAAGCTGTCAACAGATTCCCCCCCTCCTCATCACCCCTCCCCTGCATAAATCTAATCCCTCCATGAGCTCCTGATACAATTTTGTCATTTAGATCCTAGTTCCATAATTTCTACTTGGCAGCATTCTTCTGAAGCTCTCAGATATTAAAAGTGGACACAGTCCTCTGGAAGAGAAGGGATCAATGCTCAGCTGAGAGGTGCTAATGCTTCCCAAGTCTTGGAAATGATGCTTTTGATATTACAAATAGAAGGGTGCAGGTCATTTGTATCACACAGCATCGTATTATGGTAGGGATGGCCAACCTGTGGTCCTCCATATGCTATTGAACTATTTTCGACCACTACCCATGCTGAATGAGACTGAAGGGACTTGGAGTCCAACAACATCCATGGGGTAACACATCCCCCAGTCCTGCACTAAGGGTTCAAGTTCAGCTTGTTATCTGCAATAGCCTAGCCTCTAAGTTATTGCTCTTGATATATGATTCTGCTTTCAATACCCGTTGGGAAGTCAAATAGAAAGGTTGCAAGGACTCAGTCCAGGATGAAAATAAACAATGGTTTCCTCTATTTTTGCTGCTTAAAGTATGACACAAATTCCAGTTGCAATGATTTTTAACTCCTGTTTCGTTTATTCTCCATCAGCTGTTGTTTCTTAGTTTCATGGTCAAAGTGTACCAAGTGTGTCCCACTTCAAAATCATTGCAACTGGAATTTGTGTCATACTTTAAACAACAAAAATAGAGGAAACCATTGTTTATTTTCGTCCTGGCCTGAGTCCTTGCAACCTTTCTATTCAATACCCTTTGGCCTGCAAAAGTCTTGGGGTGGTCTGACTGCTTCATTTTCCCATCAGAGCAAGTAAGTCCCATAGCTTCCTGCTGCCCATAAAGCTTTATGCCACAAAAGTTTTAGCTCATTTTTGTCCTGCTTTTGTTATGCTGCTGTAACTGCTTCAGACGGCAGAAATGTCGCACCATTGAGGGAGCATCACAGAACCACAACTTTTCGTTGATATCCGTCTGTCTCAAGAGACAATGGAGTGCACCTCCAAGGGTGAAGTCAAACCATCATCACCACCACCACCATTTTATTTGTATGCCACCTTTCCACAGTCAAAAGCAATGCTCAACATGACAAGACATACATAATTACAAAAGTCATAAACAATAAATAAACCACATCAAAAAAATACACAACCAAATGGAAAACAATTCCCACATAAATCAAAATCTAAAACTAAGAATACAGCATTAATATCACAGTTTAAAATGACATAGGTAAAAAAAGTAATTTTTTTAAAAAAATTAAAACAAAAAAAACGGAGCCCTCTCTGCCCAGCAGCAGTGGCAGCAGTCCCATCAGGCCTCACCAGGGCCGTCTTAGAGAGATCGGCTGCCGTGGCGCAGCAATCCCTCGGTGCCACCGGCGTGCCGCCTCTCTGCCCGCCTCCCTCCCACACTGACCGCCCCTCGGGAGGGGGGGTGGGCGAGCGGGGGATGAGGGCCGTGGCGCTGGAGCGGTGCGGGGCTTTGCGCGCCCTTCCAGCGCTCCAGCTGGGGCTCCCCGTCCCCACATGGGACGGGAGGCGAGGGCGGCCGGCTTGCAGCCTGCCCGGGACGGGCATGGGCGGCAGTGGCGCCGGTGCACAAGCGCCCGCCCGCCCATGGGGGCGGGGCGGGTTGGGGAGGGGGCGCCCGGTATGCCGGCGGGCTCACAGGGGTGCCCCTGGGGGGCCTGGCGCGCCACGCCACCAGCCCCTATGGACAAGATAGCCCTGCGCCTCGCCCTAGGCCAGATGGTGAGTGGCAGGACTGGGGCCCTCAGGCGCTCAGCAGGGTAGTCCTCCTGCGTTACCACTGCGTTAGCAGCACTGAAGTGACCTCCCTGAGGCACAAGCCTGGGCAATGTGTCTGGAGGTCTCTTGGCCTCGCTGATGTGGTCCAAAGGAAAACAGAGTGATACATTTAGCACCAGCTTGGCTGCAGGCGTTGCCGGTAGGAAGCATACAAGGCGCTATCCAACCATCTTAGGGATTTGTTTAGGGTTTACTCTGTAGCATTTTCTTCTCCCAGAGATACCCTGCAAGGCAGCGGAGGTCTAGGATGAGTTTTCTTTCTCCTAGATGGGCTGCCTTCCCAGGTTGATGAGCCCCATCTGCCCCTCACTTCCTTCTGCAGCACATGCAGCAACCGCTTCTTGGCCATTGAACCCACTATTGGTCTCGTCCACTCAATCCGCTGGAGCCTGTCTTTGCATGCAAAGGAAGTACCTAACTAACCAAGGATTTGAGACCCATCAGCTACCTTCACTTGGTTTAGCTGGCCAGTTGAAACTGTTTCCTGGGATGTGGCCTCTGTTGCACGCTGATAGCTTCTGGGAGCCACAGGTGAGAGCTGAGTGCAAGGTGGGGACCAAAAATTGGACAAGCTGCTCCAAAAGGAGGATGACATGTCCCCCACCAGAGGTTTTATCCCTCCCCATACCCTCCAATACTCCAGTTCACCACTAACATACTATTATTATGTCAATAACACATTGCAGAATGCACCTAGAGGAGTCCTACAACTTGATGATAAACTAAGATTTGGATATGGTACCATTATTATGAGAAATGCTTGTGTTGTGTTCGGTTAAAAAACAATAGCAGCTCTTGGTCATGTTCATGAATTTACATATTAACATTTCTATTTATTTATTCTTTTTTCTGCAAACTGCTCTGGGTACTTCTTGTAGAAGAGTAGGATATGATTACTAAATATATTTTAAAAATGCTAAGTAACAGGGCTTGGACTCCAGCTCCCTACAGCCCCAGTCAGCATGGCCAATGGTCAGGCATGATGGGAGATATAGTCATGGGTTCTATGCCCCTGATATGCAGCAGTCTATTTTCAGAGTCTGTGTGGCAAACAAAATGACATTAGGCATTAGATCTCCTTAAAGCAATTTTAAAAATATACTTGATTTTGGTCTCTGCTGCCTCCAGCAGCTGTTACTTCCTTACCCATATTTTTTTAAACTGAAGGCAGGACTGATTGAAGATGGTTCTTCAGACATATAATTTTTGCCTTCACAAAAAACATGGACAAACGTCACCCATAATAAATGTTCTACTTATTATGGACAGGGCACCCGAAATATAAATGATCCATGAAGATTATGAACGGGTGGCGACGCTATCTGCAACCAAGATAAGTTAGAGTTTTGGATGCCCTCTAGTGGTCTCCCTAATTGGAATAATTAGCCCAGGAAATTACTTCTGGGATAGGTCTACCCAGAATTCATGGCAGCAAGCTGGCTGTATGCCTTAGAGCAGAGGTTTTCAACCTTTTTGAGTCCATGGCTCCCTTGATGAACTACCTTCTTTCTGTGGCACCCCTGTGGGGCTCAGGAGCCCAGTTATGTCACCCCTTGCTTGCAAAGCTGGCAGCCTCTCACGCTTTTTCAAACACCCTCCCTTGTAGAGTGTGCCCTCAGCCTCCTCTCCTCTCCCCTATCCTTGGGAGTCCTCTGGGCAGCCACAGCAGCCACCTCTGGTCTCTGAGCTGGCCCCACTTGCCCCAAAGAGAGGTGCTTCCTCACACTGCCCCACAGGGGCCTGGGAAGCACCCTCTGGCCAGCCCCAGAGGCACCATTCTCTTATTGCTTGGTAACATACTTGTAGGAAATAATATGCTTGTCTTTATATAGTGTTTGCCTTGCCCCAACGAGTTTCGCATGCATCATCTCAGTAATTCAAACAACTTGGGGCCACTTTACCTATGAGATCGCCTTGCCCCAGATGTGCCGACTCGACCACTTCAGTCGGTGGAATTGGCACTGTTACATGTGCAACATAATCCCCCTTCTGCTTTTGTAAGAACTCGATTGCTTAGTGTGGCAGCACCTGCACTTTGGAACTCCCTGCCCATTGACACCAAGCAGGTGCCTTCCCTGTATTCTTTTCGGCTCTTGCTGAATACATCCTTGCTTAGTCAAGGCTACCCAGATGCTTAGAAAGTTGAGGTAATTTTAATTAGTTTTAGCACTTTAACTTTTTATGTTTTCAATTAGAGTTGTAAATTTTACTTGGTTTATCTTTTTACAAACGATTTTGAGGCTTTTTTATTTTTACAATCAAGCGGTATATAATTTTTTTTTTAAAAAAACAAGTAAGTAAATAGCCCTATGTCATTATTATTAACCCCATGTTGCAGGTGAAAGGCTGAGGACAAGAAATCATGGTTTGCCTAAGTGTCCCTGGTGAGTTTACGACAGAGGTAGGATTTGAATCTGGAATCCTCCTCCACCAGCCCATTCTTCACACAGCCACTGTGCCATTCTAGCATATGCCATACATTTATGGAGTACAGTAAGCCCACAAATTACATGGGGATTACGATATTCTACATCTGTAGTCACTGGTGGTGTGGAAGCTCGCTAGAGAATATATCTGGCTGGGTATTTTGTCACACGTGTGGTGGTGTTTGGATGGGTTGTCTCTGTCACGACACTGTACCCCTACCTACCTTTCTTTGTTCCTCACCTGAGCACACCCTGGTCAGCAGCCCCCCCCCAATACCAAACAAAAGAGACCAGTTTCGACCATTTGCCATCTGCTGAAGGCATTAATGAATTTCAACAACCTGGTTCGAAGGAGCTATTCTTTAAAGATCTCAGCACAGTAAATGTGGTGGGATTACCTTGGAGACTAACTGCGGTACACGTACTGAACATTTAAATAAAATGGGTGGGTGGAAATGTGTGGTTGTGCTGTTAATGGTTACGGGGGCCTAAGGGGTATTGTGATTTTTAAAAACACATTGCCACGCACCAAATCAAACCTGCCCCTGCCAAATCAAACAGCAGAATGGCATTACAAGGACCACAGGATTCTCTTTCTCTCCTCCACCCATGCCCCAAATACTAGCCTCCATTTTTCCCATTGTGAAACATAATTATGCTCTGGTAATGTTTGCTTTACCAGTAGTAATGTACGGAAGTGAGAGCTGGACCATCAAGAAGGCTGATCGCCGAAGAATTGATGCTTTTGAATTATGGTGCTGGAGGAGACTCTTGAGAGTCCCATGGACTGCAAGAAGATCAAACCTATCCATTCTCAAAGAAATCAGCCCTGAGTGCTCACTAGAAGGACAGATCCTGAAGTTGAGGCTCCAGTACTTTGGCCACCTCATGAGAAGAGAAGACTCCCTAGAAAAGACCCTGATGTTGGGAAAGATGGAGGGCACAAGGAGAAGGGGACGACAGAGGATGAGATGGTTGGACAGTGTTCTCGAAGCTACTAACATGAGTTTGGCCAAACTGCGAGAGGCAGTGAAGGATAGGCGTGCCTGGTGTGCTCTGGTCCATGGGGTCACGAAGAGTCGGGAACGACTGAATGACTGAACAACAACAACAACAAATGTTTGCTTGCATGCACTTCTGGTAGAGAAGAAATAATGGAGTAACAACAACAAAAACCCAGCACAGATGCATTCCCTCAAGCTCTGTCCATTGGTGTGAATGGCAAATGGATGGAAGAGCAATGAGTGTCCACAGCCCCATTTGCACTATATTTTCATTAAAGCAGTATCGCAGCACTTTAAACAGTAGTGGCTTCCCCCCAAGAATCCTGGGAGCTGTAGTTTGTTAAGGGAGCAGAGTGTTGTTACCAGTTCCCCTCACAGAGCGATCATTCCCAGTGTTCCCTGTGAAGTGGGATCGACTGTTAAACCACCCAGAGAATTGTAGTCTGGGTCTCCTAAAAACTCTCAGCACCCTTAACAAACTACAGCTCCTATGACTGCAGTGCAGATGGGGCCAATGACTGAAAAAACAGAATGTGTGGGTGCTGACATGCCTATCACACACATAAAAGTGGTTGAACGGCCCATTTCGGGTATGAAAATCAGTGTTTTTTTCTAAAAAAAATATATTTAGGGGTATTCACATTCTATCTGAGACTCAGGAAACATCGTAACAGGAAATGAGGCCGCCATCAGGGGTAGCAACGGAACTGACGATTCACCGCGCTAGAGAAGAAACTAACATTCGATTATTATTTTTTAGCTTCTTCTCCCGTTAGGTTCACAAAATGTTTAGGGGTATGCATCCCCCTCCGCCCTCCCGAAAAAAGCACCGATGAAAGACCCTACCTGGAATCAACCAGTGAGTCTGGCTGTGCAATTAAAAATATTCATGTTACACATTTTTGTATGACACACAAAAAAGCTTTTTTTTTGTACATTTGCATGTTGTGCAGTTGGATGTCATGCAAATGCAAGGTCCAAAGGGACATTGAAAGACAGGTGAGAGGGCTGTTTAGATGTGTGTGTTGATTTGAACAAGTACTGCATACACTGTATGAGGTGAGTCACCAACTTGGAAAGTTTTAAAAAAGAATTGGTCAAGTTCATGGAGGATGAAGCTGTCAGTGGCTGCTAGCTAGGATTTCATTATGTTTTTTAATATCCCATTTTTCTTCCAAGGAGCTCAGGGTGGCATATATAATCCCTCCCTCCATTTTATTCTCACAACAATCCTGTGAGGTAGGTTAGGCCGAGAGTGTGTGATTGGGCTAAGGTCACCCAATGGCCTTCACGGTCCAGTGAGGATGAGAACCATGGTCTCCCAGGTCCTAGCCTGACACTAACCACTACACCACATGATCACTATGCTCCGCCTCCACAGTCAGAGGTAGTATGTCCCTGAATACCAGTTGCTGGAAAACAGCAAGAGGGAACACAGCGATTGCACTCGGGTGTCGTTTTGTGGGCCTCTAACAGGCATCTGAATGGCCACTGTAAGATCAGGGTGCTGGGCTAGATAGCAATGGACTTGATCCAGTAGGTTCCTCTTATGTTCTTATGAGACATCAGGGAGGCTTCTTCTCCAGTGTGCTGATTGGTCTGGTTGGAAGATGACCTAGTTGGACTGGAAGAGGGGGGAAAGGGACGATTTCGCCAAACATAGAGTGTTGCACAACCTGGCAGAGGATAAAAGTCGAGTGAGATATGTGTTGGGCATCAGAAAGAAAGGGAAAGGGAAACAGGAGTGTGGATTAACTGCCAAACAGGAAAGAAAGTGGGAGTGAGAGAGGCAGCAGCAGAGAGAGAGAGTGGATGAATGGAAGAAAGAAGGAGAGTGAAGTACAAAGAGTCAGGCTGGCTGGACTAGAAGGGAGGAGAAGCGCATGAAGCAGAGGAGGAGGAACAATCAGAGAGCCAGATAGTAAACAGGGGGTGGGGGGGGGGAAGCAAGGGAAAGTAACAAATGAAAGTAAGATCATGACTGGAGCAGGAATAAGGGGAAAGAGCAGGGGTCAGCAAACTTTTTCAGCAGGGGGCCGGTCCACTGTCCCTCAGACCTTGTGGGGGGCCGGACTATATTTTGAAAAAAATAATAATGAACAAATTCCTATGCCCAACAAATAAGCCAGAAATGCATTTTAAATAAAAGGACACGTAAAAACACGTGGGCCGGATTGAGAAGGTGATTGGGCTGGATCCGGCCCCTGGGCCTTAGTTTGCTTACCCATGGGAAAGAGCATCACCCTTGGTGAAATATGAGAAGACAAAAAGGGGGGGGGGACAAGTATTAGGGCGGAGGGAAGAGACAGAGAAGAGAGAAAGCAGGCTTGGGAAGTTTGTGGCGGTATATCGCAGTTGTGGGTTAAGTGGCAGGAGTATACGTAAGCAAACCGAAGGTGTGTTTGGTAATGAGAAGAACCCCAACCTTCACAGGTGGAGTGATTCACATTTCCCCACAATGCTCAATGTATCCATTGGCCCAGGGCCAGCGTGTCGGAGGCCCCTGCTAGGGCAGCTGGTAGCTGCCCAAAGTGGGAATGGGCACCCAGTGGAAGTAGGGCACATAGGGCGCTAACCTCACCTGCCTGCCTTCTTACTTACAACCAGTCCGGGAAGTGGACCTGCCTGTCTGCTTCCTCATCTTTTAAGACTAAGGGGTTGCCCCTTGTAGAATTCATCAGGGAGAACGTGAACAAAACTAGAATTGGTTGGTTCTGCCTGTCGTTGGCTCTGGCGCCACCTACTGTTGGCCTCCCTGCCTTCCACCCTACCAGTCTTAGTAGACGCCAGCCACTGCTGTAAGGACCTTTCTCCCACCTGAGCATTTCCCACAAATGTGTGTCCATTTGGAAATCCATCCCCTCCCATAACATATAGTTCTACCCACACTTTAAAAGTCACTCAAAATATCTGTTGGAAAATATTTCTCCACTTAAAATACTGAAAGATGGTATAGATTTTGCTGCTGATGAACAGCTGGGCTCGAAACACGTAGGGGATTTAATGTATGAATAAATCTTTAGAAGTACCTGCAGCTTTGCTCTTCTGCCCGAAATAACAATGTCAATATTTCTGGATTTGGATAATATTAATATGTTGTTTTTCTTTCCCCAAAGGATTAGCTGCCACTGCCAAGGTGTCTACTTCAGCCAAGAATAAAAATCCAGTTTCTTTTCTTTCCTCTCCCAGGATAGCCTTCTTCAGATGATCTGGTTCAGGAAAGACAGAAAGGTAACAACAGGCATGATAGATGATATTTAAATTTCTATATATAATTTTTTTTTTTTTTACTTTTGCAGTTTGGCTAATTTATAATCTATAAAAGTCTCTGCATAATTGTGTCTTGATTAAAACGGCATAATTAGGCGCTCTGGATCTCTCTCCCCTTTCCCCAAGATTATTTCTGTCTAATTGCTTTAATCTGTGTTTTCACGCACCCACTAGAAAATCAAAGCATGCTCCCGGGAGGATGGGAGTGTGAGTGAATAAAGCTGACGACTCATTAAGCACGGAGGGAAGAGAAAACTGCATCTAAATCACAAATATGATAACGAGGGGGAAATAAAAATAATGAAAAATACATTTAGGAGGCCTCACCACAACATATATTTTAATATTATGGACACACTGGAAAGCAAACAGTCCCCTGTCAAACTTGGCTGTGTGTCTGGTAGATGGAGAGGAGATTAAGGCTTGCTCTTAAAAGACATTGCCACCAGAGCTCTTGAAAGGACAGGTAAGGATTGCAGGAGATGAGCTCTGTCAGGGGACCAGCTGCGCTCCAGAAGGCTTTGCCTCCTTCCCTTGTTAAGCAGTTTAGTAAAGAAGGGGAGGAAAGGGGATAAATCGTCACAGTGGTTATCTTGCCTGCTGGGCCATTGCTTAGGGCAGAGGTAGGGAATCTCAGTCCCAGGGCCCAAGACTTTAGTCCTTGTCTCCCAACAACACCCCCCCCCCTTCTCAGGCCAGGCACTTGTGGGGCCTGCTTTGCACCTTCCTTAAGTGCCTTTGCCTGGCTGAAATGTGTCCTTGGACTCTGATAAAGCCTTTTGCTGACTTGATGGAGAAAAGAGAACAGAGTGTGTGGGTGTGAATGAACTTGTCTACTGTACAATGGTAACTTTCCAGTGGCCCCTGGAAGGCTGCCTGGAAGGAAATATGACCCTTAGTGTGAAAAGAGTCTAAAAAGGTTGAGGGAGGACTACTATAGCAGAGGTGGGAACCTGTAACCCTCTACATATTGGGGGACTGCATTGTATTTGAGCATTGGCACGCTTGGTGGAAAATGGAGTCCACCAACATCTGGAGGGCTAAAGGTTTCCCACCTGTGAACTATAGGGTCTAAGCTTATTTTGGGCAGGCTGTTGTTGCTGTCCTCTCCTTCTTTCAGAGTCAAGTCTAGTCTTCAGAAATAGCAAGAGGAGGTGGCAAACCTGTGTCCGGACTGCAGAATTTCAGACTGCAGGTAGGGGTCACTTGGCTGAATACTAGGTAAAGGTAAAGGTACCCCTGACCGTAAGGTCCAATCATGGATGACTCTGGGGTTGCGGTGCTCATCTTGCTCTATAGTCCGAGGGAGCCGGCATTTGTCTGCAGACATCTTCCGGGTCAGGTGGCCAGCATGACTAAGCGGCTTCTGGAAAACCAGAGCAGCGCATGGAAACACCGTTTACCTTCCTGTCGGAGCGGTACCTATTTATCTACTTGCACTTTGACATCCTTTTGAACTGCTAGGTGGGCAGGAGCTGGGACCGAGCAACGGGTGCCATCCACACACATGAGGGATTGGTCAGCAGACTTAGGAGAACCCATGTTTTTACAGAAGTACCAAAAACAACACCATCTCCCTTTAGAAAACAAATACCTTAGGGTGGGGAACTACAAAAACAGGGGACTGAATATGGAATGCTAACTGACTGTTGGAGGGAAAATGCCAGCCAGAAAAGAACTGAAATGGCTAGAATCTTGATCTCTGTCTGTCTGTCTGTCTGTCACTCTGTCACTCCATCCACACTTCAACTTTTTGTTGCAGTCCCACCTTTGTATTGAACTATTCTGATTGTGTATACCTTACTGGTGTTTAGAGAGCCAATGGTGCTGGGTGGCTGGTGTGTTGAGTTTGGATATGGGGCATGCAATCTCAAACTCTTGCTCAGATGTGAAGTCTCGGACCATTCTCTATCTCCAAGCCTGAAATCCCAGAAAGCTGTTGTCAATCTGTGTAGACAATACTGAACTAAATGGACCAGTGGCCTGATTCAGTATAAGGCAACTTCCTATGTTTTCCATGCTTGTTAAGGTAAACCTAAATAATTCTATGAAGGCCATGTTGGGCTCATTGGATGAAGTGTGAGATACAAATGTAGTAATAATATTCCTGGATATGTACCTTAAAAGATGGTTCATATCCAGTATGTTTCTCTGAGAGGTTGAAGCCCTTTCATGGTGACTGTATCACTTCATTTGGGTACTGGGGGATATTTGTCCGATATGTCACATCTTGAAAATTGTGGATTTTTAAAAAATAAAAAAACCTGCAGGTTTTTTGTGTTTTGTTTTGTTTTTTGGGGGTGGCAGTGGTGGTGGTGATTTCAGACAAATCCAATACCTACCTGCAAGAAACTCAGGTGGTGTGGTACTTTTGTGATGTACTAGGCAACTTCAGAAATACACATCTGAATCTATCTGAATCAGCCTTAAGTGTATGGGTAGAAATATTGGGCTACAGAGACAACATGCCACAGCTCAGGAGGCAAGTGTTGGCAATGGAGTTGGTATCACTGTGGTTATTAGGATAGTTAGCTTAGTTATGACTTCAACATCAGTAAGTGAGATTTGAACAGGATAGCCCTGTGTCTGTGAAGAGAAAAAGACACAGAACTAGGATGATAATTGCTTTTTTTAGTACAGCAACAAAAGATTTCTACAGCTTTCAATAGAAGCCCTTTTATTATCCTATAAATCTAAATTCATCGATGATGATGGTTATTATTTACTGCAGAGGTATAACTATCTCTCTGGTGTGACGCCTCTCAGAAGGGCATCTGGTTTTTTAAATTATTGTTATTATGTTTATTATATACGGTTAGCACACCCAGTGTGGCAAACACCTTCCACAGATAGAAAAATATCTCCTCCTGTCTCTATTGTCACCCCACCCCACTCACAAAAAGTGTATGTAGCTAAGATTTGTAAGCACAATACCATTCCCCCCCCTTCTGCTTCTGTATTTTTTTTTTAATCAAACGTATCTTATTTAATACTTTCTCTTTCTTTCCCTGAGCACAGACCACTCAATAGCTTCCAAAGAGTGCCGGAGAAATAAATTAAACCTAGCTCTCGCTGCTTTTGAAATCAATAAGAATTTTGCTTTTGACTTCTGCGAATTGAATTTTTAACCCATACCAGGAAGAGGGAAGAGTGTGTGGCCATATGTCGCCCTTTCTATTCTTCCCTCAGACTTCCAGCTTTCCCTTCAGGCTTCAGGCTGGCTCAGGCAACCCTCTGCAGGATCCTTCTTCCCTCCCTCCCTCCCTCCCTCCCTCCCTCTCATCCCATGACTCACAGTGGCCTCATCTATTATTCCCTGTGAAATTCCATCGGAAGAGATGCTTCCCTGAGGATCATCCTCCGCTGAGGTGCCTCTGTAAATGGTGACTGGCAAAGGTAAAGGGAAGCTCTGTAGGAAACATTTCTATGAATAATAATAATACTTTAGTGCTTATATAAATCATTACAAACATTAGCTAATTAAGCCTCGCAACCACCCTCTGAGGTAAGTATTATTATTCACGTAATTTGACAGATGGGGATGTGAAGAAGACATGAAGTACCACTGCCCAGGGCTGCAGAATGAGCCAGCTTCCAAATCAGGCTTACAGTTCAGAGAGGAGTGGGGGAGGGATGGCTATGTCAGCTTGTGCTAGTAGGGACACAGTGCGCTTTGGATCCTGAACTATTAGGCCTGCTCCAGGGCCCTTCTTCTTCTTCTTCTTCTTCTTCTTCTTCTTCTTCTTCTTCTTCTTCTTCTTCTTCTTCTTTTACCAAGGGCTGATTCTAGCAAATTCCAGGGTCATTCCTTGGGAGTAATACTAGTGAAGAACTGCCTCTGAGCATCTGCAGGGTGTCTTAGTCATTGGCGAGTATCACAGCAGTCTCCCCCTACCTCTGGAAAGCAGTAATTTCCTGGACTTGCCAACTCTTCCATTCCAGCGGGGAAAGACTGACATTGCTCAGGAGTTCTTAGCGTGTTAAATGAGCAACTGTAGGACCGCTCTCAATGCATGCTCACTGATTTGTTCCAACACAAATCCACCTCATCCCTAAATACCCATGTCTCCCTCCAAACACAAAGACCCATGTTACAATGTTTTCAGTTGTGATGTTTGGCTCGCCTGCACCCCCCCCCCCCCGTTCCTCATGGAAACATAGGAAGCTGCCTTATACTGAATCAGACTGTTAGTCCATTTAGCTCAGTACAGTGGTACCTCGCAAGACGAATGCCTTGTGCAATGAAAAACTCGCTAGACGAAAGGGTTTTTTGATTTTTAAAGGGGCCCGCAAGATGAATTTTTTCTATGGCCATGACTCGCAACACGAAAACTAGGCATGGCACAATGAAAACCAAACACCACAACAAGGCGAGGAAGAGGGATAAGAAGAAGCGTGGCTCTCGGAGGGAGTGAGGCATTCCGGAGTCTTTTGTGGCTGAGTGGCCTGAACCCCGCTGCGAGGAGAGCGGCGGCGCTTTGCATTGCATTGCGGCTGAGGAGACCAGCAGGGCTCCAGGGGCGGGAACCTGAAATGGAGCGGCTCCTCCTCATCTTTGCTGCTGCTGGTGTGGCCGGGCGCTGCTCCCTCCTTCCGTCTCCTCACCATGGTTGCAGCAGCACAAAGCGCGAGCAAGTGCTGGAGGCCCTCCCTCCCTCCCTTCGGCTTCCCCTTCCCAGGCTGGAGATGGAGCCCGAGCCTGGCCAGGACGCGGTAGCCCCTTTCCTGCCCCACTGCCTGAGGGGGATGCGGCGGCGGCTGAGGCGGGAGAAGCAGGGCAAAGACGCCGATGACAGTGCCGGGCAGTTGTTGCTGCTACTGCTGCTGCTGCCAGCAACAGGCCCCGACTTTTTTTGCCCATAGGAACGCATTAATTAAATTTCAATGCATTCCTATGGGAAACAGCGCTTCGCAAGATGAAATTATTGCAAAACAAAACTACTCGTGGAACGAATTAATTTCGTCTAGCGAGGTACCACTGTATTGCTTATGCCTGACTGGCAGCAGCTCCCCCAGGTTTCAGGCTGGGTCATCTCCTAGCCTGGAGATGCCAGGAAGTGATTGTGGGTCATTTGGCATGCAAAGCAGATGTTCTGCCACTGAGCTATCTTACCTCTTGTGGTCCTGGACTGAGAAACTTTAGAGATAGAGCTCTTCAGCATCTCAAAGTCAGACCCATTCCCTAGTCCTTCCCTCTGCCTTGGATCCTGCACTTTGCACTGCTCTGAGAAGTAGACCTTACTGGAAGCAGAAAGGCTTTGGGTAGCTTTCCCCAACCAGGTTACTTTGACCCTTGCTCCCTAGAAGAATGGACGAAACAAGATGTGGGACCCTTAAAGATAACTAGGTGCAGCACTTGAGAAAGTGGAGCTTCCAGAAGGACTCTCCTTGCTAGGCTCCAGCATGGTACTGAAATGATTGATCTTTTACCTTAGTTGCAGGGTTACTAGCCATGGTCCTGAATGCCCACAGAAACTTAGGCTAATTATACTTGTAGTGCTGTCCAGGGTCCTGAAACTATCCCAGATCAGCACTTTGGCTCATGCCCTCTGGCCTGAGCCGCTACTTCCCTAGGACAATGGAACCCCTGATGGATCAGGGCATTGTCTTCCAGTATTTCAGAAATGAAAACAGGGTCATCTTTGTACTTCTTATCATTTATACCAAGGTTAACAGCTTGAACCCCACTCCACGTTATGAGAGCCACTGTAGCACAGTGGTTGGAATTTTGGATTAGGGCTTGGGAGACGAGGGTCTGAATGCCCACTCAGCAGTGAAGCACATTGGATGACCTTGGACCAGTCATAGTCTCTCAGTCTAATCTACCTCACACGGTTGTTGTGGGGAGGAGATGGGGAGGAAAAGAACCATGAATGCCGCCTTGAGCTCCCTGAGATATAAATGGAATAAGTAAATAGCAGAGGACTAGCTCAGCCTGGTTAGCTCAGTTGGTTAGAGCATGGTGCTGATAACGCCAAGATTGCAGGTTCGAACCCCATATGGGATGGCTGCATATTGTTGCATTGCAGGGGGTTGGACTAGATCAGGGGTCTGCAACCTTTAAGACACAAAGAGCCACTTGGACCCGTTTCCAAAGGGGAAAAAAACAACTGGGAGCCGCAAAACCATTGCGACATTTAAAACAAATATAACGCTGCATATATTGTTTCTTACCTTAATGCAATAATAATAAATAACGTATAGGAGCCAATGCAAAGTATAATTAGTAAAAACAACAAGAATAAGTTATTACTTTTTTGCATTGACTCAGGGGCGTACCCAGGATCAAAACTAGGGGGGGGGGGGCAAGTCATGGTCGTTCAGGTTGTGACATTTCAGCACGGAAAGGCGAATGAAACCAAAATTTTAGGGAAATTATATATAATTATAGCAGTGCTTTATTACAGTAGTTATTACAATTATTTGCTTGGTTTTTTTAAATTTTTATTCTAGTTACATGTCTTATACCAGGGGTGGCCAACTCCCAAGAAACTGTGATCTACTTTCAGCAGTGATCTACCCCCGTTTTTTGGGGTTCAGCTCAAAGTTGTTTTTTGGGGGGGTGGGTGGGAGAGAGGGCTTCCCCCTCTAAGATAGGTTGGCAAGCGAACTAATAAAGAAAGAAAAAGGGGGGGTGGGAATGGAAAAGTGGGGTGGAAAAATATAAATTGGGGTGGGGTGGGGTGGGGAGAATATCTATTAAAAATATGTAGTAGTTTAAAAAATAAAAATAAAGGGGGAAAATCTTTTTCTTCTTTTTCCTTTTTTTGAAAACAAAAACAAAAGGGGAATAGAAAAGAAAAAGGGGGTATAGAGGGAGAAAAGGGTAATAATAAAAATTCAAATAGAGTGGCTGCAGCAGCTGTGGGGGGTGTTTGTTTGTTTTTCGTTTGTTTGTTTGTTTTAAAAATGGGATTTCTCCCCTTGGATTAAAAAAGGAGGGGAGGAAGAAAAAGAGGGGGGGGTGGGAGAGCAAGGCAAAAAGCCAAAAAGCAAAAAACATGTTTTGGGGGGAGGAAATCATGCCAGGCACTGCAGCGCGCCGACCTCGGGGCTCCGGGCCCCCGAGCCGCCCTTGGGGCCGTCTTGAGCATGTACACCGCCCGCAGTGAGCGCTGGCGAAGCACCAGTTGGCGGAGGTTTCAGAAGCAGCCCGGACGTTTTCGCTGCTGCTGCCCCAAAGCAGCTCTACTTCATCCTGTCAGCGACCATCACTGCCCTCCCGTCACGGCGACGCCTGGCCCGCCCGCTCCACCCTCCGCGCGGCCGCTTTGAAAAGGATTCCGCCCGACAGGGGCCGCTCAGAACAGGGGCCGCTCCAATCACCGCCGCCACCTCCCACCGCCTTTATTATCCCAACTCTTTTCTCTCTCTCTCTCTCGATAACTCGCAAAGCCCAGCTCCTCCTTCTCCCCGCCCTAACGCCACCCTCATTGGCATGTTCCCCTCAAACAGGAACAGGCATCCCGGCGGCTCTCCCGTGCCCGCCTCCCGCCTTCATCCTCAGTGGCTACCTTGGGGGTAAGGCCCCAGCTCCGAGCCTATGCGCCAAGGCGGGCGATCTGTCCTGCCAATCGGCACACCGAGGTGGTAAAAGCTCAGCCCTCCCCACACGCTTATTGGTGTGAAGAAGTCGCTTCCTCTCTCTGGGAGTGGTCAAGGTGGACATCAATCTTGGGTCTGTCCTCGGGAACCCCGAGAGGGCTGAGAAAGACCGCCCAGCTGTTCAACGTTGATGCGGATTATTCATGGGTTTTTTGGCCCCCTTTTTTTTGCCGATAACCATTTAATTATTATTGAAAGGGCATTGAAAGGGGGCATGCCGGAGCCGCGGGAGACCTGTCAGAGAGCCGCATGCGGCTCCGGAGCCGCAGGTTGCTGACCCCCGGACTAGATGATCCTCAGGGACCCTTCCAACTCTACAATTCTATGATTCTATTCACCAGTGTGTTCAATGGGTTTGTCAGTAGCTTGTCCTACAATGGCTTTTAAAGCAAGTGCTTGTATAAACTGATCACAGTAGCTTATTTAAAAAAAAAGTTTAATAGACTATTTAATCTCAGAAAAGACATGAGTGTACTTACTGTAGAATTGCAGTAACTAAAGCACATTCAGCAGCACTAAATATCTTGATAGGTGGCTACTGAGAGCATGAAGGAGAAGCAGAACACTGGTATGTTGTGTTTAGAGAAGTGTGAGACTAGCCAGGATCCCTGAGGTGGACTAATAGGGAAGGGATTCCACTCTCATGAGAGGGTTCCTAATTCAGCAAAATGCAATTAGAAAGAAGACCCAGAATGAGAAAAAGGAAAACATCCTGTCTCAATTGAAAGAGAGGAAACTCAGAAGCAATCTCAAGAATTTACAAGTACAAAAAGAAATTAAAGCCTTGCAGGTCCAATTTTCACAGATTATCAATCAGGAGATTGAATGGAAGATTAAAATGATGAAACAAAGGACTTTTGAATTGGCGAATAAATGTGGAAAGTTGCTTGCATGGCAACTGAAAAAGAGACAGAAGCAAAATACAATTTCTAATATCGTGGTCGATGGAAAATCTATTGAGAACCTTGCAGAGATTAGATATATTTTTCAGAAATATTATAAATTGTATAAAAGAGAAAAGGAAGATGAACTTAAAATACAGCAATTTTTGAATTCACAAGGACTGCAGAAAATTCCCACAGACAAAAAGACCCTACTTAATGACCTGATATCGAGACAAGAGGTGGAGAAGGCAATAGGCCAAATGGAAATCGGTAAAGCCCCAGGACCGGATGGCTTTACAGCCAAATACTACAAAACATTGAAAGACTGGTTGATTCGACCATTGATGGATGTTTGTAACAAAATACTGAGAGGGGGACAAGCACCTGAGACCTGGAAGGATGCCTTGATTATCCTGATTCCTAAGTCAGATTTGGATAGAACTCAAGTGAAGAATTACCAACCAATCTCATTATTGAATGTGGATTACAAAATTTTTGCTAATATTCTGGCGAGAAGGCTGAAGATGGTTCTGACTGAATACATAAATAAAGACCAGGCAGAGTTTCTGCCTGGAAGACATATGAAAGATAATGTTAGAAATGTTATTGATATATTGGAAATGCTAGATGCTAAGAAGGATTGTAAAGCTATTCTAATGTTTATTGATGCTGAGAAGGCCTTCAATAATGTTTTTTTGGGGTTTTATGAAAATATCTTTAAATAATATAGAGGTTGGTCAAATTTTTTTTAATGGTATCAATGTGATCTATTCAGAATAAAAAGCTAAAATTATTGTTAATAATGTGGTTTCAGAGGAACTGAGAATTGAAAAAGGAACCAGGTAAGGGTGCCCTCTCTCTCCCTTATTGTTTATTTCTGTCCTGGAGGTATTATTGAACATGCTAAGAAGAAATGAGGAAGTGAAAGGTATTGTTGTAGGGTCGAAACAGTATAAGTTAAAGGCCTTTGCTGATGATCTGGTGCTGACACTGCAGGAGCCAGAATCCAGTGCTAGTAAAGCATTGGATTTGATACAAGAATTTGGACAATTTGCAGGATTTAAATTAAATAAGAGTAAAACTAAAGTTTTGTGTAAAAATCTTTCAATGAAGTAGACCAAGATCTTGGAGGAAACCACTGGTTTGAATTTGGTTAAAAAGGTGAAGTATCTGGGTGTGAATTTGACTGTTAAAAATTTGAACCTATATAAAAGACAACTATGATAAGTTGTGGAATGAAATCAAGAGAGATTTGGATATATGGTCAAACTTAAAATCATCTCTGTTAGGCTGAATTTCTGCTGTAAAGATGAATGTATTGCCAAAGATGTTGTTTTTGTTCCAAGTGATACCGATTATTGATAATATGAAATGCTTCAAAGAGTGGCAAAACGTACTGTCTATGTTTATCTGGCAGGGAAAGAAATCCATAATTAAGTTTAAATTACTGACAGATGTGAAAGAAAGAGGTGGTTTTGCCCTGCCAGACTTAAAAATTTATTTTGAAGCGGCGTCTTTTTGCTGGCTGAAGAAATGGTTTTTGTTGGAGAATTCTGATCTTTTGGACTTGGGGTTTTTTGATAATGTATTTGGATGGCATGCTTATTTATGGTATGACAAGATAAAGGCCCACAGAGGATTTAAAAACCATATAATTAGAAAATCATTGTTTAATGTTTGGATCAGGTATAAAGATTTAGTAGAGAGGAAAACACCCAGGTGGATCTCACCTTTAGAGGCTAAGGCCCACAAAAGGTTAAATATGGAGACCACGTGGTTGAAGTACAGTGATTTGTTGTTGGAAGATGGTAATAAATTTAAATTAAAGCCTTATGATCAACTTAAAGATAAATTGAATGATTGGTTACAATATCATCAGATCAATGAAATGTTTAAGTTAAATAACAAAAGTCTTGGTATTCAAGTAGAGAAATCCAGATTGGAAATGGAATTACTGGAATCAAAGAGTGAAAATCTTTCTAATATGTATAATCTGTTATTGGAGTGGCATACGAAAGATGAACAAGTGAAATCAGTCATGATTGATTGGGCTAAGGATGTGGGGCACAACATCATGTTTAAGGATTGGGAGAGATTGTGGGGGAAAAGGACATAAGTTTACGGTTTGTACTGCACTGAGAGAAAATATGATGCAAATGATGTATAGATGGTATTTAACACCTGTTAAACTTGTGAAAATGTATCACACTTCTGACAATATGTGCTGGAAATGTGAAGAAAAAGAAGGAACCTTTTATCACATGTGGTGGATGTGCCCCAAAGTAAAAGACTTCTGGGAAAAGATTTATAATGAGATGAAAAAAGTGTTGAAATACACCTTTATAAAAAAAACCAGAAGCCTTTTTATTGGGAATAGTAGGGGGAGAAATTCCCAAGAAGGACGTTACTTTCTTTTTGTATGCCACAACAGCTGTGAGGACTCTGCTAGCAAAGAACTGGAAGACTCAAAATATTCCAACTATAGATGAATGGCAAATGAAGATGATGGACTTTATGGAACTTGTTGAACTGACTGGAAGACTCCACGATCTGGATGAAGAGACAGTGGAAGAAGATTGGAAGAACTTTAAATTATATTTGAATAAGAATGGTTGTAATTAAAATACCTTAGGGAAGTTGTTATAGGTTTTCGGTGTGTATTTAGATTTTGGGTTAAGTTTTCGTTTTGAAAGCACTTAGGATTAGAACTAAGTTTGTATGATAGTTTTTTCTTTTATGCTGAAACTGCCAAAGATGATTTATAAATGACCCAAGATGTTATGAAAAAGTTATGATTGGATAAGAAAAAATTGTGTTCTGTATGTTGCTTGTTTGTATGTTTGTTTGTTTTTCCATAAAATAAATAAAAAGATTTATATAAAAAAAATAGGAAAGGGATTCCAAAGGTGCTTGCACACACCAAGAGGGAGAAAAATATAGCTGGGAGTGACATCTCATGCAGGGAAGCGAACACAAGAGAAAGGAGAGAGGAGGAAAACCAGGATAGGCCACACGATACAGAGGGCCATAGCCTGAGAAGGATGGGGAGAATGCTGAAGAAAACCAGGGCGGAAGGCTTCAGTGTGACACAGAGAGGATGAAGGCTGAAAGTGAAGCGTGGGGACCCTGGAGAGCAGGTGAAGAAGAATTTAGGGTTCAGGTGTCATTTGCCAAGTTAAAGGATGCCTCTGAAAAAAACAACTGACTGAGCAAGTAATTACCGTATTTTTCGCTCCATACGGGCCCCTGGACCATAGGGCGCACCTCGTTTTTAGAGGAGGAAACAAGAAAAAAAATATTTTTTCTGGTTTTCCTCCTCTAAAAGCCCTGTTTTTTTTGAGGATCAGCTAAAATTTTTGCAGCTTTTTTTTTTGCAAAGGGAAAAGCCCCGTTTTCATGGGGTTCAACTCACATTTCTGAAAAATCTTAAGGAAAGGGAGCCGTTTCTACAGTTTCCAGACAGATAATCTAATCAGCCAGTCACATGTCGCTGGGGAAACAAACAACCTCCCTCTGCAGCACATTCAACAATGGAGGCCTGGGCAAGGGGGTGGCCGAAAGGGAGCCGGGGACTCTTATCTCTCTCCCAATCTCTTGCTGAGCAGCTGCTGAGCGGGGTCCTTTCAACACCCCCTTTTCTCTTTGTAAAATAAAAAGCACAATCTGCTTTTGGCCCCTGGGCAATTCAGCTCCAGGGACCACCATTCGTCCCATAAGACGCACAGGTATTTTCCCTTACTTTTCAGGAGGGAAAAAGTGCGTCTTATGGAGCGAAAAATACGTGCATGCATCCATATATATTCAAGTCCTGGTTGTAGGAAGTCTGCCTGAGGTTAAATTCAAACCCCTTCCAACACACACTCACACACACTCCATGGGTCTCAGGGGCAAAAAGCAAGCAAGAATTGACTTAGTTGCAGGTCTTGAAAACCGAAACGGGGGCTATTTAATTGTCCTGCTAGGTGCTATTATATCTATTATATTTAACAGTTCAAAATGGATCCACCCAGCTGCTGGGGAAATGGCAGCCCCAAGTGGCACTTTGAAAAGTTCCTTGCATTTACCAGGTTCTGTATGTGGAGGGGAGACATCTTGCCCTTTGCCTGACAGCTACATGACACTGCATAATGCAGGAAACTCATGTTTGTTGTATGTGATACAGTACAGTTTTATTGGCTGAAAGTAAAATGTTTTGCCTCTTCCTTTAAAAATGTAAGGTGTGAAACACTCCTGACATTCAGCCAAATGAAATGATAACCACAGGAGGCTAGTCGAGCTCCATCTCTTCTCTGGAATAAACCAAATAGCTATTTGAAAAAGCAGGAATTTTGGGCCTAGATAGGATTATATATATATATTTTTAAGGCCTCAGGAGAGGTGCTTTCAGGATGTGAATGAAGAAAGCTGTGCTAAGGAAACTGGAGATTTGTCTTATTGACTCCCACGATTATCAATCCACTTCAGCCCTAAGGCAATTGTGCCCATTTGACATTTTGCCTTCTGGTTCAATGAAGACACTGAATATATTGGAGGGGGTGGGGAGGAAAACAGAAAACTAACTTGCAGCTTCCCACACCGCCTTATGGATGCTCAGTTTTAAAATCGGATAGGGATGTTCCTCTTCTAATTTGCCATTTTTATTTATTTGACAGAATTTGAGTTTTTAGGCTGGGGTTAGAGCACCCGAGGAAATAAGGGTTGGGATTTGTTGGAAGGTGGAACAGTAGGTTATTGTGGCTTTGAAATAACATGGAGCTATCAAACATTCAGGGTCCATAAGCTCTTAAATGCTTTAATCTTTTCAGTGGTATTTGAGTCCTTGAAACACTGATCAGAAGTTTTCAATGTCAGCAGAAATAATGAGGGCTAGAAACATTTGCATTTTTAAAAGAACAACTGAAATTCTCATATTTTGGAAGAAAGAAAGAAAAAAAACACGATCTCCATATTGTACAGAATGAAGAAGATAACAATTGTTGGTGGTGGTTGTGTCCCCCTCTCAAGGTAAACATTTTAGACAACTTGCAGATCATTAAATCATTAAAACAATGAAAATAATAATAACCTTGCAAACAAAAATCAACATGACAAAATACAACTGACTACTCAGTGCTTTAGAAAGAAGGTAGATATAAAAGTAGCAATTATATATATTTCAATTAAAAATTAATTGAAGGAAGACCTCATATTCTCTTTCCCCCCTCTCATCTGGCTATTTAAGAAGCAAAGAGCAATAAATGTCTCTTCCCCATGATATCCATTTAAATTTGGGCCACACACGCTACTTGGGCTAATTCCCGATCTGAAATATCAAAACAGGAGAGTAAATGTGATGTGGATGCCATGGAATCTTCTCTCTATCAATAAATATAAACACCTGGAAAATATTCTCGTTTTGGGCATGTCCCACTGCTCCAAGTCTCATCTTCTTTTGATTTTCCATGATCAAAATAACTTTTGAATCTGAAGGGTCAACCCTGGAGGCTGTTCACCTGGGACCTTGATAGGCTACATTTACAGAATAGCTCTTTTGCATGGATGGACTTCCCTCTTGCTTTCGGAAGGAATTCTGCTTGCTATAATCACTGGAAATGACAAAATTTGCTAGAATACTGTGTGTATATTTGCATGCAGGTCTTGCACCACATACCCATTTGAGGTAAGTCATACTGCATGACTGGAATTTGGAAATTTTATGAATCCTAAGTATCCAAAAAAGAATGATCAAAATTGACATGAAAGATGTTGCAAAGGAATAGGTGAGATTAGGCCGCAGAAAGGAACAACCACAATGGGTACCAATGAGCTGGTTCGTCTACCTCCTTCTGTGACCAGAACCATTACTGTGCATCTGCTTGCCCCTCCCTCCCTGACTGAAAACAGGAGGCTGACATCAGTGGATTCAAATGTCTTCGTATTGATTGCAAGGTTGAAACTAATACATAATGTTTATTGCAAATTAATTTGGTATCAAAATGTAATCTTGTCAACGGGCTATTAGAACCCCTTAAGTATCCCTGTCTCGTGCTGTTTGCACCTAAAGGAAAATTGGCAGTTCTTAAGAGGAGCAGTGAGGGGGCTGTATTGCTGTTAAAAATGAAATATGGGTGCCTTGAAGCAAGTTACAATTTTCAGTCTGCTGTTTGCGTGAACATCTCTCAAAGTATTATGAAGAGCGGCAGCTGAACCAATTGCTGCCTGGTTCCCCCCAAGTCATTTGCATCTTTGGATTCTGTTGGTTGGACGGGTCTCTCAGAAGGAGAATCTTTATGGCTGCAATTCAGCATGGCATGAAGTCTGCTTCTGGGTTGCAGAATGCCTAGTCGCATGCAATCCACCTTTACAGTTGTCAGACATGAGGACCTAGATGCAGATGTGGCTGATTGTGATTTCCTGCAAGAAAAAATGCCCTCATGTAAAGTGGCGGGTTTTTTTTCTCCCCCTTTGGTAATGTGTGAACCAAACTGCAGTCTCGTTGAAATAAATGGAAATGAATAAACTGTAGCCCAATTTATCCGTGCAACAAGGATGGCTAAATTTAACAGCTTATATATGATGTTGGTCCTCTTCTGAACGCATTCTGGATTCCTAGTTAAATCACAGAAAAGAGTCTTTGGGTGTCCGTTCAGGGCAGTTAATGCTGAATGAGGTACAAGCGCAACATCAATTAGAAATTTGCTCACCTCTCCCTCCTTGAAATAAGGATTGTCGCTCCTGATTATGGGAGTGGGAATACATGCCAATAACACCTATAAGGCAACTTCCTTGCTCTGCTTTTCTATTCATTGCCTGTGAGGGAGGTTTAAGGAAAATAGGGAAATAAAAGCCAGAGCCCAAAGAAAGCTGATTCATCCCCAACCCAGGGCCAGCGGCTGGCTCCAAGCAGAGCTGTAAAATCAATCTGTCACTGCTCACCGCATTATAGATCAGCGAAGAGATTCTGACTGCAGTGAGAGAGGCTGAGTTTAGCTGCCATATGGGGTCTCTCCTTCCTAGCCAGATCTGAAGTGGGAAGAGAGATCCATGACTTCGTGATGATCAAGGTGGATTGATTTAAACCAAGGTGTTGTACACTGCAAGCTGAATAAGTGTGTATAGGATTGCAGCATTTTATCACTAAGAAAAAGAGCAGTTTTGAATTAAGTTTCTGAGCTCTATATTTCCTAAGCAAACATACATGCAAATTCCTTGCTGTAACAAACCAAATAAAGCATTTATACTAAACCCAGGAAGAATAATCCAAAACCTTTGGTCACACAGCGCATATACCTCTGCATTCAGTTTTTTTAAAAAAATTGCTTAGAGCAGCAATTGTGAAATTTTGTGTTTTTCTACACACATACAAGAAGGATACTAAGCAAGATCATTTACTAACTAACTTCCCAGAACATTTCATAAGGAAGAGTTGGTTGTTACTGGACTTTTCCTTTTTAATACGGAAAATAAATACCTATGTTGTTTGTTTAACAAATTCTAAAGAAGTGCAGTATGAGCCATAATAAATACAATATGTGGCCTATTAATATCATATTAAAGTCACACAGTTTTGCCCCTGATTCATTCTATTACATAGAAAATTAAGTTTTGACTCAGTGTTTCATAGAGGGTCATGGATTCAGTTTTAAGAGATTATTAGTGTAGGCATGAAGTTCTTAATACATTCCTATGTTATGAACTGGCAGCACAACGGGGAGGTGGAAGAGGATCCCAGCAAGGGGTGTAGCTGGGACTGGGACACACTGGGGCAAGCTGGGGATGGGGAAGGAGAGGGTGGTGTAGGAAGCACTCACCGGGTGACAGAGAATGACGAGGAAATGGAGGTCACAGGGTGACAGAGCATAGTGAGGAGATGGGGATCAGCACACAGGAACCAGAGCAGCAGGACCCATCACCAGAACCAGAGAGGCCCCTCTCTTCATGAACACAGTGGGCTCTGAGGCATAGGGAGCAGCGGGAGGGGTGCTCCAGGGGGCTGAGGCAGACAAGGACCCACAGCCCAGCTCCCAAGCTGACCAGGTGGGGCTTGCTAGCTCTGAGAGGAGGGTGTGATTCCTCAGCTGGAAGAGGCTTGGAGCAGTGAGGGACAAGCCCAGATGCTGCAATCAGCAGGCAAAGTCCAAAGGGCAGCAGAGCTGAGGGGCTGTGTCTGCTCAACTGCCCAGGTTGATGAATCTCAGCTTGGAGGCATCAGGATTTCTGTGGGACTGTGCTTTGGTTTGGAGTTTGAACACGTGGGTTGACCCTGTACTGGGAACTTGACATACTGACTTGACACCAGGTAGGCTAGGCGTTCAGGGCATTCTATTATCCACTATCATTGTAAACTAGGTTATTTTTCATGGACACTTGACAGAACTTATTTTTCAAAAGTTTTTTTCCCCAAAAAAATTTCAAAGTCTATTATTATTTTTAGATTGCAACCCCGAAGGCAGGGCCTATTTTGAAGTGTAAGATTAAAAAAAAGGTTTAAATAAACAAACAAAAAATTTCCACTACTTATATTGGTTAGGGTTAGGGACAAGCTGGCCTGGGACAAGTAGAGTTGCATATTTCTATGAGGAGTGTTGTGAAATGTTCACTATTTTCTTGGTATACTTGTGCAGGTGTCAAGGGAGGGAGGGAGGGAGGGAGGGAGGGGGTGTGATAACTGTTCAGCAGCTGTTGTACACATTTGTGGATCCCTCCAGCTGTTGTTTGTGTGTACATATTGGGATGGCAACTAGATGAGTTTATTTGTACAGCTGTTGAGAAGGGAATGAAGTTTCTTATTCTGCAAGTGTGATATTCTGCAAGTGTGATATGTAGATATTTGCTGGCAGGGGGTGGCTCATTTCCCGTTAGTACTTGTATATGTGACGGACAGCAACTGTGGTATTTATATTCAAGTGAATAACTGGAAGATTGTCTCATCACTAGGAGAGCAGGGTTCGAATCCTCACTTAGATGTAAAGTTCACTAGGTGTGACCTGGGGCAAGTCACTGCCTCCTGCTGCCTTACCATACCTTATGGGGTGGTAGCAAGTATAAAATATGGAGGGGAAGTATGTACACTGCTCTATGAAAGACCCAATAAGGCCAAGAGCAGTCTTGCTTCTGCTTCCTCTCTCATGCACACACTAACAAGATATACAGGGAAACCTTGTACCAGTATATCATTTCACAAATGTTTGCATTTTCTGGGGAGGAGAGCCAGGTACATCTTTTAAAAACAAGTTGGTGCAAATTTAGCTATTGCAGAGGTGTTTGTGTTTCTAAAGTCCTCAGAAGGCTTCTTTGTCTGAAGAAAGACACCAAGGAAAGGTGGGATATAAATGTCAATAGAATCAGAAGGCCCATTCCAAACAGTGCAGGAATCTGGCCTTTACCGTAGCGGCACCTACCTTTTGGAATTTCCTCCTCTGGAATATTAGGCAGGCAGTGTCTCTCTTGCTTTTCTGCAGCCTGCTGAAGACCCTCCTCTCTCAGTCAGTAGGTTTAAGTGCTGATTGTGAGCCAGTGTAGTATAATGGTTAAAGTGCTGCATCTTGACTGGGGAGATCAACCTTAAAAGCCCCACAGTTTGCTGAAGTTTACTGGGTGATCCTGGGGCGACTCACCTGCTCCCATCTAATCTAGTTCACGGGTTTGTTGATTGGATAAAATAAGACAATCCATGCACACTGCTTTGAGTCTGCTGAATAAGGTGATGGGATTCTTTTGGAATCTCCAGCCCTCTTTCCCCTCCTGTATGGCATGAACTCATTGTCTCTTCATAAGTGTAGGGAATCTCTGACCTCCCACCATCCCTGGTTATTAGGTATGCTTGCACAGGTTGCTGCCCATTATTGCTGGGCATTGTAATTCAGCAATATCTGGGGGGATTGCCCTCCCCTGATTTTCTGTATAAGTCAGGCGTTAGGGCTGGCCCAAGCTATTTTGCTGCCTGAGGCAGAGTAGCAAATTCTCTCTTTTGCCTCCCTGCCAGGTCAAATTGATAGTACTCAAGGCCAACCAAGTTATTTTGGCACCTGAGGCAGAAAAATCTTACCAGCATCTCTTACAAGCTTCTCCTGATAATTATTTCATTTATTATTGTATTTTTACTAATATTTTGCTGCCCTTTCATGGCACCCCAAATCAGAAGCTTACCTCACTCTACTGAATGGTAGGGCTGACTTTGTATGGAATGTGTTTTCCCCGTTCATTTCAATGGGTCTACTCTGAGTAGAACTTAGATGGCCACAACCCCCAAATTGCTAGGAAGTGATTTATCAGATGTTAAAAGTTGCTGCCTTTTAAAATGGGCAGAGCTGCCACCTTTCTCTAACAGCTGGGTGGCAAGCGAATTCCACAGGTGCAGCCTTTCCCCACATGAAGGAACAGCGACAGAGCAAAGCTGTAACCACTGAGCCTGCCTACCATGTTTCTGGGGGAACTATTCAAGGATAGAATTAGATCTGGGATGTGAAGCAAGTATTGAACAGACATATAGAATAAACTCAAGGTAAGCCCCCAAAGAATACGCCTGATATGCATATCTTTAGGAGAACTTAAGAACAGAGGAAGAGCCAAGAGATGGCCAATGACCCATCTAGACTAGAAGCCTGTTCTCACTGTGGCCAGCCAGATGCCTGTGGGGAAGCCCGCAAGCAGGAGTCGAGCACTAGAGCACTCTCAAATGGAACACGAACAAGGTCCCAACTAAAGAAGAATGGCAATTTAAGCTGACAGAATATGCGCAGATTGCAGTCTTAACATATAGAATAAGAGAACAAGAAGAACATACGTTTAGAGAAGATTGGAAAACGTTTATTGAATACATTTTGGGGGGGGATTGTGTACACCTGAAAATGTTGGCAGCATTGTCGGGATATATAGAGTGTTGTGTAGGTCAGTAAGTCTGCAGGCTTGAACTTGCATGTAAAGTAAAAGAAGCTGATGCAATAGACCTGCAATCTTACTGTGTCAGAGTGACTCAGCAAAAGTGGGCCAACAGATGATTGGCTGTTGTCTTGTATTAAAGGGGAACCTGTTAAGCAGGGCGTGGTGGTGTAGAGTGGAGTCAGAGAGAGTGAGAGTGAATTTGTCCTACTTGTCTGAACTGTCTGTATGTATATAGCTCACATTAAAAGAATACTGCACTAAAGAACCTGTGGCTTTTGCACTTCTCTGCTACAATGCCGTGGAGCAATCCACGACAAGCATTAAGATAAATTCAACAGTGTCAGTGAGTTTTGATGGATGCAGTAATGGAATGCGGAATGGTTTAGTAAGTTTTTGTAAAATATTCAGGGATTTATGCTATGTAAAATGAACCATGGAAAGAGAAGAAGGGAGCATTGCTACCTCTGACTGTGAAGGCAGAGCAAAGCCATTATGGCTTAGAGCCATTGATAGCCCTCTCCTCCTCCATGAATTTGACTGCTATTATTTTAAGGTCATCCAAGTTGGTGCCCACGACTGCCTCCTGTGGAAGTGAGTTCCATAGTTTAACTCTGTGCTGTGTGAAGAAGTACTTTCTTTTCTCAGTCCCGGATCTCCTAACATTCAGCTTCATTGTATCTCCATGAGTTCTGGTGATATGAGAGCAGGAGAAAAACCTTTCTCCATCCGCTTTCTCCACACCATTCCTAATTTTGTAAATTTCTATCATGTCGCCTTTTACTTGGCTTTTCTCTAAACTAAAAAGCCCCTAATGTTGCAACCTTTCTTCATAGGGCAGTTTGCTCATATGTGTTCTTTTAACTGTTGTTAAAAGAACAACAGCAACAACAATAAATTTTAAAAAGATAGGCAGTCATGATATAGAAGTGTGTATAACCATAAGTTCTGAAAAAGAGTTAACTAGAAAAAGGAATATATACTGTATGGTATAGGTAGAACATCCCCCTTTGGCACAATATTTTTATTTACAAATGAAAAACAAAAGCAAAAAAGTTTCTGTGAAAAGCACAGAGCTGCCTGCAAGGAAGAAGTTGGCAAGCCTAACTGTTGGGCATATTCATAGGTTTGTAATGGATGTGGATTGTTTTCTTAGAAGAGGTGTGAGGGACTCCCCACAACCCTCTAGACCCAGCCAGATGGGTGGGGTACAAATAAATTATTATTATTATTATTATTATTATTATTATTATTATTATTATTATTATTTTATTGGGCTCCTGTTCCCATCAGCGGCAGACAGAATGGTCCATGGTCAGGGATGAGAGAAGTTATAAGCCAAGCTTCTCTACCCCATCTGAGAATATGCTGCCACCATGTATACTTTATGTACAATATGAGTAATTATGGGCACCCCCAGGAAATGCAAATGTTTCTGAATAGATGCACATTTCCCTGTAGATCTTGTTAGTGGTACTGTACGTGCTTTTGGCCTTGTTGGTGTTTCACAGAGATAAGAGCAGCTGTTTTTGCTGCTGCAACTGTTGCACATGTGTGTTGATTTATTACAACCTGTGCCACATTGTACATGATACAGATATTCCCCTTGCAAGTGTTGAGTGTTTGAAAACAAAGTGGGTAGCTTTCAAACAGCAGCCTCGTGTGGCTGGGGGTAGACTTACCTACATTCCTAAAAGTGGTTTAATAATCTCAAGGGACATTTGGAACTGTAGTTCTAAGCGGATGGTGCTATGGATGTCTAACAGACAATTCTAAGTGCTCTTGGACCACGTTACCCAGCATGCTTTGAGGACAGTTAAGAGAGATTTCTAACAGCTATTCTGTGTGAACGTGTCAGGACAGAGTTAAAGAGAGGCATGTAGATTAGGATTGCTACACCTACCTCCCTGTCCCCAAGCAATGTATCTGTGCCTTTAATAGCTTTACAGTAAGCAGATATTCAACAGGTGCAACTTTTTGCATGACTGCACCCTTTATGCCAGGGGTCAGCAAACTTTTTCAGCAGGGGGCCGGTCCACTGTCCCTCAGACCTTGTGGGGGGCCAGACTATATTTTGGAAAAAAAGAACAAATTCCTATGCCCCACCAATAACCCAGAAATGCATTTTAAATAAAAGGACACATTCTACTCTTATAAAAACACGCTGATTCCCGGACCGTCTGAGGGCCGGATTTAGAAGGCGATTGGGCTGCATCCGGCCCCTGGGCCTTAGTTTGGGGACCCCTGCTTTATGCCATGAAAGAAGCTGCATCTGTTGAATTTGTTCCTGTTTCATTCTGTAACTTTAATATATATCTATCAGGGGCGAATGGTGACTTATGAGACATGGTGTTTCTTATGTGACTAGCTGTAAACGTGGGAAGTTTGATGCTAATTCTCCAGCAGCTCTTGTGTTTGAGGTTTGAAAGGTGCTGCAAAACTGCTTTCGATTACTGTATAAGTTTGTGACAGATGCTGCTTTGCAATGAATGTAGGAGTATCTCTGTATTGTGTGTAGCTTCTGGTGCTCCATTTGTATGTCAGAGGTCTAAAGTTACCTGTCATTGCAAAGGTGCTGCAGTCAGCTATTGCTTATGCGCACACAAAATATGTTTCCTAGAAACTGTATGCGTATGTTTTATGTGCAGTGGCAGCTAGCAGCACTTTGAATGGGTTGGGCTGCAATTTTTAACCTTGCTGTTTTTATCTCAGTAAGACTTGTACAGCACTTATTTAGAAGAATGTTACAGTACACATGTGCCATTGTCTCCTCTGCTCTGCCCAACCCCATCAATTATTCTCTGCACATCTATGGACAGGGAAAGAGTTTCCATGTATGAGGGCTCAAACATGTTTTTTTTTGGGATAGGATTTGACTCCATACCTCTTATTTAGAAATTAAGCTATACAGCACGACACAGGTTTTTGAATTCATGTATTGTTTACACCTACACATCTGTTGCCAAACACACACACATTTTTTTTAATGTGAGGAAAGCTTGCTTCTAGTTGCATGCAGTTTTCCTCCCCACAATAGACAATTTAGTCATCATTCAAAACACCCCCCTAAAATAACAAAGTATTCAGACTAATAGACAACCCCCCCCAAATTATTGGGTATGACATATTTGCAATGCATAACTCAGTTCTGAAAATGTGAAGTAATAATCTATGCTTATGTGCAGAGTTCAGCATCACACTAGACTAATCATAACCAACATCTGTATTGTCTGAGATCTGGGAGAATATTTTTCAAGTTTGGTAAAGAATTTGGAGTCATACCCAGCCAAGTATAGAGCCCAAACTTTTTATTTTTAGAAATTCACTGGCAAACTTGTGGGAATGTTCAGGGATGCAGGAGAGGATATATTGTCTGATTATATCCTATTCCAACTTGGGTTAACAAGTCCCACAATTTAGCAGAGTAACATTCCCCTTTTAAACTTACACAGCAGATGCGTTGCTCAGGCTCGCTAAAGCCTCTATAATAACTGTCCTGGTATTTTCCCTTTATTCCCTCCTAAAAGATAAGACACGACACAGTCTTCTATAAAAAGTATAAAAAGAGTTTACTTACACATCTGTTCACCATAGGATCCCAGAAGGCAGACTTAGCTTAGAAAAGTTACATACACTTGGAGACTATTCCATAAGGAGATAGTTCCTTTGACCTCTCTTGGCTGGAAGCCAAGAGAGCATCTTTTGCTAAGCATGTGATGCTTCTTCATCGAGCGTAGTAAAAAGAAGAGGAAGATGGTGGCTTTTGTTACCTGCAGAGGTGAGGCCACACCTACCTCTAGTCACATGTAGAGGAAGTCTGTCCCAGCCCAGGAGAAACAGGGAGTTCCGACTGGCTGGTCCAGGCATCCCCTTCTATGTCCACTCTAGTTATGTTGTACTTGACTGCTCCTGTGTTTCACACCCCACAAAACTCACAAAAGAGGAAGGTGGGAAATAATAGTGACAGTATTTTCCTCCACTCTTGTGCATTTAAGATATACCCCCTGCTAGGTGAAGAGCTCATTGGAAGCAGAGCAGCACACCGTTCCCAGAAAAACTGGAATTGCATATGGCACAGATTTACTTTACCTGCCTTCCTTCATCAAGCAGCTGCTGCAGCTTTTAGTAAGTGAATGTAGAGAAATGGTCAATACAGAGTTTGTTGCAACACATACACAAGCCACCCGCTATTCTCCAAGTTAAAAAAGAAATGTAAAATGATAAAGTAAAAAATAGTTATTTATTATAGAAAAAGACTCTCTAGCAAGGTCACAAAACAAATAGTAAACTAAACAAAAAAAATAGGCTCCACAAAATAAGGAATAATTCATGTTGCTTCTCTGGACTTCTGGGAAACAATTCTGACCATGCTTAGAATGAATGTGTGATTCTGAGAGGGCTGTTTTTAAAGCAATCTTCACTCCTCTCATATCTGTTATAGTGGCCGTGCCGGACAGGCCTCATAACAACAGATGGAGCAAGAACTTTCAAGCCAGGGCTGACTTTCCGGCAGCCCAATCAGTCATGTGGTTTTTCTGCTTAGAGACACATGCCATACCTCCTTGCCATACCTATACTTTTGGATTAGGATTGGCTGAGTGGTGCAGAGAGCTGATTGGCCAGAGAACGGGAGATAGACAGAAATGCCTCTGTTAAATTCAAGGAAGTATAAAACGTGTGTGGAACAGGAAAGAGTGTGCGGCATTGAGATTTTGAAGAGGAGTTTTTTTTAAAAAAAAAAACAACAACAAACAAAGACAATGTTTGCTATTTTTAGTTGAAAGGTTGTTCCCCAGTAGACCAGTCTCCGCTGTTTCTGAGTGTGCAAAAGTAAGGGTACCAGCGGCCTGCCTACTTATGTCTAGGATGCTTCCTAGTCAGCAGCAGGGGTAGGAAGGGATATGGGCAGCTCTCTGTCTGCTGCTTGGTGTGAGAGGGATGCTAATACTGTAGTGGCCTCCTAGCAGCTGCATATGCATATATGAAATATATTCCCGAGCCCTTGTTGCTTATGTGTTTAAAATGTATGTGGTTTAGGCAGGCTTCTGCTGGTGGTAGATTTCTGTGATACTCAAAGACTAGCTCCCCCTGCTCACCAAAATGCTTTTGTCTATTTGCATGCCAGAGGTGCTTTCAAGGAGCTGCTGTGTGCCTCTATGTGTACAGGCAAGGTATGGATCCTCTTGCATGTGTGAGGGATGAGGGCGCAGGTGTTTGCCAGCAGCTGTTTCATGCACATAGGAAAGATGGGGAAGTAACTGCTTGCTGTGTGTGGGTGAGGACGGTACCTGCCCAACATCTGGGGCGAAGGATGCCGAACAGCTGTTTCATGCCTGCAGAAGCAGGGAGCCAGATATGGGTCGTTTTCCAGCTGTTGTTGCAGCTCGGTCCTCCCATTCACCATTGCATGGTCACACTCAGCTGTTGCATTTGTGCAGGAGAAAGACAGCTGTTGCTGCTGCTGCTGTGTGTGTGTGTGTGTGGCCGTGTCACGTGTTTGCACAGGAGGGATGGGGGTAGTTCTCCAGCTGCCGCCAGAACAGCTGGGAAACCACCACATCTCTCCCGCACACCCTCCTCGCCCTCTTTCACCAGCTGTTCTTTAATGGGAGGGAAGAGGGTACCTGCCCAGCAACGGTTACCTTCGCATATGCGACGAGCGCGGGCATAGCAGAGAGCTTTCCCAGCAGCTGCTGTTTGCATGCCTGTGCTAGACTTGGAATCCGAATCCTAAAATTGTAGGGTTGAAAGGGTCCCAACGGACTAGATAGTCCAACCCCCTGCAATGCTGGAATCCTTTGCCCAAGGTGGGGCTTGAACTCACAACCCAGAGATTAAGAATCTCATTCTCTACTGACTGACTGAGCTATCCAGTGCTCTCAGTATGTAGGAAGTGGTTGAAGGTTCCCAGGATTCTTTAGTGGTGATGGTGAGGATTGTGTGCTTTCAAAGTATGGTGTGCACGGAGCCTTGGATCTTCCAGGAGGCCTGCCACTGGTGGCGCGGATGCCTCCTTGCCACAGCAACCAGCTGTTGCGCTTGCATCCCGGAAGGCTGTTCCCCAACAACTGTTGCTGGCGGGGTGGGGTCAGCCCATCAGATGTGTCCACGTGAACGGGGGAGGGGGGCTTGTCTGATCCTCCAGCACATGGATGGGGGGGGCAGAGACTGCGCGCTGCCCGGGGCCCACCTGCCACAACTGGAGAGAGCGGAGGGTTGGTGGTGGAGTGGAAGCTCCTGGGGGGAACACCAGCCCCTCGCCCCCGACTCTGTTCCTGCTCCGAAGCCCCCTTGGCCTGAAAAAAAGGAAACAGAAAAGACAACGGCCGAGGCTGGGGCCGGAATTAATCTCTTGGCGTTGCAATCCTCTGGTCTGCCCTTTCCTCCTCCTTAGTGATGCGGCTGCGGTAGCAACGGCCGCGAAGCCCGGCAACCTTCGTCTGGCTTTGCTTTGCCCCGCTGCGCTCGGCTCAAGGGTTCCCGGCGACTCTTGGTGGGGTGGGTTTTGGTGGGGAGGGGGTGGTCGGAGCCGGGAACTGCTTCCGAGGAGGGGCGTGCGGGCCAGGCACGCGCCCTCCTCCCCCCCCCATACGCACGCACCCTGCGCGCGCGCGTACACACACACACACACACAGCCAGAGCACCCCTCTCCCTCCTTCTCTCTTTCTCTCTCTCGTTCACTTCCAGCCCTCCCATCAGCAATCGCTGGGAATTTGAATGAAGAGTGGTCCTCAGCTGCCTCCTCCTCCTTCTCCTCCTCCTGCTCGATCTCTCGTTGGGATGCAAACCCTGAACTTGGAGCAGCATCGCTTGCAAAGGAGCAGGTATGTGCGTTTTGGGGGCCACCCCTCTCCAAGCGGCAGCCACAATGATGCGGGGT
The DNA here is from genome assembly GCF_009819535.1 of Lacerta agilis. NCBI lineage: Eukaryota > Metazoa > Chordata > Lepidosauria > Squamata > Lacertidae > Lacerta > Lacerta agilis. The sequence goes on along the minus strand of NC_046321.1, from coordinate 26,858,529 downwards.
GTGCACGGTCTCCATTCTTGCTGGCTGCTTTTGTGTTGCATTTTAATAAAGCATATTTCCCCCCGGCTGCGGGGTGGGGAGGGGAGAGAGATCAGCTAGCTCCCCCCTCCCTCTCCCCCTTTCCTTGCCTTCTCTCCATTCTTTAGCGCTTAAACTGGAGAAGGGAAATGAGGTGCATGTGTAGGAGTGTGGATGGATGAGGGGGGGGGGAAACTACAGGTGAAGGAAGATCAGGGGTTGCTAGAAAAAATACCGATGTGAATGATGGATTTGCCTTGGATGCTTCTCTATCCTCTTCCCCCCTCCATTTCCCCAGCTTCGAGTTCTGAATAGATCTTAAGCCTGCTGTGTGCAGCTGTGCTTGGCTGGATATCTTATTCCGGCCCCTGCAAGAGCATTAGCAGCAGGAGGGAGGGGTAGGTTTCAATTTTTTCATTTGCAACCATGGTGGTGGCTTCGGCGTCGGCCAGGCGGAGGCAACAGGAGGAGAATCCCATCCCTGCATCCTTCTTCCCTCTGTCATCATAGTAAACTTTTGGCAGGGGCTCTTTGCAGAGACTGGCAGGGAGGTGCGTGGGCATTGAGGTTTTGGGGATGTAGGTGGAAGCGAGTCTGCTCCTGGTTGTGGAAAAGGGGCTGGTGGATTGGCTTGGCTGGGTGCAGAAGAACCTCTCCCCCCCCCTCCAATTTCTCTGTGCTTGTGTGCCTTGCATCGAAGAGATTAGGGCTGATGCATCTGTGTAGGCTGAATAAGATTTGTCCATTTGCACAACCTTTGTGTGGGCATTGCACAGGAGACTTGCACGCATGTTCAACTTGCGAGTGGGCCGTCCGTGCATGTGTGCTGTTTGTGTGTCTTCTCTTTCCGTTCGGTGGAAACAGGTGGCTCTGTGGATTTCATACTGAGGCAGCATCCTCCTTGGGGGCATGGGAACCCCGAACAGAAATGGATCAGGAGAAGCAGGTGGGCAGTTGAATCACACCCTCACCCTGGGGTGTACAGAGCAAAGCTTACTGCTGCTAGTTAGTACAACAGAGCCTTAGTCTTTAAGCCAGAGAGCAGCGTAAATCAAAAAGACGGCAGCCTCCGATATGCTCAGGACCTGCTGTGTGTATACCTCCATGTGCCCATGCACATGCATGCTTTCATACATGTATGTGAAAGTGCTGACTTTGGCATATATGCAGGGCAGATGGGTGCATGTCAAATATTCCAGTAGTTAAGGAATGGTGCCTACTATGTATGTAGATTTGCACAGGTGTATGTTAAAGGGAATCCTTTAATAGAGCCACATTTGTAGGTTCCTATGTGAAGAATGAGAATGCAGTTCTGCCACCCAATAGGTCTTTAATTAGGCAGGTAGGATTTGATCAGAGACAGAGATGTTAGTGCATGCTATGATTTTTGTGTGTGAAGGCATGTATATCTGTTTATAACTGTGCAGGGCTGAGTAGCCGTTGCTCCAGATATGGTAAGCCCAACTGCAATGGGTTACGTTAGCCAAACACTTTGATATGCACCAGAAGACAAAAGGAGTGGATGGGAGTTGGGATGCCCTGTTTGCCCGAGCATTATGCTCCCACCGCGGCACCGTATTCCGGCACTCATACTGTCGAGGTCTCCATTGAACGGCCCCTCCTGGTGAGTCCAGGAAAAGTGCAGCTCAACAGCACGGCTAGCATTTTCAAGCAAAGCTTCATTTGCATGGAGCATGCATTATTTAAACGGAGCCCCCCCCCAATCTCTCTATGCTTCCCCCTAGCAGTTCATATAGCAGGAAGGCCAGGTGATGAAGCTGCAGGAGATAGAGGTTGCGATGGAGATACGATAGGAACTGGGAGAAGGAAGAAAGAGCAGGCTGCAGCTATCCTCATTGTCTTGGCTTGCTTAAGAGCAGCAGCATCAGAAACATGGGAAATCTCTTTCATAGGACTGAAAGTCAAAGGAAAGGGTCCAATAATAGTGTCCTGTTGATGTGTACTTCTTTGGGCGAAACAAACGTAGGAAGCCTTATACCTGGTCCATATAGCTCAGTCTTGTCTACATTGACTAGCAGTGGCTGGCCACGATTTCATGCACAAGTCCTTCCTAGATGTACTTGGAAATTCCGGGGTTTGAACCTGGGACCTTCTGCATGCAAAGGAGATGTTCTACCACTGAGAGATAGTCCTTCTTCCAGAACTCTGTCTTCTGTTGTTTTACTTGAAGCTAAATAACATGAGCATGTTAACAAAAAAATCGGTGGATCCAATTAAGGACAACATAGTTTTGTGCTAGTTCACTAAAAATATGATTGGCTTGTAAACAGAATGTCTGAAATTGGGTAAACATTGGCATGCAAATGTTGATGATCCCAGACAAATATCCCGCCCCCCCAAAGTTGAAACATTTTGGGATTTGCTGGTGAATGTAGACTGTCGCCTACATATGAATGCCAGCAACCACTTGTGTCTGTCTGACAAGTAGTGTAAATACGTACATTTATTTTGAGGAATTCACAAAGTTAATGTGGGATTGTCAGCATACACATGTGAATGCTAATATTCAGTAACATTTGAACATTCATTAAAACAACTTTTCAATAAATAGCTGTGCTACATTCATCACAATTCCAAACATGTTTCCTTGGAAGGAAGTCATCTTGACCCCCCCCCCCCCCGCACCCCTTCAGGATTTGCTTTCACATAAGATTGCAGCATGAGTGAAAGTAGCCTGGGGAAAAATTAATAGATGCATCAGAATGTATTTAGCAAATTCAGAGTCACTGTCTGCTGGAGCAAATGTTAGGGGTCTAGAAGATCTGGATTCAATCATCAGTTCTGCCATGGTTGCGTTGGGAAACAGAACATGTTGCCCTCTCTCAGCTTCTGATCCCCTACTGTAAAAACGAGAGCAATAATCACCTCTCTTACAGTATTGATTAAAATGGAGAAGGAGTTCTTAAGATACAGGTGAATAAATAATAAAAACAGACAGAACTTGGTGGTGGCAACTGTAATAAAACCACCGAAGAGTTGCAGGGACACAGATGCTGAGACCTGTCAGAACCTTCTAGGGGCTACGCCAGGGTAGATTTACTATGGGAATTATATGCGGCCATTTCATAAGAACATAAGAACCCTGCTAGATCACAGCAAAGGCTAATCTCTGTTTACCACAGTGGCCAACCAGGTGCCTAGCAGAAGCCCAGACAGGATAGGTAGGCAGTAGTTCTCTCTCCTGCTCTCTTCTTTGAGAAGCCAGAGATGTACCTAGGCTTCCTTACACTCTTGGCAAGGAGATGCATCAGTGTGGAGAGGTGCAATTTTTGCAGCTCCTGAGCCTGCACCCTCGGTGGAGGCCAACCCAGTCGGCCTCTAAGTGCACCCCTGTTGGTAGCTGGTATTCAGAGGCAGGCTACCTCTGATTCCGGAAGAAGTAGAGTCATCATAACTAGTTGCTCCACAGGAAACTACTCCTTTGCAAAAGAGAGCCACTCTTTGGAAAAGAATTGGCTAGCTTGTGGATAGCTTGGAAACTAAAGGCAGCAACTGCATCAGGAAAGGTGGTGTCATTTGCCCCTGTGGCATCTTCAGTTCTGAGAACCAGCCAGCAGGTTGTTGGGAAAGACCTCTGTCTGAGACCCTGGAGCGTCACTGCCAGTCAGAGTTGCCAATACTGGGCTAGATAGAGAACAGCGTGAGCTGGTGTAAGGCACCTTCCTTATGTTCCAGTTCATGGTAGCTGACAAATCCAGAGTTATGTGTTTCTCATTGCAATAATAGTTGCATTGCAATGGTAGGAGCATTTAGGTACCTTGGCAAGCGCTTGCATGTTAACTCGAGGTAGCTTGCGTTAACATTTGAAGTTTGTGCTCTGCCTTTCTTCTGGGGACCACAGCCAGCCTTTGAGTGTCTCACTCATAGCTTCACAGCAGAGCAAGGATTTGTAGTTGGGTTCTTCACTTCCAAGCCAAATCTTTAGCTCTTGTTTGCCATTCAGACTTGAAAGCCCTGTGGAATTGATGGAGGTTTTCAGACTTTTGCCTTCAGTGAACCTTTCCCCACTCTTCACATCAGCCTGCCTGCTGTAGAACTCCAGCATGTTGCAGAAGATTTTGGATCATCTTCTAGAGGAAATCATCTTCCTGCATTCATATGGGGGCAGGCCTGGTGTTGGCACACAGCACTCCTGAGCAGTTCTCAGCATGCAACAACAGCCCAGGACACTGTGGGAAATTAAAATGGCTGCTCCCTCTGGGGTTCTGGGAACTACCATTTTAATTTTACACAATCCCCAGAGTGATGCTTAGTATTTTGGGGGCACTGTGGGTTAGGGTCAGAGCACTGTTGCTGCACCAGAGGACACTTTGCTGATGGTATCTCAAACCTGATGTGGTCAGGCTACTTGGGGGCCTTCATTGCTGCCCCATGTTACCTGGGGCAGTTTGACCTAGTATGCTTCTGAATAGAAGTTGTTGGGAACCACAGGAGGTGAGAGTGTTGTGTTCAGGTCCTGCTTGTGGGCTTCTCATAGGCACCTGGTTGGCCACTGTGAGAACAGGATGCTAACTAGATGGGCCACTGGCTTGATCCAGCAAGGCTCTTATGTCCCTATGTTAGGAAGAAAGACCTACAATGTCTTTCAGGGATGCTCACCTGCTATAATGGATCTGTTTGTTGCAGAACCCCTGA